>NC_046154.1:108793763-109393763 GCF_011064425.1 Rattus rattus | reverse complement strand
TATCATATGACTTAGGCTGCAGCACAGACTGTAGTCATCCACGTGACTTTGGATAGTAGCATGGGACGTGGACTTCAATAGAGACCTAGGCTGCAGTAGGACCAAGGACCCAGACATGAACCTCAGGGACAACACAGAGCCATATATCACCACGGCTTTAAGCGATATCACAGGACACACACATAATTATGGCTCCCAGCGGCAGCATGGGTAGACATTACCATGACCTCAGGTGGCAACAAAGGCCACTCAGAACAGTATGGCCCCCAGTGGCAACATAACCCAGGTTATTCCAGGTCACAGACATCCGCATGGCCTTTGGTGGCAGCCATGATATCAATGGCTACAGATATCAATACAGATCCAGGCTATAGTGGGATCATGGACCCAGATATGGCCCTTGGTGGCAGCATAGCCTGGACATCACTGTGGCCTCAGGTCATGGACATTCAAATGGCCCTCTGTGGTGACTTGGGCCACAAACATCAATAAGGCTCTCAGCAAGGTGTTGTCTTGGCAATGGCTTAATGCTTGTACCATGCTTGCTGGTCAAAGGAGGGGAGGGTGCAGCCTGGTGTGGTGGCTTGCTGCTCCTGGCTGTTCATTTAAATGAAAGGATTTGATGTCGATCTCTATCTGCAAGTGTACCTAAGCCTAAGTGCTCTTGGCCACTGAACCATCTTTCTAGCACCATTTACCTACCTGTTTGCCATGTATCGAACACCTCATTTTTTGGCATAGATCTAAATTACCATTTGCATATCTTTTCTCTTGCCAGAAGAACTTCTAATATTTCTGTTAAAGATCTGGGGATGATGAATTCATACTTCCTTTTTTCCCCTTAGAAAACCTGTTATTTCATCCTAGTTTTGACATGACAACATATCAAAATTAAACTAGGTGATCATATGATTGCCCCTCCCCCCCCAGCTTACCCTGTTGAGTTTCCAGGTCATAACACAGGCAGTGTAACTCAAACAGAGCCCACAAGTATACTTGAGTTGAAGCTAAGGGGATCAGCTTGTCTAGAGTCTTTAAGACAAAGCCTAGGGAATGAATGTTGCAGACGAATTCTTCTCCTCTTCCTTCTCTTCTTCCCCTTTCTCCTCCTCTTCCTCCTTTTTCTTCTTCTTCTCTTTTTTTTTTCCTAGACAGGGTTTCTCTGTGTAGTCCTGGCTATCCTGGAACTCACTTAGTAGATCAAGCTGGCCTTGAACTCAGAGATCTGCCTGTCTCTATTTCCCAAGTGCTGAGATTAAAGGCATGCACCACCATGCCCAGCTTGAGAGATTGTAAAGGAACATAAAAGTTCTACTGAGTCTTCATCAAAACACTGATCAGCACATGTATTTGAAGAAAGAACTTAAGAATTAAAGTCTACAGTAATCCTGGGAACCATCCTGTGTCTATAAACCAGACTGAAAATGCTTGTAGTTCATTGAGGCTTGGGAAAAGGACTCAGAAGGTCTGGCTTCATCCATGAACATTTAGCTCTAGATTAAACATGGTCCTCTATCCACTTAACAAGTCTTAAAATCAAGAGCCAAAAAGTTGATACACTTTTCCATGAACTTAGCTGTTTCTCTGAACAAAGCTGAGCGAGAATACTTCTAAGAATATAAAAATATCAGATTGCCAGGGAGCTACGGGACAGCACCAAATCACCAAATGTGTGTGTGAGTAGAGCGCTGGAGGAGGATCGAGAACAGAAGACATTTGAATAAATCATGGTTGAAAAGTGTTCATGGTTGACAACTGTAAACCAGTTGTCAAGCTCCAGTCAGCAAACGCCAAGCATACAAATATGAAAGCAAATCTAACAAAGGCCCATGGCATTCTAAATGTTTAGAGCCAGTGATGAAGAAAACGTTTAAAGTGAGCAGAAAAGATGTGTCAGATGCAAACGGAAAAATAATACCCATAAACAAGATGGTGGAAAGACATTGCTGAAGAGCTTAAAGAACACGCCAAGTTAAGTAAGAAACCGCACTGATGTGGGGAGCCAATCAATAAATAAGGCGGGAGCTTGATTTTGAGAATACATGAGTAACATTAAAACTAGGATCAATGTTCCCTTCTTCTTTTCCTCCTAAATTTGGAATCGATTAAGAGATAACCTGTGAGAAACAGATCAATAGTAGTTTACTATCGATGAAGTTGATTAGAGAATAGGAAACTTGCTCAGATCACTGATTACATTGGGTTAAGAGTAACCATGAACCTCTGAATGAGGCAATCTATTGAACAGTAACAGATATACTTCACCTTGGCCCTGCCACAGGGTTGGAGGCAGACATCTCTCTCTCTCTCTCTCTCTCTCTCTCTCTCTCTCTCTCTCTCTCTCTCTCTCTGCAGAGTGATGGGTCTGAAGTGAATATGAGCTCAGATAGGCTGAGCTGAGCAAAATGTTCTCAACTAATTTTCTCCGAACTTAGATAAGGTCAGGAGAGATAATTAACTTTTCTGATGGAGAAGTAACTGAACAATGAAAATCTGAAAGTGATTAAATATCCTTTCCCCCAGGGAAAGCAGAATCATGGGGGAATTATAGTTTCTCCAATAACAGTCAGTAAAATTATTTAAAAATACCACCTATAGTAGATTCTAATTTATAGCCAAGACCTGGCATGCTCACCCTGGCTGTTCTGATGCAGACCAGGGGTCAGGGACTCAGGTCTAAGCAGTTTATACACAGGTCTTATGGTTAAGCCTGAGAGTTCCAGCAACTTGATTGACAGCTGATGCACTTTGGGGAAGTGACTGGATCTTGAGGGCTCTAACCTCATTGTTGATAGAATCATAAAATGATGACATTAGTCATAGGTTATGATGATAGGGGGTGGAGCTAGTTAGAAGTAGGTCCGTGTGTGGGCGTGCGTGCGTGCGTGTGCGTATGCGCATGCGCGCACGCACGTGCGCATGTGTGTCTTGAAGAGCTGTATCTTGTCTTTCACCCCTTGTCCGGTTTTCCTGTCCATTATGAGTGAGCTGCACTGCCTCATTATCTGCTGCCTGCCATGGTGCGCAGGCTACCCCAGGCTCACAGCAATGGATCCCGCCCACCAGGTCTGAAGCCTCTGAAACCATGAGCCAAAAGAAACGTTTCCTTCTTTAAGCTTTTATGTCAGGTGTTTTGTCACGGTGATGAGAAGCTGACACAGGAAATGACATCAGTACTAGGAAGTCGCTGTTGAAGTGAGATAGAATCAAAGGAAGGCGAGGGCAGGAAGTTCTTGGCTAGCCCTTCTGTAGGTGGAGCCAATCCAGCAGCCTGACTTCCCTTAGGCATCCTCTGGGAGGGTGCAGCAGTTAGAAACTGGTGAGTCCCGAAGGAGTAGGGATAGTGTTAGCTTACAACTGATCTGCTAGGCTCCTCCCAGGGACCTAGCACGGGCTTATGTCATCATGTGCAGCCATTACATGCTGCCACCAGGTGTGGGTGGCATATAAAAGGACTGCTTGCCACCCCAGTTCCCTCCCTGTTCCCATGTGTACCTAGCCAGTCTCTTTTCTCCTTTCAGTCTTTCTGTCCTTCTCTGCCCCTGCTTCTTGCTTCATTGCTCTGCTCCTGTCTGTTTGCCTCTATCCCTTCTTCTTCCCTTTCCCCCCAAATAAATCTTCTTTATGCTAGGTGTGTTGTGTGATGTGATTTCTCAGGGGGATATCTTGGCATGGGCCTGCCAGGTCTGGCCATCCAACCATCGTCCCCATCCCATGTCCTCCATATACCCCATTACTCTATGCCCCCATCCTCCTTGTCCCCTCCATCCCTGTCCCTTCATCCCCCCATTCTCTCCCTGCCATGTTATATAACATAGGGCTCCGATAAGGTTGGCTATGTTCAAGAAACTTCATAGTATTTTTGTTGACTACGAGAATCTAATTGTAAGCTTTTACCTTCCTGGGCTGGCAGAATATTTAACTCCATTCATTATAAGTGGTCTTGTTTGTGGTAGGTTGGTCAATGGTTCCCAAAGATTCTCGCTCAGCAAATAGGTTGGGGAAGTTCTGGTCATCCTTCTGTCATTGTTTCAATCAGAAAATGTGTGTGTGTGTGTGTGTGTGTGTGTGTGTGTGTGTGTGTGTGTGTGTTCAGCAGTTAGAAACTGGAAAGTTTTTACCTTTCCTGCTTCTGAGAGGTTTTCTAGTGACTCCCCATCATCCCTAATCCTAAATATTATACCCTTTGTTAGTTCAGATTTTCATAAAGGAAAGTAAAAAAAAATTAAAAAATTAAAAAAATTACTGACTTGAGTCTCTGTCTCCAAGATCCTCTGAGAGGAAGGCTTACAAAAAGCTATGTACCTTTTTACCTTGGAGGCGGAAGAGAAAAATGACCAAAAGACTAAGCATAAACTCGGCAGGATTCTTCAGTGAAGTCAGGATGAAGGGAACACTTTAGCTCTGTGTCATGAACACTCTTCATGTTATTATTAATCCCCTCACAGCACTGGAATGCCCTCCCTCTGCTGAGCAAACCCCAAACCTGTGCACACTGCAGAGCGCCTGGTGTCTAGGTAAAGGCGACTATGGTGCTGTGGAAATGGAACCTTGCTAAGACTCAAGGTAGTCCCACATAATTAAAAAGTCAGGACTCGAATTAATTAATCCAAAGGTCACTGAAGAGCAAGCTCATTAACTAGAGTACAAGGTTCCTGGTTATAAAATCAATCTTTGTCTTCTAGTCTTCTAGTTCTTTGGTTTTTAAAGCCCTTTAAAAAATATACACACTGCAAAGCTAGTCCTTTAAAGATACAATTGTATCAATTTAAATGCATATATCTTTGTATAAAAACTGTATTTTGGAAACAAAACTGTTCTAGCATCCAAAAACTCGTGTTGACAGTTGGACACCTAATTGCGGGGAAACCCTGCTAATTAAGGTCCAAGTCTATCAAGATAGCTCCTCTAAGCTGGGCTCAAAATGGAGGACTCCCTTTACCAGAAGGGCTTCCCCTTCTCACACCTTGTCTGGGGATCCTGACACCCTCTACAACCTGTACCTGGGGAAGGTTGAGTAGTCCTTGGCAAACCTACAAGTTCTTCTTCCCCAATAAGAACTTGCTTATCAAGTACTTCTGATTCCTGGAATGTCTCTCCACACAAATGAGGCATCCACAGTATTTTAAAGTCTTGTCAGTGCTTTTCATTTACCCTGAAAACTCCTTCCCACTCTCCAAGGTCCATGTATTGGTCCGATTCACCCTGAATAAGGTGTATGCATACAAGACCATCCCGAATAAAGGTAGGCGTACAAGCTAAGACCCTCTAAAAGAGCTTAACTACTAAGACCCTTGGAGATAGCCTACCTCCCCCTCCCCACTGCACTCACTCCCAGCTGACCAGGCTCCTGCAGACCCCACCAGTTCCAGACTCCGATTCATCCTTCTAGCCCCGTGTGCAGAAGCATCTGGGCACCCTGAGAGAGAAGCTGGATTCCAACACACATACCACATCTGATCAGTCCCCAGTCAAAGCCTGGTGACCACTGAATCACCGCACCCTTCCATAGCTTCGCCTTGCACTGAGCGTGGTATAAATGACATAGAAGAGCATCTGGTTATTAGAGATGGTCTCTTAGTCAGCACACTTGGAGACGCATCTCTCCTCTGTGCACCGATGGGTTTTTCCTTTCTCATGGCTGAGCAATTCCACACTGCGCTACTCACGTTCCCGATGAAGGATGCTCGAGTTGTTGGCAAGGTTTGGAAACTGGAGTAGGCTCAGGACAAACATTTGTACAGAGGCATTTTCCCTTCTCTAGGATAAATATCTAGATTTAGGATTGCTGGGTCAGGTGGTAAGAACCTATCCATCTTCCTATACAACCAGAAACCGGCCTCCATGTAGACACTTCCTTTTGTATGGCCAAACCCTGTGTTCTCTGTTTCTTCATATCTTTACCAACCCTCGACAGTGCCAGGCTGCATTCGCCTTGCTGCATGCTTTCTGTGGTTTTGATTTGTGATTCGCAAATATTATTACTTTTAGAAAATCCTTAGTCATTGTTCTTTGAAGAGCTTCCTCTGTCTTGTTCTGTTCTTTTCTTTGAGGGAGTTCAGATCCATGGCTGGTAATCATTTTGTCTCCTCAGAATGTGCTCATCCTTCTCTTTTGCACAAGTGTGAATGTGTGTGTGCTTGAGTGTGTGTGTGTGTGTGTGTGTGTGTGTGTGTGTGTGTGTGCTTTAAAAACAAAAGATACTCAAGTTAATGTTTTTAATGTGTGGAGATGGACACCTCCCCTGCCCCCTAAGTCTGAGAGCCAGGTTGCCAGGTATTACAGGTCTAGGGAGATGGCAGGCTGAGTGAAATTTCTCATCACCTTGAGTAACCCAGAGTGCACCAAAGGCATTGGACTTCTTCAATCATTCTTGAAGGATGTGGTCATTACTCTGCCAGAGGATTTCTGTTCTTCCTTCTGTGAGACCAGAGCAAGAAAAATATACTAAAACAAGAAAATATATACCTTGCAGGTTAAGAGTTCTGTTTGCAGTTAAGACAGTTAAGAATACATTCTGAGCTGGGTGATGGTGGTCCACACCATTAGTACTAAACCTTGGGAGGCAGAGGCAGGCAGATCACTGAGTTCGAGGCCAGCCTGGTTTACAGAGTGAGTTCCAGGACAGCCAAGGCTACACAGAGAAACCTTGTCTTGGAAAACAAAACAAACAAACAAAATCAAAGACATCAACAAAAATGTTTCTGATTTGTGACGTCCTTGCTTGTTAAGATTTCTATTTGTAATTAGAGTAAGTTCCTGTTTCTTAGATGTGATATAAACTGGAAAATATGTCTTTCAACCTACACTAAACTTGTGACACAATTCATATGACATATATCCTCACCCTCCTTCCTTCCCTTTCATTGTATCTTTCTAACAATGGGTAACTGCCACCTCTTTAGTTGCTGTGAACATCTTAGTTCTCATATTAAAGGGACTTCAAGAGGCCAGCAGGGGCTGCTTTAATTAGACAATCATGGATTTCATCTTTTCTCCTCATGACTCTCGAGTTTAACTCTCCCTGGAGAGAAATTCTCACACGTTTTTTTTTCTTCTGTTTTGCTTTAACCTTTATGTTGATTCTTTTAGACCCTTGTGCATGATAAGCAGAGAAGACTCTGCTTCCATTTTATGGTCTGTTCCTCTCTATCACTTCTCAGACTCCTCTCATAGGCCCCTCCCAACATCCTTTCTACTTCCATGGTCTGCTGACAGGATGTTCGCCTCTGTGTGGTGTTGGGGGTACCGTTCTCAGATGTTCTGGTTTAGCTTCAGTCTTAAGCAGGCCTTGGAAGCCCGGGTTTTGGAGCTGTGGCTCTCACAAGGGATCCTGCTTTCGGGAGCATTGGCTGTCCTAGAGCACGATCCTGCCTTTCTGTAGGTAGAGCTTTATCAAATTATGCTTCCGTCTCACTGGTACAATAGATTGCTCCCAGTAGATCTCTCCCTGGGAAGAGAACCCCTCCGTGTGGAATCCGGGAAGCTGGGTCTGATGGAGTTGTTGCTATGTCTCTGTTGCTCAGTAGGCTAAAGCTTTCTAGAGACTCCTCCCTCATTTTCTCAGTCAGTATCTGGCTGGGATTATAGAGTGAGGCTCAGAGAAGGCCTTGCCCTTGTCTGTGGGAGGCAGGCGTTTCACACTCTAAGGAGCCACACCAGCCTTTAACTCTTTAAGACAAGAACGAAACCGGAGCATTGGATTGGTGTTTGGCACCATTTGCCAAATGTGTTGTGTGTGGCTGTCCTGCCCCACCACACGTGCCTCCTCTCTCTTTATTTTCCGTCAGACATTTGCCTGCTGAGTGTAGGTGTCTGAAAGTTCAGACGGTGGTTACTACCCTGTCTTTTGTTGGAGGCTTTTCCTGTTATATGTGTGGCTGCATGGCTTTCTCCTTTAGAGGCAGAATGGAAGTATGTGAATATGCACTCTACGTAGGCTGTTTGTTTCTAAGCTGGGATTGTCTGTATCACCTTTGCCGTGTATGGGCTCATGTTTTTCAGTGCAAGAGAACCTTTAATTAGCTCTTACTCCTCCTCCCATGAATCCCCCCTCCCCAGTTATATTTCAATCCTCACAGCTAAGGTTTAGATATAATTAACTCCCACAGGCCCATGTGTTCGAGGTTGGGTCCTCAGGTGGTAGGACCTGCAGAGGTGGGACCTGGTGAGAGGTCATTAGGTCGTTGAGAATGCTGTAGGCAGGACTGGGGCAGTTCTTCCTGGACCCAGGTTAACGCTTATGAACTTGAACCTGGCTCCTCCTACCCTCTCATGCTTCCTGCCTAGCTAAGAATGAATGAATGAATGAATGAATGAATGAATGAATTAAACCGGCAGTTTCCCCTCCTTCCCTCCTAGTCCCTCCCCACAACTTACCTTCTCTCCAAGACCCATTCCTCCTTCAGAAAAGGGCAGACCTCCTAGGGATTGTCAACCACACATGGCACATCACGTTACAACAACACTAAGTACCTTCTCTCATATTAAGCTGGACAAGGCAACCCAGCAGGAGGAAAAGGGCCCCAAAAGCAGGCAAAAGAGTCAGAGACAGCCCCTGCTTCCACTGTTAGTGTAGGACCTGATCAGCCTTACGTCTGGGTGGACCCACTCATGAAAACACAGAGACGGAGAGCGATGCAATCAAGCAAGAGGTTTTAATGATCCAGCGCGCTGGGGTGTCCCTGTAATCAGGACAGAGGCGACCCCCAGTAACAAAAGCACACACTTTTTATACACTTGTGGAGGACAGCCTTTGGCAACAGCATGAGTTGGTCCTTGATGACACATAATGACATTTACACTCCTTAATGGAGAGGTATCTTTGGCATTCAGATGGGGGACTGCTAAGGGCCCTTCCCTCTTCGAGGTTAGCTCATTTCCTGGAATAGGGTGTTATCCTAAATTCTTTGGATAGGGTGTTAAAATCCCAGCCACTTGGTGTTACCCTAAAGTGGCTACTGTCATTAAAATTTGAATTTTACATTAGGAGTCCCACAAGAAGAGTAAGCTACACAACCATACCCTACATACAGAGGACCTGTGTCAGACCCACACAGGCGTCCTGATTGTCTGTTCAATCTTTGTGAGACCTTATGAACCCTGGTTAATTTTCTTTTGTTGTCCTTGACCCCCTCTGGCTCCTACTCCTTTTTCTCCTTCTTCAGGACACCCTGAGCTCTGTCTAATATTTGGCTGTGGGTTTCTGCATTTCCTCCCATCAGAGAGGCTGGATGAAGCCTCTCTGATGATTACTCTGCCAGGCTTCTGTCTACGAGCATAGCAAGATATCATTGGGAATCATTTCACTTACCATTTTCCCCCTCTGGGGTGCTTGATTCTATCGGAAAACAACCTAGATGTCCCTCAACCGAAAAATGGATAAAGAAAATACGGTACATGTACGCAATGGAGTATCACTCAGCTGTTAAAAAAAAATAACATCAAGATATTTGCAGGCAAAATGGGTGGAACTCGAAAGAAATCATCCTGAATGAGGTACCTCAGACCCAGAACCAAAGACAAACACACTATGGACTCCATTATAAGCGAACATAGCTGCAGAGTAAAGGACAATCGTGCTACAATGCACAGACCCAGAGAGGCTAAGAAACAAGGAGGGCTCAAGGGGGACAGGGAGGACACATAAATCTCCCTGAAAAGGGGAAACAGAATAAATATCACCGGTGGACTGGGGTGGGTGGGGACAGGAACAGAGGGGTCAGGTGGGAAGATGGAGGGATAGAATCCTGGGAGAGATGATTAGAATTGGGAACCAATTTTGGAGTAAGGTGGAAACCTAATGCAATGAAAACTCCCAGGAATCTAAGAGGGTGATCCTAACTAAGATTCCTAGTAATAGGGGAATATGTGTCGCTTCTGTCTCTATCCCGCAGAAAGGAGCGACACCACGACGTTCTTCTCAAAGCAGTTTATTCAGGAACCTTTCTTTCTGCATGCAAGCAGCAATCTCTCTTTTCTTCCCTTCTTTTTCTCCCCAGCCCCCGAGCACACTCCCTTATATCCTCCCTCAACTTCGCCTCCTCAGTCCAGACTACATAATCTCAGTTCATAGGTCCACGTCACATGGCCTGATCTTGAGTCATGGTGCGCCTGCGCAGCTCTCACAATGTATGTGGCTAGTTTCAGGTGTGTGAGGAAGTCAGGTGCTAGTCATGAGACTTACCTGCAGTCCCGGGCGCCATCTTGGGACTGCCACCACACTCACTCCCCACATCCTTTGTGACTGTATAGCTCAGAATGGCTCCCTACAGATATGGAACCCGAACTGGCTATTTCTTGTAACCAGACAAGACTTCAAGTGGAGGGAGTGGAACACCAACTCAGCTACACAACCCTTGACCTACAAGACGTGCTGGGGTAAGGGTGACGCAGAATTTGTGGAAGTGTCCCACCAAGACTGGTTCAACTTGAGACCCATGTCATGAGAGGGAACCCACCACATCTGACACTGCCTGGAGGGCCTGATGCTGAATAGCCCAGAGACCTAGCTAAGAGTTTTTATTCCCCATGGATTCCGGTGCCTGTGCCAATGACCACTGTGAAGTCGTTGCCAGAGGTAAGTACCCAGAGTACCCTGCTCTTCTCAACTCAGTGATAAGCAGATTAACACTCCTACTCCCCTCTTTCCAGTTTTCCTTTGCTTTCTTGTGTCTTTGCCCAAATGGTTTTCCGTTTGCTTGGTTAATTGACTGTGTTTGCCTGGTCCTGCCAGCTATATGGTGTTGGTTACTCAAGCACTGTTCAGCAGTTTTCCCGTGAAGACCAAGAGGAGCTTAGTCCTGGCTGGCAGACAGGCTCCTGCTACTCTACTGGCTGTGAGAGGAGGACGAGGTGTTGAGTATTTCTCAGCACAGTCAGGAGAATGCAGATGGCGCCTTCGCTCAGCAGGAGGTTGCAGATGGAAGACAAAACCAGACTGTCGCTGCTCTCTGTGCTCTCGTCACGCACATGCACGCTTCGCTGTTGTTAGATGTTCAAGTGTATGCACACCCCTCCCAGACACGCCTGTCTCTCCGTAAACTGCAGAATTATCTTCCTGCATTTCTCTGGCAAAGGAAGAAGCAAAAATGAACTCACTCTCCTCCCCTTTAAAGTAGAAAATATCCACATTGATTGCCTCTGAAATAATATATAATATATACATACTATTATATATTACATATATATATGTATATATAAACACTGCAGAAAAAAAAATCCAAGAAAACAACACAAAGAAAGGAGTGTGAAAGTCTGTTTTCTTTCTCTCCCCTCTTCCAGATCAGAGCACCATGGCGTGGATTTTGTTCTACATTCCCCAAGTAGTTTTCTATCTGTATGCAAAAGGATATGCGTCTTCGTTTTCGAAACGTCAGGCTAATACACTCGACTAGTGTGAAGACAGTTAATGGAGGTTGCTTTCTTCCTCTTGGCAGCTCCAGGCTTACTGCTGTGATGGGTGAAGAAGCAGCTAGCCAGAGAGGCTGCCACAAAGAGGAATTATAAAATGACTGGGGGGTGGGGGTGGGGGTGGGGGGGATGGGTGTGCTCTCTTGTGTTTACAAACATGGAGTGCTTTCAGGGCTTGACCCTGTCAGCAGGTGGCAGGGTCAGGAGGCAAGGCCAGAGGATTTAGGACTAGGAGCATCCCTTTGTCTGCAGGCCTGATCTCCACACCTCACAAGAAGAGCAGCTCTTTCTGGCTACCTTCTTGCTAAAAGGTCATTTTGTCTTATTTCTCTCATGGCAATTCTGGTTCCCCTGCCGCTGCGCTGGCCTCAGCTTTGATCTGCAAGCCCAGGGCTCTGCAGGGAGCCCAGACATTGGTAACGAATGTGTATTTGTGTCAGGACTGTCTGGTTAAGCAGGGTGGTGGCTGGACTGTTGGTGTCAGCATGCCACTTTGACCAATTGTGTTCTCCACTGAATATCGCTGGAGGGGTGGGTTCCCAATTCTGTTCATTTCCCAAACATTCTTGGCTGGCAGCAAATGCCTTCGTGATGGGGAGAGCCCACAGCAATCAGAAACTGAGATCTGACTGCTCTTTAAGCCAGTCTGTCCTAACCTTAGCAGCAACCAGGGACCGGCTTGACTAAGAATGCCTGTGATTTAGCAGAACAAAGCTCTCACTTATCTACAAGAGGAAGATAGGTTCTGTTGGGTTCGCCTATGAGAGTGGAACCAGGGCATCTCAGATTCATCCGTAGGGCTCAACTCAGAGACTGTGTCCTCCGTTACCACCACACTGATCTCATAGCTGGCCTCTCTGTTCGTTCTGCTCACTCTTAATGGGACTAATAATTAAGTGTTGCTTCTGTGTGGGGTGACGCCTGGATCCCAGTCTTCCATCTGGTAAGCTTCACTCTGAGTCCAAGCTCCTGGTGACTGTGGAAGGAGGGAAGTCTCCTGGGTGTTGGTTAATCCTCCCCTCTGCTTCAGTAAGGCCTTGGACCCCACATGTGCCAGATATGGCCGGACAAAGGACAAACCAGCATCGGCCGGAAGCTCAGGGGCAAGGGCAGCTTTTCCTAGACATGGAGGAACATTTTTCTACATGACAGCCAACCCAGTGTAGTACTGGAAATCCAGGGACACGCGCAGGGCTACCCACTGCAGTAATGCAGTGCTTTTCTTGTTTCCTGTCTGCAATTTGGGATGAACGCACGTATTTATTCCAGGAACATTTAATTCTGTGTCAGAGACTTAGCTGGGCCTGAGAGCAGAGCGGTTGGGGTGTACTGCACTCAGTTTGCACTGAGGAGTGGCAGAGGGGATGGATGGGACATAGAGATACAGTGAGGGATCTGCCCTCAGAATCGCAGTCAGTGGGCATGGGTGGGGAGCTGGGGCAGGGTCAGCCAGGCATTGGACGAGGTCAAGCCTTTGAGGGATTTGCTTACCATTTCCGGATCTATTTAACTAATAAGTACAGAATGGAGATTTCGTTTCCTCTGAGAGGCTGGGGCAGTATGGTGCCCACGTCCTAGTCTGCAGAGCCTGTAAAGAGTTATTTATGTGACCGAAAGATGCGATGAAGTTAGGATGCTTCAGAGGAGGAGTTTATCTGGTGGACCCTAAATATAATGGTTTGCATCCAAGAGAGGCAGAGGGAGCTTGGAGACAGACATGGCACAGAGGAGGCGATGTGAGGACGGAGGCAGACTGCATTTTGGTCAGATGTTCCCTTTGTGTTGTTGTGACTGTCATCCCATATTTATGGGTGGGTGGCTTAGACTTGTGAGAATAAGGAAATTCTCTCGGTTTGGATCGAGAAGGGAAGGCGGGGTTTTAGGGCGCGTTCTAGATTGCTTTCTGTCTCTGTGGTAAAACACTGACCAGCAGCCAACTGGGGAGGAAGGGGCTTCTTCCGCTGACGTGTCCCGTGCCCAGTGTCTTCAGGGAAGTCAAGGTGGGAGCTCAAGTTGGAGCGAAGGCAGAGAACGGGGAGGAAGCTGCTCACTGCTTCCTCCCAGGCGCCTGTCAAGCTAGCTTCCTTGTGTGGCCCAGGCCCACCTCCCCTAGTGATGGCACCACCCCACAGCAGGCTGGGTCCTCCTGTTTCATTTAGCAATCAAGAAAATACCCTCAGAGACACGTCCACAGGCCAAGCTGATGGAGTCAATCTCTCAATTGAGGTTATTTCTTCCCAGAAGTATGAGGTGGACAAATGAGTCTAACTGCAACCAGGACAAGCCGTGTCACTAAATAACCTCAAACTCACAGGGGTCATTCTTGCACGCGGTGGTGGTGGTTAGTGGGGTTTTGCTAATCATTGCCACTTTGACTCTGGAAGGTGAGGGTGGCCCTGGAGACCGAGGCATGGACAAAGAGAATGAGATCCACCTCAGGGCTTGCTGCAGTCTACCCAGTGACACACAGCATCTTCTCACAGCCCACTGGAACACCGATGATGGAGATGGGCTTACTAGAAATGGCTGTGAAGTGTAAAAGAGCAAACAGGACATTCAGTGACCATTGTTGGCTTTGCCATAGACGGCGTCTACGCCATACTCTGACTGGATGCTGCTAATGGCCTTATATCAGTGGCAGGGAACAGAGCTGTCTCGGGGTCTGTGTCAAGGTCCTGTGGTCAACATGTCTACGTCCTTCTTCTTGTGCTCCCCACGGCTGGTTCCCCTGCAGGGATTCAGAAAGAGGCACCAGGGGTTGCTGTGACTGATCACCACCTCTGCTGTACACGGAACAGTCAGTGGGCTACTTTGGACTAAGTGGGTGAGGTCAAGAACAACTGGATGAGGTCAAGAACAACTGGATGAGGTCAAGAACAATTGGATGAGGTCAAGAGCAATGTAAAGGTACTCTGTATACCAACTGACCAAACATGGCTATGCTGAGTAGAGGCTTAGGGCAGAGTGAAGTCACCGAGAAAACAATACTACAAGATCATGGCCACGCTAGGCTGGGAGTGGAGGCTCTGAGCCTAGCTCAGATCAGAGAACAACCCAAGGTTCTGCAGCCAGATTGTGACAGAGCCCAGTCTTCTGTGCAACTCCATCGGTGAGTTCTCACATTGTCCCAGAAGTTCTGCTCCCTGGACTTGGGCTCACAGCAGCGACCTGGGATACTTTGATTTCCTCTGTGTGCTCAAGCCTTGGACCAAATCGTACCTCATTCATGACATCCATCTCCAGCAGTGCTGGGTTATGAAGCCACGTAGCTGGGTTTCCAGCTCCAGTGATTGCAGGGTAGAAATACTGTGCAGCCTGCAGCATGGAACTGTGCAAGCCCAAATCCTCAGAGCTTTGCTGAGAGCAGAGAGACTTTCAGATTGGCACCGTTGAAACTCAAGCAACCCAAAGCACGTGTCCTCTGGTTTCAGCTGCCGCTGTGCGGTTTCCACAGATGTCTGAGCCCGCAGTCCTCTGGACCGCCTGTGCTTCCTGCTTTTCCGGTTGGGATACGTTAGCAGAGCAGTGCTCCTTCACCCTGCTTTGAATCAGTGCTTCCAGCTTGGTGAAAAGTGGTGTCTTCCATGCCTTGGGGGTGCGTGTGTGTGTCGGGGAGGGAGGTGGGGGGAGCTTGCACATACCGAATGTGTTTGGGGAGCTCCCTACCATCCCAACAATGTTCCTGAACAGTAAAGGAAGTATGTATGATGTGTGAAAAATCCCCAAACAAGTATACATATGAAAGAACTCATATTTACTCACTACAATCATTACACACCAGCCCTAACCATTCTGAGAGAAATCATTACAAAAATTTCAGGCAGACTCCTCCCCCAAGTCCACGGAGACCTGAATCTGACCAATCAGTTAAACTCAGTTTACCCACATTTGGGATTTCTTGTCCCAATTTACTTTCCTTCAGTCTACTATTGGTACAGCACCCACTTCTTCTAGAAGGCAAACCTGTGCTGTCCAGTCAAGGCTGTATCTTTTCTCGGCCCCTCACTGCTGAGGAGGGGCCGGGGTGGGGCGGGGCTGGGAACTAGGGGATGGGAGGGGCTGGTTCTGGTGTTGCTTGCCCAGATAAGCTGGGATCTCACTCCTTAAACTTCCTCTGAGTAGGAAGGCTCCAATTACACATGGCTGCTTTTAGTTTCCGAGTCCTGGAGCAGGAGTGTTCGTGTCTCATCACGCCTGCAGACGAATGGCGGGTCCTTTCTTTCTCAGAACGGGAAGCCATTGCAGTTAATGTTGCTTGGCTCTGGCTTCTGCTCATTCGCATCTTCCGTGCTTATGCGACCGGGGAAACCGAGGGGTATGCTGGTTCTAATCACAACATAAATGAGCTTTATGAAGGGAAATCAGAACGTGCCCATATCACTAAGTCCTGCCAGATGGCTTACCCTACAGCCCTCAGTGTCCAGGAGGGAGGGTTCTGCTTTTGTTACAGCTTCACCTGACCAATAGGGGAGGAGTAGAAACCTTCCCGGAAGTCACCTGTCTGCAGTGTGTGAATCCAGACCAATTCTCCAATACTGCTCCAGGTAAATTATGAAACCCGTTTTATTTTTCTTTGAGCCAAACTCGGTAGGAGCGTCCCAGTTTGATAGCACCAGGTGCTGAAGGAAAACTTTTCTTGGAGCCAAAGAGTTAGGAGAAAGGTTATTAATAAAATTCAGAGTTCAGTTGGTATTCTGATGCGCATTGCTGGGTTTATGATCAGTGGAAACCAGAAGTCAAACGAACAAACAAACAAAAGAGGAAACCTTCCAGGCCTTTGTCTGATGTAATCCCCCAGGTTACTTCTGTAGGAAACTCTTGTTGGTATCTGTAAGATGCTGGCTTGGTGACCTGAATTCTTATTGTGACCAGGCATCCCTGGTGGCCAAGGCTGCTTTGCTGAATTCTGGAACCTGGACTTTTCAGAGCTGGAAGACATCCTTGAGTGCTCATGTGCCCGGGAGAGGAGCTTGGGCAATGGACTGAGGCAAATTTAAATAGTTTTCAGAAGAGGATTAAAAGGGCTTTCGGAGCTCAGGGAAACAGCCACTCTCTCAGCCCTACTGGGGAATTCAGAGACTCGGGATTAAGCTTTATTGTTGCCTCTGGAGCGCCTTTTCTGCTGTGGGGCTCTGACCCCTGTGTTCTTCAGGGCTCTGAGCGGTCACACAGCTTCCACTGAAAGTTCTGCGCTCCTCTCAGGGCTCATGCAGGGCTCTGCGCATGAAAGAAACTTCTGGAATCCTCCTGCTTCTAAAGGCTCCAGTCAAAAACTGGAGGACCACACTAATCCTACCCTAATGAGGCCTCTACTCCTGGGATTTCGGTAGAACTATTGGTACTGTCTTATCATTAACATAGAGTGGGATCCCTAGGTTTCAGGAGACCAGGAGACCTACTACTGTAATGCCATTTGTAAGGGGTGGGTCCATTACAGAAAGCAAATGGATGAGGCTGCTGACTCATGCTCAGTGTCTGACAGACCAAAACACTATTTGCTTAAAGTTTCTTCCAAAGCTAAGATCAGAGTGAGATGCGAGATCAAGAGGAGCATGAAGTTAGGCTGGCAACACAGGGAGAGAGAATACAGCCTATCTTCAGAGAGAACAGATATGGGGGGCCGAGGATAAAGATTGGGGCACAATGGCTTTACACAGTTGACAGAAATCTAGCTCAAAGTGAGTACCATGATCTCCTTGGCACTTGCTGCAATTTTGATAAAACTTATTTGTCAGTAGCTAAAATTTCTATTTCCCATCTTTTGTAACACGGTGAGCCAAGCCTCTACCAGTGTTCTTGGTCTAACCTTACCGGAGGTCAAATTAGTAAGGACTTCCTGGCAAGTAGACATTTTTTTTTTCTTGTGAATTTCTGGAACCAGTTAACCGTGCCACCAAGAGGGCGGGATGACCAGAGAGCGTGTGAGGTTGAATCCAAGCGTACTTCTCCACACAGTAGTCAAATTTCACACTTCTCTCTTTAGAGAGTGTGTCTGATGGGCATGTTTCGATTTACGGCATCCTGACAGCTTTTAGCAATTCTGGGTCCCTCACCAGGTCCTTGTGTGGGAGACAGCCATGGTAATAATTAATGTTTTTTTTTTTTTAAAGCAGGTTCGTCCTGCCCTTACATTCTGTGCCAACCGACAGAGTCCCCAGATTCACAGCGTAGTTCACTAGAGTGGCAGGAGCTCGGTTCTGGTTGTAGCTTGGGAAGTGAGATCTGGTTCTAAGTCTCATTGCTTTCAAAGTTACTGGGAAAGGTGAGAGGGCCCCTACTCACGAATAGATATTTCCTAAGTAAAAATATACAATTAAAACTCAATTGATTTTCTTTCCAGTTTATGCCCTTATCCACATGATCCTATTTTCTATAAAAGAGATTCACTTACTTCTAGAGTCAGTGCTTTCAAATAAAGATTATTGAAAGACTAACATAGGGTCTGGAGAGATGGCTAAGTGCTTAGGAGGACTGGGTGCTCTTGCATAGGACCTATGCTTAATTCCTAGCACTCACACGGCAGCCAACATATATCTGTGACCTCACTTCCAAGAGATCTGGCACCTCTTTTTGACCTCCAGAGGCACCAGGCACCCACATGGTACACACACACACACACACACACACACACACACACACACACACACACACACACACACACCCCCACATACACACCACACACACACACACACACACACACCCCACATACACACACACACACACACACACACACACACACACACACACACACACACACACACACACACACACACAGAGAGACACAGACACACACACACACACACACACACACACACACAGAGAGAGAGAGAGAGAGAGAGAGAGAGAGAGAGAGAGAGAGAGATGCACAGTGCTCATAAGTATAAAATAATAATAAAAAAAGCCCAAAGATTTATTTAAAGCCCTGGCTTTGATTTCCTTCCCATTTTTGAAACTCACTTTTCTGTATGACTTTAATATTTCTGTATTTTAGCTTTTGGCTGAAAAACTCTTATCAACTGACAAAATTATTTTGGGTATCAGTTATGCCTTTAGTCACAGTAACACACTGTTTGCTGTGAACCCCACATTAGCCCCACATATAGACATGCTAAAAATAGAAAAACACATGCAAAGTCTTTTCTGGACTCAAATCCACAGCCTTTTCTGTTTCTCTATCTGAGTTCTGAAGACACTTTGGAAGTCGATGGTGCAAATGTCTTCAGGGCTGGGACTGCCGTGGCCCGCCACTATCAATCCACAGAAGGAAACAACGGTGGAGGTATTTGTTATTTTGAAGGAAAAGGAAATTTGATTCTGACCAAAAAACTGCTTCCAAATGATTTATGATGTAAGTAGCAGGTGCATTTTTCACTGAATAACAGAATAACAGAAACTAAAAGATGATTAAAAAACAATGCTCCCGTGTGTTTGAGATTATAATATAATTACTTCATGACTCTCTTCCATTTCCTCCCTCTAACCCCACCCCCACTCACCCATGTACTGCCCCCTTGTTCTCTTTCAAGTTCATGGCCTCTTTATTGTTGTCGGGTGTGTGTGTGTGTGTGTGTGTGTGTGTTTGTTTGTTTGTGTGTGTGTGTGTGTGTGTGTGTGTGTGTGTGTGTGTGTGTGTATGTGTGTATGTGTGTGTGCATGCGTGTATTTGTGTGTGCATGTGTGTGTTTGTGTGTGCATGTGTGTGAGTATTTTTAAGTCTATAAATACAACTTACTTGGTCAACGTAATGTTGCTTGTCTGTACCTGTTTTCAGAGAGATGACCGTTTGGTATTGGGTAACCAATTTGTGTGCTCTTCCCTGGGAACCCTATTTCTCCTGCTCTCAGCATTCCTAGTTGCCTGCAGATCTTTGTCTAGGGTTGAGGCCTAGTGAGCTTTTCCTCTTCCATGTTAGCATGTCTTGGTTTCACCCTTGTTCAGTAACATTTTTGAGTATGTCGTCTCAAGCAGGTGGGCATGTTTTGAGTATACTGCCTGACATTTCTAAGAGACACAAAACTCATGGCAAACTCCCTGTTCCTCAGACTCTTACAGTCTTCCTGACCCCTTTTCCACAATGATTCCCAATCCTTAGGTCCAGGACTTGTGTCTTATGTAGATCAGTTGACATGGCTCTGAAGCTGCATTTTGATCAGGCGTGGTTTGCTGCAGTGGTCTCTGTTTGTTGCTAAGAGAAGTTTTCTGAGGGGTGAGAACCATGCTCATCTCTGGGCACAAGGACAAGTGCTTAGGATGCAGCTAAACGTTATGCTGGCTTAGTAAAGCGGTGGTTGAAGGTTGTAGGATTTCTCTAAGATCTGTGACTTCACCATTCCGCCCGGGGAGTTGGCTAGGCTTCCCTCTTGTTAAGTAGCACTTCAGTCCAATTAGAGAGCTGCTGGCTACCACCAATGTATGTGCACCACTAGTGTACCCACAGTGTTATCATGCCATGTGGTCGTTGTTGTGGTTCATAGGCATCATAGCTACGTGGAAGGTTTGATCTACCTAAGCTTCGGGTCTTCTTGTTCTGTGAAAGCTGGTCCAGGGATGGAACACTCCTACTTCATACTATTTCACTTTTAACTCCCGTCAACCCCCCTCCAGTCACCATTATGAGGTTGGATTCTTTTTTTTAATTTTTGCAAATTTTAAAATGAGTAGAAACCAAGGTTTAAAGCTTTGGGTTAACAAAACCCCAACAATGACAGAAAAGGGTGGAGGCATTGGCTGCAAGTTGGACTGGAGGCGGTCCTGTTCCTCTGATCAGGAAAACTTTGTGAAGACAAAGATGAAGAGGAGGGAGAAGGGCTCTTTGCTTATGTCACGCCCCATCCTTTAAAATGATGTTTCATTCACGTCACAAACACCAAGATCATCCAGGTGAGGGCTCCAGAAAGACAAACATGAAGGAGTTTCAGAAAATCAGAGCCCGGGAGTGTTTGAAATAATTAACTGCCTCAAAACCCAGTTAGAAAAACATAGGGGCAAAACCAAACAAAAATGAAATCAATACAAGAATTTTATTCATTTGCTATGAAAAAAAGAAGAAAGCCTGTTTTGTTAAACACAGTCGAACATATGTGAGGACCCTTGGTTTGTTAAGGTAGCAAGATTTTCTCCACAGTGAGAACTAAGGACAAGGTCTAAGTTGTAATTGGCTGCATCTAGGCATATGTTATGCCATGACGGACTGACCTGGGTATGTTATTCTATGACGGACTGACAGGGCTATTACAGGAGTTTTCCAAGTTGAGAGAGAGGAGAGAAAGAGATGAAGGAAGGCAAAATTGTATTGAGTCCTGAAAAAAATTTGAGTATAAAAGCAAAACAAAACCTCAGAGTACAAGACAAAGAACTCTGTCCTTCAGAAAGAATTCATAAACCCAGGCTTCCCCTCAGGGAACCAGCTCTCTCGGGGAGATTTAGGGAGGGCTCTATGTGCTTCTGGATGTGGAGATCAGAGTTCTGAGTTCCTTCTGGAGCTGAGAAAAGCAGAGGAAGAGGAATGAGGGCAGAGGAACAAGAAAAGGACTGGCTGTGACAAAAAGAGCAGCCAGGCACAGAGGGCTGTGGATTGAGGGCTGCAGCCCTGGCCATGGAGTGGGGATTTTGCAGAGGTGAATCACTTGGATCAGCCATGGTCTCTCCACCTCAAGAAACTCTAGATCCTGTTGGGGAGAAAGGGCTATTATGTTTTTCTGTGCATTCCAATACAAGGTCAGGATAAATGTATAAAACATGTATAAATGCAAGATAAATGTATAAGAGCGTACATAGGAAGGGCCTCTTACTGCCCAGTGCAGCCAGAGCAGTGGACACATACAGGGAAATGCAAGACAATAGACTGTTGATTTTCCTTGTGGCTATTGATTTACATGGTACAGTTATACAGAGGAATTCCCATACAGGTATATATTGTGTATTAAGCACACCCCATACCTCCTTATTTTTATTTTCCTCTCCCTCCCAGTGGTAACTTTGGTCACCCTAGATAGTTTCACTTGTGTGCATTGCAAATACATATATGATTTTAGTTATCTACCTGCATCTTTAAATTATTCTAGAAAATATACTAAAGAGGAAAAAGAAACAAACATAACTAGCCTTAACATCTAAACATCTTAGAAATCCCACTTCAACCCAAAGCCAATATGTCTAAAACAGGACAAACAGACAAAAAACATCACCAAGGTAACTGATGCAAGAGAGTTTAATTGGGTTGATGATTCCAGAAGGTGAGAGTCTCTGATGGCAGAAGGAAGACACGGAAACAGATGGCTGGAGTAGCTGAGGGTTCACATCCTGACCCATAAGTAAACGCATCTTAGTTAATTTTCCATTGCTACCGCCATGACCAAGACAGCTTATATAATAAAGCGTTTAATTGGACTATGGTTTTAGAGGGTGAGAGTCCATGTTACTGGAGCATCAGGAACAGTTGGAAATCACATCTTGATCCACAAACAAGCAGCAGAGAGGAAGCTAACTGGAAATGCTGTGGGTTTTTGAAGTCACAGCCCCATTGACATATCTTCTCTATTAAGGCCACATCTTCTAATCCTTCCCAAACAGTTTCGATAACTGGGAACCAAGTATTGAAATATATTCTCCTATGGGAACCATTCTCATTCAATCCACCATACAATAGAAAGTTGTTACCGAGATAATAACATTTTTTATAATATACCTTTTAAATACAGTATGAATTTTGTAGCTATGTCACTTCTCAGTTTATGTGAGTCTCACGTCAAGTTTTCAATAGCCCTGTGAGGCTAACAGCTGGTGTACTGGACAGTTTAGCTGTATGTATATTTTAATTTGCATAAATCTGTTAAACCAAAATTGAAATTATGTTATAATGTAAGCCAGTTAACGCTTATTAAAAGAATAAGTATTCAGTCAGGTCTCACATCCAGTGCCCTGCCTTAGTCTGTATGACCCCACTGGACAATGGCTAACCTGTAGGCTTCCATTCTACCTACTACCAACCACAGATCCCTCTGCTTGACATCCAGCCTGTCTGCCCAGTTAGATTCTTCTATACCCTTCTTCAGGGTCTAGCCTAGTGTATCTCTGTGCTGTACATATCTTTGTTTTCTCCCCAAGTCATCAGATCTAGCATGGTCCCACATCCTCCCCTGTAAATAATCAGTAGGTGTTGGTCAGGAGTATCCTTACCCATGGATCACCCAACCCGTAGGCCCCTCCCATGCCATATTTAATCTTTCCCCTAACTTGATCTCCCCTAAAACACCAGGCCTGGGCCAGAAGGCACATCCAGTACAGTAGCCCAGTCACCTCTGACCACCTGACTTTGTGCAAACCAAGCCATTTCCAGTTTTTAGGACTAACCTGATTACACATCCTCTCTTCTGCCTCAACCTGCTATGTCCTTATCAGAGGTAGAACTGACAGAAGAATTTCACATAGCCACATCTCATCACAAAAAACCAACAACATGGAAGACTAAGCCACTATATATATTCTGTCCAAAATCTACCAGTCCTATTACATAGATGAATCCACACAGAATTTAAAAGAACAATAATAAACTCTATCAATGAATTCAAGGAGTTGGAAGAAACAGCTCAATGAAATTAAAAAGAAAAATCCCAAGGAGCATAAATGCCTGAGTGATGAAAATAAAACACAAACACAAGGCTTTCAAATAGAATAAATCAAACAGAAGACAGAATAGCAGGACTTGGAGAAAAGGTTCAGTATTTATACCACATAAGGAAGGAATGCGAAAAAAAATGACAAGAAAGGAACATATGGAACATATAGAACATATGGGATACCACATGAAAAAGCTAAACCTTTGAACTAGAGGCATAGATGAGGATGAAGAATCAAAAGTCAATAGAATATCCCACACCTTCAACAAAATCATAGAATAATAAGTCCCACATTATGAAAAGGCACACACATAATCTGTACATACACACACACACACACACACACTAACACACACACACATACCAGCACACACACAAACACACACACAGATACACACAGACATACACACACACATACACACTAACACACACACAAACACAAACACACACACAGACACACACACACATACCAACACACACAAACACACACACAGACACACACACACACACACACAAACACACACACACACACAAACACACACACACACACACAGACACACACAGACATACACATACACACACACAGACACACACACACACACACACACACACACACACACACACACACACACACACAACACACACACACACACACAAACACACACACACACACACACACAACAAACACACACACAAACACACACAGACACACACACAAACATACACATGGACACACACACACAAACACACACACACACAGACAAACATACACATGGACACACACACACGCACACAGCACCAGATAGAAAATACCCAGAAAAGAAAATCCCCATAGCAAATCATAATTAAAACATTAAGTATATATAATTGTATATTGAAAAGTGTATTGAAAGCTTTAAGAAAAGCAAATGGAAGCCACAAATGAGGGAATGGTCAGGGGCTTAGAAACCATCTGCTGGAAACTGGAGAGGAAGATCAATACATAACACACCATGATCATACAATAACATCACAGGCAGTAGTTGACAAGGACAATCCTTGCCTCTGCTTCTGTGTGTCCTTGGTTATGTCTGTGTCTCCTCTTTTTATTTTTAAATAAGGGTGACATCATAAGCTCATTAACTGATTATATCTACAGAGACATCATTTCCAAATAGGGTCACATTTTAAGCTTGCAAATGGGCAAGGAGTTTTGGTGGACACTTGGGGATATCTGTGCCCTGTAGAATAACCCCTTGACTCACGGCCTACAGTAGTCTGCCTCTGATGACCACACCGTTTGCCCCTTTGAGACTAGGCATCAAGAAAGATCAAAGCAGGCAGGAAACTCCAAAGACCCTGGCGGTGAAGAACTGAGGAAATAAACAACTCCCTCACCCTTTCGTCACATGGGACTTACCTTCTATCTCTTTGTCCTCTCTCCTTCAGGAATTACTGTTAAAACTTTACAGGAAAATTATTTTCAAGGGAAAGCCAACATAATATTTCTTCTTTTGCAAAGATTTCAAATAATGTTCTTAGTTAAGAACACTATCTTCCTGGGGCTCCTGAGGCAATGTGTGGGTCACTTTATCTTGTTTAACAACATTTAAACATATATCACATACAAAGCACAGGCATAGGCATAGGGCATAGGGCATAGGGCATAGGGCATAGGGCAGAGGGCATAGGGCAGAGGGCAGAGGCAGAGGCAGAGGCAGAGGCAGAGGCAGAGGGGCAGAGGGGCAGGGGCAGAGGCAGAGGCAGAGAGGCAGGGGCAGAGGCAGGAGGCAGAGGCAGGGCAGAGGCAGAGGCAGAGGCAGAGGCAGAGGCAGAGAGGCAGGAGGCAGAGGCAGAGGCAGAGGCAGAGGCAGGAGGCAGAGGCAGAGGCAGAGGCAGAGGCAGGGCAGAGGCAGAGGCAGAGGCAGAGGCAGAGGCAGAGGCAGAGGCAGAGAGGGTTTGCCTATCAGCAAGTGTTGGAAGGAATCAGCTACCTTCTGGTTCCTTCTGTGAATTTGCATTCTTCTATAGTATTTAGAGATCAAAATTAGCATGCTTATTAGCAGTTCTTTTCAAAAATTTATTCTCTTCCCCAACTGTGTGTGTGTGTGTGTGTGTGTGTGTGTGTGTGTGTGTGTGTGTGTGTGTGTGTTTCAAATGGCATCTTGGGGAGTCAGTGCCCTCCCCCTATGTGGGTCCTGGGGGTTCAACTCAGTTTGTCAGGCTTGGTAGCGAGTGTTTTTACCCAGTGAGCCACCTCATCTGCTCCTGGCAGTGTTTCTGAGCAGGAAAGCCTATGGGAGTCATGATGCTTGTGCAGTTCTTATGGGCACACAGAACCGAGAACGTTCTGTCTTCTGAGAATGCTGATGTCTTCTATTTACCAAGCGTGCACACACACAAAGCATTGTCACAGGTATCAAGGAATGCCTCCCTCATAAATAAGCCAATGGATACACAGCAGCATAGGATTCTAGCTACAGAGTGATTGGCTGTTGATATTGCCTAGTATTGTGACTGTAAGACTCTGAGACGCCCCATGTGTCCCTGACCCTCACTGCTCATGCGCTTATGTGATCCCCACACTGGACGGGAGTTGGCTTACTACAAAGCTTCTAATGAAATGAATCGGCAGAGTCAATAAGGTGGTGATAAAGGACAAGACTTTCTTTTGGGTCCTTCTCTTTCATCTGCATTTTCTCTCAGGTCCCTCACTCTGATGAAATCAGATGCCACATTTTCAATAGCCCTGTCTGTGGGGCAACCTGTACAGGAGGGATGTATGTTTCTGGCTAGTGGCCATTGAGGCTCTCAGTCCACCAATTCTGGAGGAAGTCATTTTGCTCACAGACCTCGTTAAGCTCACAGACCCGAGTGAGCTTAGACCGTCCTGTCCTCGCTCATCCTGTGATGGCTGTGACTTTGACTGAGAGCTTGATGTAGCCCTCTGAGAGTCCCCAAGTAAGAGGCTGCCAGCTTGGCAGAATCTGGGTTTCTGACCCAGAAACAGTGAGACAGTATTGCTGGTTAAGCTGTTAGGTTTCAGGTGATTTGGTATGCATAAGCAGATCCTTCACATGACCACTTGATTCTTGGATGCTGAACCCCCAACTCTTTGCAAGAGAAACAGTTTTTGCATAGGTAAAGAAACCCAGTGATCATCCTCCCTACCTCTTTGCTGTATTTATGTGATATACATCTGGGGTCAGAGATTAATGAGAGTTGACGAGGGTGCAGAGCAAGGTGTGCACTGGTCCTGGATTCTGAGAAGGAATTTACCATTGGGTGGTCTTTGTATCAAATGTACTCTCCTTAGAGGTGGAACGATGGCTCAGCGGATGAGAACACTGGCTGCTCTTTGCAGAGACCTGGGTTTGGTTCCTACCGCCCACATGACAGCTCACAACTGTCTGGAGCTCCAGTTCCAGGGAATTTAACATCATCTTCCCACCTCGATATATACATTTCACATGCATACATACAGGCAAACACTCATCCATATAAAAATAATAAGGAATAAATATTTTGAAAAATGTTACCTTAATGATTCTAGTTATGTATCAATAATAACTTATTCATTGTATATGAGGAACAAACAAGTCTAAAATTGAAGCAATTTTACATATCTTAAAAATAATATAATTTATCACAATAATTATCTTATAGATAATTTATATTTATATTTATGTGACACAATGTGTTGTGATATGAATTATAAAAAATTATAGTTTGATGATTTCTTACATTTACAGTCTTCCATATTTGATATTTTCTAAACAACCCCAATGCCAACATGTCAAATTATTTATCTCCCTGCATTCCCATCCAGGACCTGAACCCAGATCTCGTAGACCATGATCCAGCTGGCAAATCCTTCAGTGACTTGATGCCATCACCAGCCTGAGGCCGTCAACACCTCAGTTGTTCTTTCTGGCTAGGCTGCAATTCCACAGCTGCCCGTCATAATCTGCTGTTCCTGAGTTGTGTAAAGACTATTTTAAAGACTTTGTTGTATGTCTCAGGCCACATAACAAATAACAACTATCGATAGTAGTGACAGGGAAGTGTAGGGGAAAGGGGAAAGGGAACTCTTGCAGAATGCCATTTCATCATGGTTTTCACTGAGACTCTGCCTTGCTAGGTCAGCAGGAAGCCTGTTGTCACAGAGAATCCTGTCACAGTGCATGGGAGCACTACACAGAGATGGGCAAGTGTAGCATATGAGACAGGACACAGACCATGCAAGGCCATCAGACTCGTAAGCTTCAACTCAAAGCCTTATGGTTGACTGTAGTTGGGAAATGTGGTTCGCTGGAAGATACAGCACACTAGGCTGTCTGGCAGAATTAGCAGGGATTTCTCACCTTCTAACTCTCCAGGGTAAGGACAAACAAACAAGAGCAACCAGAGTCTGTAATTAGCTGAGTTTCCAGAAAACAGTGTGAGTCTATCAACAGGTCCCGTGGATACTGTGTAATTCTTCCTTCCCTATCCTCCCATGCTGGGGCACGTGCGAGTGTGTGTGCACATGCACACGTGGTGCACAGACAGATCTCCACCCTGTCCTTTATGCTTACATGCTGCTGCACTTGTGTGTGCACATGCATGAACACACATGGTGCACAGATATCCCCACCCTGTATAATGGTTGCTTTTGCACACTTCAGGCCTATTTTCTTAAAGCCACCCTCACCTGCTTTGTTCATTTCATGTCTAATTTACATCAATGTAGATGCAACCCAAGCTTCTCTTATTTTGTCTTCTCATGGTTTCTTCAGAATTTGTCACCTGCCTGTTTTCCTCCTGGAGACCCTCCCTGAGAACCATCAACTCTGGATTCCTTGCCTTCACTCCCAGCTGTCACACACAGTATCCTGAGAACTGAGCTTGGGGCCTTCCTGTTGAAACCCCACATTTTCTGAGTTCTGTGTGTCTTACTCTAGAAATTCCCTCTTCTGTGTAAAACACTCTTCCGTTGTTCCTTAAGGCTGGGCACGTAGGAAGACAATTTTTAAGATCTTGCCTCTCCCCAAATGTCTTTCTTTTAGTATCAGGTAGTTTCCCTAGGTATACATTTTCCAAGTCTATAAGGTACTTTTTCTTGTAAATTAAAAAAAATATCACTGCTATTATTTTCTGGTATCTAATGAGGGTAGATCTCATACCATTGTGATCCATGTCCCTGTGGGTATGGCATTATATTTCTCTCTGAGAACCTTTCAAAATGACCACGTTTTGGTGTTTAATGTTGTGGAATCTTCAGTGTTCCTTAGAGCATTTCTTTGGTGAGTGTTTCCTTTAAAAAAATTTTTTTATTGGTTCTTTGTGAATTATGCATCATGTACTCCAATCCCATTCATTTCCCCCTACCCCTTGTACCAACCCTTCACCCCTTCAATCTCCGCACCTCAACACAATAAAAAAAACCATCTGATTGTGGAAGCCACAGTGGGTCACAGTGTGTACCACACTTCTTTGCTTGTAAATGTTCTTTGGTCTGATATGAGGCCTCTGGTTTTTGCTACTCCATCAATACTGGATCCTCACTGGGAACTCCTCTTTGATATTCTGTTTTTGCCCTGTGTCATGGGTATCTTGCAGTTTTGAGTCTGTAGGACCAGCCCCTTTATGCTCTCCAGCAGTTCATTGATGAGGTTGGGATAGGCCAATTCAAAGTCTTGGGTATGGTTTAAGAGGTATCTGAGATAGTCTATCCTCTAGCTCTTCCTCTCATGGCCTCAGGATCCATTCACCTGAAATCCTTGCAACCAGGGCTGTCCAGGTGAGGTGCAGGACCTGCACTCTTGAATATTGCAGCTGGTGAGAGACATGGCCAGTTCTCCAAGTCTCATGACCCTGGGGCCAGCTCTCCCACCTACCATAAATCTCTCCCTTATCCCGGCCACTGCATAGCAGACAAGAGGAAGGTCCAGCTCTCCCATGTTCACGTCCTCAGGTAGCTCACCTGCAAACCCCACAACCAGAGCCGGCTCTTCTATTCTGCCCAGGTGAGGGGCAGGGCCTGCTCTCCTGAGTCCAGCAGTAGGTGAGGGGCAGGGCCTGCTCTCCTGCGCTCATGACCCCAAGGCTAGAAAGGATGATGAAGGGTGAGAAGGGAGGAGAGTGTCTCTCTTGTCCATGCCACTGCACAGGAGACCAGTGGTGGGGCAGCTCTCCCACACTCATAGCTCATATTCTCCAGCTGGCTCATCTGCAACTCCTACAATGTGCTGGGCCACTCTCCTGAATACTACAAATGGCTAGGGGTGGGGCTTGCTTTTCTGCTCTCATGGGCCAGATCTCCCATGATGCCCAGGTGAGGTCTGGGGCCAGTTCTGTATAGCCCTCAGATATCAACATGCCCCACCCCGGCCGCAGCCCAGACCAGGGGCTTCCAACTGGCCTTTGGTGGTACCAGACCTCTGCTGTTGTAGTGGCATGGAGCTAGATGTGGCCCCCAGTGGCAGCAAAGGAGGCTGACAGGACTCCATTATGGTCCCAGATGGCACACTCACATCAGGCCATTCCTTACCAACCTCAGGTCTCCAGTTCTGCCTCTCGTCATTGTGTCCACATCCTTCTGATTCTCGTTCTCTTCCATGTGTCCACCACTTACCTACCTAGTGGTGCCTGGGGTCTCTGAGTGTCTGGGATCCCTTAACTAGGCCTGCACAGCACAGGACTGGTAGTTATCTTGGGCTAACTTCCTGTCCAGACTCCATAGTGCCTATCTGGTGGTCTCCTTGGGCTCGCTCCTCACCTGTGCCCACTGGAGTAGCCCCAGGGTCAGCTGTCTCAGGCTCACTCTCACCTTTGGCCCGCAATCTAGTCTTCAGATTCCTCTCTGCTCTGGGAGACCATCTGGGCTTGTGTAGCTCCGAGGTTGTCTCAGGCTCACTTTCCCAGTAAATGTTAGGCTACTAATGATTCAGATGTTCACAGGTCAGAGCATTGAGTATAGACACAGCCTCTCTCCTCTCTGCCACCTCCTGACACACATGTGACACAGCAGCCACACCTGCAATGCCTCAAAAGGGGCAGCAAGCTTTTCTTTTATTTTTTTCTCTCTTTTTGAAACTCATTTATGCTTCTGATTTTTATATGCTTACTAATTTAATATATTTCCCCTTCTACCCCATTTCTTTGCCCATTTGCTTTATTCTTTGGAGAAATTCTTAATTCTGTTTTTTTAAATTTAAAATTATTTAATTTTGTGTTTACTGGTATTTCATATGCATGTCTGTATGTGTACCGTGTGCTTGGTGCCTTTGGAGGCAGATGAGGGAGTGAGATATCCTAGGACTTGGGTTACAGCTGGTTGTGAGCAGCCATATAGGTGCTGGGAATTGAACCCAGGTCTTTTGGGAGAGTAGCTATTGATCTTAACAACGGTTCATCTCCCCAGCCCTTGTTTTGTTCTGATTTAAAGTCTTTTAATTTTAAGAGCCTTTTATTATCCTCTCTCCCCCTCACTCTTTCCCCTCTCCCCCCATTCCTCTCCCCACTCTCTGTGTGTGTGTGTGTGTGTGTGTGTGTGTGTGTGTGTTCACACATTCCTCTTTCTCTCTTTTAGCTTTTCTTTCTTGGAGGTCTAACCTCAATGGATCTAGAGATTGTGTTTTTCAAACATGCTGTCAGCCAGCATTCCCCAGTGACCCTCCTCTCTCCTTTCCCACCAGGGCTGGGGTGATAGGTGTGTAGACAACCACGCCTGGGTTTCATATGGGTGCTGGGATCTGAACTTCAGTCCTCACGTTTGAGCAGCAAGTGCTCTCAACTGCTGAGTCATCCTTCAGCTCCCACCTCCCAACTGTTAGTTATTCTCTTCTGAAGATATTTTATTCTTATTTTATTATCACTATATGCTCTTTTAACTTGCAGGCATATTTTAGTTTAGAAAGAGGAAATTTCTTTTCATTTTGTGCAATTTACTTCCTCCGGGCTGCTTTTCACTCTTGACAATTAAACAGAAATGTATGCATCAGCCCTGTTGTGTCTGGGAGATACTGTTTCCTTGCAGCCTTGAAACCACCTCTGTCTCCCTTTTCCCATAGATCCCAGAGGCCTGAGGAGAGGGTTTGGTAAAGATGCACCATTTGGGCTGAAGGTTCCAAAGCCTCTAACTCCCTGCATGCTGTCCGGTGGCGGAGTCTATGTTAATCGTGCTCTCCTGCAAGAGGAAGCTTCTCTGAGGAGGGTAAGGGATGCTCTGCTCTATGGCTCTAGCTATGTGTTCTTAGGGGTCACTTTACTGTTATTTTCTTTAGCAACATAATTGTGGTACGCTTTCTCCCTAGGCCCATATCCTATCTAGTTCCATATTTTTGGCTACTTTACCAGTGTCAGGTTTGAGTTTCCTCTCACGAACTGGCCCTTAAGTTGACAAAGGTCACTGTTGTAGGTCACTGGCTTCATGTCTGGGTGGCATTGATGAGTGTTTTCCTCTTCCAGCAGTGTTCATGCTACCTTCTATTATCATGAACATTAATCATCAGAGGTGAAGCTTTCAGTTAGGCACCAGCTCCATGGTATCGTCAGCCATCAAGCCTTACCATCGGGTTGTGGAGAGCAATCAATAGGATAGGTAACAGCATGTGACGCTTAGAGGGGTCTATGGAGCCCCTTTGGCCAATGACATGACCCATTCCTCGAACTGTGACTTTAACTTGCTAGCATTAGCTGTCTAGTGGACCTTGCTCCCCCTGTTGTATGGTAACTCCATTTAAGATTCCTTCATGTGTCTACATATTTTAAGAAGCTTCTATGGTAGTGGGTTTCCATATTGTTTTCCAAAAGCCCTTTAGTGTTAACTGCCCCTCCCCATATTCTTGCTTTTATCCTGCCCTTCTATCCTTCCCCCTCCCCCATTCTCTTTTTTCCCCTTATCTCTCTAGAGTACTTTTTTGTGTCTTCCTTGTAAGAGTCTCCCTCTCCCACCTCTCTCTCTCTCTCTCTCTCTCTCTCTCTCTCTCTCTCTCATCTATCTATCTTCAAATATAACATCCCAAGAAAATGTACAATATTTATCCTTTTGAGTCTGGGTTACCTCACTCAGAAAAATGGTTTCTACCTCCATGCATTTACTTGAAAATTTCATTTTTCTTAACAGCTCATAATATTTAATTGTATAAGTGCACCATATTTTCGTTAGCTGTTCATCAGTTGTTGGACATCTAGGCTGTTTTCAATTTCTGGCTAAGATCAGTAGAGCAGCCATGAACACGAAAGAACAAGTATCTTTGTTGTAAGATGTAGAGTCCTTTGGGTATAAGCCAAAATGTTCTTGCTGGATCTTGTGGTAGATCTATTTTTAGCTTTCTGAGAAATCTCCACTGTGATTTCTAGAGGGACTGTACCTGTTTGTATGTCCACATTGATATGCCCACCAGCAATTAATAAGTGTCTTCCTTTCTCTGCACCCTCATTAGCATCTGCTGTCATTCATTTCATTTGTCTTGGCCATTCTGACTGGGTGAAGCTGACATCTCAAAATTTTTTCTTTTCCTTTTCTTTTTCTTCCTCGGGGGAGGGAGGAAGGGTATGAAATTAGGTTGGTATGGAGATATGCAGACTCTAGGAGGAATGGAAAGAATACTATTAAGGCATATTATAAGGGGCTGGAGAGATGGCCCAGTGGTTAAGAGCACTGACTGCTCTTCCAGAGGTCCTGAGTTCAATTCCCAGCAACCACATGATGGCTCACGACCATCTGTAATGGGATCTGATGCCCTCTTCTGATGTGTCTGAAGACAGTGACAGTTATTCACATACATAAAATAAATAAATCATAAATGATATGTATATTGTAACAAAATATTAAATGTAAAACAAATAATTTATTATTATTATTATTATTATTATTATTATTATTGTTAATGTGTGTGTGTGCACATGCACATGTGCCACGACATGTGTGCAGCTGCCAGGAGACAACTTTGGGGAGTCGGCTCTTACTTTCCATATTTTTTTGTGGACTCTGGGAACTGAATGTAGGTGGTTAGATCGTGTGGCAAGCTCCTCTACCCTCTGAGCCATCTCCCTGGCCTTTGTCCTTTGTTTTTAGTTTGTCCCTTCAGGTTGGAGGCTTTCCTAACATGACAGTGACCCTGACCTGCCTGTCATTTCTAATAAAAGGAAGATTATTCTAATGAAAACAGCTAAATGTTTCTAAGAATCTCCATATACAGATGAGATTTCATGAAGCGAGATTTGCTTCATGAAAGCAAGGACCGCCAAATATAATAGAGAACCTGAAAACGTTGTACAGTAAATATGGAACTGTTCAAAACACCAAGTGCTGCTGTCTTACAACAGGAAGGGCGTGTAGGGATTTCCTAGAAGTGGTCACAAGAACCATCTCTGGTGGAGATCGTCTATATTTGGACTACAATGACGGTTACATAATCATCCCTGTTTGCTAAAGCTTGTCTGGAGGCACATTCTAAGGTGTGCCTTTGGCCTGTGTGGGAATAAGAAGTGGAGTGCACAGAGAGAGCGCTGGTTCCGAGAAGGAGGCCGTGAGTGTGACTGTAGAGGTGTCACACTGTACATGGACAGGACAGAAGTCGGTTCTGGTAACCACAGTTGGCAACACCTAAAACCCGCCACAGGGCAGATTCTGAGTCTCCTCCCACAACAATGACAGGGGTGTCGGTTAACAGAGGTGCTGATGATACCAATTTGGCCATTCCATATTACAAAAATACGATAGACACGGAACGATTGTCAAACAAAGACTAAATCAAGAAAGGCACGGCGCCGCGTGTACGCCTGCGGATGTTAGACTTCAGTGGGGGTTTTGATGGGAGCGCTCTCCCCAGATGCTCACCACTGCTAAGGTAAAGCCTGGCTCACAGACGTTTGGCACGTCACTCCAAGTTACTCTCCCGCTTGCCCTTCACAGCTCATTTCACCAGACCTCAGCCTGCAGAGCGTGCACTGTCTCCCGGCATGACATGTCTGCTCACCTCTGCATATTAACATGTGGCCTTGCCCACGCCTAGACTGTCTCCTTTAAAACTGTCCGAACCTCCTGTGCCCCCTTCCTACAAAGGTTTTATGACCAGTGAACCCTGAAAAATGACGGCGTCCTCTAGTTTCCCATTTTCTATCCTGCTGCTGTCAGTTATGGGGGGTCTTTCAAATGTGCTACCCCGAGAAATCTTTCTTACATCCTTTCGTGATTTTAATTTTTTATTGACATTTTGCTTCTCATGTGTGCATGTCTTTACATCCTGGGGAAGATTAATATTCCAAAGGGTCAGGTTGTGCATTGTACATCTTTACATCTAGTGTCCAATGTGATGCTATAAACATAGTCGGCGGTCAATAAATATTTGCTGAATGAAGGATAAGGCAATAAATCATGCGGAAAATTTAAGGAGAAGAGATTGGAGTTTTTGAAATAGAGAGGAGAAGGGTTTTCTATGTCAGGGGGAATTGTTAGGGCAGAATCAACCGAAGAATATGCCGAATTAGCAGGAGGCCCACGCTCTTTCTAGCCTGCACTTTATGAAGGATGTGAATTATAATGAGATCAACACAATTTATAAAACTAATCTGTAGGACCTCTGGAGCTGCTAGGAATAATCTATAATTGGGATGTGGTAATTTTAAATCCTAGTGGTTCCTGCATTTAGTCCCATCGACTTAATGCCGGGAATCTTGACATGGTCCCAGGAGGCAGCATCTTGTGCTATATACAGATCCCCCATGTCACCGTCACCCCTTCCTGGCACCGTCAAGATAACAAGCACTCCTGCAATTCTAGGTAGATAGGTGTCCTGCACACAGCAGGAATGAACTCAGCTGTAACATACGCTCCACGTTATTATGCACCGCTTGTTAAATTCTGATTTCTGATCTGCCATTGTCCCTAAGGGATGCAGACTTCTGATGTGGCGAAAATAATATGGCCATTTTATTTTAAAGGACACACTGTTTTTGTAAGAACAACAGCAATAGCAAAATAAATAAATAAATAAATAAAAAATAAATAAAAATAAAGTAGGGCCTCAAATGAACTCGTCTGCAAATCACATATTCACATATAATCTTTCTTTTATTTGCTCATCAGATGAATTGACTTATAAGTAGGTTTTTATGGCATCATATTTATTTTGTCACAGAGAGAATGAATACATGGTCAGAAATTGGACGCCACACGTACCCGCTCAACTTGCAGTAATGAGGGCTGTTCTTACCAATTTACTTTACTGCCTGACATCGGGAGGGCTGTTCGTTTTTTATCATTGTTGCTAACACCTATCAGCCCTCCTTCCAATTTGATGACTACCACCATATATACACAAGCATCCCCAGGAACCATAATTATTCATCTTTCAGGAGGCGCAGAACCTGTAATGGATGAACACAAGAGCGGTTTATAGGTTAATCTCCTGGGCGAAAAGCTCATCTGTCTTTATTGGTGGGAAAGTGCAATTGGCGTTTAATGGATGCGTTGTATCAGAGAAGACGGTGTGAATGCATTTAGGCTTCAGATGCAAAAACGCCGCCCTGGCGTTGTCTCATGGGAGATGAGAGCTGGTGTGTTTGGTTCATCAGACCACGCCATGATTTGGGAAATCTTGGGTCCGTCCCGGGACCTTATCATGTTGCCATGAGCTATTAAATTGCTCCTAGATTAATACTGCTAGTGCTGCTGTTAGGAACAGCTGATACTATAATACTTTTGGAACCACTGGTTGACCAAGGAGCTCAAGTTGTTACTTCCATTAGGGTGTTTGAAGTTTCTCCTGGGCTAGGTACCTTGGCTTTCTGAGAAACCAACTTACATGCTGTCCACTCTGCCCTCTCAGGCTGTGTGCTCTGGGAGGCAGTGGTGTGGTTTTTACAATCTGTTCTGTAGCATTCTGGTGATTTCCACTGACCGAATCTGTTTACTAACTGAAGCATTTGGATGGTACTCTAGGTAAGGAGTGAGGAGGTCTGCCAAGTGCCTTAAGTCTCCCTAGTGTCCACATACACAACTTGTGTGGTGTGGCTGAGGTGTAAGCACCATGGAGTGGTGTCTCTGTGTGTCCTGTGGAGGTCAGAGGACAAGTTTGTGGAGCTAGTTTTCTCCTTCTTCTTTATGTGGATTCCAGGATGGACTGAATTGCCTGGCTTTGGTGGCGAGCTCCTGTACCCACGGAGCCATCTGAGCTCTGAGAGGAACTCCTTTGTAGCTGCCTCAGTCATGTCATGGATAGGAATGGATTCTGAGCTAAAGAGAAGAGCTGGTGCTCCCTTCCCTTCCCTTTCCTTCCCCTCTCCTCCCCTTCCTTCATATCCTATCCCCTCCCCTCCCCTCCCCTCTCCTCTCTTCCCTTCCCCCCCTTCCCTCTCCTCTCTTCCCTTCCCTTCCATCCCACTTTCTTTTATATGTCTGTTCTGCTCTCTGTTTGCTATCTTGACCCACGAGGGCTGCAGTTCTCCCGAGTCTTGACCTCTACTTTCCTGTAGTTTCTATTACCAGGGTCAATTCCTTTCTTGAGAATATGATTGGCTGCTCTTCTCTAGAGATTATCATCTTTAAGATATTCTTTCAACACTTATGGATGGGGCAGGGGAGGCCCTAGAATTCAGGCTGTGAACGGGCAGAAGGCTTGTCTTGTCATACTTTGGCCTGCTGTGCTCTTTTCCATGTCTTCAGGCTGCTTTGATGGGAGCGAATGGTATACCATTCGCATCATAACATTTCTGTCCTGTAAATGCCGTATAATAAAGAAGTGCCTGGGTCAGAGGTCTTCAGTCTGTTTGCTCTGTGCTTTAAAGCACAGGCATCCGAGTTCCTTTGCTTGGCCACCTTCCAGGCCATGTGTCTCAAACAGTAATAGTTACACAGTGTGCCAGGAGGTCAGGGCTCAGGTATGGCTTCCCACTGCAAACTGAAAGTCTGTCTTCCCTGATGTAACTGAGTTAAGGCTTTTGCTGCAGAAATGGGTACTTGATATGACTGCCCTGATTTCAGTGGATATATATGAAGGAAAAAAATGAGGTTTGGGTCCGCACTTGTCAGATACCAAGACTGGAAACTAGTCCTTTAAGCAGTCTGGTGAAGAGAGAGAGGGGAGGATGCTGTGCTATGCTATGGGGAGCTGTAAACATACTTCTATACATACGTCTACATTACTCCCAACCTATTTAAGTCCACATTCCTTCACATGTGCCAAGTCTTCCTGAGGGTTTAAGATCCTCAAGGACAGTCACTAGCAATAGGCTATTAAGGTGGATCTCAGAATCTGCCACAGTACCGGCTGTGGTGATTGACAAGATTTAGAATCACTTGAAGATAAGCCTATGGTCTTGCCTATGATGGAGTTTCTAGATTAGTGGAGGGGGAAGACCCACCCTAGATATGGATGGCACCATTCCATGGGCTGGTGCCCCAGCCTCAATAAAAGCTAGTTTTTATTCAGGACAGCCAAGCACCAGTACTCATAGTCATCTGCTTCATGGTTGTGGGTGCAATGTGACCAACTGACCCACACGACTGTCACCATGAGATCCCTACCACAGCCGTCTGCACCTTTGAACTGTGAGCCAAGAGAAACCTTGCCTATCTTAAGTTGTTTCTGTGAGGTTATTTGTCATAGAAGTGAAAAAAAAGGACAAAAAAACAAAAAAACAAGCAACATGCTGTCACACAGTAGGTACTCAGTAATACTGCGTGAGTGGATTGGAGATGTAAATTTCCCTGAGGACCTTGCACAGACACCCTCAGGAAGAACCTGCTTTCCTCCTTATTCCTTCCTGTGTGTGGAATATTGAGCCCATTCATCATTCTAATTAAAATTTAAATGTATTTTCTAATCTTAGGCATATTCAGGAAGTGTTTTGTCTCGTTGTCAGACTTCAAAGGAATTGCTTTTATTTTACCTCTGGTTACATTGCTCTGTGAGTTAAAGGGACACGCTTCTCTGAGTATTTAGACCTATAGCCATTTTCTGGCATGGTTGTTCCACTTAAACTTTTCCACATGGCACACGACCTTTCCTTTTCTTTCTGTTTGGAGCAAGGTCTACTCTGCAGTGGCTGTAACGGCGCCCTCAGAGGACTCTGTCTCCAAGCCCTAGAAGCTATATTCCCTTTCAGACCTTTGCCTTGAAAAGACCATATTGCTATTGTTTTAAAATTGCATATGTTTTTAAGGGGGCAAAAGCAGAAATAAGATACTAATGTGTTACAGTTTCCATCACTAAGATATAACTACTTTCTCCCATCTCCCCACTCCCCTGTCCATTAAAATAGTTTTTAGAAAAAAAAATTATTGCTTTACCCTTATCTAGAAAAATTATTGCCCTGTTCTAACTCCCCCTTCTGTTGAATTTGAGATCTGCTTCTGACTCACAGACTTTTGTGGCACTTTGGTACATATTTCTCCTTAATTTTCACTATAATTTTGCTGATTAAAAATGTAGGCTTTATTTTACCACATGAAGATATTACGGCGCTCTTTGGTTTGTGGGTATGTTGGGTAGTTTTTGTCAATTTGCACAAACTAGGGTTGCCCGGAGGAAGGCAGGAATCCTGATGAGGGGTTGCTTCCACCAGCTTGGCATGGTCAGGTCTGCAGGGCATTTTCTTGATTAATGATTGACAGCCTACTGTCGGGGGTGTCACCTGGGCAAATGGCCCTAGGGGAAGCAGGCTGAGCAAAGCTATAGGAAGCAAGCCAGTAAGCAGGACTCCTCCATGATACCTGTTTCAGTTCCTGCCTTCTGGTTCCTGCTTGAGTTCCTGCTCTGGCTTCTCAGGGTTGAGCTGTACTGTGTAACCAAATCCATCCTCCCCAAGTTGGTCTCTCTACTGTATTTATTGCACTATTAGGTAACTGGAATGGTTGGTTCGTTTTTTTGTATTTCTTTGGCATGAATAGGAAAGTTAGTTGACATTTCTTTGGCTTCCCAGGCACAGGAATTACCTCCCAAGGCAAAGGGTATAGGCAGAAGCCAGGACATTAAGTTCCCCAAGCAGCCTTCTTAATGGAAATATATAAAGCACTGAGTCACTTTGATAGAATCAAGATTTGTTGTCGAATTGGTACTTAATTCAGGACCTCTCAGAGGTGAGATGGAAAGTTATGACAACGTCCCAGATGTCATGGAAGCCCTAGGGAAGCAGGCACTGACTTCATGCCCCAGCTTTGGCAGAGGTTTAGCTTGGCACCTCTGCCAATGTAACCTCCATAAGTCAGGGCAATTGAACTGAGGAAACAAAACCAATGATGACAAAGACAAGACAAGACAAAAACAAAGCCAAATATTAAACCAAACCAAACTACCATGCCCTCCCCTGAGTTTTCTTTTTTTTTTTTTAAAGGCAAGGCCTTGTTCTGTAGCCCAGGCTGACCTGGAAATTTTTATGTAGCCCAGGCTGGCCTTAAACTCTTGGTGGGCCTCCCATCTTGGTCTCCGCGGTGCTCACAGGAGTGAGCTACCTTTCTGGGTTTCCCCTTATGATTCAATGTCACTAACTAGTAAGAGAATATGAATTTGGAAATGACTGATAAGCCTATAGAGCAGATTTTAAAAAGATGTAAAAGTAGCTCATATTATACAGTATTTCTTTGTACTGTATCACCTATATTTAACAAATATAACTTGCATACTATTGAATGTTATTGAATTTTAGCAGACAATAGATACGCACATAATTAAGTTCCAAATGTTTAATGAATTTTTTATAAATCAAAACAATGCACTGAAAAGATGCCAGGCTATATTCCAAATACAATGGGTAAACTCTAAAAATTACAGGGATGTGTTTTGAAAAGCAGTATTCAAGCAAGGGAGATTCTGGTCCCATCGAGGCATGGTTCATCCTGAGAATGACCCTTTAACCTTATGTTCTTTCCCTGGACACATTTACTATTTAGTTCTTATTTCTGAATAATGATGAAACACACACACACACACACCCTTTTCTTTCATTTTTTATTACATATATTTTATTTACATTTCAAGTGTTATACCCTTTCCTGTCCATAAACCCTCTATGAAATTCCCCCTCCCCCTTCTTTTATGAGGGTGTTCCACCACCAACCCACCCACCTCTTCCCAACTACCTGTCCTGACATTCCCCTACACTGGGGCATTGAACCTTGGCAGGACCAAGGGCTTCTCCTCCCATTGATGCCCAACAAGGCCACCCTCTGCTACATAAGCAGTTGGAGCCATGGGTTTGTTCATGTGTACTCTTTGGATGGTGGCTTAGTCCCTGAGAGCTCTGGTTGGTTGGTATTGTTGTTCTTATGGGGTTGCAAGCCCCTTCAGCTCCTTCAATACTTTCTTTAATTCCTCCATTGGGAACCCTGCTCTCAGTTCAATGGTTGGATGTGAGCATCTGCCTCTATATTTGTCATGGTCTGGCAGACCCTCTCAAGAGACAGCTATATCAGGATCCTGTCAGCTTGCAATTATGACATCAGCAATATTGTCTAGGTTTGCTGACTATATATATATGGGCTGGGTCCCCAGGTGGGGCAGGCTCCGAATGGCCATTCCTTCAGTCTCAGCTCCAAACTTTGTCTGCCTAGTTCATCCTGTGAATATTTTTGTACCCCCTTTAAGAAGGACTGAAGTATCCACATGTTGGTTTTCCTTCTTCTTGAGCTTCATGTGGTCTGTGGATTGTATCTTGGGTAATCCCAGCTTTTGGGCTAATAGCCACTTATCAGTGAGTGCATACCGTGTGTGTGTTTGTGTGTGTGTGTGTGTGTGTGTGTGTGTGTGTGTGTGTGTGTGTGTGGTGTTTGGGTTACCTCACTCAGAATGATATTTTCTAGTTCTATCTATTTGCCTATGAATTTCATGAAGTCATTGTTTTTAATAGCTGAAAAATACTCCATTGTGTAAATGTATCACATTTTCTGTATCCATTACTCTGTTGAAGGACATCTGGGTTCTTTCCAACTGCTGGCTATAATAAGTAAGGCTGCTGTGAACATAGTGGAGCATGTGTTCTTGTTATATGTTGGAGCATCATTTGGGTATATGCCCAGGAGTGGTATAGCTGGGTCCTGTGGTAGTAGTATGTCCAATTTTCCGAGGAACTGCCAGATTGGTTTCCAGAGTGGTTGTACCAGTTTGCAATCTCACCAACAATGGAGGAGTATCTTTCTCCACATCCTCACCAGCATCTATTGTCACCTGAGTTTTGATCTTAGCCATTCTGTCTGGTGGGAGGTGAAATCTCTGGATTGTTTTGATTTGCACTTCCCAGATGACTAAGGATGTTCCCAGCCATTTGATATTCCTCAGTTGAGAATTTTTTGTTTAGCTCTATAGCCCATTTTTTTAATAGGGTTATTTGATTCTCTGGAGTCTAACTTCTTGAGTTCTTTGTATATATTGGATATTAGCCCTCTATCAGATGTAGATTTGGTAAAGATCTTTTTCTAATCTGTTGGTTGCTGTTTTGTCCTATTCACAGTGTCCTTTGCCTTACAGAAGCGTTGCAACTTTATGAGGTTCCATTTGTCTATTCTTGATCTGATTAGAGCATAAATTCTGTTCAGGAAATTTTCCCGAGTGCCCTTGTGTTTGAGGCTCTTCCTCACTTTTTCTTCTATTAGTTTGAATGTATCTGGTTTTATGTGGAGGTCCTTGATTCACTTGGACTTAATCTTTGTACAGGGTGATAAGAATGGATCAATTTGCATTCTTCTAAATGCTGACCTCCAGTTGAACCAGCACCATTTATTGAAAATGCTATCTTTTTTCCACTGGATGGTTTTAACTCCTTTGTTAAAGATCAAGTGACCATAGGTATGTGGGTTCATTTCTTGGTCTTCAATTCTATTCCATTGATCTACCTGCCTGTCTCTGTACCAATATCATATACTTTTAATCACTATCGCCTTGTAATACAGCTTGAGGTACGGGATGGTGATTGCCCCAGAAGCTCATTGTTGAGGATAGTTTTTGCTATCCTGGGTTTTTTGTTATTCCAAATGAATTTGCAAATTACTCTTTCTAACTCTATGAAGAATTGAGTTGGAATTTTGATCGGGATTGGATTGAATCTGTAGATTGCTTTTGGAGAGATGACCAATTTTACAATATTAATCCTGCCAATCTGTGAGCATGGGAGATCTTTCCATATTCTGAGATCTTCTTCAATTTCTTTCTTCAGAGACTTGAAGTTCTTGTCATATGGGTCTTTCACTTGCTTAGTTAGAGTCACACTGAGGTATTTTATGTTATTTGTGACTATTGTGAAGGGTGTTGTTTCTCTAATTTCTTTCTCAGCCTGTTAATTTTTGAATAGAGGAAGGCTACTGATATGTTTGAGTTAATTTTAAATCCAGGTAATTTGCACAATTGTTTATCAGATTAGCAGTTTTCTGGTGGAACTTTTGGGGTCACTTAAATATACTATCATATCATCTGCAAATAGTGATATTTTGACTTCTTCCTTTCCAATTTGTATCCCTTTGACCTCCTTTTGATGTCTGATTGCTCTGGCTAGGACTTTAAGTACTATATTGAATAGGTAGGGAGAGAATGAGCAGCCTTTTCTCATTCCTGATTTTAGTGGAATTGCTTCAAGTTTCTCTCCATTTAGTTTGATGTTGGCTACTGGTCTGCTGTATATTGCTTTTACTATGTTTAGGTATGGGCCTTGAATTCCTGATCTTTCCAAGACTTTTACCATGAAGGTGTATTGAATTTCGTCAAATTCTTTTTCAGCATCTAATGAGGTGATCATGTGGTTTTTTTCTTTAAGTTTGTTTATATAATAGATTATGTCAATGGATTTCTGTATATTGAACAATCCCTGAATCCCTGAGATGGAGCCTACTTGATCATGATGGATGATTGTTTTGATGTGTTCTTGGATTTAGTTTGTGATAATTCTTTGAGTAATTTTGCATTGGTATTCATAATGGAATTTCGTCTGAAGTTCTCTTTCTTTGTTGGGTCTTTGTGTGGTTTAGGTATAAGTGTACTTGTGGCTGCATGGAAGGAATTGGGTAGTGTTCTTTCTGTTTGTATTTTGTGGAATAGTTTGGACAGTATTGGTATTAGGTCTTCTATGAAGTCTGATAGAATTCTACACTAAACCCATCTGGTTCTTGGCTTTATTTCATTGGGAGATGTTTAATGACTGCTTCTATTTCTTTAGGAGTTATTTGGGACTGTTTAGATGGTTTATCTAATCCTGATTTAACTTTGGTGCCTGGTATCTGTCTAGAAAACTGTCCATTTCATCCAGATTTTCCAGTTTTCTTGAGTATAAGCTTTTGTAGTAGATCTGATCATTTTGGATACTCTATTTGTGCCCTCTGGTTAGTCTGGCTAAGGGTTTATCTATCCTGTTGATTTTTTCAAAGAACCAAATCCTGGTTTTGTTGATTCTTTGTGTAGTTCTTTTTGTTTCTCTTTGGCTGATTTCAGCCCTGTGTTGAATTATTTCCTGCCTTCTACCTCTCTTGGGTGTATTTGCTTCTGTTTGTTCCAGAGCTTTTAGATGTGCTGTCAAGCTGCTAGGGTATGCTCTCTCCAGTTTCTTTTTTGGAGGCACTCAGAGCTATGAGTTTCTCTCTTAGCATTGCTTTCATTGTGTCCCATAAGTTTGGGTATGTTGTGCCTTCACTTTCATTAAATTCTAAAAAGTCTCTAATTTCTTTATTTCTTCCTTGACCAAGTTATCATTGAGTTGTTCAACTTCCGAGTGTATGTGGGCTTTCTGTTGTTTTTGTTGTTATTGAAGACCAGCCTTAGTCTGTGATGATTTGATAGTATGCATGGTATTATTTCAAATCTTCTTGTATCTGTTGAGACCTGTTTTGTGACCAATAATATGGTCAATTTTGGAGGTGCTGAGAAGAAGGTATATTCTTTTGTTTTAGGATTAAATGTTCTATAGATATCTGTTAAATCCATTTGGTTCATAACTTCTGTTAGTTTCTCTGTGTCTCAGTTTAGTTTCTGTTTCCATGATCTGTTCATTGATGAGAGTGCAATGTTGAGGAATCCCACTATTATTTTGTGAGGTACAATGTGTGTTTTGATCCTTAGTAAGGTTTGTTTTATGAATGTTGGTGCCCTTGCATTTGAAGCATAGAAATTCAGAATTGAGAGTTCATCTTGGTGGAATTTTACTTTGATGAATATGATGTGTCCTTCCTTATCTTTTTTGATAACTTTTGGTTTCAAGTTGATTTTATTGGACATTAGGATTGCTTGGAAATTTTTTTCCAGCCTTTTACTCTGAAGTAGTGCCTGTCTTTGTCACTGAGGTGTGTTTCCTGTATACATCAAAATGCTGGGTCCTCTTTACATATCCATTGTTTTTGTCTATGTCTTTTTATTGGGAAATTGAGTCCATTGATATAAAGAGAGATTAAGGAAAAGTGATTGTTGTTTCCTGCTTTTTTTGTTATTAGAGGCGGAATTATGTTTGTGTGGCTATCTTCTTTTGGCTTAGTTGAAATTAGATTACTTTCTTGCTTTTTCTAGGGTGTAGTTTCCTGCTTTGTGAGGGAGTTTTCCATCTATTATCCCTTGTAGGCCTGGATTTGTGTAAAGATACTATGCAAATTTGGTTTTGTCATGGAATATCTTGGTTTCTCCATCTATGTTAATTGAGAGTTTTGTTGGGAATAGTAGCCTGGAATGGCATTTGTGTTCTCTTAGGGTCTGTATGATGTCTGCCCAGGATCTTCTGGCTTTCATAGCCTCTGGTGACAGATCTGGTATAATTATTATAGGTCAGTCTTCATATTTTACTTGACCTTTTCTCTTTACTGCTTTTAATATTCCTTCTTTGTTTTGTGAATTTGGTGTTTTGACTATTATGTGATGGGAGGAATTTCTTTTCTGGTCCACTCTATTTGGAATTTTGTATGCTTATTTTATGTTTATGTGTGTCTCTTTCTTTAGGTTAGGGAAGCTTTCTCCTATAATTTTGTTGAAGAAATTTACCGGCCTTTTTTAAAGTGGGAGTCTTCACTCTGTTCTATACCTATTATCCAAAGGTTTGATCTTCTCACTGTGTCCTGGATTTCCTGGATGTTTTGGGTTAGGAGCTTTTTGCATTTTACATTATCTTTGACAGTTGTGTTGATGTTTTCTATGGTATCTTCTGCCCTTGAGATTCTCTCTTCTATCTTTTGTATACTGTTGGTGATGCTTGCATCTATGACTCCTGATCTCTTTCCTAGGTTTTCTATCTCCAGGGTTGTCTCCGTGTGTGTGTGTGTGTGTGTGTGTGTGTGTGTGTGTGTGTGTGTGTGTGTGTGTGTGTGTGTTTTAATTGTTTTTGTTTCTAGTTTTAGATTCTGGATGGTTTTGTTCAATTCCTTTACCTGTATGGTTGTGTTTTCTTGTAATTCTTTAGGGGATTTTTGTGTTTCATCTTTAAGGGCTTCTACTTGTTTACCTGTGTTGTCCTGTCTTTCTTTAAGTGAGTTATTTATGTCCTTCTTAAAGTTCTCTATCATCATCATGAGATGTGATTTTTTTCAATCCAATTCTTGCTTTCCTGGAGTGTTGAGATATCCAGTATTTGCTTTGGTAGGAGAACTATGCTCTGATGATGCCAAGTAGTCTTGGTTTATGTTTTTTAGTTTCCTGTGCTTGCCTCTCACTATCTTCTTGTCTCTGGTGTTAGCTGGTCTTGCTGTCTCTGACAGTGGCTTGACACTCCTGTATGGTTGTATGTCAGCACTTCTGGAGACTAGCTTTCTCCCAGCGGGATCTGAGTACAGTGAACTGTGGCACTGTGTCAGCTCTGAGCTCAGGCAGAAACCGGAAGAATCCTGCTCCAGACTGACCTGGGCTCCTGTGTCCTGAAGGCTCCAGGTGTGCCCCTCATAGCAGAAGTGTTGGTCTTAACCTCTGCTCTCATATGACACACACACTTTTAAACTCAAGGGAAATTGTGAAAGTAAGTAGAGAAGTGAAGCAATTTAAAGTATATGAGTTTAAACACGACTGTGTGATGATTTTCATCTTTTTATGCTTCTTGTCTCCTGTCACCTTCCTCACCATCTCCAGTTCAGCAGCACCCTCAGCAATGGTGTAATGGAGACTCTTACCAGCTTCCGAGTGGATGGTCTGCTTGAAGCCACCATTTTCAGACTCACTCATCTACATTAGTACATCCTGCAGCCAGTGACAATTATTAGTCCTGTGCCCATCTTACTTCCTGCCAAATATCAACTTTTTTTCTAACTTTGTGATTGACACATTTTTGCTGGCAAGTGTATTATATTTATTAGAAAAATTTCCTTGTATTTTACTCTTTTTTTCTCTCTCCTGTGACAGAGTCTTACTCAAACTAGCTTTGATTACATAGTCAATCTCTCATGTCCTGGGCTACAGGTGAGTCCCACCTTGCCTAACTTCAGTGTTTTCTTTCTAATAAGTGTGTTTATTCTTGTTATTTGTCTTGTCATATTATAAAGTAATATTCATAGTGTATGCACAGACTTTGGTAATTAGGAAATAATGTAAACATTTTATATTTTAACAATATTTTGTTTGTAATATAAAGTGTTTAATTTAAAAATTGGTTAAGAAATAGGCTTAACATAAGCATGTAATATATTATCTTGCTTAAAAATAGCTAAACATAGTCTTCCACTTATTATTCTTTTTCAGGCAAAATAGCTTATGTTTTAGGAAGGAACTACTGATACCAAGCCTATATGTTTTATAACATTAATCAAAGTAAATGTACAGGGATTAAATGCTGTGAGTGAAATACAGAGATGGCAGGGGTACTAATAAGCCAGACCCCAGTCATATGCTTCCTATAATAGACCACATAAATCACAAATGTGTCTAAATATTTAAAACCAAGGTATATAAAAAAGATGTATTAGACTAAATAACCAAAAACAACTTGGGTTACTTATGTCAAAAGGAGGTTAAATGATTATAAATCTATAAGAAAGTGAACCACATCATTTTTAATCTATATTAAAGATATAGCAAATCTAAACTTCATACACAAAATAATGTAATTTAAAATATGTAAATAAAGGGAAGTAATGAAATAAATGAATATGAAGGAAAAATGATAATTCTTTTTTTTAATCTTTATTAACTTGGGTATTTCTTATTTACATTTCGATTGTTATTTCCTTTCCCAGTTTCTGGGCCAACATCCCCCTAACTCCTCCCCCTCCCCCTCTATATGGGTGTTCCCCTCCCCCCCCATTACCGCCCTCCCCACAACAATCACGTTCACTGGGGTTTCAGTCTTGGCAGGACCAAGGGCTTCCCCTTCCACTGGTGCTCTTACTAGGCTATTCATTGCTACCTATGAGGTTGGAGCCTAGGGTCAGTCTATGTATAGTCTTTGGGTAGTGACTTAGTCCCTGGAAGCTCTGGTTGGTTGGCATTGTTGTTCATATAGGGTCTCGAGCCCCTTCAAGCTCTTCCAATCCTTTCTTTGATTCCTTCAACGGGGGTCCCGTTCTCAGTTCAGTGGTTTGCTGCTGGCATTCGCCTATGTATTTGCTGTATTCTGGCTGTGTCTCTCAGGAGAGATCTACATCTGGTTCCTGTCAGCCTGCACTTCTTTGCTTCATCCATCTTATCTAATTGGGTGGCTGTATAAGTAAGGGCCACATGTGGGGCAGGCTCTGAATGGGTGTTCCTTCAGTCTCTGTTTTAATCTTTGCCTCTCTATTCCCTGCCAAGGGTATTCTTGTTCCCTTTTTAAAGAAGGAGTGAAGCATTCACATTTTGATCATCTGTCTTGAGTTTCATGTGTTCTGTGCATCTAGGGCAATTCAAGCATTTGGGCTAATAGCCACTTATCAATGAGTGCATACCATGTGTGTTTTTCTGTGATTGGGTTAGCTCACTCAGGATGATATTTTCCAGTTCCATCCATTTGCCTATGAATTTCATAAAGTCATTGTTTTTGATAGCTGAGTAATATTCCATGGTGTAGATGTACCACATTTTCTGTATCCATTCCTCTGTTGAAGGGCATCTGGGTTCTTTCCAGCTTCTGGCTATTATAAATAAGGCTGCTACGAACATAGTGGAGCATATGTCTTTGTTATGTGCTGGGGCATCTTTTGGGTATATGCCCAAGAAAATGATAATTCTTTATCATAGTAATGGATCAGCTATTAAAAAAGTAGTGAGACTATAGAAGATTTTAATTGAATAACAGCTTGATCTGTTGAGCCTTCAAAATTAATAAGTTTCTGGCCTGGGCAGAGGTAAAATGTCATGGAGCATGTGGCACAGTGGTCATGGTGATCAGGAGGAAGAAAGAATGAGAAACAGATTGTAAGAGAATTGGAAGCAAGGGCCAGGGACAAACTGTGTCTCCTGTCACCTTCCCTAGCTAGATCTCACTCCCTTAATTCTTACCTACCATCTCCTAATAATCTGACCACACTATGAAGCCATCAGATGATTAACCCATCAATTAGGTAAGAGCCCAAGATCTGGCCACGCCCCAAAGGGTTGGCATCCGCGGCTCTAACATGTGAATCGTTAGTGACTATTCCAGATTCAAATTGTAATAGGAGGAAATGGATAAAATTTGGCTAAATCAATATGAAGTTAGGTGTGGTGTAGTATGACTGAATTCCACTCAGAAGGTAGAAGAATGAGAAGCAGTCATTTGAAAGTAACCTGGGCGATAGCAAGTTCTGCACCAGTCTACTCAGCCTGTTTGCTCGCACCTTGTCTCAAATAGCAGCAGCCACAGCAAACAATCAACAAATAAAACCTACAACCAAACCAGCAACAACAGCAAAGGGCGATCACCTATGGCAAAATCCCAAGATGGACTCAGTCATTTGACTAATTCCTACCAATTAGCCACAAAGGAGACCATGGCATTTGCAAAGACAGAGGTGGCGATCATTATATTAACCCAAACAAACCAGATCCAGAAAGACAGTATTGTATCTTGGGGAACATAATGAGAGAAATGATAAAAAAAATTGTATGGGTGCGGAGGGTTATTTGAGAAGAGGGAGGAGACGGGGGAAAGGAAGAGTGAGGTAGGGTAACAGGGACCGATATGATCAGAGTTTGCTGCATGGACGTATGAAAATACCGCAATGATAGTCCTTACTCTACATAACTGATGTGTAGTGGTAAAGAATTCCTGGAAATAATCAAAAAGATAATATTAAATCAGGCAAAGCTGCTGTCGGTGGTGGTTACTCTCAGTACATTGTCAACTTGGCTGCATTAGGATCCACACAGATGTGTAAGGCACACTGGGAGGATTGACAGAGGAAATGCAGTCCCCCTTCAATGCAAACACCATTGTCCGGAGGGCTGGTGGCTGACATGGAATCAAAGGAGGGGGCAGCAGAAGGTGTCAGGGCATTGACATTCCACTCTCACTGCTTCCTTTACTGTGAGCTTCTATAGCATGCTTCTTCCACTGTGGTGGGCTGAACACCCTGAAACCGTGAGCCAAAATATATCTTTTCTTCTTCAAGCCACATCTGCCGCATGCTTTGTCATAGCCACATGAAAGTAGTTAACACGTTATTGGAAGAGTTATTATAGGTGCTACTGAATTTCAAGTAGCAATTGGAAAAATGTACATTCAAACCACAATAAGATATAATCTCACACTCACTAGAAGGGAGAAAGTCTACGTGTCAGTCAATAGCAATGCCAGGATATAGGTCATAGAAGATCCCTCATATACAGCTTTTCCTAAAAGATATGCTATTTGAGGACATAGTTTTAAGAAGTGAGGATTAACAAAATTCTGCATGGTCGTTGTTTATGGGTAGGAAGTGAAGGGAGAGGCAGGGTGTATCTGTGTGCATTTTCATACGGGTGTTATATTTCACACTGAAAGCAATGTCTATGAAGACAAGGGCTTGTATCAGCTACACAGAAAATGTCACCTTGATTCTTCTTAGGTAAAATGTTTCTGTCATCTTTTGGCGTTCTTCCTACTGAACACTTCCTTTAATGTGTTCTCCAGCATCGGACACACTAAATTTTAGCGTGACACACTGTTGACTTGTCAAATCCACATGGCTCGTTTTCTACAAATCTTAAGATGGAGGGACCAAGAACCCCAGACTCTTTGATCTAACAGTCCTCGGTTTGAGTACTATGGCCTAACATCAGTTAAGTCTCTCAACTTAAAAAACGTCAGGCTGCGCCTTTTAGAGCTGTGTAGTTCTGTCTAGTCTGATTTCCCCTGTAAGTCACGTTGTGTGTCCTAGTGTGCATATGTACTTTCTGAATTATTGTAAGGTTTTATCATACATTCCTTTTATGATGATTTCAGCATCTTTCGAAAGCTTGAAGAAGACGAAGATGAAGCCACTTACTTTGTCGTGATAATTACTAGACTTATTAGGGCGCTATCTTGCCAAGCCTCAGTTTCTGTGGAAGACGCTATAGTAATTTATTAAGTTGGTAACTAAAAGCTTGCTTCACTTGGCTGTAATGAATCACGTCAAGCTTCTCTCTATGCCTACAGACTTCCAGGACCATCTGTCTTCTATTTGAATTGAATCTATGCTGTCTGACTTCACGCTGTACAGCCACCGAGCTGAAAGCAGCTGTCGTTGGCTTCAGGTTTATTCTTGCATTTCTCTAATCCAACACCATGAACTCTGCTTTGGGTCTCATCTTTGATCCTTTCAAAGGGCTTTTTCTCTGATAACGTTCTCTCTGTTCTCTCCTCTCTCTCTCTCTCTCTCTCTCTCTCTCTCTCTCTCTCTCTCTCTCTCCCTCTCAAATATTTACATATCACTTTTCATTAAAAAAAAAAACAAAAAAACTTCTTTAGTACCAATGAGCCATTAACCACAGGTTGTTAAATCATTCCTGTATTTCGCTAGCAAACCACTGTGCGCTTCATACCCTTCCTCCCCTTTCCCGTCCTCCACGGCCATAGCCACTGTGCTGCCTCTCAGAGCATCCGAGCATACTTTGTATCTCTCAGGCTTCTTCCTTCAACTGTTCTGGGCTTGCCGGCCTCCTCACTGCTTTCAGGGCTGACAGTACCCTGTTTGAGGCTCTCCTCCTGAACCCCTCCACCTCAGCTTTCTTTCCTTGTCTTCACAAGTCATAAATGTCCTTTGATTAAAAAAGAAAACTAAAAGTCCCCCCACCCCCGCTTCTTGGATTACTTATGTCTTTCTTCGTGGTACGTAGGGCTAGCTGGCATATGCTTACTGGTGTCTGCTGAGGGCTAGAATAGCGCCTGCCCATACTTGGAGCCCAGTAGATATCTGTGGGTTGAATCAAGCCATGAATGTGGAACTGCTCTATCAGAACTGCATTAATTCCCCTGCTTCCTGGCCGCATGACTCACGCTGTGCTGCTTTTGGTTCCTGTGACACGTTGTCTCAGCCTGCATGGTGTCGGGGTCTGCATCCTCCCCTCCCTTTTCCGGTGCATCCCAATTGCTGTCCATCCTAATGGACAAGGCTCAGCAATAGTTAGCAGCATAAACTATATGTTGTGTGTGTGTGTGTGTGTGTATGTGTGTGTGTGTATGTGTGTGTGTATGTGTGTGTGTATGTGTGTGTATGTGTGTGTGTGTGTGTGTGTGCATGCGCACACACATACATGTTTGTTTCACCTAACTAATATAAAACAATGGAGTTTTCTTCTTTATAAAGTCTGGTTTGTCATGGAATAAAAGCTATATTTATTTACACATCACTTTCTAATCTGTTTGTCTATTGATAGTGTTTCAATGAAAACAGTGTGACCATTTTAAATGTTCACTACACACACACACACACACACACACACACACACACACACAGCCCTAGCAGGCCTGTGGTATGTTAGCTATGGCCGCTGATGTATTTTCTCCCATAGCAGCTGCAAATCTCCTTTTGGCACTGTGGAAGACATCCGTCAGGAGAAGGTTGCTAGCACTTACGCTGTTCACAAGCATGTGTGACTCAGACCTGGGGGAATCTAATATCCCCTACTGGCCTGCATGGAGACTGCATTATCATGGTACACATACAGACAAGGCAGTACCCATACATTCATATAATTAAAATTAACCTTAAAGAAGAGAAAGTTGTATTTTGACTTCTGTCATTTTGTTGGTTTTGTGTTCTTTACTTAGACCTTTTTTGATTGACTTATCTTTTGATTAACTTTTTAATATAATTATATTCAAATGTGTATACATACACACAACACATATAAATATAAATAAGTATGTATATTTATTTATAATTATATAATTATTACCTTAGGTGGTATCCTTGTATGCCTACCTTTCTTTCTTAATACTAACATTCCTTCCAGTACCTTCTGTAAACCTTAGTGGTCATAAATGTCTTTTATAATAAAGAGTTTTTATCCTTCGATTCTTAATAGTTTTACTCTCTATTACTAGTATATCACACTATGTACATATTTACTATATCTACCAGCACACGCAGTTTACCTGGCAGTTGTGGTCTTTCGGATCTTACACGGCATCTCTCCAGGCCCTTTTGGCTTTAAGCGCCTGTACGGACTAGTCAGGTCTTGTTCTGAGGAGCCTGTCCTTTCTTGCAGCTTTCAATACCCTTCCTTTTGTCTGTGTTTTTGATATTTTAACTATAATGTTGTGGAGAGTTTTTCTCCTTGTTCTATCTACTTAGCATTCTGTGGGATTCTTACCTCTGGCTAGGCGTTGCTTTCTCTAGGTTTGGGGAATTTTCTTCTGTGATTTTGCTGAAAATATTCTCTATGCCTTTGGCAGCATTCTCCTCTTTCGAAGCTCACAGTTAGAGATCTAGTTTTTTCATGGAGAGCCCCAAGCTCTCCTGTGTTCCATTGAAGAATCCTACTGGCCATTACTGAATAATCCAGTTCTTTATCTGTGTGATGCTGTTTTCTGTAGAGTCCATTCTATTGGTAAGGGGCTTAATTTGGCTTTATTTGCTGTGTTCTGTTTCTATGTCTTGGATTGATGATCTTATTTCCTTTTAGCTTTTTGTTTTTGTCCTCTTAGAGTGAGTGCAGTTATGCGGTTTGGACATAGTTGCGATCATTCTTAAAGTCATTTGTCTAGAAATCATTCAAAATCATTCTCACCAGGAGTCACTAATATGGGATCGGTAATATTGGAGGAGATTTCTTGGGGTTTCTAATATTTTTATTTCTGTAACGGGGCTTATGCATCTGGAGTTAGTTTGTTGGCTGAGTATCTCCTCCTTTTTCCTTTTATATGAACATAAATCTCCTTCTTACAGAGAGGTATTTCTAACGGTCATCAGAAGGTCCCATCAGAAGGGATTTGTATTCGGGGCACAAGTTCTATCCCAAATCTCCCTATGAGGATTAGGCAGTGTCTGTCCTAGGTCCGCATGAGCCTCTTGCCAGGGTCTCCAGGTTGTGTTTTGAGTTACAGGATTCCATCTGCCTGTGGGCCACACAACAGGACAGCTTAGCCCTCCTTTCTAGGTCCCCAGCTCCTGCCACAGGGACCTCTTGTGCCTGTGTGTCTTACCCTGTGCCCACAGCTTCTTAGGAATAGCTTTATGCCTCCTCTTTGGACTTCTAAGATAAAGAGGTAACATGTATTGGAAAAGCCACCTTCTCAAACAAACAAGGCAAGAACTAGTCACAGTTGTACATATCTACAACCCCAACACTGAGAGGGCTGAGGCAGTAGGATTGTGAGTTTGAGCCCAGCCTGGACCATGGCTGCATAGTGAATTCAAAGATAAACTAGGCTCTATACCAGGAAGCTGTTTCACAAAACCAAAAGCAAAACTAACCCCTTAATAAAAACTACTAATAAGAGTAAGAGTTAGAATATCTATCTACGGGCACTAAAGTAAATTTCACACTTATTGGAAACTTCCTACACAAAAAAGCTCACGTCCAAATGATTTTTCTATCTTAAGTATCTTTTTAATTTATAAATAAAATTATATATATTTATTTGGCAGTCTGTGTTTCAACACATGTACAAGTTGCTCATTGCTTAAGTGAGAGTAAGCATTATCTATCCTCAGACATTCATGCTGTCTGTGGTAAAAAGCATTCCTAAACCTTTCCTCTGCTTCCTTTGAAATAGATCACCCAGTGAACAATAAATCTAACATTTCCTTTCCATTTACAGGTCTCTGGACTGACTGATGGACACACTACCGATTCCCCTTTCCATTCTGCACTCAGCTAGCTGTAGGTTTGAACAGGAAAAGGGTGGCCATAATTATGGTCTTGCTCAGGAAACTGACACCTTCCATTGGCTTTTTTCCCCCTGGTCTCTCTGTTTAGCAGACAACAGAGTTCATTCATGTCCAACATCACCGCTTCACCTCTGCTTCTGGGCTGTCGATATGTCCTGGAGGATTTTCTCCCTGGGTTAACTAATACAGGGCTTCCTCCTCTCCTCAATCCTAACTCAAGTATGCTGCTCATCATAGTCCTTGAACCAGAGTCAGCTTTGACAGGACGCTGGGTCTCTCTAAGCCTATCTTGTGTTTTTGACCCCGTGAATTCTTTGGCCCTTCCATTTTCTGGCTGCTGTGTTATTTTGTAGTTTTCCTTGAGCACTGAGCAGAAGCAAAATCCCAGCAGTTTCTCTGGATTCTGAACTACCAATTTGGGAAAAGTCAAGAAGTAATAATCTTTTGCTTACGGCCTCTTAAAAATAAAATAAGATCACTTCGAAAACAGAGAAATAATTTTATAATAGCCATAGGACAAATTTCCACAAAACAAGCTGGCTGCCACAGGGTAGTGTGATCTCGTAAGTCTCGTGGTAAGAGAAGCTGTGGTCCCCAGTGACCCTGCCTTGGTTTGTGTTCTTGGTTAATTCACTTAATTCTTTTAGTAACTCTTATTTTTAAATGGAGGCGTGGCTGCATTTAAGAGTTACTACTTCTTGAAACCTTTAGTCCTTGATAAATGAATCTTAAATTGCGACATTGTGTGTTAGGCAAGTGTCCTGACATTAAAAACTATCACTAACCCAAAGACTTTACTTCTTGATTGAGAAGAGTCGGGGTGGACGATAAGAACGTAACTGAGAAAAGTGAGTGTGGAATGAAAGTGTGGACAGCATGACCCAATGCTGTTCGCCTGCTGCAGATGGACAGTAGCCAACTCAGATACACGATTCACGCACCACCACAAGGACAAGTCACACGGCTCTGGGAGCATGGCTGTTCCTATTGATGTGACAGGGAGGACATCCCCTGCTCTAAGTTTATGCCCACCAGGTAAGAGACAAGTTTGCAGATGGGCAAGTGCGATGAAACATTACACTTTTCTTTTTCCCCTTGATATTTGTCTTAGGGTTTTTCTGCTGTGAACAGACACCGTGAGCAAGGCAACTCTTACAAGGACAACATTCAATTAGGGCTGGCTTACAGGTTCAAAGGTTCAGTCCATTATCTTCAGAGTGGAAACATGGCAGCATCCAGGTAGGCATGGTACAGGAGGAGCTGAGAGTTCTATGTCTTTATCTGAAGGCTGCTAGCAGAATACTTGCTCCCAGGCAGCTAGGATGAGGGTCTTAAAGCCCACACCCACAGTGACACAGCTACTCCAACAGGACCATACCTTCTAATAGTGCCACTCCCTGGGCCGAACACATACAAACCGTCACAATATTCTTCAAGCATTTTTGTTTTATGACTTTCTGCATTCTTGTGTTCAACAGGACAGAACTAGCGATAGAAGTATATTAGTCATTTGGGGGGCAGAGAGAGATAGGATTTGACAGGGACAACTAAGAAGTGTTGAGGAGCAGAAGGACCAGGCCATGAGACAGAAATGACACATTTTAAAGGGAAACAAGGTTAAAATAGCAGGTGCCATCCATGTCTTGGAGTAGGGGACCCAAGGCCTAAGTGGCACAGCATGCATTTTATATGAAGTTAAGGAAAAGGAACTAAACTTGGGATAAGGCGATAATGTAATTACAATGAATAATATTTTATCAGTACAACAGTAGCATCTCGTCCGTGTTTCCATTTCACATACACTATTTTTAGAAAAAATTTAATTATTCTATAGTTGGAATGGGAGGATTCGTACCAGTAGCTTTAACTATTGGCCCCCGTTGAAGAAAATAGAGTCAGCTGAAAACATGGAAAGACATGAATATCCAATTCAGTAAAGAGGGCATTGGTTTGTATGGTTAACGATGTGCACAAAATATTCATTCAGTTTGACTGGAATTACTAATGTACCTTAAAATAGTAATGATACGCGAGTGCTGTTCATCAGTTAAAATTACTATTTTTACTTTTATATTTAAAATCTTTTGTTTGTGAATGTGTGTTTGCCTGTTTGTCTGTATGTGTACCATGTGCGTGCTATGCCTTCAGAGGTCAGAAGAGGCCCTGGGACTGGAGTTACATGTGGCTGTGGGCTACCCAGTGAGGGTGCTGGGAACAAACTCTGGCCTTCTGTCAGAGCAGTAAGTGTTATTAATTGCAGAGCCACTCTCCAGCCTGTGGCAATTATGTATTTAAATGAAAATAGAGTAATTTTTCTTACTAAATGCCAGTGGCAAGTACTGAGAGACTAGCCCGTAGGGTCTACACTGCAACAATGTATAAGAGTCCTCATGAGTCAGTGTAGCCTTTCATTTAGAAATTCCACTTCTTGGAACTTATTCTTCTTAGGTAATCATTTAGGACAAGGCTAAAGATTTTCATTGCAATTTAAAAATTATTTTTACAAACATAAAAACTAAACGAACAACAGTATAGATTTTTTTATGGACTGTAATACTTTTCTGTGCACCCACAGAACTGAAGATGTCACAATGGAGTTGTTGGCCTGCAGAGGTGCTCTTGACATCTGATTTCATCTTGAGAGCAGGTTTCATTAACAAATACTGGAAACCATAGTAGTCAAGATGGTGCGATACTGGCTTAGTAGAGGGTGATATTTTAGGTATGGGTGATACTGGTTCAGATGTAAGTTTAGATATAGATAAATACAGTCAAAAAGAGCCTAGAAGTAGATGGAGTTATATAGTCAATTAATTTTTAAACAAAAATGAAGTATTTGAGAAGAAATGAAATAAATCTTTCTACAGATACTTTTTAAAAACGGGTATTTTTATGAGAGAAGAATTGTGGTTTATTGTGGTGTCATACATGCACTTTGAAGATAATACAAGGTGAAGCTCGTGTTTAAACAGAAGCACTAACCTAAACCACAAAGCTTCTAAGAGAAGAACAGGAAATAAAACCATCGCAATTTTAGGAGCGATAAAGATCGTAACATGTTAACCATAGAACATAGAATAGATAAATTCAATTTTATTGAAAATTCATTCATAAAAAGACATCACTAAGAAAACAAAAATCATATCACAGATTGGGATTAAATCTTTCCAGTCCATCTATCTATTGAAATACTTGTATCCAGAGGAGGAGAAGAAGAAGAAGAAGAAGAAGAAGAAGAAGAAGAAGAAGAAGAAGAAGAAGAAGAAGAAGAAGAAGAAGAAGAAGAAGAAGAAGAAGAAGAAGAGAGATGTCAGTTGCTGGTAAGCACATGAAAAAGTGGTGAACAACTGACTGAGAAATGCACGCCAAAGCCGCAATGAGGCAGGGCGGTACACACAAAGCCAAACTGTTGGCCGTTGAGGTAACCGAGGCTCCCATTCTACTAATGGGACAAGCTGAGAATGCCACTATCCCTGTGCAAGTTTATTTGGTGGAATTAAAAAATATGTTTACTTCTTGACCTTGCAATCAAAGCCCATTTGTAGCTAGATGAAAACACATGTCTGCACACAGACCTTTACAAGGCTGCCCAGGCCAGCTTTATTCACATTTGTTTCCAACTGGAGACAACCCAACACTGACTCTAGGTAAATGAATATCAATCTTTGCTACTGCTGTATTTAACAACACGGGCAGCGTGGAGGGGAAATGCCAGACAGAAAAGAGTACATACTGTCTGGTTCTACTTGTGTGAAAAATGAGCAAACAAAAACAGTTCTAGGATTTAAAAAAATAAAATTAAAACAGTGGTTGCCTCTGGGGAGGTGAGCAGGCTCTAGCTAGGAAAGGGTAGGAGAAAACTCACTAGTTTACAGAAACACTCTGAGATTGGCAATGTGCACTCGTGTGTGCACTTGCCAGACCTCATTAAACGTAAAATCTGTGCCTTGTGCTTGTAGAAATCTGTCCAAGGAGGCCCTCGTTATATCTGCCTCTAGGTTTTCACACCCCCATAGCTGTCCCAGATTTGCTCCACGTGACCCTACATTAACGGCAGAAGTGGTGTTGTGACCTTGGTGCTGGCTTTGAACCATGCGGTGGCTTCTGCCTTGGTCTCGTTTCCGTGATCTTGTTTGGGTTGCTTGTTCTGGAGAAGTTGACTGCCCTGTCTTCTGCACGTCATGGAGTCTAACAAGAGAAGCTAAACGTGCACTTCAACAACCAGGGAGGAGCTGGGGCCTCCCAACCACTCCAGCAGGGAGCTGGGGAGTGGGTATTCTAGTCTTCAATGACTGGTGGCTCTCACATCTTCACGCAGTTCCTGGAGGAACTTCTGGAGGTGTTCAGCTAAACTATGTCCCGAGTCTTGGCCCCAGGAACTGTGTTTTGGAAAGAAAAAAAAAAAACACCTTTTCTTTTAAAGCTGCAAAATTTTGGCAGTAGATAACTGATATGCTTTATATACAAGATGTATTTCAATTTGAAATATTGGAAAGATAAGGCAGATAAGACTAGACTGAGTGCTGGTGTCTCTTCTTAGAGAACGATATTGTGCCACTTGACCACAGTTATTTGTTATCTCAAAGATCAGGATCAAGGGGACTTATTACTGACTCGCACAACCAGGCTGCAATAATGTGTCTGTATGCTGGTGAGGCAGAGAAGACGGCAGCGCTCAGTCCGGTCCAGTGCTGGGTGTCTGGAAGTTCCCCGGAGAGTTGCTGGTTATAGGGTGAGGGAGTTGGAGGGTAATGTAAGCAGCAGAAGGGGCAGCAGAGATGGGCACACCAGCTCAGGAAGGTCGGCAGCACTGCTTTTCCTGAGCTGTCTTATATCTGACCCTCTGCTGATGTCGATGCCCGCTTTGAGGACAGCTCTTTCCCTCCTCTCAGTTGATTCTCTCTGGAGACACCCTCATGGAAATGCCCATACGTCTCCTAGGGGACCCTAAATCCCATCAAGTGGGCAACATCAACCTCACACTTGGGTGGTCTGATTATGACTATGCACCTTTTGATTTCTTCTAAATATTGTAATGTGTAAAATAAGAGGTTTTAATAAAAGCAAACAGTCGGAAATAGGTCTTTACCTGTGCTCAATCAGAGAGAGCTATACTCCCCCAGGGTCTGAACACAGAGTCATGGGCTTAGCATCTTGGGGTTTTTGACTTATATTTACATTTAATAAATGTTTTAAGTGTGAGTGCTTTGTACATGTGTCTGTGCATTACACGTATGCGGTTCCGATAGAGGCCAGAAGAGGGTGCCAGTTGCTCTTGAACTGGAGTTATAGATGGTTGTGAGTCATCACGTGGATGCTGGGAACTGAACCTGGGTCCTCTTAAAGAACAGCAAAGTCTTCACCCCTAAGTCATCTCTGCAGGCCAAGAAAACTTTTTATTTTACTTTTAAAAGACTTGTTTTTTTTAAAGGATCCTTTCTCTCCTTTAAGCCAATAAAGCTGATATGACAATATCTGGCAGAATGAATTATGGGATGGGAGATTGTTTTGGCTCCTGACTTGAGAAGGTTGCAGTCTATCTCAGCAGGAAGTCATGGCACAGTTCATGGCAGGAAGAACATGGGGTGATGCTTCACATGCTAGCTAAGATCAGGAAGCTCAGATCAGGGTCAGGACCAGAGCATGTACAATCTTTAAAGACTCATCTCTTGCAACCCCCTTCTGCTAGACAAAGTCAGCCTCCTACAGCCTGCAAGCTAGCACCACGAGCTTGAGAGCAAGTGTTCAAGCCACGAACCTGTGGGAGACATTACAGACTGAAACCACAGGAAGACAGGACATTTACAAAGCACCTCGCTTTGGCTAGGCTGGTCTGTAATTCTAGTTCTGGGAAGGCTGAGGCTGGAGATTTGTGGATTGGAGACCAGCACAGGTTACATAGAAACACACTGTCTAAAAACGAAACAAGATAAACAAGACCCCCTGTCTTAGTCAGGTTTCCATTCCTGCACAAAGCATCATGACCAAGAAGCAAGTTGGGGAGGAAAGGGTTTATTCAGCTTATATTTCCACATTGCTGTTCATCACCAAAGGAAGTCAGGACTGGAAATCAAGCAGGTCAGGAAGCAGGAGCTGATGTCGAGGCCTTGGAGGGATGTTACTTACTGGCTTGCTTCCCCTGGCTTGCTCAGCTTGCTCTCTTATAGAACCCATGACCACCAGCCTAGGGATGGCACCACCCACAATGGGCTGGGTCCTCCCCCTCTTGATCACTGGTTGAGAAAATGCCTTACAGCTGGATCTCATTGAGGCATTTCCTCAAGGGAGGCTCCTTTCTCTGTGAAACTCCAGCTTGTGTCAAGTTGACACACAAAACCAGCTGGTACACACCCCTAGTAGTACATCTACCATTTGCAAGTGGGATGGCCACTGTGCTTTCTTTCCTTCCTTCCCCCTTTTGACTAGCACAGCCATTACCGCACTGTTCTTCCCCATTTTCTTTCTCCTCTTTCAGGCTTCCTGATGCAGGAGGTCTGTAACCCCTAGGCCTTTTGTTTCCTGCCCTAAAACATACATTTCTGTTCATGTGGGAGAAATCTGACTTTATGCACCTTATGTAGGAGCCTTAGTAGAGCCAGGCTAGAGCCAGGGCCAAAGGCAGGCCCATGGCCAAAGAGGAGACAAACCATATCAAGCACATGATGCTGGGAAACCTGGGATCCTTATTCTGTGTGGCCATGTGTTCTGACCATGTCCTCAGATACACTGGGGAAGAAGCTCTGCTCCATGAACTTAGATTGAATCAGTGACGCTCACATGGAAATGCATCCTCCCACAACACATTTACAATTCGGTAGACAGAGCTGTGGTCTGCTGAGCGCTGTCATGACAGGTACCCAGCCATGACAGTTTACCATGCCAGGGCCTTATTGGAAAGTACAGAAGATTCTAGTATCCATTGGACAATGCTTTCCCCAAACGATATGGGTTATTAAATGAAAATCTCAGTGCCAATGGTGGGGTACTTCCCTGTAAGGATGAGCTTTAACTGTCAACCTGACTCAACCTAGAATCACCATGAAAACAATGTCAACTGAGAGATGATTTACATCTATTGGATTGTAGGCTTGGCTGTGGGGGTTTGTCCTGTTGGTTAGTTGACCCAGCCCCAGCCCACTGTGGGCAGCACCATCTCTAGGCTGAGCTCTGGACTGTATGAGTAAAGAAACCTACGTGAGCAAGTAAGTAGGCTGTCTCTGTGTGTGTGTGTGTGTGTGTGTGTGTGTGTGTGTGTGTGTGTGTGTGTGTGTGACACTCATGCATTTGTTTCTCTCTGTCCTTGACTGTGGATGTCATGTGACTAACTGCCTGAGTTCCTCCTTGGGCTTCACCTCAATGATGGGCTCTAACCTGAAATCTTAAGTCAAATAAAAATTCTTTCTTCTGCTATGTTCATTTTCAGAACTCTTTTTATCACACCAGTAGAAAGAAACCAGAACGCATCATAAATTATTGGTTAGAGGAAGCCCCAGGGAAATCCAAACCAGCACAAGCTATTCCCATTGCTTTTGATGCTCATCATAGCTAGATGGTAAGACTCTATATGAAGACACAACACTTTGGTTGCAGGGTTGAGAGTAATAAGGCTGTAACTGACTTGAAGACTTTCTCCTGGCTGGGTAGTTATCACAGTACTGAAAGTTGCTGGTCAGGCCTGTCAGGGAGAAAAGCTGTCAATGATATCAGTCGTCTGCAAACCCTGAATGTTAGAAGCATCCGAGAGGCGGGATGCGTGCATTAGTGCTAGAGTGGCACGAAAGTTATGGAATAGCTAACAGATTTCTGATCAAATTTGAGGTCAGCAGTAAAGGAAGAAATCCGTGCCTGGCACTGCAAACCTGGTCAAAAGCTCATGGACCGAGAAGTACTGGGTCCTAGGGTGGGAACCTATTACTGTTCTGCTATTGCGTGCTGTTGGACTGCCTCATCTCCATTTAAGTTTATACTCATGGATTTGTATGTCTCCCAACCTTGCCCAGAGAAGCATCTTTCTGTAGTGGGCAATAGTTAATACAGACTTGTAACTAGTCAAAATTCCAAGAATTTTGGCCATCGAGTCCTCAGCCCTGTGGAATATCTGTGTCCCCTTGCCCTCTGGCAGGCTCAGGGGAAGACTCAGAAAGGGGTGGAATGAATGAAGAGACTGAGGATGGGGAGGAGGGCTGAGAAATGTCTTCTGAACATGCAGTGGCCATCATAGTCATACATTCATTGCATTCATGGTTACCCGAATAACGCCTATGTACCACCACGCCAACAAAATGAGTTAACATTCTTACGGGGAGCAGTAGTCAGACTAAGTAGGATGTGAATGTGGGAAAGGGGCCTGTTAGGTGGGAATAGAGTAGAGAGAGGAGTTGCTGGTTGATAAGATCAAGATGCACTGTATGCATGTATGGAATTGTCAGAGACTACGTAAAATATGTCCAATTAAAATAAAGTCAGCATGCAGAAATTAACTCCATCTGCTTTTTGGTCAGCTCAATCAGTTTGAGCGTTCTTCATGTTGCTGCTGTTTTGGGGGACCTCTGACTTTTGATTCACCGCCATATTGCTCGCCCGGCCGACAAGAGAGTAATGGTGATACCTTACAAGCTGCCAGTTTCTGAAATGATCAAAACTCTTCATGCAATAAGGCTGTAAGCACGATATGAAATAAAGTTTATGATACATTGTGAAGCTACTCAGAAAAGCAGAGGGAAGTGTTGTGTATACAAGTTGGGTGACTGTCAATGTTTAGGTAGAAGGGGCTAAAGGGAAGACGGGATTTTCTTTTCTATTTTTGATGGTAAAACATGTACAACAGATTTTGCTGTTTTGAGAGCACCATTCAGGAGCATCAAGATTCATCTGAGTGTGCAGCCTGGCCTGAGAAAGAGTCCTCATTGAAGTGGGAAGACCCACCCTGACTGTGGGTGGCGCCTTCTGCTGGGCATGGCTGAGGGAAGATCATCCCACCTCACCGTCATGGTCTTCCCTCTTACCCTTGAGCTAATTTGCCCTGTTGCTGCTGCCATTTTCTTTGAAAAGAAAAGGAGTCTCCAAGTCTCCCTCCTCCTGGCAAGGTGTAGGGACAGCACAGAAGAACACAGTTATGGTCCCCAGCAGGGTGGCTCATCCATTGCCTGGGGACCATAACTGTGTTCTTCTGTGCTGTCCCTACACCTTGCCAGGAGGAGGGAGACTTGGAGACCCCTTTTCTTTTCAGGGAAGATATCTTTCTTTTCTTCATGGTTTTGTTGGAAATACCAGCAAGCATTGGAATGTGCTTGAGTTTCTTGTGTCCACCTGAGTCTACCAAGGAAATCCTTATAAGAGAATGGATTCCGATTTTGATCCCAAAGTCAACTTTTGAACGTATGAATACACACCAAGTGTTTGCAGTGTCCAAAGAGGCCTGACAAGGTTACTAGATACCCTGAAATTAAATGGCAGATGGTTGTGAGCTACTCTGTATATGGTGGAAACCAGTCCCAGGTCACCTGCAAGAGCAGCAAGTGCTTTAACCCACTGAGCCATCTCTCCAGCCCCTTCAGAGAGTCCTTAAGAGGTAGGTAGGTAATGCAGACACAGAATATTCTTGGACTACGAGTGACAAGGTGCCATCAACACACGGGGCAGTTCCATCTGTTGTTTCAGGTAGGAGGGATTGGAGAGAGCAGATGGAGTTCAAAGCCACAGGAGGGATGCTACAAGCCAGACACAAGAAAGTGAGTCCCAGTATAGGGCTTGATGGGGGCTGCAGCAGGTAAGTGTAGGGGATAGAAAGTGCACGGGGCAAAAGCTGAAGGCAGAGGAATAAGGAGTCCAAGTGTATGTTCTAGAACCGTGAACCCTGACCACACAGGAGGCCTATGCTGATTGAGCTGTCTTCATTTTCTTCTTGGCTGGGCTTCATCCATCCTCCATGGACTTTAGCTTCATGTGGGCTCTTTAGCCTGTTACTGTCTTGCCTCACACTAATCACAAGTGGCTGCCGTTGCCCAAATGTGACATATTCAATTTAGGATTCTGTCAGTTAGTCTCCTGCCGCATCATTGCTGAAGCGTTTTCCTCCCTTTGCTTGTTAATGTGTCATTTTCCTGGGAGTTGTTCAAGCTGCAGACATCCGTGGAAGTCTTCGAGCTCTTAAAGGACTCCTGTTTAATGGGAAGCTTGTCTAGCTGAGATAGTGGTGCGCATGCACTTAATCGGTTGCTAAACTGTGTTGATGTGGTAGCCCAGGAAAACATTTTAGGATACGTGGTGCGTTCTTACGGTCTGAATAGAATGGACCACTGAGGCTGAATCCAGGGTCCTGCCTGGTATGTCTGTCAGGTATGAGAAGTGACTCAGATGTTCGGGGAGGTTTTAATTTTTTAAAAGCAAATACAGTGGTAACCAGTGGAGGTTTGCGACTTTACTGAGCTACTGTAGTGTGTGCTGTGATGTATTCTGTGAGCATCGATATTCTAGAAAGGCCTTTCTAAATGGGGCTAGAGCAGATCAGATCTCTAGTAGCACCACGACCTAGCACAGAAACCACAGAGGATGCTGGCCTCAGATTGCAAAAAGAGATTCTGCCCAAAGGGTGACTGTCAGGCTGGTAGCATTCGTACACTGTGGCATGCACAGCAGGAACAGAGGGAGAGAAAAAGGCTCTTTGTAGCAATCATATATAATACACTCCCATTTACATGTCATTATCAAGATAATAGAACTGCAGAGAGAGCAGAGAGATCAGTGGTCCCCAAGGGAGCTCGAGTCAGGACAAGGCCACACAGGTAGAACACAGGAGCACACTGGGTCAGAACACTCTTGCATTTGGCTTGTGCAGAGTTATATAAAGTGAGTAGAACCACATACCTGTTCGCAGACACACACACACACACACACACACACACACACACACACACACACACACACACCTACCTACCTATGTATAAGGACCAGTGACAACCAAATAAAATTGACAGACTAGTTAACAATATCACCACAGTTCCAGCTTGATGGCTTTTTTTTTTTTTATAATATTATACTTGAGTTATGTAAGGCGTTACATGGAGGGAATCTCCCTGCATGATGCAAGGGCCCTACACACGATTTTAAAGAACCTTCCTGTGGTATACAATCTATTCAAAACAATAGGCTAAAACTGAGACATTCACGGCATGTACTAAGACTATTGACTCATCTGCAGTTCAATTTTCATCTGAAGGTGGCTTTTCTTCCCAAGGTTTGTCTTTTTCTTCTCAGTGGCTAAGCCATGTCTCTCGGTGAGTCAGAGTTAGAGTCAGACGTTGACAGAATAAGGGGGAAGAACGAGAGAAAACAAAGCAGTGGCTGTCCAGCCAGCAGTGCTCTAGGATGTGGCAGGGCTAGAGTGGATGCTGCCTGCCGTTTTGCTTATGATTTGTAAGGATGCTGCCCCACATTGGAGACCAGGCCCATGAGCAGCAGAAGCACATCACAGGTTACTGTTTGAAACTGCTTTTCTTTCCTTCACAAAGCAGAATGAACTTATCATAGCTTTGTTGGCATTGTAGTGGTTCCTTGAAAATTGTGCTGGCTGGTCCTTGATTTTCTCTCCTCCCCCTCCCTCCCTCCCTCCCCTCCCCTCCCCTCCCCTCCTCCCCTCCCTCCCTCCCCTCCCCTCCCCTCCCTCCCTCCCCTCCCCTCCCTCCCCTCCTCTCCTCTCTTTTCTTTTCTTTTTGTTTGTCTGTTTCCCCCCAATTTGAAACAAGCTAGAGTCACCCAGGAAGAATGAACCTCAATTGAGAAAGCACTACTACATCAGATTTGCCCAAATCTGTGGGGTATTTTCTTGATTGATAATGGTTGTAGTAAGGCCCTGCTCACTGCACTGTGTGAGCCCTGGGCAGGTGGTCCTAGGTGCTATCAAAAAGCAGGCTGAGCAAGCCACGAGGAGCAAACCATCGAGCAGCACTCCCCAACGGTTTCCGCTTCAGTTCCTGCCTCCAGGTTCCTGTTTTGAGTTCCTGCCCCAACCTCCCTGGGTGACAGAATGTAATGTAAGGTGAAACAAACCCTCTCCTTCCCAACCTGCTTTGGTCTTGGCCTAGAAACCTGACTGTGCTGTTATAGAGTTTCTTCGATTACCCATGTGCTGTGGGTCATTTCCAGTTTGGGGTGATTATAAATAAAGTTACTATAAGCTTTGGTATATATATATATATATATATATATATATATATATATATATATATATATATATATATACAATCTTTACATATTCCAGACACAACTTAACTTTTAAATGTGTTGCTTGAAACTGTTTGGGAGAGAACACAGACTGGAAGGAGTCTGTAATTCATGTTTATTATTTCCCTAAAAATAATTTCGCAAAGCAAAGGATTTGTTTTGTTGAGGTATACTTTATCAGTTTTGTTCTTTTATAAACTAAACCTTTTGAAATTCACATTTAACTCTGGCTGTAGATCAAGCAGACTATCGTCTTGGACAGGCATTTAAACACTCGTTGATCACAAAAGTGGTAGAAAGAAAGAGGTAAGGGACAACAATAATTAATAAAAGTAGAAACTAAATAGCAAAATTATCTGCTTAACATGACGGTATCAGTAGTTAAAGCCACCCGAGCAAACCGAGCACCCTTTTTAGAAGGCAGAGTCTGTCAAGTTGAGGAAACGAAGGACAACTATATGGTATGGGTGGGCTCACTGTGCTCCAAGATGCAAATCGTTATAAGTGAGTAAAGGATTGAAAACAGGCTGTGAGAAAAGGTCCTGAGAGCTCATCAGCTACAACATTACACCAGAAAGCTTACTAAAGGATGAAGGATTACCTCACCATCCCAAGAAGTTCAAGAAGATATAGTAAACAAAATGATTGTACATTTCATGCCTGGACCTCGAAGTACACAAAGCAGGAAGAAATAGGCCATTGAACAGTGTCACTTGGTGACCAATAGTCGGCTCCCATTAAACAACAGAGGAACCAGACAAGTCAACAGGAATATATAAGACTTCAAGACATCTCTGAGCCAGAGACTCAGAGGCTGCATCCAAAGAGACTGCATCCAAAGACTGCAGAATGCTCGGGCTTTTCATGTGCACACATCACATCCTCCCAGTTAGGTCGTGCGCTGAACTAGAATTAAATTAGAGAGTTAAAGGGCCACAATGGAGGATGCTTGGCAAAACCAGGCTACTTAAAACTGAGCACAATTCTAAAAAACCCTCATGTCAGAGAAGAGTACAAAGAAAAAGCTATGCGGAATTGATTAGGAGAGATCAAGGCCTGAGTGTAAAAGTTTAGGGGAAAACTTGAGGCCTCACAGGAGGGAAGTGAGAGAGTCCTCAGAGTCCACAGCCTGTGCTCCCAACCTCAAACTCCAGAAGAAAACAGCCTGGTACCAACTCGCAGCGCAAACCACAAAGGATAAGGGACACCAACAAAACCACGAGCTGAGTCTTCAAAAGATGAGCAGAACTGATCACGTGTGTGACTGACAGGGAAGATTGCTGCCCTTGGCAGTCGAATGATCCTAGCTTTATATTTTAAGCCCTGTATGCCAACCAACTGGAGAAGGCAGGTGCAATGGAAATTACTGGAGAACCCAGAAGATAAAAATGGCCACAAGGAGGAGAAGGGACGATAAACGGAGAGACTGGAAACCTTCTCACGTGGGAAGGTAAAACATTTCTGAGTCAGATTTAAGAGTAGAGAGAGATTCTTGGAGACAGTGTTGGGAGGTCATTTGGTTAGGCCCAAGACTTTGGTTGTAAACAGAAGAGATCTTCATTTTGGCTTGCAGCCATGGCTCACTCAGGACCTTCCAGGACTGCAGCCTCTGGGTTCCTGCCCTGCTCACCACCTCTCCAGCTGCCTGAGGCACGTTCCCCTGCTAAGCGTTTTCGTGTGCACTGCTGGTTCTGCTTCTCTGGTTGCTCAGTGGAGACACATCACCTGTGGGGCCTTTCGAGCGTGCAGTTCCTTGTGATCCACTCTGTTCCACAAATATTAAGTTGAAAATTTGCGAGTGGTTAAAGAAAACTGATACTCTAAAAACCAAGACACAGATTTGTGGTCAATTGACAATCAAAAGAGCTGTCTACATAAAAACTTGTAAATGAATATTCATAGCCTCATTATAACAGCCCAAACTGAAAAGAACCTAAAACTTTCACTGATTGGCAAATGCACAGGAAACTGCTATAGCCATAGAATTAGATACTATTTTGCCACAAAAGGAACAAAATATAGATACACGCTACAATGAGGACTAACCACTTTTGTGAGCAAATAACTTTATTTTTATGTTGTGTCCTCAATTCAAGCATACTCTGTGGGGATTAATTTTTTTTCTTTTCTCTTGATGAGAGCAATCCCCATGAATTTTTTTAGTTTACCTGAAAAGACCAACAGAGTCAACTAACCTGCACCCTTGGGGGTTCCAGAGGCTGAATCACCAATCAAAACCATGCAAAGGCTGGACCTCCCTCTCCCCGCCCCACATAATGTAGCAGATGTGCAGCTCTGTCATCATGTAGGTCCCCCAACAACTGGAGCTGGGACTTACTCTGCTGCCTGCCCGTGGATCCTGTTCCCCTCACTGGGCTGCCTTGTCTGACCTCAGTAGGAGAGGATGTGCCCAGTCCTGCAGGGACCTGAGGTGCCGGGGTAGCTGCTACACAGGGGATGCATATCTCTTCTCAGAGGTGAAGGGGAAGGGTGGTGGGGGAAGGGCAGTGTGAGGGAGAGACTGGGAAGAGGAGGGCTGTTGTGGTTTGCCCTGGAGTTATCTGTATTTTGATGCTAATTCCACTGCCCCAAGGACAGCTGCCTAGTCACTACTCAGGACTCAGGTGACTTCAGCAGAACCACCTCCCCATTGAATTTGTAAATTATGAGTGAGGGGCAGGTACAGGATAGAAGGAGGACTGTCATTGGAGGAGAAGGAAGGATGGGCGGGAGAGAAGTTTGAAGGAAGAAGAGGAGACAAGAGACAGGAGGGAGAGAGGGGCTGAGAAGCCGTGGCAGGACAAGATGGCAGGTGACGTTAAGATTCTGCTCTGTGTATTTACAGGTTGTTGTTAATGTTCCTAAGGGATGGATGGTACCGGGCTTTGTATGGTTAAGTGGGCAATTATATCTTACCATTTGGGTCAAAGGTTATTGTGTTGTGTGTTCTTTTATGTGAGGGTTTGAGTGTAGGAAAGTGTGCAGCTGGGATGTGTTTCCGCCAAGATACCTAGCAGATATCTTGTGGCATCGTGGTGCGGACCTATTGAGGTAAAAGACACCAATACTTTTTTTTTTAAATTTTTATATTTTTACAACAACAGAGGGCTGCAATTGGGATATACAGGGAATAAATAAAATAATTAATGGAAAAAGAAAAAAAAACAAAAATTAGCTTTCTTAAGACTTTGTAGCAGACACGGAAGACAGCTGTGGAGTTCTACTTAAATAACGTGTCCGTCGAGGCACAGGACAGAACAGAGTGAGCCGGGAGTTCCTGCAGAGGATGGAGCAGGAGGCTTTCTAAGTAAGACGGAGAAACGCTAGGGAAGACACGGAAATGTTCTAAAACCGGGTTGTCATGGACTGGTAAAATGGCTCAGTGGGTAAAGGTGCTTGCCACCAAGTCCAAAATGACTCCCTGTGTCCATTGCAACTCATAGGTGTGTACAGGTGCGCACACACACACACATACACACACACAAACATACTCACCACTATTGACCTAACACACACACACACACACACACACACACACACACACACACACACACACACACACACACACACACACACACACACACACACACACACACACAAAGAAAGTAACATTGGACTGACACGATGATTACACCACTCAGTAATAAGCTGAAAACAGCATCAAAATTGTACCTTTACAATGGATGGTGTAAATTCAACTTTAACGGAGCCGTCTGTAAAGGGAACTAGAAAATCGTGGAACTTGCTGCTGTTTCCATAGTGGGTAAAGACAAAGAAAGATTCTCCCACAGAGCAGCCTTGTAGGGACAGCACAGGACAAGAGTCAAGTTGCTTGCTCTCACCCAGCATTGTTCATATACTGAGGGGTCAGAGCCACTGGGAGGAACAGCCTGACCGTATGTGAATGCCACACTTTTCAGGTTAATTTTATTTCAATGACAGGAGACTATGTGAAGACACAGTAAAAATTAACTCCGTAATAGTTACTTTGTAACATGCTTATAAGTTTTAACTGAACAACTATAAACCAGTTTCTACCATCCCAAGACTAAGGAAGAAAAGCTATGGAGAGCAAACAAACACAGACACCCACAGTGACTTCTTGACATGGCCAACTGACTGTTGGAGAAAACAAACACGCTCCAGTGTCAAAGCCCTGAACCCCACCATCTCCTGAAATACAGGGGCTCGTAGCCCGGTGGCTTCAGCAGAACGATGGGATGGTTGTGAAGGTCCGCCTTCCAGGGAGATGTGGGGTGGCACACTTCACAATTCACAGGACCAGAGGCACCAGGTAAAAGAAAGAAACCAAGGCACAGAGCCACCATGCCTCCCCGTGAGGACTGTTGAATTACTAAGTGCATTTGCAAAGAGGAGATGATATCACACAGCAGGGCTCAGCGAGCCCCAGCCTTGGGGAGCATAGAATCTGGGCAACACATTTGGAGGACAGGTTTTCTTTCTTTCTTTCTTTTGTTCCCTTTACAAAATAGTGTTCTTTATCTTTTTATTGATTATTTTATTTATTTGTATTTCAAATGTTATTCCCCCTTCCGGTTTCCCCTCTGCAAACCACCTATCCCATTTCCCCTTCTCTCTGCTTCTAGGAGGGTGCCCCCCCACTCCCCCACTCGCTCCTGCCTCACTGCCCTAGCATTCCCCTACACTGGGGGATCAAGCCTCCACAGGACCAAGGGCCTCCCTCCCACTGATCCTTTGCTATGTATGTGGCCGGAGCCATGGGTCCGTCTATGTGTACTCTTCGGTTGGTGATTTAGTTCCTGGAAGTTCTGGGGGTTCTGATTGGTTGATATTGTTGTTCTTCCTATGGGGTCGAGGCCACTGAGTCCTCACGTAAACTGTAGTTGCAGAGGTAACGGTAGGTACTACAACCTCATTTTGCTTCAGTCTCTTGCACAGGACTTCTGTGGCAGATTGTAGTTTAAGACTGCTGTCAGATTTTCTGGTTCTGTGATCTCACGGTCACACCAAAGCCTGATTTCCATTCAGGTAGTAGTAACTCAGCAGTGTGGAGCTAAAACGGAACTCAGCCGAAGCCATCTGAACTCCTTCTGTGTAGGGAGCTTTAGGGATTCAGGGGCCCCTCGCTGTGATCACCATGGTAATCGGACCAGCAGCCCAGCCGGGTTCAGCGGACTCTAGGGAAGCGTGGAGACACCAGATATCACGAAGGCAGAAATGTTTTCTCATTCTAAAGTGCACGGGGGAAATCTGGTCCGGTCTGATGCTGAGATTATTGCCGTCGATGGAGTGTAGAAGAGTCAGTCGGATTTCGATTTTGAAACTCCTCATTTGAAACTTGCTTATCGTCGTACCCACTGATTTCCATTACAGGCCTGTTATGCTTGTCAACGGGTGGCCCCAGCCCACAGCCGACTTCCTCGGTTATCAGACTCGTCCAGCCCCGAGTGCCTCTTCCCCTGTGCCCCACGTGTCCAGTCAGAAAGGGCTTCTTTGGCTCACACAGCCCCTACCTCAGGAAGCCACAGCTGGACAGTACCTCCTGCTGTCTGACCTGCCATCCTTGGATATTGTTAGCTCAGCGGTACAAGCAGATAAAAAAAATCCATCTGCGGAGGGGTAGGATCAGGAGAGAGAGATGCAGGGAGAGAGGACTCAGTCCCAGGGGGAACCGGGTCATCTGTGTAGCCCACTGCAAAGATCCGATTGCTTCTCAAGGCATATGGCTGAGGCAGAGCCAGTGTTGACAGGTGTCAGACTGAGGCCAGATCACGCTATTAAAGTGCGTTCCATTAAAATACCCAGATTTAAAAGGAAAATAAAGCAGAGGAAATCTCTTTAACATTTGGTGTGCCGAGAACAGCCTGGTCCGCAAGTTCTGAAAGGCGGCGTCTCAATTTTGGCTTGGCGGGCACTTAAGACGTTCAAGATACAAACCCAGGTTCATGGGGAGTTGTGGCTCCGACCTTGGTCACTGGATACACAGTGTGAGGCTTTATGGGGGAGTCAGAGGGGTTGAGAGGCAGCAAGTCCAGTGGTGTGATGGGGAAGAGGTTTATTAAGGCGAGGGGTAGTCACTCAGCTGAAGGACAGAGCGGCAAAGTAAGAGCATCGTAAGATGTCTAATACGAGCGATGAGTCACTCGTCCAGTTGAAGAGCACAGCTTGGTAATAAGGTAAGCACGGAGACAGGAGATGTTCCGTCTGCCCTTCTCTCTGTTTAGGGCCTGCTTACTCTGAGGGCCTGGGGCCTCTAACCCACACTCAGTGCCCAATCTGACATTCAGAGCTCCCAGGGTACTTTTTGAATCAGAAGTTGTATGTCAGTTGTTTTGGGGTCAAGTGATTCATTCACAATCACAAGAAAAGAATGAGATGTTTCAGAGTTACTGAATGCGAAGACTTTAACATCACACGCACACACACACACACACACACACACACACACACACACACAAGAAAGTGAGGTGGTAAATTGTTAATTATCTTGATTTAGTCATCAGATAATGCTAACCTATTAAAGACTCATCATAATGTACATACAGCTGTATGAGATATGTGATTGATTGTCAATTAAAACTCAAGAAGTAAAGAGGTATATTGCATAGACCAGATACTATGTGCCTGAGTCAGGCATGTAAATAACCCAGCCCTTACCAACTTTACCTTGCCGCTGCTTCACCCAGCAGAGACAGAGGTGGCCCACTTAAGCTTCCAGCACATTGTTTCTGCGATATTCTTGTTTTCAAAAATGTCTTGTTTTATAAGTTCTGATTCATTGTTACGGGGTTCCTCTCACCATACACTGGCTCTATCTTTAGTTTGGGTAAGCCTAATATATATATATATACATATATATATATGTATATATATATATACACACACACATATATGTGTGTGTGTGTGTGTGTGTGTGTGTGTATGTGTGCTGTGTGCTGTGTTAAAGTCTTCACTTTCAGTAATTCTGAACCATCTCATTCTTTTGTTGTAATTGTCTAGGAATAACCTTAACTCACCTTAACCTATATATATATACATGATATCATATATATACACACACACACATATATATATATGTATATATATAATACTTCAGTATTATTTTTCAGTGGTTTTCTTGTGTGAAATTCATCTGGTTAGAATTTATTTTAAAATTCAGCCAGTTTTTTAATTATTATTATTAATTTGAGGTTTAAGTCATTGACATTTGTCTAAACTGAGTTCTTATTCTTACTCAGGTCATCTTGTTTCATGATTTGTATTCCTGCTAACCCAGAGATAGTTTTAGATTTTTTTCTTTTCAGAAAAACTTCTAAAATCACAACAAAAAAATTTAGCACCAACAACAAACTTTTATAACAACAGTGGCATCGTCATTATCACCATCTCCATCACCATCACATCACCATCACCATCACCATCAGTAGCAGCAGCAGCAGCAGCAGCAGCAGCAGCAGCAGCAGCAGCAGCAGCAGCAGCAGCAGCAGCATTATTTGATGTGGTAAAACCCATCCTGACTGTGGGGACTATGGTGGGCTGGCATCTCAGGTTAAATAAAAGGACAAAACCAAAATGAACAGTAGCATTCATGTCTCTGCTTCCTAGCTGCAGATGTTATAGAATCAGCCGCCTCCTATTCCTAGCACCATGACATTTCTGCCATGATGTACCTCTCCTTTCTCAAGCTGCCTGGGTAAAGCCTTTCCTTTCAGTAGCTAGGCTGGTAACCAATAGAACGTTTTCCCATAGAATTTAAACATTTAGACACATTGTACAATGTTGCTCAATGAGCCTCCGGAGTACGCCTTTCTTTCCCTTGATCTTACTCAACGAGTTCTTTTTGCCTTGCACTTCATGTTCCAGCATTTTGGTCAGGTTTGGTTTCATTGTGTATTTGGTGGCTCTTTTGCTCTGTTCTTCTGGTGAATTCTCTGGAGCACTTGTCACCCCGGTCCCAAATTCATCTGTTGCCTGCAGTACCCACCGTCTGTTTTCTACATCCACTCCTCGTCGGTTTTCTTTGCCTAAGCCTGTTAGTGGTGTTGGTTCCTGGACCAGCTTGGTGAGTCTCCATTTCAGATGCTCCATTCAGAAAAGGCTGCACCTGCTCCAGGATCTGCTCCCGGCAGGGCAACCTTACTGCATTAAGAAGTTTTATTCTTTTCTGAAATGGAGTCCTATCAGATTTGTTCAATAGCATCTGAGTTACTCTGTAGCTAGAATATTATTAGCAGAAACTGTTGAAGTCAAAAGAATTCACTTCTATGTAACCTTTTTATTTTTTGCACAGGCTTCAGACAAAACTTATTGTAACACATTTGTAACGGCTTTTTTTTGGGATATCATTTCTTCTTTTGACAATCTGCTGTGAGCTTCCCAGGAAAGGTTCGTAGCTTTCATAATTCTGCTTCATCTGCAGTACACCTGTTCAGCTCATAGACGTCCAACTTTACTTTTTCATGGTTGAGATGAAATTTCTCTTAGGCTCTACTGTAGTAATAGTTTGAGAAAGATTCACAGACTCAAATTGCTTCTTAGGTGGTGACTGCAACAGTTTCTTCTCTTTCTTCCTTTTTATAGTGGCAGTTTTATGACCTAAGTTCATCTTAGTCATTTTATTTAATTGTTACTGCCGCCATTGCTTTTCCAAGTGAACACTTTGTCTCAGCTCCACCACAAATTGTTGTGCTATTTTAGCAACCACACAAATTTGTGACCCTCAGTAGCCTATGCTAACGCTGTGGTCAACTCTAGATAATTACAAAGCACACAGAAATACTGCTCTTCATAGCATCCATAAAGGCTGTCATAGCAATACTGAGTGGATTCAAAGAAAGGAAAGATAATATATGGCACTCAAGAAAGACTTTAGGGGGAAGAACTGAGAAACATTAAATTCTAGACATCAAAGGGTCTTCAAAGACTATTCAACTCAACCTCTTACGTTATAGATGGCATAGAGGTTAAGAAAGTCAACATGACCTGTGCATGTATAGAACTTGTGTGCATATATGATTTGTGCATATACATGACCTGTGTCTATACATTCAATCTGTGAATGTATGTGACCTTTGCATGTTCATGAAGGTTGTACTTTAAGCAAAAGGGAACCTAAACGGATACAGGAATTCACCTGGTTTTAGGCAAATCATATCTCTCTTCTGGAAAAGTTCTGCTAAAAGATTCTTTTTGCAGTATACTTCAAGTTCACCATCCTGGTAAGATCGACAAAGCTACCAATCTGTCCTGTGGGCACAGATGTATCTGAGTCACTCGGTGTCCTTCTATGGGATTTTAAATTTTGACTGAAGGAAAGGCAGAAGAACCTCTTTGTTGGCAAAGTTGAGAAGAGCTGAACTGCACAATGTCTAAGAAATCGAATGGATGGAGAAGGAGGGAATGGAAATTCCGGGCAAAGAAGTTAAGCCAAGATTCTGAGGCCAAGGTCTTGTGCTCTGTGTTGACTGCTTGAGAGAATGAACACCTTAGTAGGTCAAGGATGATCAAGGGGAAGGGTGCTAAGAGCTCACAGGACAGGTTCCCTAAACTGGAACCTTGTGGTACCTCAATAGGAAGAGCTCTGGGGGAGTGATAGGCTCGTGATGGGGGAGAGGGAGTGCTGCAACACCGTTCACACTGTTCCTGGTGCACACTGTCCCCACTGTGGTAAACTGGAGCATACAAACCCTGCACATTTCTCTTACAGGTCTTCATCATGAATTTCCTCCTGAAGTTAAAAAGGTGCACTGACTCACTCACAGAGGGTATAAAGCAAAAGGAAAATGTTAGCTGTAATTAAGTTTAAAAAGTTTGCTTCAGTATCTTCACACCTTTGCTGCTTCAAGTATTTCTGAGTTCTGGGGAGACTGCCAGCTATGCGCCGTGCCGCTCTTCTGAGCACAGCCCTACTGGAAGCTTCATCTCTGTGCTATTTCCGTGTCTTATCTGGAGATTCTTCGGCTTACCAGCCATACTTCCTCTCGTCTTTCTTGATTGCATTATACCTGTATTTTACTGCACGCTTTCACCACATCCAATTTAGTAGACTTCTGTGGACTTCCTGTCAAGAAGAGAAGAAATTACTGATCCATGTAAGCCAATCCGAATGGTACCCTGTTGTTAGACTTCAAGTGTGTGAAAGCTCATCTCAGCTTAGCTGTCAAGACTCGGATAGTTTAAAAAAAATTATTCAACAGGGCACACTGGTCATGAGCCACAGGACGGATGGACGGGGCTGGAGAGGCACAGTATGTGAGAATCTTGTCATCCCTGTCCAGTCTCAGACCCATTTGTGTGATGGCTGCCTTAGAGTAGGGATGTTAGTCAGAAACCCATCTTTTTCTTTCAGTCACATAATGAGAATGAAACTATCTAGCCTGGTTTCCACGGATTTTAGGAGAATGGCTGAGAACAGTGTCCTCAAATGTGAGTTATTTTAGATGGCTAATGGAAGGGAACCAGGAAGTCATTATAAGCTTCCCATGGGCCATCAAGGGCTTTCTCACTGATGCCAGTCACCGGGAAATGATCAGCCTTGTGAGAGCTGCCTGTGTCTCCTCTTCTAGCTGACTCCTGGTGACTTTTCTTTTATTCCTCTTCTTTTTTTCTTCAGATGGTCTTTGTTTCTGTGCCTTTGTTCCATGGCTTTCCTTTGAGCCACTTTGAGCTACTGTCTTATTACATTCTCTATTGCACAAACAGAAAAACAAGATGAAACAAAACAAAAAACAAACAAACTAAAAACCGATCAGGCCAGATATTTAAAAGACCAGGAAAAACAGTGTTTCAATGTTCCAAGTCAGTGACGTAGCCTAACTGGCAGTTACTAAGTGTTTGCTCAGAATCGTGGCTAGGTTTGGACCATAAATACTGAGTGGGTAAACTTGCTCATGCATTAGACTCTCAGGGTGGCAGACTGGAGCACGCCTGGAGAAAAGTGGGTGAATCTCCAGTCTGCTGGGCAAGAGAGGCACCAAACTAAGACTGAGAATGATCTGCTGATTAGCAAGCCTTTGTCCTTTCATTTTAGAGTGGTAAGCTTCTCCAGAAAAGCAAATCCAGAACAGCTCTGTGACAATATGTGCTATTCATATGCTATATAACATAGCGTATTTGGGTAACGGCTGAATCATATTTTCTTGTTAAACCAAAGAAGAAAGAGATGAATCTCCACCCCTACAGGCCTAGGTATTGAAAACCTGCTTTGATTGGGAACAACTTTTGCCTGCAAAGTATCTTCCTCTGTCATCTTCTGAACCACAGACTTAGCTCCAGCCCCATGGTTTGGAAGTCATCATTGCCAAGTTCAACTAAATAGCCAAATAGTCAGCTTTACCTGGCCTAGCTCTGCTAATCCAGGTCCTGTGTGGGCTCAATCTAAGGCAGATCAGGTTTCACATAAGATACAACCAAAGAAGGACGCCTGAATGCCCAGTCACAACACAGAGATAACAAGAAGGGTCAAGACAACGTGCTTCCTGTCAAGCCCACTAGTCCAATGGACATGTTCTCTAATGACAACAATCTAGATGAACCTCAGGACACAGAATTTAAAGAAAAATTATGAACTTTATCAGAGAATTCAAAGTGTTTAGAGAAGACACAAACCAACACTCTACCAAGCTTAAAGAGGATAACGGTAAATGCTTGAACGATGGCCAAGAAAATACAAACAGCTGACCAATTTAGGATTTAAAACTAGAATTCAGTAGAGTGATAGAAATATTAAGGAGAACATACACTGAAGTGAAGATGGAATTCGAAAGCTCAGTAATCTAAATAGACTGTTAAATAAACTGTTCAGGGGAGAGCTGTATAAGTAGAATGGATGAGGTAGAGTATAGATGTCTTAGTTGGGGTTTTTATTTCTGTGGCAAAATGCCATAACCAAAAGCAATCTGAGGAGGAAAGGGTTTATTTTAGCTTACAATTCTCTTACACTCCATCACTGAGGCAAGTCAGGCAGGAACCCAGAGGCAGGAAATGAAGCAGAGACCACAGAGGAATGACGCTTGCCTGTTCATCGTACTTTCTGATAGCACACGGGACCACCAGCCCTGGAGAGGCGGTAACATTCCACAGTGAGCTATCATCAATCAAGAAAATACACCACCGGCTTGGCCAGTCTGGTGGGGGCATTTTCTCAGTTGAGTTTCTCTCTTTCAGCTTAGGTCAAGTTGACGTATAACTAGCTAGCACAGTTGATTTCTTGTCAAATTGACACACAAACACATTTCTATTAATTGTAACATTTCCTCTCTCTCATCCCTTAGACCTCCTCATATTAATATTAATATCACAATCTAAAACATTCCAATTTTTAAAAGCCCTTCAGTCTTTAAAAATTGAAACACGTTAAAGGTCCAGTTTCTTTAAATGCTGAAGCCTTTTTAAAATACAAAGTCTCACTAAAAAATTCTAAAGTCTCCTTAAAACTCCAAATCCTCTCTAAAACTCCAAAATTTCTCTAAAAGATAGTCAGCCATAGCTGTGAGTTTCTGTAAAAAAAAATAATTAAACCAACAAAACCAAGTTAAATGCTATTTTTTTTTCATTTTAAGAGGAAAGAAGAGACACATTCATAGCAAAGCAAAACCACTGTAAAGAGCTCAGTGTTAGACTCCTGGAGTCCTGTGCTCCTCTAGAGAGCTTGGACCACCAGTTCAGGTCAGCTGCACTACAAGGCTACTTCAAGCTCTGGCAATTATCCCATGCTGCTGGCGTCTCCCATGTGCTGGAATCTTCACTGCAACTGTACTGCACCTTCACCAATAGCCTCTCCTGCCCTCTCTTCAAGGACTCTTAACCCTGCCGCATGGTGCCAAACCTCAACCTTTCTCCCTGACCCCCTGCCATCTTGGAGTTTTCACTGGTATTAAGGCTGTATCTTCACCAGTGGCCTCTCCTGGCCTCTCGTAGTGACAAGCCTCAGCTGCTCTCCATGACTCCTTCATTATTTCAAAACTGGTACCACGTGGGAAACTCTTACATGGTCCAAAGTCTGACTCTCAGCATGTCAACTGTGGTCATCTCTGGAACATTGTGTGCTGATCCTGAGAAAACACTTCTCTGAAGATTTTCACCTCAGTAATTGCTGATCTTAATTACTGCTAATATCTAAACCAACCAACATAAATTGTCCCAGTAAATCAAAGTTTCTTATGATGGCCCCTTTCCAAGCCTTCCTTCTAGCCCTTCTCCATTTCTTTATGACTTTGGTGACTCATAGAACCTCTCTCCAACAGGGACTCACAGCCATCACAGTAGGCTGGGGCTCAGGTAGGGGACATTCATCCTTCTTGTTGCCTTCTCTGGTCTTCCCAGACTTACCCTTAGTTCTACTGCAGCCTGCCCACCAGAGCCCCTTCTCCTAACCTATTCTTTAAGGGTTTAGCCTCTTGGTTTGGACCCAAGGTCTCTCAACTTGTTCTCCTATATCCATTTCAGCATTTTCTTCTAGCTCATCTCCATTCCTTTGTGATTCCCCACAGACCTACAGACAAGTCTCTGCCAGAGACCACACACCTATTACACTTGAATAGGATCCAGGTGGGCAACAACAACCAAAGAACAGACACTTACCTAATAAATGAGACCAGATATCTTAACCCAGAAACACCTCAAACATTTTACCTCCAGATGCCTAGAATCCATAATATGAAACAACCAGGGCAATATGCCTACTCCAGAAACCAGGACCCCTGCTATGTTAGGCCTCAAGGAAATCAATTTTACCAAACCACAAGACAAGGACTTCAAAATATCGGTTAATATGTTAAAATATCTTTTCTTTTCTTTTCTTTTTTTCAGAGCTGGGGACTGAACCCAGGGCCTTGCACTTGCTAGGCAAGCGCTCTACCGATGAGCTAAATCCCCAACCCCATGTTAAAATATCTTAAAGAGGATATCAATAGCTGCCTCAATGAGGACCAAGAAAGCATAAAGCTGAATGAAATAAGGAAATTCAAGATATTAAAGCAGAATTTAACAAAGAAAAGAATCACTAAAGAAAGCTCAAATTGAAATAAAGCTGGAAGTGAAAAACTCAGAATGTCAAACAAAATCAAAAAGACAGTAAGCTTCACCGAAACATTAAAGGACAGGAAAGAGAGATTTCAGGTCTCGAAGACAAAGTAAAAGAAATGGATAAGTCATAGAAAATGCTCATTCTAAAACCAAACAAACAAAAAACCAAAAGCAGGAATAAAACATCCAGGAAGTTTGGGACACTGTGGAAAGACAAAAATCTATGAATAAGAGGTACAGAGGAAGGAGAAAAAAATCTAGGTTAAAAGCACAGAAAATATTTTCAACAAAATCAGAAAAATTTCTTCAAACAAAACAAAAAGATGTCTGTCAACTACATGAGGCCAAGTCACATATAAAGTCTGGCACAGAAGAGTAAACACCCAATGGAGACCCTGAACATCAGAAGGGCCCGATGGATGTACTACAACCTCCAAGAGACTACAGCTGCCAGCATAGACTATTATACCCAGAAAAACTATCACTCATGTTCAGTAGAAATAGAAAACCATTTCATGGTAAAGACAAATGTAACTAGTTTCTGTCTGCTAACCCAGAATTATAGAAGGCATTAGAAGGAAAACTTCAGTCTGAAGAGATTATCTCTACCCAAGAAGAAAAAATGTCAGAACATTTAGTCAAACAAAGGGGAAAAAATTGCAACATAAAACAAGTAACAGGGATTAATAAACAGTGCTCATTCATAACTCTTAATATTAATAATCTCAATTCCCTAATAAAAAGACTTAGATTCACAGACTAGATTAGAAAACAGGATTGATATTTCTGCTGCATGCAAGAAACACACCTTACCATAAATAGACATCACCGAAGGATGGGAAAAAGTATTTAAAGTAAATGGAACCAAGAAGTAAGCAGGTGCATAGGTATTTTAATATCTGACAAAAGAGACCAGATGAAAACCATCATAAGAGATAGGGAAGAACACTACAAACTCATTAAAAAGAAAAGAGATCAACCAAGGGGATATAATTCTAACATTTATGCACCAAACACAAGGGGACCCAAGTTCATAAAAGAAATACTACTACATATTACAAATATACTACAAAATTACATATTGACCCTAACATAGTGATGGTGTTAGGGGGCTTGAATACTCCACACTTGCCAATAGCGAGGTTATCCAGACAAAACTAAATAAAGAAGCATTGGGGTTAAATACCATGATAAATCAGATGGACCTACAGACATCTACAGACCATTCTACCCAAATAGTAACAAATATACTTTCTTCTCAGAAGCTCATGGAACATTTTCCAAAACTGAGTACTTATTAGGACACAAATAAAGACACAAAAATATTAAAATAACATTTTGCACCCTATCTGACAACTGTGGATTAAATCTGAATGTCATCAACAACAGAAATGGCAGAATGTGTATGAAATCCTGGAGTCTGAGCAACTCACTACTGAATGATAATTGGGCTAAGGCAAATCAATAAGGAAGTTAAAACTTTTTTAGAGTTGGATAAAAATGAAAACGTAACATATACAAACCTATGGGACACAATAAAGGCACTTCTAAGAGGCAAATTTATAGCACTAAGTACCTACATGAAAAAAATGGAGAAATCTCATATTAATGGCAGACGTCTTTCACATCCTTAATGGAAGTTCTAGAAAAACATAAATAAGTGATATTCAAAAAGGGTAGAGAGGAAACAATAATCAAACTCAGGGATGATATCAATGAAATAGAAAATAAATGCAAATAATAATGGAAGAAAAATTTCTTTGAGAAAAATCAACAAGATTGACAAACCTTCATCTAAATTAACCAAAATACACACAGAGAAGATTCAAGTTAATAAAATTAGAGATGAAAAGGGGGAGGCTACAACAGACCCCAACTAAATTCAGGGAAGAGTATGGGCACACTTTAAAAATCTGTATTCCACTAAACTGGAAACCTAGTGGCAATGGATGAATTTCTTAAATCAAGATGAAATAAACAGTTACACTAATCTTAGTGAAACAAAGCAGTAATTAAAATCCCTCCTCTTCCCCAGTGAATGTGATTGTTGGGGGCAGGGCGGTAATGGGGGGAGGATGGGAGGGGAAGCCCATAAAGAAGGGGAGGGAGAGGGGTTAGGGGGATGTTGGCCCGGAAACTGGGAAAGGGAATAACATTCGAAATGTAAATAAGAAATACTCAAGTTAATAAAAAAAAAATCCCTCCCCTTAAAAACCCAGAGCCAGATGGACTCAGTGGAGAATTCTACCAGACCTTCAAAGAATTAACACCAATACTCCTCAAAATATCCTGCAAAATAGAAACCAGACATGTTTCCCACAGTTTTTTTTTAATATGAAACTCCTTTTACCTGATACCAAATCCCCACGAAGACTCCCTTTCTCCTCTCAGAAAGATCAGAAAATTACAAACCAATATCCCTTATGAATATAGCTGCAAAAATCTCAATAAGGTACTTAAAAACTAAATTGAAGAACACATCAAAATCAAGTTGGTTTTATCTCAGAGATTCAGGGATGGTTTGAAACATTTAAATCAATAACTACAATTCACCACATAAACAGACTGAAAGACAAAACCAACATGATCTCTCATTAGATACAAGTAGGGCATTGATAAAAACTTCATGATAAAAGTCCTAGAGAGATTAGGATACAAGGGATGCACCTCAACATAATAAAGGCAATTTACAGCAAGTGCACAACCAACATCATCCTAAACAGAGAAATGACAATCATTTATCACTAAAATCAGGGAAAAGACAAGGATGTCTACTCTCTCCAAACCTATTCAGTATAGTGCTTGAAATCTTAGCTGGAGCAATAACTAAAGGAAATCAAGGGAAGGGATAAACACAGAAAAGGAGGGAGTAAACGTATCCTATGTGCAGAAGATACTATTTTATCCATAAAAGACCCTAAAGATTTCAGCATGAAATCTCAAATGCTGATAAGCAATTATTATTATATCCTGACCGCAGTTTCACCTCCCTCCATTCCTCCAAGTCCCACCCCCTTCCCCCTTTTACTCTCCCTTTCCCCAGATCCTCTCTTCATCCATTTCCCTTCAGAAAAGGGCAGGCCTCCCAGGGATATCAACCACACATGGCATATCAAGTTACAGTAAGAATAGGCACCTCTCCTCAGATGAGGCGACTCAGTAGAGAGGAAAGGATCCCAAAAGCCAGAGTCAGAGACAGACCCTGCTCTCACTGCTAGGAGTCCCAAAGAACACCAAACTGTACAACCATAGCATGTATGTAGAAGGCCTAGGTCAGACCCATGCAGTTCCCACAATAGAACGATATCTATTCATTTTCCATTCCCAGGGAGATTCAGGTGTTCCCCCTCCTTAGCCTTCCTTGTTACTTAGCCTTCCTCCGTCTGTGGATTGTAGCACGATTATCAAGAGGTGGCTCTACAAAGAGGGGCCGGGAGGTAAATGAAGAAGGTGGAGGAGGGTAAAGGGGATTAGCAGGGCACAATTATTACAGGGAAATGGAAAAGGAGGGGCTCCTGAGGGAAGGGGAGTGTCACAAATAAGGGAGAAGGAAGGAAATATAAAAAAAATACAGATGGCCAAAAATGCCACAGTGGGTCAGTTTTAACTATTTACCTTAAAAAATAATTAAATGCATGCATATAAACATCATATAAACATGCATGTATAGTTTTACTAAACTTCTCACCTGAGCTGATGGTGCTCTTTTTTTTTTTCTTGGATATTTTTTATTTACATTTGAAATGTGATCCCCTTTCCTAGTTTTCCATCTATAACCCCCCTACCCCATCCCTTCACCCCTGCTTCTATCCCCCCCACCCACCTACCCCTTCCTGTCTCCCAACCTGATATTCCTCTACACTGGGGCATCCAGCCATGGCAGGACCAAGGGCTTCTCCTCCCATTGATGCCCAAAAAGGCCACCCTCTGCTACAAATGCAGTTGGAGCCAGGGGTCTGTCTAGGTGTACTCTTTAGTCCCTGAGAGCTCTGGTTGATTGGCATTGTTGTTGTTCTTATGGGGTTGCAAACCCCTTCAGCTCCTTCAATCCTTTCTCTAACTCCTCCATTGAGGACCCCGCTCTCAGTTCAGTGGTTGGCTGTGAGCGTCCACCTCTGTATTTGTCATGCTTTGGCAGAGCCTCTCGGGAGACAGCTATATCAGGCTCCAGTCAGCATGCACTTCTTGAAATCAGCAATATTGTCTGGGTTTGGTGTCTGTATGTGTATGGGCTGGATCCCCAGGTGGGGCAGTCTCTGAATGGCCTTTCCTTCAGTCTCTGCTCCACACTTTGTCTCCATATTTCCTCCTGTGAATATTTTTTTCTCCCTTCTAAGAAGGACTGAAGCATCCACACTTTGGTCTTCCTTCTTCTTGAGCTTCATATGGTCTGTGGATTGTATCTTGGGTAACCTGAGCTTTTGGGCTAATAGCCACTTATCAGTGAGTGCATAACATGTGTGTTTTTGTATGTTTGGGTTACCTCGCTCAGAATGATATTTTCTAGTTCCATCCATTTGCTTATGAATTTCATGAAGTCATTGTTTCTAATAGCTGAGTAGCAAGCACTCCATTGTGTAAATGTACCGCATTTTCTGTATCCATTCCTCTGTTGAAGGAATGTTCTTTCCAGCTTCTGGCTATTATAAATGAGGGTATTATGAACATAGTGGAACGTGTGTTCTTGTTATATGTTGGAGCATCTTTTGGGTACACTCCCAGCAGTGGTATAGCTGGGTCCTCAGTTAGTACTATGTCCAATTTTCTGAGGAACCTCCAGACTGATTTCCTGAGTGGTTGTACCAGTTTGCAATCCCACCAACAATGGAGGAGTGTTCCTTTTTCTGCACATCCTCGCCAGAATCTGTTGTCACCTGAGTTTTTGATCTTAGTCATTCTGACTGGTGTGAGGTGGAATCTCAGGGTTGTTTTGATATGCATTTCCCTGATGACTAAGGATGTTCTCAGCCATTTGATATTCCTCAGTTGAGAATTCTTTGTTTAGATCTGTACCCCATTTTTTAATAGGCTTATTTGGTTCTCTGGAGTTTAACTTCTTGAGTTCTTAGAATATATTGGATATTAGCCCTCTATTGGATGTTGGATTGGTAAAGCTCTTTTCCCAATCTGTTGGTTGCCATTTTGTCCTAATGACAGTGCCCTTTGCCTTACAGAAGCTTTGCGATTTTATGATGTCCCATTTGTTGATTCTTGATCTTAGAACATAAGCCGTTGGTATTCTGTTCAGAAAATTTCCCCAGGGCCCATGTGTTCAAGGCTCTTATGCACTTTTTCATCTATTAGCTTGAGTGTATCTGGTTGTACGTGGAGGTCCTTGATCCACTTGGACTTGTGCAGGGCAATAAGAATGGATCGATATGCAGTCTGCTACATGCTGACAGCCAGTTGAGCCAGGACGATTTCTTGAAAATGAAATCTTTTTTCCATTGGATGGTTTTAGCTCCTTTGTCAAAGATCAAGTGATGTTAGGTATGTGGGTTCATTTCTGGGTCTTCAATTCTATTCCATTGACCTACCTACCTGTCTCTGTACCAATACCATGCAGTTTTTATCACTATTGCTCTGTAATACTGCTTGAGGTCAGAGATGGTAATTCTCCCAGAAGTTCTTTTATTGTTGAGAATAGTTTTCCCTATCTTGGGTTTTTTGTTAGTCCAAATGAATTTGCAAATTGTTCTGTCTAACTTTATGAAGAATCGAGTTGGAATTTTGGTGGGGATGCATTGAATCTGTAGATTGTTTTTGGCAAAATGGCCATTTTTACTATATTAATCCTGCCAATCCATGAGCATGGAAGGTCTTTCCATTTTCTGAGATCTTCTTTCTTCAGAGACTTAAAGTTCTTGTCATATGGATCTTTCACTTGTGTGGTTAGAGTCACAGAGAGGTATTTTATGTTATTTGGGACTATTGTGAAGGGTGTCATTTCCCTAATTTCTTTCTCAGCTTGTTTATTCTTTGAGCAGAGGAAGGTTAGTGATTTGTTTGAGTTAATTTTACATCCAGCCACTTTGCTGAAGTTGTTTATCAGATTTAGTAGTTCTCTGGTGGAATTTGTGGGGTCACTTAAGTATATGCTCATATCATCTGCAAATAGTGATATTTTGACTTTTTTTTCTAATTTGTATCCTTTTGACCTCCTTTTGTTGTCTGATTGTTCTGGCTAGGACTGTAAGTACTATACTGAATAAGTAGGGAGACAGTGGGTAGCCTTGTCTAGTCCCTGATTTTAGTGGGATTACTTCAAGTTTCTCTCCATTTAGTTTGATGTTGGCTACTGGTCTGCTGTATATTTCTTTTTTTTTTAAATTACTTTTTTTTATTAGCTTAAGTATTTCTTATTTACATTTCGAGTGTTATTCTCTTTCCCGGTTTCCGGGCCAACATCCCCCTAGCCCCTCCCCCTCCCCTTTTTTATGGGTATTCCCCTCCCCAGCCTCTCCCCATTGCCGCCCTGCCCCCAACAATCACGTTCGCTGGGGGTTCAGTCTTAGCAGGACCAAGGGCTTCCCCTTCCACTGATCTTACTAGGATATTCATTGCTACCTATGAGGTCAGAGTCCAGGGTCAGTCCATGTGTAGTCTTTAGGTAGTGGCTTAGACCCTGGAAGCTCTGGTTGCTTGGCATTGTTGTTCATATGGTGTCTTGAGCCTCTTCAAGCTCTTCCAGTTCTTTCTGTGATTCCTTCAATGGGGGTCCTGTTCTCAGTTCAGTGGTTTGCTGCTGGCATTCGCCTATGTATTTTATGGCTGTGTCTCTTAGGAGAGATCTACATCCGGCTCCTGTCGGCCTGCACTTCTTTGCTTCATCCATCTTGTCTAATTGGGTGGCTGTATATGTATGGGCCACATATGGGGCAGGCTCTGAATGGGTATTCCTTCTGCTTCTGTTTTAATCTTTGCCTCTCTATTCCCTGCCAAGGGTATTCTTGTTCCCCTTTTAAAGAAGGAGTGAAGCATTCACATTTTGATCATCCGTCTTGAGTTTCATGAGTTCTATGCATCTAGGGTAATTCAAGTATTTGGGCTAATAGCCACTTATCAATGAGTGCATACCATGTGTGTTTTTCTGTGATTGGGTTACCTCACTCAGGATGATATTTTCCAGTTCCAACCATTTGCCTATGAATTTCATTAAGGCATTGTTTTTGATAGCTGAGTAATATTCCATGGTGTAGATGTACCACATTTTCTGTATCCATTCCTCTGTTGAAGGGCATCTGGGTTCTTTCCAGCTTCTGGCTATTATAAATAAGGCTGCTATGAACATAGTGGAGCACGTGTCTTTTTTATATGTTGGGACATCTTTTGGGTATATGCCCAAGAGAGGTATAGCTGGATCCTCAGGTAGTTCAATATCCAATTTTCTGAGGAACCTCCAGACTGATTTCCAGAATGGTTTTATCAGTCTGTAATCCCACCAACAATGGAGGAGTGTTCCTCTTTCTCCACATCCTTGCCGGTATGCTGTATATTTCTTTTACTATGTTTAGGTATGGACCTTTAATTCCGATCCTTCTAAGAGTTTTAATGTGAAGGGGTGTTGAATTTTGTCAAATGCTTTCTCAGCATCTAGTGAGATGATCATGTGGCTTTTTTTTCTTCGAGTTCATTTATTTCATGAATTATGTTGATGGGTTTCTGAATATTGAACCATCCCTATATCCCTGGGGTAAAGCCTACTTGATCATGATGGATGATTGTTTTGATGTATTCTTGAATTCATTTTGGTAGAATTTTACTCAGTAATTTTGCATCGGTATTCAAAAGGGAAATTGATCTGAAGTTTTCTTTCTTTGTTGGGTCTTTGTCTGGTTTAAGTATAAGTTTAATTGTGACTTCATAAAAGGAATTGGGTAGTGTTCCATTTGTTTCTATTTCGTGGCATAGTTTGGACAGTATTGATATGAGGTCTTCTATGAAAGTCTGATAGATTTCTCCACTAAACCCATCTAGTTCTGGGCAATTTTTGGTTGGAGACTTTTAATAACTGCTTCTATTTCTTTAGGAGTTATGGGATTGTTTAGATGGTTTATCTGCATGATTTTACTTTGGTACCTGGTACCTGTCTAGACAATTGTCCATGTCATCCAGACTTTCTAGTGTTGTTGAGTATTGGCTTTTGTAGTAGAATCTGATGATTTTTTTGAATTTCCTCAGCTTCTGTTGTTATGTCTCCCTTTTCATTTCTGATTTTGTCAATTTGGATTCTGTCTCTTTGCCCCCTGGTTAGTCTGGCTAAGGGTTTATCTATCTTGTGGAGTTTCTCAAAGAACCAGTTCCTGGTTCTGTTGACTGTTTGTATAGTTCTTTTTGTTTCTCCTTGGTTGATCTCAGCCCTGAATTTGTTTATTTCCTGACATCTACTCCTTTTGGTTGTATTTGCAATTTTTTGTTCTAGAACTTTTTAAGGTGTGCTGTCAAGCTGCTAGAGTATGCTCTCTCCACCCACCCCCCCACCCCAAGGGACTCAGAGCTCTGAGTTTTCCTCTTAGCACTGCTTTCATTATGTCCCATAAGTTTGGTTATGTTGTGCTTTCATTTTTATTAACATCTAAAAAGTCTTTAATTTCTTTATTTTTTTCCTTGACCAATTTATTATTGAGTAGGGCGTTGTTCAGCTTCCATGTGTATGTGGCCTTTCTGTTGTTTTTGTTGTTATTGAAGACCAGCCTGAATCCGTGCTGATCTGATAGGATGTATGGGATTATTTCAATCTTCTTGTATGTTGAGGCCTGTTTTGTGACCGATTATATGGTCAATTTTGGAGAAGGTACCATTAGGTGCTGAGAAGAAGGTATATTCTTTTGTTTTAGGATGAGAAATTCTAAAGATATCTGTTAAATCCATTTGGTTCATAAGTTCTTTTAGTTTCTCTGTGTCTCTGTTTAGTTCCTGTTTCCATGATCTGTCCATTGATGAGTGTGGAGTATTGAAGTCTCCCACTATTATTGTGTGAGGTGCAATGTGTGCATTGAGCTTTAGTAAGGTTCTTTAATGAATGAAGGTGCCCTTGCATTTGGAACATAGATGTTCAGGATTGAGAGTTCACCTTGGTGGATTTTTCTTTTGATGGATATGAAATGTCCTTCCTTATCTTTTTTGATAACTTTTGGTTGAAAGTCAATTTTATTGGATATTGGAATGGCTTCCCTAGCTTGTTTCTTGGGACCATTTGCTTGTTAAATTGTTTTCCTGTCTTTTACTCTGAGGAAGTGTCTGTCTATGTTTCTGAGGTGTGTTTCCTGTATGCAGCAAAATGCTGGGTCCTCTTTACATATTTAGTCTGTTAGTCTATGTCTACATAGTCTACATAGTCTGTTAGTCTATGTCTTTTTATTAGGGAATTGAGTTAATTGATGTTGAGAGATATTAGGCACTGATGATGTTGTTCCTGTTATTTTTGTTGTTAGAGGTGGGATTACGTTTGTGTAGCTATGTTCTTTTGGGTTAGTTGCAAGAAGATTACTTTCTTGCTTTTTTATGGGTGTAGTTTCTTTCCTTGTTTTGGTGTTTTCCATCTATTATCTTTTGTAGGTCTGGATTTGTGGAAAGATGTGTAAATTTGGTTTTGTGGTGGAATATCTTGTTTTCTCCATCTATTTTAATTGAGTATTTTGCTGGATATAGTAGCCTGGGCTGGCATTTGTGTTCTCTTAGGGTCTGTATGACATCTGTCCAGGATCTTCCAGCTTTCATAGTCTCTGGTGAGAAGTCTGTTGCTATTTTGATAGGCCTGCCTTTATATCTTATTTGACCCTTTTCCCTTACTGTTTTATTTTTTATTTTTTTACTGCTTTTGACTATTATGTAAGGGATGGAATTTCTTTTCTGGTCCAATATATTTGTAGTTTTGTAGGCTTTTTGTATGTTTATGGGCATCTGTTTCTTTAGGTTAGGGAGGTTTTGCTCTATAAGTTTGTTGAGGATATTTACTTGCCATTTAATTTGGGAATCTTTGGTCTCTTCTATACCTATTATCCTTAGGTTTGATCTTCTCATTGTGTCCTGGACTTCCTGAATGTTTTGGGTTAGGAGCTCTTTGAGTTTTGCATTTTCTTTGATAATTTTGCCAATGTTTTCTATGAAATCTTCTGTTCCTGAGATTCTTTCTTCTATGTCTTGTATTCTATTGGTGATGCTTGGGTGTATGACTCCTGATCTCTTTCCTAGGTTTTTTATTTCCAGGGCTGTCTCCCTTTGTGATTTTTTTATTGTTTCTATTTCCAGTTTTAGATCTTGGATTGTTTGTTCAATTCCTTCACCTGCTTGGTTGATTTTTGTGTTCCCTCTTTAAGGGTTTCTACCTATTTAACTGTGTTGTCCTGTATTTCTTTAATGGAATTATTTATGTCTTTCTTAATGTCCTCTAACATCATCATAAGTTGTGATTTTAAATAGACATTTTGCTTGTCTGTTGTGTTGCGGTATCCAGGGCTTGCTGTGTTGGGAGAACTGGGTTTTGATGATGCCAAGGTGCCTTGGTTTCTGTTGCTTAGTTCTTGCCCTTGTCTCTTGCCATCTGGTTATCTCTGGTGTTAGCTGGTCTTCCTGTCTCTGACAGTGGCTTGACTCTCCTGTAAGTCTGTGTGTAAAATGAGGGCTTACAATGCATGCCAGTGGGAGGGAGCTTGCCTGGTTTATGAGAGGCTCCGGGTTTGATTTCCACCATCGAAAACACATAAAACCAAAATGAGTAAAATAAACCAAGTGTGGGGAAGCCGGAAGAGGGATTACCACAAGAGATGTGGTGGCTGGGAGTGGATGTGAGGGTGGAGACTTATGGAAGGCTTTGCACACGCTTGTGTGCCTTTTCTATTTCTTAACTTAGGGTGAGTTCATGGGACATTCATTCTGAAATGCTTTAAGTTGGGCGCTTACAAGTGTCTTACAATTCCATTTGCATGCTTTTATGGTTTGTCAATACCTTCAAATATTCCATATAACTAGTTTTCTGTGTAATTTGCAGGTTCTGTAATTGCTAATACAAAGAAGAACAAGTAAGAGTGTTTTGATTTAACATGTTGTCAAGTGACATTTTGGAGTCTGATGAAGACTCCAGTGGTCTCATTTGCATTTTTCCTCTTCCCTAAACAGTTATATTTAAAAAATGAACCCGACCACCATACATACTCTATGAAACATTGATATCTTCAGAAGTTTATTCATGGTGAGCCTAAAAGACACACAAATGCATACATGTATCATTTTAAAAAGTCTATAATGACATATCCTGCTTTGATTATTTACCTATTCCTATGGAGTTGGATGACATAGTGGATTGTTTACTCAGAAGACATAGATTTATTGTGATAAAGGAATGAAGTAATACTTTCGTATTGAGTGCACATGTATTCCTTCAGGGACTTTTGCAAGGAGCTAGGTAATAATTAGTATTCTGGTTTATTTTATTTGTATTTTAAAAATAGAGGACATCAACCTTCCAAGAACACAAAACTGACAAAGCACACACTTAGGTAACATGGGAGCAGCACTCTGCACCGGAACATCAGTAGCTCCCCCCGTTTAAGGTACAAATTCTTGAGCCCCTCCCACTTGTACCATGATGCTTAATCTGACTGAGTTAAGAGCGCTGAGGAGATTTATAAAGATCAAGAGGCCTCCAATGCAACAGATAGATTATTTTCTTGACAGACTCATAAAGAACATCATTACCGGGAGTGGTAGGCCTTCATGGAGGAGTAGGTTATTGGGGGCATGTCCCTGAGGAACTTGTCTTGTTCTAGCCCTTCTCTTGCTCTCTTTCTCCCTGACTCATGTCTCTTGAGAGCTGTGAACAGCTTGATTCCTTCCTGTGTTCCTGCTTCCACAACGCTCTGCACATGGGCCAGAAACAATAGGCTCTGGAAAACTCTTGGAGGCCATGAGCCAAAATAACTCCCCCTTTTATCATAACAATGACAGATATACTGAGACAGAAAGTACTGAGCTGGGCTCTGTAGTTGGTGATCTCCTAGAGCCTCCAGGTATTTCTGATGGGTATGGAAGCTTGAAAACCACTGACACACAGCAGTGCTGTGGCAGAAAAAAAGGAATAGCTTTGTAGTTAGTCCAGTTAAAATTGTGCAAGAATAAGAAGATTTTTAAAATGTAATGCTGATAATATTGGTAGTAATGGTAACAGTAGTCACAACAGTGGCACTTTTATAATCAGTTTTTGTTAAATATTTTGTAAATAAGAATTAGAAATAGAGACTTTCACCAGAAAAGGAAGAGAATTACCATTAAGCCATGTGATAAACTTTTGTATACTTTATTTGCTTAGATTTATTTTATAGTCACAGGAAGCTTTTTCTGTTGGTGAGGTAGCATGTTCCAAATAGAGTTGAATTGATGGGCAAACAGCACATCCAGAGACTGGGGAGGATACTGCTGGGGTAAAAAGCAAATGCAGTTTTTTGAGGACTGTTGATCTGTCATCAGAAACATTTTTATACCTATGTTGGTATCCTCTTGCAATTTTTCATAGACATATGGACTGTAGAGCAGGCAAATTGCCCCATGGTCAGCTGCAAACCACTCTCTTTTTTAAATTCTCCGCCTACCTGGAAACAAAGTCTAGAGGATGTGCCAGCTCTTCCTCTCATCTCTTTACAACAACAGAACAACTGCATCCAAGTGCAGTGTCCCCCGCCATACCGTAAGAGTGCATGCTGGCACAGGTGAAGGGCCGAAGGAAGGCTTGTAGTGTTGTGAAGGTGATAATAGGAGGTATCCCGTCATCTGTTTCTGTGGTAATGAAGCAGCACGGAAACTACTTATATCACAAATGACTTAATTTGGAAGTCCCACGAATAGGCCATGCAACGCTGACTAGGTGTCAGGCTGCTAACAAGCAGTTTTAGACAACAGAATTCTCATGGTCCTCACTACGCTTGCACAAAGGTTTGAAAAATATCGTTTAGCTGCTGTAGATAGGTTAATGCCAGGGGCATTTTCTCCACCCTCAGCCCCTCGCTGCTTTTTCTTTTTCCACTCTCTACAGCAGCTAGGCTTTTACTACCACTGTGGAAATGAGAGGAAAAATTAGCCTCCCGCAGTTTCTGCCTAAGAGATAAAGACAACCTAATTTCCAGAGACTTTTCACTTGATGGCAAGTATGTAAGGTAGCGAACACTCAATACACTTTGTTTAATACATTTAATTCATCACATTGCTATGTTTACACACAAGTTAATTCATGGTACTGTGCAAATTAATGAGCTTGTCAAAAAAAAAACCCAACAAAAAATGGAAAGCTTTCAAATTAGTCTGAGAGGTATCCATTACTCATTGAATTAAGGAGCCAATCACAGAACAATTCAGGCACATCTTTTATTTCTTCATCATAATCAGAGGCTACTCGTCTCACATTGCATGTAATTCCCATTCGTGGGGCATGGAAACCTGATTGTTTGCAGGTAAGTGTGACTTTGTTTCTAGAAGTTTACTTTCCAAGCACACTGTTGTGTTGGTTAACTTTGATATTCAATCGTTTAAGAAACTTAGAAAGGGCACAAAAGCAGACTCTTTTTTTTAAATGGGTAGTTAGATGTATGTTGTCAGTTACACATCGTCATGTATGATCTCAAAAAAAACGGTGCATTCCAAGTGGTAGATAGTGAGAGGGTGGCCAATGTAGAAAGACCTCCCAAGCACTGGTCTAAGTAGATGGGAGTTTCTGAGAATAGCTGAGCAGATGGGTATAGTTGGCCATGGTGGCTTACACTTAGAACTCTAACACTCCTGACGATCAAGCCAGAGAGATGAGGAGGAGAGTCTAGTCAGTCAGGCTGCGTGGGTAGCACCATGTGGAAGCATTTCGGCTTCTCCAGAGAACATACGTTCATTGTATGTTTCAGAGAGCTATTTATTTTATCTGTATTTGTGTAAATATAACAGTAGTAGAAGGCTATGCATATGCTAGCACCTGGGTCCAGACATCAGCCAGTGGCTCACATCCTATGTGGAAGGTGACATGGTCCCTTAAGGGAATGTTTGAAGCTATGCTTGGGCATTTCCAGTTGTCCCACTGACCAATGGGTGACAGGTATCATTCAGTACCTAGAATCTGAAGATGTTAAGAATTCAGCAACGCACCTAACAGTTTTACAGAAACAAGAATCGTGATACTCAAAGTACAGATTACAACTTCTCCGAGAAAGCAGGTATTTGGGGCTATTCCAATTTGGGTGTTCAGTTCTCTAACATTCATTAGTCTGATGAGCTAGAGGAATCGCTAAGCCACATTTGTCACCTCTAATCACAGGCTCGCTTTGATTTTTCTTCTGACTCCTAAAATCATTATCCAATTGCCCACTGCACATCTCCATCTGGATAGCCTACAGGACTCAGTTCAACATGTCCACAGTCAACAACATGACCACAGTCAACAATATGTCCACAGTCAACAACATGTCCACAGTCAACAACATGTCCACAGTCAACAACATGTCCACAGTCAACAACATGACCACAGTCAACAACATGTCTACAGTCAACAACATGACCACAGTCAACAACATGCCACAGTCAACAACATGACCACAGTCAACAACATGTCCACAATCAACAACATGTCCACAGTCAACAACATGACCACAGTCAACAACATGACCACAGTCAACAACATGTCCACAGTCAACAACATGACCACAGTCAACAACATGTCCACAGTCAACAACACGTCCATAGTCAAACTCATCCTCCTCATTTTCAAGCTTTCTTATTAATCTTCTGTGTTGGTGAGTGGCACCATTGTGGCAATTAAGGCAAAAACCCCAGGGCTAATTCTATGAACTATCCTCTCCTTAGTCTTATTCATCAATCACAAAATCCCAGGTCTCTACTTCCTTCCATGTCTCGTGTCTTTCAATTTTGTTACTATTTTTTTGTTCCTTCTCCTACTGCCCTGGCTCACTACATCGGACCTTGCACCTGGCCTATTCTAGTGGTTTTCTGGTTGGTACTCCTATCTTACTGTACGAGGATCGATCGCTAGTGAAATAAAACTCAATTAAGCAGAGACGTGTAACATAGCAGTTTGAAGGTTTAAGGACAGGTCAGTCTGGAATAGGGCATGGCACAATTGGAGATCTTCTCTGCTTCATCCTCACACACATTCGTCTGGGTGTCCCCTTTCTTGGCAGCTTCTCTCAATGAACAGGGTAATGGCAGCTTAGTTCTAGGCTTCTAGAAAGTTCCTATTTTCAGCTAAAAGAGAGCCTATGCTTTAACTGCTTCAAAAATCTTAGGGTAGGCTCTGCTTGTCTATTATCACACTCTGTGCCTAACTGAGTCAAGTCAAGGTGTCCTAGGTAAACACTGTCAGCTGGGTAGATTTTATTAACAGGACGGAGAAAGCAGATTTGAGCTCAGCCCACGGACCTGAGTGGTCTGCATACTGAACCACAGCATCCTTAGGTAAGCTCTCTCACTTTCTAACACCTTGAAGTCTAAATAGCATGAGTAGCTCTCTGATCTGTGTCTGCTTCTCAGCTGTCTTTGTTTCCACATTGAACTGTAAGGCTCATCTCAGAGCACCCATGAGCTAGCCCTGTCCTGAATGGTTTTCTCTTCTTTCTGGATAGTCAACGTCTTAAGGCCAGGGACAGACACTTTATGTTCTTAAATACACAGTTGGTATGAAGGGATATTTGTCGAAAGATCGAATCAATAAATCGCAATAAAAGTTAAATGTTTATTAAGCGTATAGTAAAGAGGATAGATCCAGGCTGGTGATATTCAGAAGTTTAAACCATATGCACAAAGAGAGTCAGAGGAAGTTACTTCGCATGAGGCATATGATTATTACAGAATCATTCACAGGCTACTCTGTTAATTCATTAGGCGATGATTATTTTAAGGGACACATCTGACACCGCTCTGACTGTGCTTTGGATTTCGTGTCGTGTAACTGTGGTGGCTTGAGAACATTTCCAAGACTGAGCTTCCGTCTGCTGTTAGCCAAGTCTGGTCAGCGAGTGAATGGTCACCGGGAAACTGCGAGCATGGATGGCTCTGCTTCCTGAATCTAAAATGCCCCAGAGTGTGCAGTTGGGACGGAAACGACCACTAAGCACTCAAGCTAATGGCCAAGGTCATTTTCCCAGGCAGTCTGCAGTGCAGCTGTGTCCAGTGCCCTGGGCAGGACTTGAAAGAGTGCTGGTGCCTCCCTATTGCCAGTGTCGGGAGTGGGTAGCCCCTCCTCCACCCCACAGGTCTGCTTTGAACAAGGTCCAAAGACAGCTCCCCTTGAAGAGTGAATGCTAACCAGTCCCATCTTTTCCTCTAGAGGATTATTCAAAGGACACTTTCGTTAGGACTTTTCTAAGACTTTAAGAAGAGCTAAATTTGCTTTCTATCAGCACGATGGAAGCCGTAGATAATGGGGGTCGAGGTTGGATCACACTATAATTTTTGTCCCGAATTGACTGTCTCCAGAGTTCAAATTCTTCTGGAAAATGCCAAGCCTCAGTTTCACTGTGCTGAGCTAAGAATGGAACTCGGGGTTTCTTAATTCCTCAGCCAGAACTCTATCTATTAGAACACTGTGCCTCTCAATTGTGTCTTAAATTAGGCATACAAATGAATTCACTCACACTCTTTCTGCCTACCAAGTTCCTGCGAGGAACTTCTCAGCACTCTGTGACACAGTTGGGAGACTTTCCTCAGCTTCCCTGGTTAAACCCTTTACAGGCTTGGGTCAGAGAAGCTCAGATGGGAAAGCAGAGTCTCCTTGAATCTCACAAGATCTGCCTTTGCCACCACATCCCCTCCCCCAATCACCAGTCAGCCCTCAACAAAGGAAATCCACCCAGGCCCTGGCCCCACTCCACTAGGGGCCTTGCTTAATCTGCTAGCCCTGTGCAAGCTTCAGAGATTTATACAGGGAGGAAAGACACTTGGATGAAACCATGCATGGAGGCTTCAGGCTCCAGGAGCGAGAGGCTTTAATGATTGCAGCAAATTACCTGCACTGTTCTGACCTGGTTGCCTAAGGGAGCTTAGAGCAAAGTGCCTTCTATTTGTGATGAGCCTACTTTTATTTATTTATTTATTTATTTATTTATTTATTTATTTATTTATTTATTTATTTCCATTTTGGCCATTTGAAGCTTGTTGGAGAATTGAGGGGGGGGTAGGGGGGAGAGCCACACAACAAACCCAAAAGGAGATTATAAATATATCATTTGGAATCTTGCATAATATCAGCCAATGGCAACAGCAGGTTTTTGACAGGCCTGCGAACTTCCCCAAAACAACATCCTGCCAGCCTGGCTGTGATTCAGGCGTGAGTCAATGCCTGGAGATGGGTTGCTGCCAACCACTTCCCCAGCCGAAAATGCCCTCTCCTCCAGGCCCCGGTAGTCTATTAACATTTAGAATCTTGCCTGGATGGACTTGTTATTAACAGTTCTCATCCCCTTAAGGTAACGAATAATGTGGGGGAACTCTTCTTTCATCATCAGGGATAATATGAGGATGAAGAAAGAAAAAAAAAGTCTTCTCACAACACAGCCTTGATGAGAGGGGATCAGTCGTAGTTTACGCGGCTGACACTGTTATTAGAGACTGAAGGCGAGATTTCCCCCACCCCCTGGAGTCTTGTTATAATGAGGCCCAAGCATGCTATCACCTTCTTGTAATCCAAGCAAGAAATGGAGCCTGCTGAACTGCTGAACGGGGAGGAGATGTCATCCGGGTCGTTGGAGTCCACAGTGCTGTGGAAATAATTCCCCACCGTTATTAGGAGGCTACCGGCTATAGAGAATTTTCTAGAGACTTCCACTTTGAAAAGAGGGGCGTTTTTCAAAAAGCAATTTTCTGAACACAGGAAGCAACAACGCCCAAACCTTCTGCTCTCACCCAGTCTTCCGTCTTCCTGGATGGGGGGTTGTGGACCTTCGGCGATGTTTTCGGTCTTTTGAGCCAAGATAACCCCCGTCGACCACTATTCGATTCTGTAGCCTGACTCAAAGTACAGCTACAAGACTTAAATCTTTCTCCAGGAACTGTGCAGTCAGTCAGGAGTGAGACATAAGGAGGAAGGAAAGAAAATGTGACTTCCTTTTCTCTCATCCCTTTGCTCTGGGGCCATGAGTGATCTATGCAACCGGCAAAAGGGCAAAAGGGAGACTTAGCATAAAGACCAGCTCTGAGCGCTCCTGTCATTTAACCCTTTGAGTAGCTAGTCAACTGTACTGCTGTGTGGAATCATCCCAGAATAGAAAAGCAGAGAGTGACCTCACATATCCTCAGTGAGAATCCAGACCAGGGGCTTCCGAAGTGGGTCCAACCTTTAGACTTTGTGACACCACGTGGACACCTCCAAAGGTCATGCCCAACTGAGTTAGCACACAAAAGGCCTTATAATGTTTGGTGATTTTTTTGTCCCGGGCAGCATCCGCAGGGATGCTGGTGTTGCTGCATTTTTTTTTTTTTTTTTTTTTTTTTTTTTAGTCATCCATTTATACTTGCGTTCCTATTCCTCTATATACAATCCAAGCAGGGAAAACAAAACACTACAATACTGATTAGCTGGACCCGTCTTTAAATCCAGCAATGGATCATCCACACACAGCCTAGAAAACTCTAGGCATCTGGTGGAGAATTTCATACGGAAAGAACATTTCGAAGCATGATTCTTGCACCTAATTTATTTTTCAACAGCTTCTCTTAGCTTATGCCTGGAGTGTCACTTTTCTAAGGGGAACACTTGTCCTTGTGGGAAAGAAATGATTGAGGCATTTTTTTTTAAAGTTCTGGAAAAAGTGGTGATCTTGCACCTTGCGTCTTGGAAGGAGGGGCCTGAAGGTTCTGCAGGGGGCACTGTGATGGCGGTCAGGGTGCTTTCTCGTAGGAAGCTACTTTTCTGCTAGAGATGCCCACACCTCCTGTGCCAGCCAGAATGTGGGTGTGAACGGGCTTCCTCACAAATCCTGGCCCTAGTTTATTATTTTGAAATTTCAGCTTGTTTACTCAAATTTCAGACACGAAATATTTTGTTTTTTTTGTTTTTTTTTTTTTTTTTTCAAAACCAAACTGGGAGTCTGTAAGATTTTTCCTTCTCAAAACGAGAACACCACCTTGGCTGTAGGAATCAGCCTTCTTGTCACTGGTGATAAGCCATCGAGATGACAAAGTCCAGGGGGATGGGAGTGATGCCTAGCAGTGCTTCCTAGCCGACATGGGTCGTTACTAGCAGGGCGCTTATTCACAGTCTGAGTCTAGCATTGTCAGCCTCCTGGCTTTGCTGCTGCTGCTTCCTCTGCAGCTTTCCACAGCCACAGATCTCTGCTTCTCAGTTGTTTCCACTCTGGCTTTGTCATGTGTGTGTGTGTATGCGTGTCTGTGTGTGTGTGTGTGTGTGTGTGTGTGTTGTGCATGTGTGTAAGCTGGGCTCTGAGTAGTTTCTGCAGCATGTAGGACATTGCTAGGGGACTCCTGGATGAGCCGCCTCCCTTGCCTCGTCCATTCCGAGTCGTCTTTGTCTCATTTCTTTTTGGACGGCCTGATTTCACACACATTCTGACTAAGGACCCTTTTCAAAATGAGCAGCCGATGTGGGTGTGCTATTGTTCCATGCGGCTGCTGGATTATTATTATTTTTTGAATGCATTCACCGCGAGGGTTTATCATGTAAACTCCTATTGAAAACCATTGCCCCTGGGAAGGATTTGAGCATTTGGGTAATTTCCGGAAATTCTCGAGTGCATGTGTCTGTAGTGCCTTTCTCCCCCACTATTCAAATGGATAAAGCATCTCTGAACAATCCATAAACAATATTGATTGCACAAAACTGTCAATCTTGATGCAAGGTCCTCATCTCCTTCCTGCTGCACACCCTAATCTCGAAAAGCAACCTTGGGCCCCAAAGGGCCCACTGTTCAGATTCACATTTACTAGGACACCCCGATTTTCTTAGTGTCAACATTGTGTCAGTTTGAAATGAAAAGCCGGGAAATGGTCCCACCTCAGGAACCTTGGTGCTGCTCCTTTGCATCCAGCAGAGACATCTGTAAATGCATAACCCACACTGTAGCACAGAACTCACGGTCTTCCACCATTCTGCTTGATCTGATGACCGAATACTCTGTGGGGCCATTAATAAGTGAAATTATCTGGGAACTTGCTTCACTGCCTAAGATCTGTGTAAGGCAAATACCTCTTTAAGACCCTTTTCCCTTTTCTTTGTGGTCTTATCCCTTGAATTCTACCTTGTAACCTTGACAGCCTGTGAGGTTATTTGACACCAAAAGAAAGTTCCTGCTGATTTAATGGAGTCCATCTTTACGTAACTTCTACTACCAAATAATCTGGCTTTTCCCTATTGAACACTGTATTTCCCAACGGATTCAGGTGTTTCCAAAAGCTGCAGCCATAGATTAGCACGCTTCGCATCCTGCTAATATGTATTTGGAATGCAAGGGTCAAAGTTGTTTCCCAAAGTTCACTTTCAAAAGCTGTTTATGTGATCCTTCGGGGACCCCTGCCTTATGAACCATGCATGCGCCCCCATCTGACAAGAGTCAATCACTTTAAGTACTTGAGCATTAATGGACAGCGATAAAGTTTCTGTAGTTAACCCCGAGACTGGCTGGCATCCAGGAAGGACCCTTAGTTTGGGGCAGAGGCATCGTGATAACTGAATCTTGGATCAAGAACAACTTAGGACGACTCACACATTTTATTAATTTTTAAGTGCAAATTTCCTTGAAGTCTTTTTTTTTTTTTTATTAACTTGAGTATTTCTTATGTACATTTGAGTGTTATTCCCTTTTCCGGTTTTCGGGCAAACATCCCCTTCCTCCCCCCTTCCTTATGGGTGTTCCTCCCCACCCTCCCCCATTGCCGCCCTCCCCCGCCAGTCTAGTTCACTGGGGGTTCAGTCTTAGCAGGACCCAGGGCTTCCCCTTCCACTGGTGCTCTTACTAGGATATTCATTGCTACCCTGAGGTCAGAGTCCAGGGTCAGTCCATGTATAGTCTTTAGGTAGTGGCTTAGTCCCTGGAAGCTCTGGTTGCTTGGCATTGTTGTACATATGGGGTCTCAAGCCCCTTCAAGCTCTTCCAGTTCATTCTCTGATTCCTCCAACGGGGTCCGTTCTCAGTTCAGTGGTTTGCTGCTGGCATTCGCCTCTGTATTTGCTGTATTCTGGCTGTGTCTCTCAGGATCGATCTACATCCGGCTCCTGTCGGTCTGCACTTCTTTGCTTCATCCATCTTGTCTAATTGGGTGGCTCTATGTGTATGGGCCACATGTGGGGCAGGCTCTGAATGGGTGTTCCTTCAGTCTCTGTTTTAATCTTTGCCTCTCTCTTCCCTGCCAAGGGTATTCTTGTTCCCCTTTTAAAGAAGGAGTGAAGCCTTCACATTTTGATCATCCGTCTTGAGTTTCATTTGTTCTAGGCAACTAGGGTAATTTAAGCATTTGGGCTAATAGCCACTTATCAGTGAGTGCATACCATGTATGTCTTTCTGTGATTGGGTTAGCTCACTCAGGATGATATTTTCCAGTTCCAACCATTTGCCTACGAATTTCATAAACTCGTTGTTTTTGATAGCTGAGTAATATTCCACTGTGTAGATGTACCACATTTTCTGTATCCATTCCTCTGTTGAAGGGCATCTGGGTTCTTTCCAGCTTCTGGCTATTATAAATAAGGCTGCTATGAACATAGTGGAGCACGTGTCTTTTTTATATGTTGGGGCATCTTTTGGGTATATGCCCAAGAGAGGTATAGCTGGATCCTCAGGCAGTTCAATGTCCAATTTTCTGAGAAACCTCCAGACTGATTTCCAGAATGGTTGTACCAGTCTGCAATCCCACCAACAATGGAGGAGTGTTCCTCTTTCTCCGCATCCTCGCCAGCATTTGCTGTCACCTGAGTTTTTGATCTTAGCCATTCTCACTGGTGTGAGGTGAAATCTCAGGTTGTTTTTTTTTGATTGCATTTCCTGATGACTAAAGATGTTGAACATTTCTTTAGGTGTTTCTCAGCCATTCGGCATTCCTCAGCTGTGAATTCTTTGTTTAGCTCTGAACCCCATTTTTTAATAGGGTTATTTGTCTCCCTCTTGGTCTAACTTTTTGAGTTCTTTGTATATTTTGGATATAAGGCCTCTATCTGTTGTAGGATTGGTAAAGATCTTTTCCCAATCTGTTGGTTGCCGTTTGTCCTGACCACAGTGTCCTTTGCCTTACAGAAGCTTTGTAGTTTATGAGATCCCATTTGTCGATTCTTGATCTTAGAGCATAAGCCATTGGTGTTTTGTTCAGGAAATTTTTTCCAGTGCCCATGTGTTCCAGATGCTTCCTAGTTTTTTTTCTATTAGTTTGAGTGTATCTGGTTTGATGTGGAGGTCCTTGATCCACTTGGACTTAAGCTTTGTACAGGGTGATAAGCATGGATCGATCTGCATTCTTCTACATGTTGACCTCCAGTTGAACCAGCACCATTTGCTGAAAATGCTATCTTTTTCCATTGGATGGTTTGGGCTCCTTTGTCAAAAATCAAGTGACCATAGGTGTGTGGGTTCATTTCTGGGTCTTCAATTCTGTTCCATTGGTCTATCTGTCTGTCTCTGTACCAATACCATGCAGTTTTTATCACTATTGCTCTGTAATACTGCTTGAGATCAGGGATAGCGATTCCCCTGAAGTCCTTTTATTGTTGAGGATAGTTTTAGCTATCCTGGGTTTTTTGTTATTCCAGATGAATTTGCAAATTGTTCTGTCTAACTCTTTGAAGAATTGGATTGGTATTTTGATGGGGATTGCATTGAATCTGTAGATCGCTTTTGGTAAAATGGCCATTTTTACTATATTAATCCTGCCAATCCATGAGCATGGGAGATCTTTCCATCTTCTGAGGTCTTCTTCAATTTCTTTCTTCAGAGTCTTGAAGTTCTTGTTGTACAAATCTTTTACTTGCTTGGTTAAAGTCACACCGAGGTACTTTATATTATTTGGGTCTATTATGAAGGGTGTCGTTTCCCTAATTTCTTTCTCGGCTTGTTTCTCTTTTGTGTAGAGGAAGGCTACTGATTTATTTGAGTTAATTTTATACCCAGCCACTTTGCTGAAGTTGTTTATCAGCTTTAGTAGTTCTCTGGTGGAACTTTTGGGATCACTTAAATATACTATCATATCATCTGCAAATAGTGATATTTTGACTTCTTCTTTTCGATCTGTATCCTTGACCTCCTTTTTGTTGTCTGATTGCTCTGGCTAGAACTTCAACAACTATATTGAATAAGTAGGGAGAGAGTGGGCAGCCTTGTCTAGTCCCTGATTTTAGTGGGATTGCTTCAAGTTTCTCTCCATTTAGTTTAATGTTAGCCACTGGTTTGCTGTATATGGCTTTTACTATGTTTAGGTATGGGCCTTGGATTCCTATTCTTTCCAGGACTTTTATCATGAAGGGGTGTTGAATTTTGTCAAATGCTTTCTCAGCATCTAATGAAATGATCATGTGGTTTTGTTCTTTCAGTTTGTTTATATAATGGATCACGTTGATGGTTTTCCGTATATTAAACCATCCCTGCATGCCTGGGATAAACCTACTTGATCATGGTGGATGATTGTTTTGATGTGCTCTTGGATTAGGTTTGCCAGAATTTTGTTGAGTATTTTTTGCGTCGATGTTCATAAGGGAAATTGGTCTGAAGTTCTCTTTCTTTGTTGGGTCTTTTTGTGGTTTAGGTATAAGAGTAATTGTGGCTTCATAGAAGGAATTCGGTAGTGCTCCATCTGTTTCAATTTTGTGGAATAGTTTGAATAATATTGGTACGAGGTCTTCTATGAAGGTCTGATAGAATTCTGCACTAAACCCGTCTGGACCTGGGCTCTTTTTGGTTGGGAGACCTTTAATGACTGCTTCTATTTCCTTAGGAGTTATGGGGTTGTTTAACTGGTTTATCTGTTCCTGATTTAACTTCGGTACCTGGTATCTGTCTAGGAAATTGTCCATTTCCTGCAGATTTTCAAGTTTTGTTGAGTATAGGCTTTTATAGTAAGATCTGATGATTTTTTGAATTTCCTCTGAATCTGTAGTTATGTCTCCCTTTTCATTTCTGATTTTGTTAATTTGGACACACTCTCTGTGTCCTCTCGTTAATCTGGCTAAGGGTTTATCTATCTTGTTGATTTTCTCAAAAGAACCAACTTTTGGTTCTGTTGATTCTTTCTATGGTCCTTTTTGTTTCTACTTGGTTGATTTCAGCTCTGAGTTTGATTATTTCCTGCCTTCTACTCCTCCTGGGTGTATTTGCTTCTTTTTGTTCTAGAGCTTTTACGTGTACTGTCAAGCTGCTGACATATGCTCTTTCCTGTTTCTTTCTGCAGGCACTCAGCGCTATGAGTTTTCCTCTTAGCACAGCTTTCATCGTGTCCCATAAGTTTGGGTATGTTGTACCTTCATTTTCATTAAATTCTAAAAAGTTTTTAATTTCTTTCTTTATTTCTTCCTTGACCAGGTTATCATTAGTAGAGCATTGTTCAATTTCACGATATGTGGGCATTCTTCCTTATTGTTATTGAAGACCAGCTTTAGGCCGTGGTGGTCCGATATACGCATGGGATTATTTCTATCTTTCTGTACCTGTTGAGGCCCGTTTTTTGACCAATTATATGGTCAATTTTGGAGAAAGTACCATGAGGAGCTGAGAAGAAGGTATATCCTTTTGCATTAGGGTAGAACGTTCTATAAATATCCGTTAAGTCCATTTGGCTCATGACTTCTCTTAGTCTGTCTACGTCTCTGTTTAATTTCTGTTTCCATGATCTGTCCATTGATGAGAATGGGGTGTTGAAGTCTCCTACTATTATTGTGTGAGGTGCAATATGTGTTTTGAGCTTTAGTAAGGTTTCTTTTACGTATGTAGGTGCCCTTGTATTTGGGGCATAGATATTTAGGATTGAGAGTTCATCTTGGTGGATTTTTCCTTTGATAAATATAAAGTGTCCTTCCTTATCTTTTTTGATGACTTTTAGTTGAAAATTGACTTTATTTGATATTAGAATGGCTACTCCAGCTTGCTTCTTCCGACCATTTGCCTGGAAAGTTGTTTTCCAGCCTTTCACTCTGAGGTAGTGTCTGTCTTTGTCTCTGAGGTGTGTTTCCTGTAAGCAGCAGAATGCAGGGTCCTCGTTGCGTATCCAGTTTGTTAATCTATGTCTTTTTATTGGGGAGTTGAGGCCATTGATGTTAAGAGATATTAAGGAATAGTGATTATTGCTTCCTGTTATATTCATACTTGGATGTGTTATGTTTGTGTGCTTTTCTTCTCTTTGTTTTGTTGCCAAGACGATTAGTTTCTTGCCTCTTCTTGGGTATAGCTTGCCTCCTTATGTTGGGCTTTACCATTTATTATCCTTTGTAGCGCTGGATTTGTAGAAAGATATTGTGTAAATTTGGTTTTGTCATGGAATATCTTGGTTTCTCCATCTATGTTAATTGAGAGTTTTGCAGGATACAGTAGCCTGGGCTGGCATTTGTGTTCTCTTAGGGTCTGAATGACATCAGTCCAGGATCTTCTGGCCTTCATAGTTTCTGGCGAAAAGTCTGGTGTGATTCTGATAGGTCTGCCTTTATATGTTACTTGACCTTTTTCCCTTACTGCTTTTAATATTCTTTCTTTATTTTGTGTGTTTGGTGTTTTGACTATTATGTGACGGGAGGTGTTTCTTTTCTGGTCCAATCTATTTGTAGTTCTGTAGGCTTCTTGTATGCCTATGGGTATCTCTTTTTTTAGGTTAGGGAAGTTTTCTTTTATGATTTTGTTGAAGATATGTACTGGTCCTTTGAGCTGGGAGTCTTCACTCTCTTCTATACCTATTATCCTTAGGTTTGATCTTCTCATTGAGTCCTGGATTTCCTGTATGTTTTGGACCAGTAGCTTTTTCCGCTTTACATTATCTTTGACAGTTGAGTCAATGATTTCTATGGAATCTTCTGCTCCTGAGATTCTCTCTTCCATCTCTTGTATTCTGTTGGTAAAGCTTGTATCTACAGCTCCTTGTCTCTTCTTTTGGTTTTCTATATCCAGGGTTGTTTCCATGTGTTCTTTCTTGATTGCTTCTATTTCCATTTTTAATTCCTTCCACTGTTTGATTGTGTTTTCCTGGAATTCTTTCAGGGATTTTTGTGTCTCCTCTCGATGGGCTTCTACTTGTTTATTTATGTTTTCCTGGAATTCTTTCAGGGATTTTTGCGATTCCTCTCTGTAGGCTTCTACTTGTTCTCTAAGGTAGTTCATCATGTCTTTCTTGAAGTTCTCCAGCATCATGGTCAAATATGATTTTGAATCTAGATCTTGCTTTTCTGGTGTGTTTGGATATTCCATGTTTGTTTTGATGGGAGAATTGGGCTCCGATGGTGCCATGTAGTCTTGGTTTCTGTTGCTTGGGTTCCTGTGCTTGCCTCTCGCCATCAAATTATCTCTAGTGTTACTTTGTTCTGCTATTTCTGACAGTGGCTAAACTGTCCTATAGGCCTGTGTGTCAGGAGTGCTGTAGACCTGTTTTCCTCTCTTTCAGTCAGTTATGGGGACAGAGTGTTCTGCTTTCGGGCGTGTAGTTTTTCCTTTCTACAGGTTTTCAGCTGTTCTTGTGGACCTGTGCCTTGAGTTCACCAGGCAGGTCACTTGCAGCAGATAAGTTAGTCTTACCTGTGGTCCCGAGGCTCAAGTTAGCTCGCCAGGGGTTCTGCCCACGGGCTCTCCGGTGGCAGCAACCAGGAAGATCTCGCCGCCTCTTCCGGGGGCCTCCATGCACCAGGGTTCCAGATGGCCTCCGGTGTTTTCCTCAGGAATCAGTAATGTGTGCAGAGAGCAGTCTCTTCTGGTTTCAGAGGCGTGTCTGCCTCTCTGAAGGTTTAGCTCTCCCTCCCACGGGATTTGGGTGCAGAGAACTGTTTATCCGGTCTGTTTCCTTCAGGTTCCGGCGGTGTCTCAGGCAGGGCTCCTGCTGCTCCTGGGCCCTCCCCCACAGGAACCCAGAGGCCTTGTACAGTTTCCTCTTGGGTCAGGGATGTGGGCAGGGGTGGGCAGTGTTGGTGGTCTCTTCTGCTCTGCAGCCTCAGGAGTGCCCACCTGACCAGGCGGTAAGGTATCTCTCCCACGGGTTCTGGGTTCCTTGAAGTCTTAATGTTAAAGCCCAGTGTCCTGACCTACGAAAGTGTGTGGAGAAGGCCTGACCCTGCTGCACTCCCATCCTGCGTCTTCTATCTCTTCCTTTCCCTTCAGTTTCACATGAGGGACTGTGGGAAGCTAAAAATATACATCTGACTTCTGGAGGGTTTTATAGCAACACATAATAAACCTTACCTGGACAGCCGGCAGAACAAGGCTGAACAGCAAATTCATTTAGAAAGAAAATCAAATGCCCAAGTAGCCATGTGGGGTTTTCATGTGGATGACTAGGAGGGAGGAGTGTGGGATGAATACTTGGAAAATATTCTCAGGCCGTCTGTCCATCATGGTTCATCTTTATGGACATGTCAGACCCACGGACTTCACTATGATAGTGTGGTTACATGCAAAAGGATCTGTCTTCGATGCTTTTGCGTTGATGTGATAAGCACCATGACCAACAGCAGCATGGGGAGGAAAGGGTTTATTTCAGCTCACAGCTCTCAGGTCATACTCCATCACCGAGGGAAACCAGGTAGATACCTGGATTCAGGAACAGAAGCAGAAGTCACAGAAAAATGCTGCCTACCGACTTGCTCCTTATGTCTTGCTCAGCCTGCCTTTTTTATACAACTCAGGACCACCTGCCCAGGAATGGCATTGCCCACCATGGTCCAGAGCATGCAGGAATGACCTGACATTGACTATGAACCAAGAAAATGCCCACACAGGCATTTCCACAGGCTACATGTTCTCAGTTGAAGTTCTCGATTCCCAAATGACTCTAACTTGTGTCAAGTTGACAAAAAATTAACCAGGATCCATCTGTCCACTGCTAGATGTTAACTTTAGGCAGGAAAAACTCCCCCTTTGTTCACTTTTCCTACCTTTGAATTCTGATTTCTAACTCCTGCATAGGAAATGATGTCATTATAAAATTATATTGAAGAACAAGACACAAAGTTATACTTCTTTTTTTTTTCTTATGAGTTAGAGGTCACATTTTTATATATAGGCACACATTAATTTATTCAACATCTTAAAGTGGGGAGTCAATGAGTTCAATGTATATAGCCTTAGGAATATAGCATATTAATTAAAAAACAAAAAGTTAACAAATAAATAACAAAATTTCAAATGTAAACAAAGAAAACCAAACACATAAAATAATCAAACTTCAAAACAAAAACCAAATACAGAAGGTAAGTTAGGCAGCATTCAATTGCTGCAGATTTTGCAACATACACCTACAGTCTGTTGCTGGCCTTGCAAACATAGCAGAAGGGCAGGCAAGATGGTAAAAATCTCTTCAGGATGAATGTAGACCTGCCTCATTTGGGGGGTTGGGTGTTGATGGACACGTCCTCAAAAGGTTAAGCAGAGGCATGTTCCATGCCACATCTCAAGGTCTTTCAAATGCAGCCCAAGATTGCTATGGTTATGAGGACTGAGATGAGGTCATTCTCTGCACCCTCAGTGCTCCTGGTGGACAGTTCTGTCTCTGAGAGCTGTAGTCCTGGTCTGGGCCCTGTGCAAGCTTCTGCTGGAGAATTTCAGACCTAGGGGTGGAAAAGGTCTGGTGAGGACCTGCCATGCCACTTATCCCATACACAGCAGCACGATTCAGCAGGATAATCCAGTATGATCTTTCATCTGAGGTCATTCTCTCATGCCCAAGAGAGAAGGGTAAGAGATCCCACAGGCCTGCACATTTTCTCAGCTTTAAAAACTGCTAGAAATAGAACTGTGAACAGCACATTATTCCAATCGTCCATATATATTTTATTTTAATATCATGTTGCAATGTCTCAGTGTCAGTTGAGGAGAGATGTGAACAACCTAGAAAACAATAGGAAGGCATTGGAAGCCTGGCCATCACTGAAAGGAAGGCTATTATTATTCCTCCAGTGCCGGAATCTGCCTGGGTTCCATTTGACAACCTCAATATCTGCAAAGACCCAGAGAAACAATATCTCAAGAAGTACATGCACACTGAAGTGATATTATAATCAGCAAGAATATGCTGCATGGAAATCTTCCCAAGGGGAGACATTGAACTCTAAAGAGATACTCATGCAGAAAAGAAACTACATCCCTCTTTTGTTTATGGATATCGTAAAACTATTTGTGGGGAGACTTAAAGGCAATGGGCTCAGATAGTACTAGAGAGCTCAGAAGGAGGGATGAGTACATAGTAGCTAGAATCTCTATGGATCACATATATTTCATGGACAGAATTTCTTTTAAAATGGACCAGAGCAATATTCTGAGCTGCTCCTAGCTGACAGATGCTGAGAACTATGTAGAAAGTCAGACACCCAATAAGACAGTTCACAAGTACAGGTAATCTACGTGGGTCCTCCCATCCTGTGCTTTTAACTCATCTCAGTGAAAACGAAATGATGCTGCATCTTCTCAGCCAAGGCCTTGGGTCCTGTGGCCTTTCTTATGTTCTCTCCTCATTCTGGTCACTAGAAGATTATATTGTTCATGGAGGCATGCATGTATACAGACACCCAGACAGACAGACACCCAGACATACACACTTTTGAACACACTCAAATACATTTGTTCACACATACAAGCAGAATACTTTGTAGAATGTGGTTAGTTTCCCAGTTAATGGTAATATAAGAGATCATCCAGGCTACTATTGTGGCATAAGAAAAAAAAAAAACCTGGAATGGGGGGTTGGGGATTTAGCTCAGTGGTAGAACATTTACCTAGTAAGTGCAAGGCCCTGGGTTCGGTCCTCAGCTCTGAAAAAAAGAAAAAAAAAAAAAGAAAAGAAAAGAAAAAACCTGGAATGGGATAAGTACATAGTGAGCATAGCCTAAAGACGGCTCAGTCAATAAAGTGCATTCCCCTGAAAATCAGAAGTTAGAAATACAGCATCTTGGCCTGTTAGCCACCCTGCTTAGCAAGTTCACAGGTTGTGCACAGTAGGCTTAATATCAGGCAATAGACCACCGGGTGGGGGCAGATGAGCCTCTTCTGTCCTCTGGCTCACTGTTTCCCACTGGATGCAAAGTGAGCAGCATTTTGCAATAGGAGCTCCCTTTACCATACCCTACCTGCCATGGGAACCAAAACTATCAGCACAAACAACTAGGAAATCTCCACAATCCAAGGTAAAACTCTGACTTGTGATACTGTCAGATATAATTAGAGTAAGATAAGGCTGACTAATTCAATGCCAAATGCTTGGATGGATAATCAAACTCAGCAGTAGTCCATGGAAGGGCTGGACAACATGGTACCTTTTCACCTTCTGACTGATGGACATCTGGATAATTCTACTTCAGGGCTGCTCTGAGGTGAACCGCTACATCACTAATGTGCCACAGTTTCTCTGCTGACACCTACTCCTTGTTCTGGAATCTCTGCATCAAAAGGTTGAACTTTCAGAGGAGTTGTACATGGCTTTTCACAGGGCTACCCATTTGACACCCCCAGCAATGTCTGAGGGTCATTGCTTTTCTTTTTTCTATTTTTCAAAAATTTTTTATTAGATATATTTCTTTACTTACCTTTCAAACCTTATTCCCCTTTCTGGTTCCATGTCCATAAACCCATATTCTCTCCCTTCCCCTCCCTGATACGGGTATTCCCCCTATACATCCCCCTTATTCCCCCCCATATTCCCCTGCACTGGGGGTACAACCCTGGCAGAGCCAAGGGCTTCCCCATAAATGGGAAAAATAACTATACTGGAAGAAAATACATCATTTTGTGCATTTGTGTATATTGGGAATTGGGGTGAGTGAGTATTTTGAACCTTATTCTTTGTTTAAAACTAGTTTCCATTTTTAAAATGATGAACATTTACTATGTTATAACTAGAATGTAACTTTGCCATGTCACATACTGTCTGAATAATGTAGCTTGAAACACAGCAATGCTAAATTGAGGAAATGGACTCATTACTTAGAATTTAGAATTACAGGTTGTTTGATCCCCTTAAAAGTACAGTGGGTTAATCATAAAAAAAGAAGAAAGCTTTCAAAGGACGGTTAGGAATGTATTAGTCTCACTTGCTACTCTTCATAAAGCTACCACAGAGTGGGGTGGATAGGCACTGACATTGGTTCACTCTGACAAAATATGTGTAGCTGTGTATCTTTGGCAATGCCCTCACTGCATATTACAGCATCTTAGTGGTCACACTGGGACTCTCTGATGGGCACGCCCACTGGTAACAGTGAGTGACAATGGGCGATACCAGCAGGGAGGGAAGAGAAAGGCATGGGGGAATAGGGACCCAGATTCTGGCTCTGTTGTGTTTTGGGAAAGAGGAAGCTGCTTGTGCAGGCTGTGTGGGATTCCAGAGGCCAGGACACTCTTGGCTTAAGATGCATACTCTGTGGGGCTCTGCTCAGCGCTGCGGTGTCACGAGCGTTTCCCACAGGGATCCACTTCTCAGAATATCCCGTCTATTAACATTATGCTCATCGTGGAATACACATTAGATTAGGGATGGCTGTGTGTGCACATGTCTCTGTTTATCATGTCGGTTAGCATTTATGTCACCTGATGAAATATTATTTTCCATTACCACGTAAGGAATCAGACCTTGGAGATGTCTCAGGTCGGTGAAAGCATGCATGCCTTATTCTAATTCTAGGAAAATAAATCTGTTCTCCAGGTCCAGGGAATGGTTTCCAAATCATAGATGCATTTGTTAAGAAATCACCCCCGTACGGATGAGCTGTGCTCCCTGCTCTGCAGGCAGAGTGCCCTAGCTTTGTGTTCTTGGTGGTGAAAGTCACTGTCGTCACCGTTTCCTATTAGCTCTGTCTGCTCCTCCTCATCCCTTCACTTTCCTCCTCCCTCACTTTGTGCCACATTTCCTGGAGTTGGAGCAGGGACCCCTTCAGTCCCTTCAATGTGCTCAAGGGGATGGGGATATTGTTACTGATGGACAACCCATGGACAACCAGGGGTAGAAGCACATGGACCAGTACACCCCATTCTCTTTTTGCTGAATAATTCTGAGCCATGCTCTAAATGGATCTGCAGAAAGTCCCCACTGGGGCTGTATATTTTTTTTGGGGGGGAAATAACATTACTTTTAAGAAAGTAGTCTACATTTATGCTAAAAAAAATTAAGAGAAAAACATAAAGACCCAAATTCAGTGAGTTAGCTTAGTAACGGGTCTTAGATTAAAATTTGTCTTTTCTGCTTTACTTCTCAGTTACTTAGTTGGTTCATAGTTAAATATGTGTCTCTGAAGACCTTCAAATCAATAAGGTCACCTACTTGAAATTACCATGTTGAGAAATTTCCTTCCAAGTAGAGCCTAAGAACAGTTCTTACTGTTCATGTTGGAATCAATAGTCTCAAACTATCCCTCTGATAAATCACCTCATTTTGATTTTTTTCATCAATGCTTTGCCACCCGTCTTCCCCTCTCCACTCCTTAAGAGATGATCCAAGTTACCAATTCGTCTCAGCCTGATCACTGCATTGGCTTCAACAATGACCTCCCTGCTTTCTCTACTCCCTTCTGAGCTACACCCACACTGTTCTATTCCCAACACAGAAGCTTCTGCTAAACCCCTTCTGCTGACTGGAGAGGCTGGTCTGGTCAGGTTCTGCCCTTACTCTCTCTTCCATGGCTTAAGTTGCTTGCTCCATTTGGCCACATTGGTTTCCTGGTTCTTCAAGCAAAGAAGAAATGTCCCCGGTTGGGTCTTTGCACTCAGTTTCACCTGCTTTAGGTGCTCTGGGTCATGTATTCCCTCAAACTCTTCAGATCTCTATTTGGGTGAAGCACTTTAATAGGTGTTAACCAACTGGCTGACTAGTTTTGTGTCAACTCGACACAAGCTGGAGTTATCTGAAAGGAGGGGACCTCAATTGAGAAAATGGCTCCATAGGATCCAGCTGGAGGGCCATGTTGGATAGTTTTATGTCAACTTGATACAAGTTAAAGTTACTTGAGAAGAGGGAACCTCAACTGTGAAAATTGCTCCTTATAATCTGTCTGTAGATAAGCTTGTAGGGCATTTTCATAATTAGTGATTGATGGGTGAGGATCCGGCCCATTGTGGGTCCTGGTGCAAACCCTGAGCTGCTAGTTTCTGGGTGCTATAAGAAAACAGGTTGAGCAAGTCATGAAGAGCAAACCAGTTAGCAGGACTCCTCTATGGCTTCTGCATCAGCTCCTGCCTCCAGGTTCCTTCCCTGTTTGAATTCCTGTTCTGACTTTCCTCAATGATATGGAAGGAAGTGATACCCTTCAAATGATGTGAAAGTGTAAGCCAAATAAACCCTTTCCTCTGCAACCTGCTTTGGTTATGATGTTTCATCACAACTACACTAACCCTAACTGAGACACCACTCCCCTATTTGAAATCTCAAACCTTATGCTCTAACCCAGCATTCATATGCTCCTCCCTGATAAGTGTTTTCTATGGATACCTTATAGAATCTGCACCCATTACGTTTCTTCTGTTTACTTATTGTGCTGAATGTCAACTCCAAGGGCAAGGGTGCTTGTTTTGTTCCCAGCTCAGCCGTCTGGGCAGAGCTTGCTTGGCTTGCTGTATGAGCCCAGCATATATTTGGCTGAGTATGAAATGCATGAGTGAGTCTTGTTTGTCTGTCCTACTCCACTCATACAGACGTCAAAGTGTCAGAAAGACCGAGGGACTCTACTAAGTTCACACCAACCAGTGAGTTATGCCTCAAGCTAGTTTTCCTAATTTTCATAACACCATGTGGAAAAAAAATGGGAGTAGTCTTTGTATTTAGTAACTCACATTTAAGTTGTATTTATATATACAAAACCTGTGTGGGGAGAGCTACTAATGGATGTAATAAAACGCACAAGTGCAAGTGTGCAAGCTCCCTTTTCATCTCTGTAAGAGAGCTCCAGAAATTTCCCTGGCTGCTCCCCAGGGCACGGCATCCTATGAACCTGGTGTCATCCCCAGGATGTAAAATTCTGGCTCCATTTCCATGACGTGGAGACATGTATACTCTCCCTGTTTCCAGACACAGAGGCAACTTTAATTTTGTTCCCAGTGTCTGTAGCTTTTTCTCTTTCAGGTTGTTTTCCTCCCTTTGAAGAGTCTTGTTTTTATGAATGTCCAAAGGTCTTCCAGTCCTCTTTCGGGTCATAGCAGACAGAAATTAAGAAATGGAAACCATGTTGTGGAACTAACCAAATACTACGAGCCAGCAGAGAGCAGTAAAAGAAGCAGGCAAGCTGTCACCTGGGCAACGGTGAGGCCCCGTGGGCTCTGCTAACACAGGTCTTCATGATGCCCATGGAAGCACGTGGCTTAAGGAATTCAGATTTATAGGGTGCTAGTATAAGAGTTAGGCAGTGGAAGAATGGAATGGAAAGGGCTGAGGTTTTATATCTAACAATATGCTAGGGAGAAGGATGAACGTTCTGGATGCGAGGGCTAGAGACAGTTTATCACTCACAGCGGTAACCAAGGCCAGAGGAACAGCATTTTTGCTCTAGCCCCCACATTTTGATTCCCATACAGAGCCAGGAAGAGGGCCAGATCAAGGTTGTACACAGCAGATCTGTGCTACCCGAGAGGAACCTAAGCTTAGGGGTCGGACATCTTTGTTATCTGGGCTGCTTGAGTGTGTCCAGTGCTCTGGAGGGATGCTCAACTTCTTTCTTCTACATCCCGAAACACCTACAGATGATGCAAAAATGTGACGGCTCATGCAAAGTGTCTGGAGCAGGCATTCCCCGTAAACTCATACTGAAGTGAAAGGGCTCTCCAGCTGCCTCATTCACACTCGAACGCTTTGCACACCCCTCCCTTACTCTCAGCTCCCAGATCCAATCCCTGTCTGTTAGAAGCAACACATACGTGAGTTTTTTCTTCTTTCTTTTTATCTCAAGAACAAATTTCACTACCCATTTTCACTCCCAGGCCCACCTCCTCCTGCCCCATCTTTAGTACCACAAGCAGAGGAACTAGATAATTCCTCTACTACGACGCTCCTCTTAGAGCTTTCAAACAAATGTTAGTTTATTTCGGAGAAGTTCTCTTTATGTAGCTCAGAGTGGCCTCACATTTGTGGTTCTTCTTTCTCAGCTTCCTGGGTACTAATATTGCAAGTATGTGCTAGCACGCCTGGACAATTTTCTTCAGTGAGCAGGCTCCCAGAACCAAAGATACTGAGTCCCCCCTCTCCCCTTTTTTTCTGGTTGTTTTTCTGTTGAAGGGCGCCTTCAGTATCAAGCCATTTTTTCTGTCCTCTCTTCACTGGGCTCCTTCCCTTGCAAGGGTTCAGGACCTTAATATTGCTCCTGATTACTGTTAGTTAGGGGAAAGGGGAGCCCAAAACACTAAGTCCTAACTCCTCCAGCCCTAAGAGCTTTGTCTCGGGGATATCTGGGCTAATGACCCTTTTCTGAGACTTTTGTACAGCTGAAATTGAATGTCTGCAGAGTGACATAGCTCACAGGACTCTTCGACCAGTTCCTCAAAATTGCAAGACCATTTGGGATGTTCTGAGTAAGGCACATTTCCGCTTTCCTCAGTAACGTCAATGTCTTCTTCATTTTCAGCACTCTCATCTCCGTCCTGTATGGTCGCCCCCAGCTCGTTTCAACAAACCTTTCTCTTTTTTATCCATTGCACACTGGCCCTTCTATTTTGTGTGGAGAACAGAAGTCTTGCCTCTTGCTAACAAGCCAGCTAACCTTGTCTTATCTACTCCATGTCCTTAATAGTCTTAGCCAGATCTTTTCTTTCCACACACGCTCTCAGACTTTTCTGTACTTTCTTGACCCTGCGGACTCCCCAGCCATTTCTAATCATTCTTAGTCCTCCTCCATTCTTCAGAATGGAGCTTTCTAAGTTTCAAATATTCATCCCAAAAGTGATCCCAGCGAGCCTTTGCCCCACAGGAGACCCCTCCCAAGCCACTCTCAGCTCCTGGGAAGTCACATGCTCTGTAGAGCCTCCTGACTCTCTTGCTCAGTACTTTTCGCTCTCTTTGGCTGGCTCTGGGAATTGGTTCAACTTTTAAATGTGCCTAACCTCAGCAGCAAAAGGATACGAAAACTGATTCCGAATGGACTGGCACAGTCTGAGTCAGACCTTCTGTATACTTTTAGTGTTTAGAACCCGAAAGCCACAGCCTAATGGCATTAAGGAGAAGCCAAACATTCCTCTTCTGTTCTGGAGAAACATTTCTAGAACCCCAGGGAGACTCTTGTGAGCAGTCATAAGAAGAGAATCAGATTTTCATATGGAGAAGTGGTTGGTGCAGTTTAACACATACTGGACTGGATTAAGTAGTTGGAAGAGTTTTAAAGTGTATGACTACCGAAAAGCTCTCTAGATTTCTTTGATCAAAACAGTGGTAGAAGGATGAACGTTGACCACCCAAATACTTTTATTGGAAACGGGGGGGGGAAAGTAAGTAGGTATTTGGTATACGTTACCGAAATTCACCCAGCTGTTTTCTACAAGAGGGCAGAGAGAGGAGAGCTGATATCAGACAGTGAATTTGAATCTCTAGCTCAGGAGGCATCAAAGAAAACTGGTCTGTAACATATAAAGCATAGAAGAGGATTTCATCTACAGAAGTGGGGGAAGCAATATGATTACAGAGGCAGAGATCTCGGTGTCTGTATAGACACAGCCGAAGCAGCCTCTAGAAGCTGGAAGAGGGAAGGGATGGATTTCCCTGAGAGCCTCCAGAGGGATAAGCCTTACTAACGCTTTGATTTCTGGCCTCTAACACTGGAAGAGAATCAATTCTGTTGCTTTAAACAACACTGTTTCTTTGCTTTCATTTCCAGTGTCAGCCACAGGAGAGTAGACGAATCATGACTTCCCCAGAGCCAGCAAGAAAACTCAGTAGTAAGCATTTGTCCTCCAAAGAGAAATCTCAAATACTTTCTGTTCCTTCTCCACACCTTCTGTCTGTCAGAGTCAGTGCCTGTCGAGGTCATTGGTGGCCACCTCGTCCATCTTTGCTCTCAGCACCTTGGATGCATCTATGCCCATCTTCCAGATAGCTACAGGAAAGACAAGAATCAACTGAAAGGAAGAGAACTTCCCTCTGGTTCATGGCCTTGGAGGTTTCTATCCATTGTGTGACTCCGTTGATTTTAGGCATGTGGCAAGGAAGAAACATCATGACAGAGGGACACAGTAAGGAAGGACACAGCAAAAGGAAGCTTTTCACCTTGTGCAGGCAGGAAGGCGGGACAGAGGAGCAGGAAGAGAGATGTGGAGGAGGGGTTGGGGTACACCCCTAGTAGCCTTCTTCTAATCACCCTCTGGCTTCTAATAATCCATTCACTTGTTAACTCATCAATGGGATAATCCACTGATGAAGTTATTACCCTCATGATCCATTAATCTCTGAGTAGGACCAAGTCAAGGACCACGTCTTTAACACACCAGTCTTTGGGGGACTGTCCTCATTCAAAGCTGTAATATGTGGTCCTGCACTTTCTGGCCTCCCTTTGGTTTTTTCCTTCTCAGTATCCTGGTGTTTTATCCTCTACTAACCAGCTCATTAGCACCAGGGCCCTCTTCTCATTTTCCCTTCTCTTGTTGCTCTGTAGACTTTGAAATATCTGTCTATTTCCATTGGCTCAGTATGAAGCCTTGGGCTCCCAAATTTATACTGCCAGCTCAGACTTCTTTTTTAAGCCTTAGATCTATATTTACAGCTGCTTGCTTTATATTTTCCCTTGGATGTCTCATACTTGTCAAACTTAGCATGTCCCCTCCCTCCTCTTACCCCGTGGCCCCTCATCTAGTGTCTCTTACCCTTGTAAATATACTTACTCTTCCCTCGTTGGTTGTTCTTCCACGAGTTTCCCTGAATCATGTCTTCCTTTCATAATCAACTTCAATCCATTTCCGAAGCTCAGCCCACCCGCCTACCAAATGTATCATACAGGCGCTCTTTCCCCCGGGCTCATGGCCACCATTCTTGTCTGAATTATGATCACCACTCCCATGGGTTTCAGAAGTAGCTTCCTGTTTCTTCTACTTCACTCTCTCTTCTACTTTTAACCAGAGATGGGGTGGACATTATTAAATCCTCAGACTCAACCATGAGACTTCTTAACTTTCAATTGCAGTATTCTAAAATCAAAACCAAAGTCTACAAAGCCCTGAAACTGCTGTGTGGGTCTGCTATCATGGCTGTTCAGAGATAAAGGACTTAGTCTGTCAACTGCCAGGAGTATGGCTAACTGCCAGTGCTCAGCTGGAAGTCCCCCCCCACCCCCCACAGCTTATGTTTCTCAGCATAATAGTTCTCCTTCTGAGGTAGCCTTTATGGAAAGACTGACTGATGATTTTTGTAACATAGGAGTCTGACTTTCCATTCAAATGGATCAACACCAACTTATTTAACTCGAAGGGTCAACCTATACCAATAGAGCACTGCAAAGCAACTTGTCTCTTCGCTCTCTTCTGCTTCCTCTCTCCCACTCTTTGGATGTTGGCTTCATTTCTTTACAAACCATTCCCTACACTAGTCTCCACCTTGACCAGTTTTGTGGAAATACAGTGGTTGGAATCTATGGTTGAGGCATCATGGTCAAGGTAGATAATGATTCCACTGTCATTGATGCTTAGATTGTATCTCAAATACTGTCATACCTGCAGATCTATAGAGTATGACTAAGGGTACTTCTGATGTCGAGGGCTATATAGTCACATCATAAGATAGTGACAGGTAAGAGATCTGCTTAACAGGAGCAGTGTTCACTCAACAAACACACAGTCAGGACCTTAGATTTTTTTTTTAGTGTTGTCAAGTAGACAAGAACTTCATCTTATTGTTCTCCAGGGACTGGGATTAATACCCATGGGATACATGTTTGGGTTCAAGGAAAGGATGAAGCGTCTCACTTTATGAACATTCAGTTTATGAGACTTGTGTGACCTCATCCCAAACGCAAAAAAGCAAGAGGCCCTGACCTGGAGGACTCACTGACTAGATGACTAACATCTTTGACAATGCTCTATTGCTTCCTGCCTAGAACACAGCTTTACAAAATACCTGACAACGCTGATAGTTGTGTTCTGACAAATGGATCTCATAGCCAAGTGAATTTGGCAGAAGGAGCAGCTGTGTTAGGGAAGCTGTTTTCATCACAAGATTTCTTACAGTTTTAATGCATCAAAAAATGCGTCATGAAGCCACACCGAGACTGCCTTATGCTTATCATCATTTAGAACACTCTTTGAGTGAGGGATGGGCAAATGGACAAGGCAAAGTTTTGTGAGATCTACGTCAAGAGGTTCTGCTTTAAATCGTTATCTTTGAGGCTGTTGTTTTCAGTGCTGAGATTGAACCCAAGGCTTCGACACACTAAGCACTTTGAAGGAGCTGCGTTCGCAGTACTGTTTGAAACACTGCATTCCTGAGTCATAACATAGAAAAATGAAATTGAAGGTTGTTGTGAACTAGTAAGTGGTGTCCCTGAAAGTCTGAATGTTACCTAAAAAGTTCCATTTGTCTCATTGTTACAGAGGGTCCTCTTCTTTACACTTGTCCTTGGGAAGTCCTCTTGTCACAGTTTGGCTGCATAACAGACAAAAGCTTAGTATTGTCATTTTCCTTAGCTGCCACACCAATTCCTCTTTAGGTATAACAATAATTTGGATGTTCATAAGGTCCCTGGATTAAAAAACATCCCCTCCAAATACATTTATAGATGGATCATGCAATTGGGTGAATATTAGCTACTTTAGTGAAAATTCATAACTTCAGAGAAGAAGCGAGCCAGCGAATTTTACTGATCTTGCATCAGCCAAGGTCACTTACATTTTGTGCTATGCAAACATTATTGTCAGCCCCGATTACCCAGCTGCCTAATCAACACCCATAATTAATTCTTCCCACTCGCTCCCCTTTATTCAGTGCTTACAATGATGATGTACCATTGAGAGAGAGAGAGAGAGAGAGAGAGAGAGAGAGAGAGAGAGAGAGAGAGAGAGAGAGAGAGAGAGAGAGAGCGCCAATGTAGCCAGGCTCTTACTTATGTGTATTTTAATGATTTTCTTCACAACTTCATGCAGTCCCCGTTAATGGTGACTGTTAATGCTTCCAGTGCAGTGCAAAGCACTCAGAAGACTCCTTTGTTGGAAGTGTCAGGCAAGTGCTATGGTGGTGGAGGATGAGCAGCTCTCATTATTTTGCAACCATGATACTTATTGAAATAGAGGTCAGCTGATGTTCTCAACAGAAAGAAGGCAGGGCAAAGACTGTAGGGACTGTTGTAAGATCAGCCTACGTTTACATAACTTTTTTGGTGCTTTTAATTCATTTATTTATTTATTCACTTTACATACTGATTGCTGCCCCCCTCCTCTTTTACCCTCCTCTTCACAAATTCCCTCCCCCATCTCCCTTGCCTTCTCCTTTGGGAGGCTGTAGACCCCCTGGGTTTCTGCCTACCCTGGGATATCGTTTCTGTGCAGGCCTAGGCATATGCCCTTCTACTGAGGCCATACAGGCAGTCCACTTAGGGAAACAGATTCTACAGACATGAAGCTTCAGGGACAGCCTGTGCTCCAGTGTTTGGGAGACCCATGTGGATTCTGGGCTGTGCAGCTGCTGCATAAGTAGGTGGTGTCAGGTCCAGCATATGTATGCTCTTTGGATGGTGGTTGAGTCTCAGGGAGCCCCTAGGTGTTCAGGTTAGTTGACTCCATTTACATAACTTTTAAAATTAGCATCACCAGTCTGAGGAAAAAACCTCTTGTGACTTGACAGGGTTATTTTAAATGACTCGATTTGCTGTGGTGGTGCATCTGATGGGACAAGATCCTAGCAGTTCAAAAATTGGTGGCCGAATATTAAAGAGAACTTGAGCTATTCAAAAGAATACCTTAAAGTTCTTCCTAAACTCTGAGAAGGGAAACCGAATGGTGGCAAATTAAATACTTAATTATTTCACATGAAAGCTAATAAATCTTCTCTGAATCAAATAAATTATATATGGCTATCATGTAAGCACATTGGTTTGTTATTTACCAGATCTCTCTCTCTCTCTCTCTCTCTCTCTCTCTCTCTCTCTCTCTCACACACACACACACACACACACACACACACACACACACACACACACACACACACACACTAACACTGCTACCAAATACCAAGGACAATGTTCCTATGGCAACCTCAGCCTGTTTCACTGCACTCACCTTTACACAAAGCCAGCCACAGAAATCTACCATGATACAATGAGTGTCTGCTCACATTTTCCAGATCGAATGTTCTGAATGAGTCGCATGCCCTTGCTACTGTCCAGAGCTGTACTACATATCAAGAGTAGTAAAAGTTGGAATCTGATTATTCAATATACATCTTACCTGGAACAAAGTCCTTAAATACAAAGGGTCACAAAGGCCATCTTAAGCTATCCTGGGCCAGTTGTGGCATTTGATCTACAGGTTAAAGTAAAGGAATTTTGAGTGGGTCCACAAAGCCTGCCTGATTTTCTACCTTTATTTTCTTCTTCTTCTTTCTCTTTTCTCTTTCATCATCATCATCATCATCATCATCATCGTCATCATCGTCGTCACCCTTGTCATCATCCTTTCCTCTTCCTCCTCCTCCTTATTCACTTGCTCCTCCTCTTCCTCCTTCACTTGTAGCACAAGTAGACTGGCATTGAATTCACTCTCTAGTCTGGACTGGGATTTAATTCACTCTATAGTTCAGACTGGCCTTGAACTTGTCATCTTGTCTCAGGTTTGTGAGTTCTGGAATTATAAGCAAAGGTCATTTTACCTGGTTTATAAGCCACTCTTACTGGAAGCGTCTTACCATTCCCACATATCTAGGTACTTTCCCAGCTTCCCTCTGAAATCTAATATCCTCATCAAACAATTAGTAGAACCAATGGATGTGAACGGTTTGTAGGACTTGTTCAGCATAGTCTTGTATATGGTGGAGTAACAATGGGGTTGGAGTCAACAGTCCCCCAACCCACTGCTGATTGTTTTCACGATCAGGGTGAGCTATTCCACCCTGTTGGATCTCAGTTTCTTCATCTATAAAATGAAGGTTTGAGCTAGGCAATTTTCAAAGTCTGATTTGACTTAAAAAATGTGGCATTGTTTCTGATGGGATCAAACAGCAAGGACAATTAGGGCTATGTTTCAGAATGTAAACAGAAAAGATGGTGGAGAACAAATACTCTTCATCCCTAAAGAATCAAAAAGTTCACTCATATATTTATAATTTGTTGATTTTTTATATTAGAAGGAAGTGAAGTCCTTAGAATGAGGGACAAAGCTAGCACACTCTACCATCAGAATACTCAGACTACTCTTGCTTATTTTTCAGGTGAAGCATAAGTCTGAGGAGAGAATGCAATCTTCCAGATGCAGTGCTGGGTGTGGCTGGAGTGAGGCAACTGTGTCCAACTGATCTGGAGTCACTGTTTCTTTGTTTTCAAGCTGTCTGTACAATTTTCTCAAGAAAATGTACCAACACTGCCATTTCTTCTAAAGTCATTGCTGTACTATTGTGTTTCTCATCAAAATCCAATTCAGCTTCAAGTAATAGTAATCGGGTTCCATTTGTTTCAAGTCGCCAAAACTCCAATGCTGTCCCAGTAATTTTATTCTCAGAAAGATCATACTTTGGAGTGAAATCTTATGTTTTTCTAAGTAAAACATTCAAGCGGCCTTCGCTAACCTGTTTGGAACTTCTAATAATTTGAACATGAAACTGGGCCCCATTATTACCTTGGAAGAAGGTAATCATTAGGCCGACTATTATGATAAAAAAGTTAAATTATGTGGAACCGTTTCTAAGCAACCCGAAAATGTCCAAACACAAATAAGTATGCCAAACGCACACTTTTGTGTGTGATGAACCAACGCTAGGCACCACTATTTATCTAATTTAAATGGTACTTACAAGCGCTGTGAGTGCTTTGATGTACAATGTATCGAAAACTGCACGAGATTCATAATTAGGAAATAAACACTATGTCTTGTGTATATTACAAGGCCTATGTTTGGTGGAACTGGAGTTATGATAAACAATTGTTGCAAATGAAGGCCAAGAGTCATTTGTTGCCTAGAGTTCATTGTGAAGGGGTACGACCTATGATCTTTTGGGGTTGTTTTTGTGCAGGTCTTGTTTAGGCAACAAGATATTGTTGAGGTATCATCGGTGTAGCCTCCCTGTCATTTCTAGGAGACACGATCTCAGAGCAGACTTCTTGGTCACCTGGTATAGGTTGATGTCTTTATGCGGGAAGGCAGGTACAGGATGGAATGAGGCCTGTCATTGGACAAGGAGAAAGGATGGGCAGGAGAAAAGTTTTAGAAAGAGAAGGATCCAGATCAAGGAGAGGAACTGGGAGGATATGGCGGCAGATGTTAAGATTCTTCTCCGAGCCTAGATACAAGTTGTAATGAATATTTCTAAGGGATGGATGTGTATAGGATTTTGTGCTGTTAAGATGGGCAATTTATGTCTCATCAGTTGGATCAGAGGTTATTGTATGGTGTGTTTTTCCCATGTGCAGAGAAGGTGGAGCGGCGGGATGCACCAAGCCCACCATGGAATTGGGATGTGTGAGCCTGGCATGGTAATAACCCGCCAAGGGAACGATGAGTGAAAGCAAAGCAGTGTGGCAAGGTGCCACGCTGGATTGGCTCACCAGACCACCCAGGTTAGAGAGTACCATGGAGCCAGTGTGGAGCCACTGAGATAAAGTAGCACTAGTTCTTTGGCATGACCACCTGGGTCAGAGAGAGAGCCTGGGAGAAAAACGTGGAGTTGTATGCATGAGAACCGTTGCGCCTTTTTCCTTTTTACAACAATCTGGCTCTTATAATCATGCTTTTTCCTCTTCAGCAATGCTCCCTGAGTCTTAGGTGCAGAAGTTGTATTGCAATAGTGGCACGCATATCCTAGTGGTAACCAATAGCTAAACAATTGGCCTTAAAACCAGCTCAACAGGAGGGCGATTGTGCCTGGTATTAGAAAACTGGGTAACTACCTCGGGCTAGTGATGCCATGGATCTTAAGGGACAATTATTGCCACTTTACCGGGCCAGCATAATTCCTAAGTGCTTTCTAAAACTTGCTCTTATGTCCACAGAGAAGTATAGCTCTCACCCTGTATCAGAGAAGCTCCTTTTAACAGAAAACCATAATGGTGGTCCTAATGCAGAGTTCAGTTGAATACAGGGTGCCCAGTCCGGTAGGAAGTGGAGGAAGCCCTGAGAGAGTGACGTCTCTGAGTGTATTGTATTTTTGACAAGGCCATGTTGAGGACTCTATGGCCCTAAAACCATCGGAAATTGGCAAAGCTGTTCTCCATATGAGTTAGGCTTGGTAAAGAAAAGCCTTTCTCTGTCCAAGTATGAGTGCTTGTGTATGACTGATTAACTTATACAAAAACTAGAAACTGCAGCTCCTTTCTCCCAGATGTTTATAGCCAGAGACTGTTCACTTACAGAGACCTCCTACACAGATTCCTAACATTTCCTTCTACAATTAATAAACACCACGTTTCAGTGCTTTTCTTTAGAGCTGCACTGGTCCTACTTGGTCCTAGCTTTTTGTACACCTGTTTGTCCTATCTTCATTCCCTAGCTGTCACTAGTCAGGACCTACATCATTCCATGGCACAGTCCCATGCATACGTTTACAAGATTACTCCTTCTAGTTTTAAAAGTTTCATATTAGAATAGAAATAATGTCACAAAATGCATCACCCTCGCCACAACTTAAAAAATGGTGCTAACGGAGTTAGCCACTTTCTAATGGCTTTCCTTTTATTCCCCCTTCCATATCTATCTATCTATCTATCTATCTATCTATCTATCTATCTATCTATCTATCTATCTATCTATCTATCTATCTATCATCTGTCTATCTGTCTATCTATCTATCATCTATCTATCTATCTATTTATCTATCTATCATCTATCTATCCATATCTATCTGTCTGTCTGCTTGTCTGTCTGTCTATCTATATATCTGTCTGTCTATCTATAAAACTTAAGTTAGGCTGTGGCTGACCTATGTCAGGCAGAAGACTCAGGCAGAGAAGAGAGAGAGAGAGAGAGAGAGAGAGAGAGAGAGAGAGAGAGAGAGAGAGAGAGAGAGAGAGAGAGAGGCTGGTGTGAAAGATTTGAGAGAACTCATTTACTTCCACCCCTAGTCTAACCTTGTTATTGCTTCAACATTATTATATTGCTTGGAGGTACTATTTCTGAGAAATATACTGATTTTATTTGGAGCTTTGATCTTATATATCCGGAGAGACTTTTTTTTACAACCTGGTGGCCCACTGGCTGGCTCCTTTGTGGAAAACCTTCACTCATGGCTAGGTTCTGTATGCTCTTTCTGTTTACCTTAGGGTTTTGTTATTTCTTAGGCAGCAGATCACTAACTGTCCCTATGTAGTGTGAGTGGTGAGCCTGAGTTATTCTGCATGACAGATAAAGTCAACTTGGGCACTGATGATAACCTTCAAAGCATTGCATGGTGAGATTGCTCATGGCATTTTAGCACAGCACAGAAATCCCCGCTGGCACTGTTGCCAACCATAGAATTCCAGAAGTGTCTGAGCAGTTCAGTTCCAAGAGCAATCAGGCTGCTGCTGTGAAAGCTCCCAGGAAGTCAGGGTGCATCTGGCCTGTGTCACAGGCAGGGAAGACTTCCTGCAGTGTGGTGCACTAGAGAAAGGATGTGTTTAGAGTTAGCCTGATTGACATGTCAGCTGCTTTTCCAGCTAGCCATATACTGGTGGGGGCTTTATTTCTTCTAATCTCAGTTTCCTTATATCTCAAATAGCACAGGATTAAGTGAGATGAGACCTGAATACAAGGCACCTGGAAAATGAGTTTATACCATCAGAAACGTTGTTATTTTGTTTAACATCAATAAATGATAAGCCTTGAGTAATTACTAATAGTATTTTTTTATTCTTACTTTTTGGTTACTCGACTACAGAGTTCCATAGACTTGAAGTTGTTTTTAATTAATTGAGTAGATATGGATTACTTTTATAAGCTCGGATTGAGATGAGGCCAAAAGTCAGTTTTGCTCATAGGTATAAAGGATAATTATATGACAACTCAAACCATGGCTGACACAGCATGTTCACTGAGAAGAGGAAGGTGCCCATCTTGGCAGGGCTAGAGCAGGAGATAGGCATTGCCTTTTGAAATGCTTTGAAAGGGAGAGCAGGGAAATGAAGGAGTTCTATTGTTGAGGGATGGGATAGCAAGAAGGCATGTTCTGGTGGTCAATGGGCAGAGTAACTCTTGCCCAGTCTGGTAAGGATTATGAATTTCAGAAAGAAGCCATGGCTATGGCAACTTTTCAGACAAAAGACAATTCAAAATAGGAATTTTCTTCTCTGTCAGGCCAATCGACCATGCTGTAGCAGTTTTATAAAGGCTGATAAATCATTCCATTCAAATCTTCACAGATAATGAAAATCAGGCCAGCTGAGGACAAATGGAATAAGAAATTGGAGGCACAAAGCTCACCAGTGAACTCTGGGTCTCGCTGAAATTGCTAAGTAATACAATCATTTGCTTGCAATGTTCATTGTATAGACACTGGCAAAGGGGCAGAGGTTCCTGTATTCAACTGCGTTTCACAGAAGTCTAGAGGGAGGCAAGAAAACCCTAAAGATTATTTGCTTAATTCCCATTTAGTAGAAGACCTTACAGTTCCTAAGAGAAGCTGCCATACACTCTCTCCACAGATACTTGGGTTATACTTTTAGGATAGCGTTCTCTCTTCTCTAGCAGATGTGAGGCATTCACAATCCATTTGGGGCAGTATCATTGCTGCCTAGCATCCATTGAGTGCTAGTGTCTGTGTGCTGTCACTGACCTGAAGGCTTTACTAGCTTTAGCTTATTTAAACCTCCACATGTTACTAGTAGCACAAGCTTATGATCCAGACACTCAGGCTTAGGCAGTAGAATCACAAGTTCCACTCCACCCCACCCCCCAGACAAATAAGAGAAGCCTTGTTTTGTTTTTAGAACATTTTTCTAGTGTAACAGTCAAGACCTCGAGAAGTTAGAATAGTCAGAATTTGAACCCAGTGGTCAACCCTCATAATCTGAGCTCTTTGACTGAGTCATCTTGAGGTCACTAGTGTTTGTCTGGGTCTCCATCAGATTTCCAGATGTGTGCCCATTCATAGCACTGGATCCCCAAAGTTGAAAGGAAAAACAGGGCTAGTGTGAAATGTTCCCGCAGGGATATTCTTTAGGTGTCTTCTTGGGATGGGTACTTACTCTCTACCCCATCATAAAGTGATGAATGCAAATCCAGATATACTAGGCTACATTTGGGAAGAAAAGCCCAATCTTTGAAGAATAGCCAGATTACTAAAATATAACAATCATTCTTCAGACATAAAAGAACTATGTGAGAATGAGACCATCTATAGGAGCAACATAAAATGACCTGGCAGCTTGACATTTGGGGTACAAAAGCAAGTGACGCTGTTTTTCATTTCATCTTACTCTATGAGCAGATGTCCCTGCTTTGGGGAATCGTAGAGTCACATGAGATTTGTCCTTATTCCACAAGAGGCATCTCCAGAATCCAGCCACTAAGAAGTTATTCCATCTGTTCCGTTCTCCCTCCTCATACTAACTGATTATTTTGCATCAACAGTTTCTTTGGCCAGAGATTTGAAGACCATCTCCTCTATGTAAGTTATAGCCCACAAGAACAAAAACCAATAGACAACATTTACTGAGTCTGAGTAGCTCCAAATATTCTGGGTAAATCTGTGGCTGAGACCATTCCTGGAGTAGGGTTGGGGGAAGGAGCACAGAGTACGAGGCCTCCCCACAGAAGGAAAGAGCATCATCTTCATAGAAGAGAGTCTGTACTTGGTCATTTTCTCACTTTTTAGAACTTAGACTCAAGCATTATATGTATCTGAAGTTATGGAGGTAACAGTTGACAATACAGTTTTCTATCTCTAATCTTATTTTGTTTTGAGTTAGGATCTCATGTAGTTCAGATTGGCTTCAAACTTGCTATGTAGCTTAAATGGCCTTAAATTTCTCATTCTCGTACTTCTAGATCTCTAATGCTAGGATTATAGTGAGCTGCAATACTTAGCTTTCTATGATTGAACTTAAAGATTGTCAGTTGCACATAAGCTTTATTTAAAGATAGAATAGAGTATTATATACACTACTTAACACAAAAATGTAACATTGCTGTGATTTAGATAGTATAGTTGGAAGCCTGTACCACATGATCCACTCAATTTTGTACCTTAACATCTCTTTTTAAAAGGAATGATAACTCTTGATAAATTATTAGTCACATGATTTCCTCAATACATCTCATGCTGTACAATTGAGATTTCTACATCTAAATATGCTTTTCCCATGAAAGCTTTCATTATTCTTATTGAAGGTCTATGAGTTGGCTTCTGGTCCTATATTTTAAATGACAGGTCACTTGTTGGTAAATTCAATGAGTGTATTAATTACTTTTCTGTTTCTGTGCTAAAACATCATAACCAAAATGACTCATGAAAGAAAAATTTTGTTTAGTCTATAGTTCTAGAGGGAAAGTTCATAAGGCTGGGGAAGCATCCTCAGGCAGCCAGAGAAGGAAGCTGAGAGGTTACGTCAACCATGCACAGGAAGTAGGAATAGCAAACTGGAATTGCAGCGAGGCTATAAACTCTGAACACCCAATCGCAGAGTTGAGCATCCTTCAGCAAGACTCACCTTGTAAAGGTTGCAAACAGCACCATCATCCAGAGACCAAGCATTCAAACATGTGAACCTATAGGGGACATTTCTCATTCGGACTTCCACAATGAATAAGACTTGTATGTCATAGCAGCTATGTGTGAGCTTGTTAGACAGCCAGTGGACAAGTATGGTACTGTACAGTTCTAAAAGACAATGTTGGAGACTTCCTACCCTACTGACAACACAGAGCTTACTTGCTTATGTATTGTGTAAACTCCAGGAATCAAACTAAGCATTCTTGCTCCCATAGAACACTTTGGTATAATGACTAGGTTGTTTAATTACTTTCTGGCACTAACCTTTCATTTTTCTATCACATTTCAGTTGTATTATTTACTTGGCTTCTGATGTGGGAAGCATTAATTGCACTTAGTTTTATCATTAGAACTGATTTTTTTTTGTTACTCAGCATCAGGAAATCTTTTGTTGGCCTTGAATTAGCTAAACCTGGCTTTCCCAAAGAGAGATCATGCTTCTCATGATCCCATACCTTTCTTTTCTCCACCCAACTCCTTCCTGCTCTGGGAGACACTCCATAGCTTCTGTGACTATGTTTGGGAGCAAATATGCTTCTCCCTGGATTGCCTTTAGACAGGAAGCACTTCTCTTCTCCTAGAGAGACATCCTACAGCATCTTTTATAAGATAAACAAATTCATACATGAGAAGGGAAGAATCAAACAATGGAACATTATTGATAAACATTTTTGGAGGTGATAGTAACACAAAATAAACCTTTAACTGTTAATGTTTAAACACATTTAAAACACTCAATGTCTATTTTTCCTGAGCTAGTCCACAACATTTAAGTACAAGTAAGGTTTTAGGTGGTAGAGTCTTCTTATAGTCATTGGGTTCTTGAAAAATATTTAGTTTTTGGCAGAATGCTTTCCAAAATTAGTTTTATAGGAAACTACTAGAGATGAGGAGAAGTCAGTAAAACTTACATTAGAAACCTACTAAGTGAAAATTTTGACTCTAAAATTTTCCACATTGCATATTTTTATATAACAAATTATTCCAAGAGAACACCATTTATCACCTCACTTCCTATGGGCCTAGATTCAGCAGCAGCTTAGCTGTGCGTGTATGGACGTCAAACTACCACAGTCCAGGCCAGGCCCCAGAGGATGCAAAGGCCTAAGCCTAGGCTGGCCTTGCATCTTGAACATTTATTTTCAAGCTTCTCCACACAGCCTGTGGGCAGGAGGCTTCAGTTTCTTTATGTAGCTTCCCCCAAAGGCTTCTGAGGCTCCTCATTTGGTAGATGTTTTGACCAGAACAAAAGATCTGAGAGGAGTGAAGGTATAGCCTCTTGACTCTGTGTTGATCTTTGGGGTCACTCCTTTTCCCAGTTTTTCTATGCATGAAGAACAAGTTATGGGGAGGAATATTTGGGTTTCACCTTTTGAAAGGAATATTAATGAGTGTGTGAACAAGTTTTAGAAATGTCAAGCTTTCTGACATAAACAAGATTTGTTGCTTTTAAGAACATGGGTCCTTCTCTCATTTCCCTATGCAATCCCAGAAGCCCTTGTGAGCCCCAAAACACTGTAAGACAAATCTGCCTTCAAGACTTGTTTGCTTATTTTTTACCTTTTACTGAAAGTAGATTTTTTTCTTACACAATATTATCCTGATTACAGTTTCCTCTCCTCCCACTCCTCTCAGCTCCTCCCCACCTCCCCTGTCATCCTGATTGATCCATTTTCTGTCTCTCAGAATACAAACATGGCCTCCAGGTTTTAAGACAGGAACACTTAGGTCTGGTTTTAAAATCAGTCCTTTTCTGGTTGGAGCATTGATTAGTCACAGCAGAGTATCATGCTCCTGCCAAGAGTTCCAACTCATCAAGATGCACATGGATGTGTATTTGAGGGTAGGGTATGAACTGCTGCTACCTATCCTCACCCTGCTTTGGTATAAGAACCTACTGCCTGCCATTCTGCCTGCGGGAACCCTGATGGTCAGGAAGGGGCTTAATCATGGGGTCTTATTCTTGCAATTGCCACAGTTGAAATGACTGTGAACTAAATGAAATGACTATGAACTAAAATTTTTGCTAGAGAAATATAAAAATCACATTATTCCAATACCACGACTGGCTAAATTAAAGTTGAAGGATTATATTTTGTTTTTATTTTCTGTCTAGCATTATTTTTGTAACAGCCTTCCTGTATCTCCAGGCTTCATTTTTTATCACTTTAATGGCTCCTTAATGGCCCCCAGGATGATATAGCATGGATTATATAACATTGTTTAATGTTAGCTATTTGTATTGTTTCTGACTTTTCCTTCCACGTTCACAAGTAATGGTGCTATAAACATCCCAGGACAGACCGTTTTCCTCTGCCAATATTTCAATCTTTTCCTTAGGGTAAAGTTTTCAAAATTAGATTATATAGTCGAAATATGTGCACCTCTTCTTCTTCCTCTTCTTTATCTTCCTCCTCCTTCTCCCCTTCTTCCTTTTCCTCTTGTTCTTTAAAAAACAACTCTTTTTATTAAAAAATTTCAAATACACACAAAAATAGAATAACATAACAAACGCAGTGTACTTATCCTCCTATCTTTAAAATTAGAAGCTCACAGTTGTTTCTGTTAATTTACAACTGTATAAGATTTAGCCTAACCTTATCTTCCAAACTGGATTAGTTTGAAGCAAACCTTAGACATCCGTAACCTCAGTTGTGATCATGTAAGGGGTTAGTATTGCATATTTCACTGACCTGCAGAAATTCAAATGAATTTTTAATCTTATGACTGAGCATGATATGATTGCCCAAAGAATGAAACATAAAAACATTTGGACTTCATCAAGTCAAGAATTCTGCTCTGTGATGGACACTCCTAAAATGAAAAAGATACAAATATTTTACTAGAAGAAGTACACAACTATCTCTATTGTTGGTAAATATGCATGATGTATAAAGAGCCACAAACTTAAAACAAAAACAAAAAGGAAACAATACCTTGAATTTAATTAGAATATGAGACATTTGCACAGAATGCAAATATGCCTGCAGAAAGATGCTCAAATCCCCTGCAGAAAGATACTCAAACCCCCTACAGAAAGATGCTCAAATCCCCTGCAGAAAGATACTCAAACTCCCCTGCAGAAAGATGCTCAAACCCCCTGCAGAAAGATCCTCAAACTCCTTGCAGAAAGATACTCAAACTCCCTGCAGAAAGATGCTCAAACCCTCTACAGAAAGATGCTCAAACCCCCTGCAGAAAGATGCTCAATCCCCTGCAGAAAGATGCTCAAACCCCCTGAAGAAAGATGCTCAAACCCTCTACAGAAAGATGCTCAAACCCCCTGCAGAAAGATGCTCAATCCCCTGCAGAAAGATGCTCAAACCCCCTGAAGAAAGATGCTCAAACCCCCTGCAGAAAGATGCTCAAACCCCCTGCAGAAAGATGCTCAAACCCCCTGCAGAAAGATGCTCAAACCCCCTGCAGAAAGATGCTCAAACCCCCTGAAGAAAGATGCTCAAACCCCCTACAGAAAGATGCTCAAACCCCCTGCAGAAAGATGCTCCAACTCCTTGTCATCACCATCAAGCCATATACCATGAAAGGCATATTTAAACAATGGAAAATAGAGGCAACACTAAATTGGGATGTTGTTTACTGCTAAGTAGGTCAGGTGACACCTACTGCTCTGAGAGAAACCTCAGCAAGTTTATGTATCTTTACTGTGTAGTCCAGCAACCCTTGCTGTGTGTTTACAAGATAGAAATAAAGACTCAACACTATGGAAAAGTCTACTCCAAGCAGCATTGTTTACAAGAGCCACCAGCTCTCCTTTACTGGATACAAGGACAATGGTGACATCCATGCCACAGAATACTATTTGACAACAAATAGAAGCAAACCGTTTGTACTTAGAACAACTTAGATGAATCTCAACTCATGCTGAATGAAGAAAGCCCATCTCGAAAGATCAGACATTCTATGGTGCCCTTACAATTTTGGAAATGATGTGTGAACAGCTACATGAAAGAGGTTTTTAGTGAAAGAGTCATTTCTTGACTACTGTGGTCATGGCCATGTTTACATGAGATAAATAACAGAACCACACATGCTTTGGCAGTGTTGACCTCCTGCCTTAGTGCGGTGCTGTAGTTATGCTGAGATTAACCTTAGTGTCAAGGAATCTCAGCTCATTTCTGAAGAGTATTTGCAGCATCTAGTGAATCATGATTATTTCAAAATGAAAAGTTAAAATTCAAATATGGCTTTTCTGTTTCTATTTTAACAGAACCGTTGTGTGTGGCTTTCCTTTATCTTTTAAAAACTATTTGAATCTCTCTGCCTTCCGGGAGAAGCTTGAGGACATTGCTCCTGGGTGAACTAGCTTAGTGGATGCTGGGTGGGTTCCTCAGAGTTTCCGATAATTCTAGTCAGAGCTTCTATTACTCAGGACATTTCCTGAGTAAACATGACTGAAATAATGAAAAGTAGTTCTTTCCTTTTTTGTCAACATTGTTCTCTTTAGGATGATAACCTGAGTGACAATAATTCCAATAGACATAGTTATTAGAGAAGAAATGTTAAAAGACTCCACCAATTTAACCCCTAGTAATTCAACATATCAAGCCAGACATAGATCTTGGAGAAGGTTGGAAGCATGAGTGGAAACAAAAAGCACAATAGAAATGTCTGGCTAGCTTCGAGAAAGCAGCAACTTCTTAAAAAGAACGCATGCATGTCCACACATGTGCACTGAAGACCTAGAATGGCTTGGGTTGGCCCGGAAACTGCCCAGATGAAAATGGAAGAACAGGAAGGATCTTCAGCCTTCAGGCTTGCAAGGCTCCTGTCCACTTCCCGGAGCACTCTGTAGTTTCTCATGTTTATATTTCAGTGATACTACTCTATCTTGCTACGGCTCTCCTGGGATTCAATTTTTGTAGCTTCACCTTCTGGCTTCTCATCTCATGTATGCGCTGGCTCCTCTATAACCTGGATCTCAGCACTCACTTCTCTGTACTTCTGTGGCTTCTTAGAGGAAATGTATTGGTGGTTTCTTGCCTGTCAACATGCTGATGGCCTTACTCCTACATCTATAACTTCACTGCTTCTTTATATTCCAAAATCATACTACCTATCACCACCAGAATGTCTATTACTATCTTAAACGCCTTTGTTCAAAGCAGAACTCACCGTCTTTTTATATTTGTTCCATTTTACCCTCCCCATGCAACTGACCACATTTTGAACCATCCAAGTCAGCAATGATGATACCTACCCTTTATTTTTACTACCATTGCAACTGATTCTGAAGTCCTTCCCATCTTCTGCTTCATTCTGTTTTATTTGCAGGACATTTTGTGGTTGATGAATTCTAGCAAAAACCAAGAGGTAAACCAGAGCTTTATATTAAGAACCTACTTCCTGACCTGTGCCCTGAGCTGACCCTGTGTCATAGCTCTCTGTATCCAGATCCCACGGGGAGAAAGCTGGTTTCTCAGAAGTGTTGACGCACCAGAGAGCACAGGTGAGACCACCATTTCTGCTCACATTCCTGGCCCAAGAGGAACCCATCTGGAGCCCTCAGGACACAGGAATTAAAGAGCAGTCTGGGACAGGATCCTTCTGGTTTCTGTCTGCACCTTGAACTGACTGTGTGCCACAGCTCTTTGTACCCAAATCCATCAGGGAGAGAGCTGAGCTGGTCTCCCAGTAGGGCTGACACATAGTCTTACAGGAGGGTCAAGTCACCAGAGATAAGCAGATGGTGAGAGTCAAGGGCAAGAACCTAAGCAACAGAAACCAAAGTCTCATGGCATCATCAGAGCCTAGTTCTCCCACCACTACAAGCCCTGAATACCCCAACACGATGGAAAAGCAAGACTGCTTTAAAATCACAACTCATGAAGATGTTAGAGGACTTTAAGAAACACATAAATAATGCCCTTAAAGAAATACAGGACAAAACAGGTAAACAGATAGAAGCCCTTAAAGAGGAAATAAAAAAATCAACAAAAGAGGGGAAGGAATTGAACAAAACCATCGAGGCTCTAAAAATGGAAATAGAAACAATAAGTAAATCACAAAGGGAGACAGCCCTGGAAATAGAAAACCTAAGAAAGAGATCAGGAGTCACAGACACGAGCATTACCAACAGAATACAAGAGATAGAAGGGAGAATCTCAGGAGCAGAAGATGCCATAGAAAACATACTGTCATAACATAGAAACAACTGTCAAAGAAAATGCAAAAAGCAAAAAGCTCCTAACCCAAAACATCCAGGAAATTCAGGACACAATGAGAAGATCAGACCTAAGGATTATAGGTATAGAAGAGAGCAAAACACAGAGAGGGAAACTACACCCTAGACAAAGCAAGAAAGAAATCTAATTTTAAGTAATCCAAAAGAAGATAGCCACACAAACATAATTCCACTTCTAAAAACAAAAATAACAGGAAAGAACAATTATTGGTCCCTAATATCTCTCAACATCAATGGACTCAATTCCCCAATAAAAAGACATAGACTAACAGACTGGATACATAAAGAAGATCTAGCATTTTACTGCATACAGGAAACATACCTCAGTGACAAAGACAGACACTACCTCAGAGTAAAAGGCAGGAAAACAATTTAACAAGCAAATGGTCCCAAGAAGTGAGCTGGAGTAGCCATTCTAATATCGAATAAGACCAACTTTCAATGAAAAGTTATCAAAAAAGATAAGGAAGGATACTTCATATTCATCAAAGGGAAAATCCACCAAGGTGAACTCTCAATCCTGAATACCTATGCTCCAAATGCAAGGGCCTTTGCATTCGTAAAAGAAACCTTTCTAAAGCTCAAAGCACACATTGCACCTCACACAATAATATTGGGAGATTTCAAGTCCCACTTTCATTAATTGACAGATCATGGAAACAGAAACTAAACAGAGTCACAGAGACACTAACAGAAGTTATGAACCAAATGGCTTTAACAGATATCTATAGAACATTTCACCATAAAACAAAAGAATATAGCTTGTTCTCAGCACCTCATGGTACCTTCTCCAAAATTGACCATATGATTGGTCTTAAAACAGGCCTCAACAGATAAAAGATGATAAAAATAATCCCATACATCCTATCAGACCACTATGGATTAAGGCTGGTCTTCAATAACAACAAAAAAGGGAAAAAGCCCACATACACATGGTAGCTGAACAATGCAGTACTTCATAATAACTTGGTCAAGGAAGAAATAAAGAATTTAAAGACTTCTTAGAATTTAATGAAAATGAAGGCACAGCATACCCAAACTCATGGGAAACAATGAAAGCAATGCTAAGAGGAAAATTCATAGCTCTGAGTGCCTTAAAAAAGAAACTATCAGCAGCTTGACAGTATGTCTGAAAAGTCTAGAACAAAAAGAAGTCAATATACACAAGTGGAATAGATGGCAGGAAATAATCAAACTCAAGGCTGAAATCAACCAAGTAGAAACAAAAAGAACTACACAGAGAATCAACAAAACCAGGAGCTGTTTCTTTGAGAAAATCAATAAGATAGATAAAACCTTAGTCAGTCTAACCAGAGGGCACAGAGATAGTATCCAAATTAACAAAATCAGAAATGAAAAGGGAGTAATAACAACAGAAACTGAGGAAATTAAAAAATTATCAGATCCTACTGTAAAAGTTTATACTCAAGAAAACTGGAAAATCTGGATGAAGTGGACAGTTTTCTAGACAGATACCAGGCACCAAAGTTAAGTCAGGATCAGATAAACCATCTAAACAGTCCCATAACTCCTAAAGAAATAGAAGCAGTCATTAAATGTTTTTCAATGAAGAAAAGCCAAGGATCAGATGGGTTTAGTGCAGAATTCTATCAGAACTTCATAGAAGATCTAATACCAATACTGTCCAAATTATTCCACAATATGGAAACAGAAGGAACACTACTCAATTCCTTTTATGAAGCCACAATTACACTTGTACCTAAACCACACAAAGATCCAACAAGGAAAGAGAACTTCAGACCAGTTTCCCTTATGAATATCGATGAACAATTATTCAATACAATTCGCACAAACACAATCCAAGAATACATCAAAACGATCATCCATCATGATCAAGTAAGCTTTATCCCAGGGATGCAGGGATGGTTTTATATACAGAAATTCATTACCTTAATCTACTATGTAAACAAATGCAAAGAAAAAACCACATGACTATATCATTAGATGCTGAGACATCATTTGAGAAAATTCAACACTCCTTCAGGTTAAAATTGTTGGAAAGATCAGGAATTCAAGGCCCATACCTAAACACAGTAAAAGCAATATACAGCAAACCAGTTCCCAACATAAAATTAAATGGAGAAAAGCTTGAGTCAATTCCACTAAGATCAGGGACTAGACAAGGTTCCCTACTCTCTGTCTACCTATTCAATATAGTACTCAAAGTCCTAGCCAGAGCAATCAGACAACAAAAGGAGGTCAAAGGGATACAAATTGGAAAAAAAAGAAGTCAAAATATCACTACTTGCAGATGATATGATAGTATACTTAAGTGACCTCAAAACTCCACAAGAGAATTTCTAAATCTGATAAACAACTTAAACAAAGTGGCTAGGTATAAAATAAACTCAAACAAATCAGTAGCCTTCCTCTACTTAAAGGATAAATGGCTGAGAAAGAAATGAGAATAACGACACCCTTCACAATCGTCACAAATAATATAAAATACCTCGGTGTGGCTGTAACCAAGCAAGTGAAAGATCTGTATGATAAGAACTTCAAGTCTCTGAAAAAAGTAAATTCAAGAAGATCTCAGAAGATCAAAAGATCTCCCATGCTCATGGATTGGCAGGATAAATATTTTAAAAATGGCCATCTTGCCAAAAGCAATCTACAGATTCAATGCAATCCTCATCAAAATTCCAACTCAATTCTTCAGAGTTAAAAAGAGCAATTTGCAAATTCATTTGGAATAACAAAAACTCAGGACAGCAAAAAATATTCTCAATAATAAGAGTAGTTCTGGGGCAATTACTGTCCCTGTCCTCAAGATGTAGTACAGAGCAGTAGTGATAAAAACTGTATGGTATTGGTACAGAGACATCAGGGAGATCAGTGGAATAGAATTGACGATCTAGAAATGAACCCCCACATCTAGGGTCACTTGATTTTTGACGAATGTGCTAAAACCATCCAGTGGAAAAAAGGATAGCATTTTCAACAAGTGGTGCTGGTTCAAGTGGAGGTCAACATGTAGAAGAATGCAATTGATCCATTCTTATCACTTGTACAAAGCTCAAGTCCAAGTGGATCAAGGACCTTTACATAAATCCAGATACACTCAAACTAATAAGAGAAAAAGTGGGGAAGAACCTGGAACACATGGGCACTGGGGAAAATTTCCTGAACAGAACACCTATGGCTAATGCTTAAGATCAAGAATCAATAAATGAGACTTCATAAAATTGCAAAGCTTCTGTAAGGCAAATGACACTGTCATTAGGACAAAAAGGCAACCAAGAGATTGCGAAGAGATCTTTACCAATCCTACATCTGATAGAGGGCTAATATCCAATATACACAAGGTTCCTAAGAATAAACTCCAGAGAACCAAATAACCCTCTTTAAAAATGGGGTACAGAAATAAACAAAGAATTCTCACCTGAGGAATATCTAATGGTGAGAAGCACCTAAAGATATGTTCAACATCTTTAATCATCGGGGAAAAGGAAATCAAACATCCCTGAGATTCCATCTCACAGCAGTCAGAATGGCTAAGATCAAAAACTCAGATGACAACAGATGCTGGCAAGGATGTGGAGAAAGAGGAACACTCCTTCATTGTTGGTAGGATTGCAAGCTGGTACAATCACTCAGGCAGTCAGTCTGGAGGTTCCTCAGAAAATTGGATATTTTATTACCCGAGGACCCAGCTATACCACTCCTGGGCATATACCCAAAAGATGCTCCAACATATAACAAGGACACATGCTCCACTGTGTTCATAGCAGCCTTATTTATAAGAGCCAGAAGCTGGAAAGAACCCAGATGTCCCTCAACCTAGGAATGGATATAGAAAATGTGGTGCCTTTACAGAATGGAGTACTAAGTAGCTATTAAAAACAGTAACTTCATGAAATCCATAGGCAAATAGATGTAACTAGAAAATATTATCCTGATTGAGGTAACCATAACGCACACACACGCACACACACGCACACACACACACACACACAAACCACACATGTTATGCACTCATTGATAAGTGGATATTAGCCCAAAACCTCGGATTCCTCAAGATATAATCCAAAGGGGAAGCCCTGGGTCCTGTTAAGACTGAACCCCAGTGAACTAGACTGTTGGGGGGAGGGCGGCAATGGGGGAAGGGTGGGGAGGGGAACACCCATAAGGAAGGGGAGGGGGAAAGGGTATGTTTGCCCTGAAACCGGGAAAGGGAATAACACTCGAAATGTATATAAAAAATATTCAAGTTAATAATAATAAAAAAAGATATAATCCACAGACTACATGAAGCTCAAGAAGGATGACCAAAGTCTATATGCTTTAGTCCTTAAAAGAGTGAACAAAAGTATTCACAGGAGGATATATGGAGCAAAGTTTGGAACAGAGACCAAAGGAATGGCCATTCAGAGTCTGCCCCACCTGAGGATCCATCCCTACACATACAGCCACCAAACCCAGACACTATTGTAGATGCCAAGAAGTGCTTGCTGACAGGAGCCTGATATAGCTGTCTCCTGAGAGGCTTTGCCAGAGCATGACAAATAGAGGCGAATGTTCACAGCCAACCATTGAACTGATAATGGGATCCCAATGAAGGAGTTAGAGAAAGGATTGAAGGAGCTGAAGGGGTTTACAACCCCATAAGAACAACAATACCAAGCAACCAGAGCTTCCAGGGACTAAACCACCATCCAAGGACTACACATAGACCCATGGCTCCAGCTGCATATGTAGCAGAGGATGACCTTGTTGGACATTGATGGGAGGAGAAGCCCCTTGGTCTTGCCAAAGCTGGACTCCCCAGTGTAGGGAAATGTCAGGGCAGGGAGGCAGGAAGGGGTGGGTGGTTGGGTGGGGTAATACCCTCCTAGAAGCAGGGTCATAGGAGATGTGATGGGGGGTTATGGATGGGGAAACTGGGAAAGGAGATAACATTTGAAATGTAAATAAGAAAAAACCCAAAACAAAACAAAACAAAACAAAAATAAAAACAAACAAAAAAAACCCAATTCCTTTCTACTGTGGTATTTCTTTAAAATTCTTTCCGAGTGACACTTTTTATTTTTGTTTGTTTTGTTTTTAAAAATTTTCCCAAAGTATATTTTGTTCATGTTTTTACTCTCCTTCAATATTTTCCAGATCTTTCCTTTTCCAGATCATTTCTACCTCCTGACTCATTCAACTTCATGTCCCCATCCAAAGACAGAAAAAAATCCCAAACAAAAAACAGTAAGATAAATATACCAAAAGAAAATAAAAACTGTTCACCTACAGAATAATCCATGAAGTCTGTTTTGTGTTAACTAACTATTCCTGGGCACAGACCCTTCCCTGTAATGTGGTTATTATACCCAGGGACACAGCACTGTAGAAACCTGATCCTCCCTCTCCTAGCAGGTATCGTTGTGAATAGCTTCTTGATTAGAAGCAGGACTTTGTGTTTGGTACCCCTTCCCAGTGGGGATTTTAGTCTGGTTTGGAATTTTTTCAGGTCATGTGTGTGTTGTCACAGTCTCTGTGAGTTTGTATGTGTGTCAGTCCTGTTGTGCTGGAAGATGTTTTCTTAGAGCCATCTACTACTTCTGGCTTGTGCAGTCATTCTATCACTGCTTCCCCATAGATCCCTGAGCCTTGAGGGGAAGACTCTGATGAAAACCTCCAAGACTGAGTGCTCCAATGCTCTCCAAGTTTCTCAACTCTTTGCCTATTGTATAATGGTGGATCTCAGAGTTCATTACCATCTACTGCAAGAAGAAGCTAAGTGATGCTCTTCTCAATGGGTTCAACAGTATGCCCTCTTATTGCTATGTTCCTTTATCAGAAAAATAGTAGTATGTTTTCTACTAGGCCTGTTACCTATATAGTCTCACAGTCTTGGTTTCTTTAGTAGTGTTGCGTTCCATCTCATGGAGTGGGTCTTAAATCCAATTAAAAAGTGGTTGGTTGTTCCCATAACGCTTGTGCCACTACTGCACAGTATGTCTTGTCGTAGCTAACTGTTGTAGGTTACAGATGTCACTGGGTGATATTGATGATTGCATTCCTCCTTTGAGAGCTTGTTTCCATCACTAGCATTGAATGCTAGTCATTAGGAGTGAAGCTTCTAGTTGATTTTTCTGTCTTTGGTGACATAAGTAAATGCTGTCTTTAGCAATAAGGCTTTACTATCAGGTTATAGAGAGTAAATGATAACCCTGGCAATAGCCTATGATATTTGAGTGGTGGTCTATGGGGTACTTTGACCAATGACTTAATGACTTGTGATATCTGGGGGATGTTGTTCCCTAAAGTGTATGGTGACTCCATTTAAATTCCTTTCATATATATCAATAGAGGTAAAGATAGACACACACACACACACACACACACACACACAGACACACACACACACACACACACACACACACAAAAACACTATAAAGCTTCTACAGTATGAGATTTTCATATGGCTTTTCAAAAAGGCCTTTCATGTTTGTTATCCCTCCCATATTCTCTGATTTATTCTGCTTTCCTATCCCCTTCCCCTACTTAATCCTCTTAGTTTCTCCTTTATCCCTTTATAACATGTATACTCTATTTTCTCTTCCTGAAAGATCCCTCCTCCCTTGGTTTGTTATTAGCCATTATTCAGACTGAAGCACACATACTGAAATCTTAAAAGCTAACATCTACATTAAAAAAAACTTGCAATATTTGTCTTTTGGGGTCTAGGTTACCACATTCAGGCTCTCTCTCTCTCTCTCTCTCTCTCTCTCTCTCTCTCTCTCTCTCTCAAAGAGAGTATGCTGTAGCTGTTTTCAGACACTACAGGAGAGGGCATTGGATCCCATTACAGATGGTTGTAAGCCACCATGTGGTTACTAGGGATTGAACTCAGGACCTCTGGAAGAGCAGTTGGTGCTCTTAACTGCTGAGCCATCTCTCCAGCCCAGGATGGTTATTTCTAGGACCATTCATTTACATGCATATTATTCGGTTTCTAAGAAAAGTGAACTGAAATTTGCAGGTATGTGGATGGAGCTGAAGATACTCTGATGGGAAATGGACTCAAGAACAATGTCGTAAAAGAAGGATCCATAGATAGGAAAGCATAGGTTTGGACTGAGCCTAAGTTGTGAGTCCTAGTTTTGCTACTGGGCCTCTTAGCAAAACAGGTGATATTGAATGACTTTGATCATTCTTTGCCCTCAATTTCTATAGCAGACCATAAAAACCTTCTCAGATCCACCTCTCCTGGTAATGTGGTAGCAGGCCTTGTTCAGATGGGAACAGTATATCTTCATAAAATGTTTGTTTCAAAGATTTATGCATGAAGACGGATAGTGAATGAACACAATGGCACTTGACACACAAGGGTTGGGATATTTTCTTTAAAGGACTGAAAATAACCATTCACAAGTAGAGGATAATTCAATTTTTGCCTTACGTTTATAGATTCTTATAAACTTAGAAGTATTAAAGTGAAGACCACCAGAATACATGAAAATGTGCTGGCAAAGTCTGAAAAGAACTACATTTAGCACTTTGAAGAATTTGAATTCCAGCTGGCAGTAGTTGAGAAAATAAAAGGTATAAATAGGTATTAGGACACATGATGCTTGTGTGCTTTGAAGTGTGTTTATGTGGTCTGTTTCAATGAGAAATGTGAATGTTTCAACGAGAGAGGACACACTGTCTAGGTAGCCATGCTGGGCTTTTTCCTTGTAGAAACACTTCCTTTTAGCAGAATGCCAGCACTGCCACCATTGAATGCTCTAACAAGCCCTCAGGATTTGTTGGCTATTGTCATTTTTTATTAACTTGTTTGTTGTTAGTTTTTTTTTTTCTGTCTCACAGAGAGAAAAATGGTGCTTTCTTCTCACGCCATTTTGACACACAAAATAGTTTAAGGCCAGGTAGTTTTCCAATATCGGTAAATTGCTAATTACCCTTACATGTCTCATTCAAAGAGGGTGATGGTATGTCCCTACACACAAAGCAAAGCAAAACTTGAGCAATCATCGTTGGGAAGTAATGCTGACGACGAACTCCCATGAATCTCCTTCAACAGAGACTTAGTACCTTTGCTTCTGTCATCTCTCTCTACAAACATACATATGTATATGCATACATACATACATTCATACATACATACATGTATGCATGCACTCACACATGCATGCAGCTTTGCAAACATTTTAATGAATCACTAACATTTTCCACCTCACCCCTTTGCTTGGACTTCATTTATATAGGTTGAGTTTAATTGCACAGTTTTTAAAAGTTGTTGCTACTCACACTATTGTTGAAATTGCCTAACATTGCAGGGCACAGATGTAAACCTACCAGCTTGTCGAAAGGCACGTGTTAAAATGTTGTATTAATTCTTATCATAACAGTGCTGCTACACTACATAAAAACACTTTTTAAACTGCTCTGATAATGAAGGCGATAACAAGAATACGATACTCTTAACCTGGCAATTCATCACCCCAAAACCAATTTTCCCAGATGATACATTGCCAAGCTTCGTGCTGCTGCATGTGCATAAAAAGGAGGCTGCATATTGTTCTGGAGCTACAGTCTAGTATTACTAAACAATAAGAAGACAGATGTACAAACAGCCTTTGGTTTGAGCGTAATTATTTAAATTATTTAAAATATCCCCAGATAGCTTCTCTCAAAGCTTATCTATTTTTTTTTAAAGAAGTTTTGAAGCTTCTATCTCTCCACAGACTTTCCTGTTAAGGACTGATTTGAACAGAGTCTAATTTTTGGCTCTATAGTTCTCTGAATGCTGATAAGCACATAGAGAGCATCCCCAGTAGTGTTCAAAGCTGCAAACCAGGCTCCTTTAAAATTCTCAAATCTACCTTTCCCTGAAATGGTGCAGAAGGGCAAACTGTGAGAATGGCTACAATCATGCAGAAGGGAAGGTATCAGCAACCTCCCACAGTGTGCCGACATGGAGAGGAAGGTGGCTTGTCAGGTCCCTGAGTAATGACTGAGTTATCATACATAGGATTAAGTAATGGTCATCAATGAAATAAATCTATGTTTGATGTTTTTTTCACCTCCCGCCCCAAAAAACCATAAAAGCTTCAAGCATCCACAGTCCTTTGAAAATGGAGTGGCCTTCTGTGACCCTTGGAATGGAATATAAGAGTTTTCTGCCACAGATCCATTCCCATGGAAACAGTCACTGGGAGGGATGCTGCTGCCATTATTCTCAAGCACTGACCCTGGTTCTAATGAACTAATGCTGACCAAGTCCAGATATCTGAGAGGAATGAGCTTCAACCTTGTGGAATGAACCCACAGAACTATGAGCAGACATGGGGGAAATTTTCAAGTTGCTCCCAAGAAATGTGTGTATGTGTGTGTTTATGCACATGTGTATATGTATATTTATATATAATGAGAAAAGTATTAAGATATATTAAGATAATTTTAAGATTAATATACATTAAGATATATGTCTTAATGCTTTTCTAATTATAAAATCATATTGAATAGAAGACAGCTGAAGGATGAGTAAGGAATTCCTTGGTTTGTTTTCATCTGATAGTCTTCATATGAAAGCAAGGCCACCCTGAAACTTGTGATCCTCCTGCCTCAGCACCCTCAATGCTAAATTGTAGACTTGAGTTCTACTAGTTCCAACATGGCTGGCTACTATACTAGATTTTTGTGTAGTTTCAAAGATTGAAACACTGTTCAATAATATATCACAAAATATAAACACTTTTAATACTTGATTTTTCCTTGTCATAATTCATTCAAGGTCCTGAGTGGTGCTTGATTGATAATTTCGCTTACATTTCCATAATTTTGTATGGAAGAACATGATAATTATATACCTACATCAGGATACCATTCATTTGAATTAAAATTAAGATGAATGTTCTTCATACATTTTAAGTACATTGTAGAAGAAAGTGTTAAAAGAGGTTTATGAACAGGTATTTGTGTAAAGAATGAGGTCAGCATCAGACCCACCAGAAATGGATTTTACAGGTATCTCTGAGCCACCTGACATAGTTCTGGTGGATAGAACATTTGCCTCATTATTGTGAGGACAAGAGTCAAGATCCCAGAAGTCATGCTAAAACCGGACAGGTGTGGTACCCTACCTGTAATCTCAGCATTCGAGAGGCAGAGAAGGAACATCTGAGGCAAGTTAGCTACCTAGGTTAGCCAGAACTTGTGAATTCTACATTAGTAGGAGACACTGCTTCAATAGATAGAATGGAGAATGAGCAAGAAGGATTCCTGCTCTCAAGTTCTAGTCTCCACATACACAAGCACCTATGCATGCAGGCATCTCTGCATACAAACTTGTGGGTCTACACACACATATACACATATAGTAGAAAACATTTTTCTTGCACATTAACAAGTGAGATTGGTTTGTCATTTTGTGCTATTAAGTTTTAGCATCAGTGCTATGACACTTTCTTTTGTGTATCCTGATTGGACCTACATCATAATTCTTTTATTTTAGAGAGTTTCCATGTATTTGGCATACAGCATAGTGCCCCTGGAATATGTTACCACTCTAGGAATTCATGTATATGACACCATTGTGATAATGTTGTCTAGGATTTTAGCAATGGATTCCATTTTCTGATGATTTATAGAATAAATAGTTGATCATATTCTGCCCACACTTCTGGGAGAAGCCTTCTACCCCACCAGAGGTCAGGTCAGCATCCTGAGACCCTGGTAAGGCTGTCCCCCCTCCCTGCTCTTGCCAGCAACCATTAACCCCAACAACTGTTCTTCTTACCCACATCATATCCCATTCTACTCCATCAGAAGCCAGGCCAACATCCTAAACTCCAGAGGATCCTATCCAGATCAGAGGCCATGCACATAGCCAGAACTTGAGTGGAGCCATCTAGGCCATCAGAAGTTTTGTCCCCAATTCAGACAGAGACTCTCTATTCACAGGCCACTTTATCCAGAAGACCAAAGAAGAAATAGAAATGAAGGAAGAAAAGACCCATCCAACAAAAACAAACCTAGAAATTGGCACCTAGTTCAAATAACGTATAAAGGAAGAGCTATTAAAATTATCACTGACTTCTCAACAGGCACACTAAAAGCCAGAAGGGGCTGTACAGAAGTGCTTCAGACTCTAAGAAACCACAGACACTAGCCCAGATTATTATACTTACCAAAACTTTCAATCACCACAGATGGAGAAAAGATATTCCATGATAAAGTCAAATTTGAGCAATATCTATCCACAAATCTAGACCTACAAAAGATACTAGAAGAAAAACCTATAACCCAAGGAGGTTAACTAGACCCAAAAGACTCTACAGACAGAAAATAATCTCACACCAGAAAACCCAAAGAAGGGAAACACACACACACACACACACACACACACACACACACACACACACACACTATCACTGCCGCTGCCGCCACTGCCACCTCCACCACCACCACTAACAACAACAATAACAACTACAACAAAATAACAGGAATTAACAATCATTAGTCATTGACATCTCTCAATATCAAAGTACTCAATTCCCTAAAGAAAAAGACACTGATTAGCAGAATGCATGTGAAAAAAGAATCCATCTGCTGCATACAAGAAACACATCTCAACACCAAAGATAGATATTAACTCAAAGTAAAAGTTGGAAAAAGATTTTCCCAAGCAAATGTCCCCAGGAAGCAATTCTAATATATAATAAAATAGACTTCAAACCAAAATTAATCAAAAGAGATGGGGAAGAACATATCATTTCACCAAAAGGAAAAATCCACCAAGTTAATGTCTCAATTCTGAATATCTATATTCCAAATGCAAGGGTACCCATTTTGTAAAAGAAACATAACTAAAGCTTAAGTCACACATTGGCCCTCATGCACTGATTGTGGGAACTTCAATATTCCACTCTCTCTAATGGTCAATCTGATAAAAACTAAATAGAGAAATAATGGAGCTAACAGACATCATGACTCAAAGGGGCCTAATAGGTATTTAGAGAACATTTTACCCAAATACGAAAGAATGTGCCTTTTCAGTACCCCATGGAACTTTCTCCAAAATTGACAGCACACTCTGTCACAAGCAAATCTCAACAGATACAAAAAAGTTGAAATAACCCCTTGCCTCTTAGTAGACCACTACAGAATTAAAGTTGGATTTTAGCAACAACAGAAGCAACGGAAAGCCTATAAACTCATGGAAAATTGACAACTCTATACTGAATGGCTGCTGAGTCAGAGTAGAAGTAATAAAGGCATTTAAAACGTCCTAGAATTGGATGAAAACCAAGGCACAACATACTCAAACTTATGAGATACAATGAGAGCTGTCTTAAGAGGAAAGTGCATTGTACTGTCATAAAGAAATTGAAGAGATCTCATACTAGCAACTTAATAGCACACTTGAAAGCTCTAGAACAAAAAGAAACATGCTTACCCAAGAGGAGTAGAAGCAGGAATAACTAAACTGATGGCTGAAATCAAGAAAATGAAGTCAAAGACATCAATACAAAAAATCAGTGAAACAAAGAGATATGTCTTTGAGAAAATCAACAAGGTAGGCCAACCCTTATCCAAACTAAAAGTCATATAAAGAATATCCAAATTAACAAAATCAGAAACAGAAAAGGGGACATAATGACAGACACTTAAGAAAATTTAAAGGTCTTACTTCAAAAGCCTATATTACACAAAACTGCAAAATCTAAATGAAATGGACAATTTTCCTTATAGATACCCCTTACCAATGTTAAAACCAAGATCAGATAAACAATTTAAATAGACTTTCTAACACTGAGGAAATGGAAGCAGTCATTAAAAGTTTTCCAACCAAAAAAAGCCCAGAGTCAGACAGTTTTAGCACAGAATTCTATCAGACTTTCAACGAAGAGCTAAGGCCAATACTCCTCAAAATATTCCAAAAAGTAGAAACAGAAAGGACATTGTCAAATTCACTGTATGAAGCCACCATCACCCTGTTACCTAAATCACACAGTGATCCAACAAAAAAAGAGAGAAGAACACACTAATTTCCCTCATGATCATAGATGTGAAAATACACAATAGAATACAAGAGCACATTAAAAACATCATCCACCATGATCAAATAGCATTCATCCCAGAGATGCAGAGATGGTTTGACACATGAAAATATGTCAATGTAATTCACCATAAAACAAATAAAGAAAAAAAAGCCACAAAATCATCTCAATACATGCTGAAAAAAAAACTTTGACAAAACCTAATAGCCTTTCACGATAAAAGTCTTGACAAGATCAGAGATACAAGGGATATACCTAAATATTATATAGACAATGCACAGCAAGCCTGTAACCAAAAAGCAAATTAAATGGAGAGACACTCAGAATAATTCACTAAAATCAGGAGCAGGACAAAGCTGTCCAGTCTCTCCATATCTATTCAATACAATGCTCAAAGTTCTAGCTAGCGCAATAAGACAATTGAAGAAGACCAGGGGGGTACAAATTAGAAAGGAAGAAGTCAAAGTATCATTATTTGCATTTATAAGATAATATAAACAATACCAACAACGCTATCAGATGATAAACACCTTCAGTAACGTGTCTGAATTCAAGATTAATTATAAATAAATAAATCCGCAGTCCTTTTATATACAAATGACAAAGGAGCTGAGAAAGAAGCCAGGGAAACAACACCCTTTTTATATAATAGCTGCAGATAATATAAAATGTCTTAGGGTAACTCTAACCAAGCAAGCGAAAGATCTATATAATAAAAACTTCAAGTCGTTGAAGAAAAATGGGAGATTAAAAACACAAGTGACAGCTCATGCTGGCAAGGATGTGGAGCAAGGGGAACACTCCTCCAGTGCTGGTGGGAGTGCAAACCTGTACAAACACTTCGAAAATCAATATGGCAGTTTCCCAGAAAACTGGGAATGGATCTATTTCAAATCCAGCTATACTACTTCTAGGCATGTACCCAAAGGTTTTGCCCCATCCTTCCGCAAGGACACTTACTCAACTATATTCATAGAAGCTTTCTTCAAACTAGCCCCAAGCTGGAAACAACCTAGATACTTCTTAATCAAAGAATGGATTTAAAAAAAAAAAGTGGCACATTTACACAATGGAGTATTTTTAAAAATGACATCATGAGATTTACTGGCAAGCGGATGTACTAGAAAAAACAATCATCCCTATTGAGATAACCCAGACCCAGAAAGACAAACATGGTATGCACTTACTTATACGTGTATATTAGCTGTAAAGGATAACCAGGCTACAATCCACAGGCCCAGAGTAACAAGGGGACCTTAAGGGGTAGGGTACAAGAATCTCCCTGGGAAGGGGAAATAGAATAGATTTGATGGATGCACTGGGGGTGACTGGGGGATAGGACCAGGAGGGATAGAGTTTGAGAGGTGAAGGGAGAGAATACTGAGATGGTTGGAGTTTGGAAGCATTTCTGGTGTAAGGTAGAAGCTTGGTGCAATAGAAACCTTATGGAATCTGTGAGGGTGACACTAGTGAAGGCTCCTAGCAATGGGGCCGCGGAGCCTGAACTGGCCATTCTCTATAAGCAGACAAGCCTTACAGTGGGGAGACCGACCCAGCCACAAAACCCCCATCCTATACTTCATCATGTCTGCATGATGTGCTGGGATTGGAGCCTAGCATAGACGTTATCAGAGATGGCAGAGAGATTCCATCCAGCAACCGATGGGAGCAGATGCAGAGTCCCATTACCAAATATTAGACAGATCTCAGGGAGTCCTGTGGAAGACTGGGTGCAAGGATTGGAGCAGCCAGAGGGGTCAAGGACACCAAAAGAACATGGCCCACAGAATCGACTGACTGGGACTCAAGTGGGCTCACAGAGACCAGGGAGCCTGTATGGGTCTGACCTAGGTCCTCTGCAAACATTAGAGCATGTATGTTCTTGTGGGACTCCTAACAGTGGGAGTAAGGGTTGTCTCTGACTTGTTTGCCTGCCTTTGGGACCCTTTTCTTCCTACTGGATTGCCTTATCCAAACTCGATGTGAGAATATGTGCCTGTTATACCATATATTTTTTTTTGTAGCTTGTTATATACCATATTTGATGTCCCTGGGAGGCCTGCTCTTTTCTGAGGGGACGTTGAGGTGGATGGATCTGGGGTAAATGGAGGGAGAGACTTGGGGAGGGGAGAGGAAAACCTGCAGTCAAGATGTAATATATGAAAGAAGAACAAAAAAGGAAAAATCTTTGCACAACTGTTTGCATTAATCGCGTCCAAGAAGAAGATACCACACAGGTTGGATAGACAGAGTTTAATTGCAGAAATCAAGAAGTATGGGAAATTCATGACTAAAAGGAAAGGCACTAAAGCAAAGAGCAGTTGGTGGCTGCAGAGAGAGGGGCTACGCACACAGCTCCCAAAGGACAGAAAGGGGCTGGGTCTTTAGCATCTAGAGCTTGCAAGGGGGTCCCACAGAACTGGGAGTGCGACCTCCAGCCTCTGGGGAGCCCAGGCTACTGCTGGAGTCTTAGAGGGAGAAGGGGATGGAGATGTATTTGGAAGAGTATAAAAGAGCTGGCAACTGAAGGCAGCCGTGGCAGGCAGGGTGAGGAATTACTTACTAGCTCTCCTAGGGAATGCTGAGATTTAGGGCCTGTCCTGGCACAGCTAAGGCAAGCAGGTGGGAAGGGAGGACATGAGCAGCTGAGCCCCCATGTCACAGCGAGAAGTGGAGAAAAGTGGCTAGGGGCCGAGAAGAGAGTTTGTAGCTTTAGTGTATGTTAGAAGTCAGGCTGTGGGCATGCGGATTTTAGAATCTGTAGTCCAAGTAGAACTGTCTTTCTTAGAGACATAGGAACTGATATAACTGATGTTCTGATAGAACATAATGTAAGCCACTGAGGCCATTAAGATTATTATTAACCATATATAAAAGAAACTGGGAAATTATTTAAAAGGTTATAGATAATAATAAATGGCAATATTTTAATATATAACCAACATCAAAGTCATGTGGTGTACTCTTACACAGCTATATTCTTGAAACAGGATTGACCATGTAGCTGACTAGCCTGGAATTCACTGTGTAGCTCGGACTGACTTTGAACCTGTGACCCTCCTGCTTTAGCCTTCTAACTGCTTAGATTACAGGAATGTGCTACAATGGCTGGTATCTCTCTCTCTCTCTCTCTCTCTCTCTCTCTCTCTCTCTCTCTCCCATTTTTGCAATATATTCTTTCTTTTTCACGCTCGGCCTATTCTCACTTTTCATTGCTGATTGAACACTAACCAGCATCAATCGAGGAGAAAAGGATTATTTAAGTTATAGTTTAGTCTACTATTGAGGGAAGCCAAGGAGAAACTTGAGGTAGGAACTTGGAGCAGAAACTGAGCCAGAGACCATGGAGGAATGGTGCTTACTCGTTTACTCTCCGTGGCTCGTTCAGCCACCTTATATTATCCAGGCTTGCGTGCCTAGGAATGGCACCTCCCACAGTGGACTGGGCTTTCCTACACCAGTTAGCGATTAAAAGTATGACTCATAGAAGCATGCAGGTCAACCTAATGGAGCAGTTCCTCAATAGAAATTTCCTCTTCCCAAGTGCGTGTAGGTTTGTGTCAAATTGACCAAAACAATGGCATTGCCCTCCTGTCACTAACCACCAGAGAACACACTGCATTTCTCAAATAGAACTGAACAAAAGGAACTCAGACTGTTACTTTAATGGTGTGTAGAAAATTGGGGAACCGAGACTAGTTACTCTTTGCCTTTGAATCCCTAGCCAGAGTTGAGGAGGTTATCCAAAGGCAGAATGACTTTCCTGATAGCAATAGAGCAATTCCAAAAGAGCAAGCCCACTGAAAGGTATGTTAGGGACAATGCCTTGTGCTACTCTGAAGGGAGACAGACATAAAGCCAAGTTCTGCACCAGTTTAAAGTGATACAGTCAGTTGTCTTTAGAGCATAGCGGTGAGTTTCCTTTATAGTGTTGGGTTTCCTTTACTCTGTACGGTGGCAGTCAGAAGAATAGAGAATATTGAGTGTAGGGTTAAAAAACAAACGCTGTCTATGTAACAGAATGACTATCGCACCTTTGTCCAACTCTTGCCTGTTATCCTGACAAAAGTCCTCATCTGAGGAGCTTTTGTGAAAGCCTCTGAAAATTCTACCGTACTCTTCAACCAGCTTTAGAGACAAGACTAAAAACAAGTTCCTCTGACACAGAAAACTGGCAGTGTTTCTCCCCCAGGTGAGCACTGAGCTTCCTCTTGATGTCATCAAAGGGATCCACTCCCACATCGCCATCATGGCTTGCTGCCAGTGAGCTGTCTTTTCTTCTGAGGATACAAAAGATTGTCCTGTAGCTGGGACCTCCACAAGAGACAGGCTCTTCAAATGCGTTCTACCGCTAGATACGAGCAGGTAGGTCTTTGGCAAGACCAAAGAATGAAGCAGTGAAAATATTGCTGTTAAATATGTCTCAACACAGGTGCAGCGTGGTGAGCCATGATGGGATCCATGGACTCTTTCTGCTTGGAGATCACAAGTACAACTGTGTGGTGTTTTCACGCTCCAGATTTATTTGTTTATTTATTTATTTGTTTATTTATTTATTTAATTTAAAAGCAGCAGCAGTAATGAAGGAGAAAGTAAACAGAATCTAAAGGGAAAGACCAGGAAATAGGAGAATGTGTGAAAGATTTTAAAGTGTGTACTTATATATTGCTAAAATAGAAGCAAATGGTTATGCTGGTGAAAAGCTCGACAGGAAAGAATTCGCAATGTCAGGTTTCTAAAACGGTGGGAAGAGACAGGTCAGGAGCAGGGCTACTAGGATTGTGTGGTTACAAAAAAAAGCAGTGTCATGCAGGGAGAGTGGACAGCTACCTGAGTGGGCGGCGGCCGGGGTTGAGAGGAGGACCTAAGCACTGCAGTAGATCCCAGATCACAGAGGCTGTGAAAGGAATGTCAAGAGCAGGGATTCAGTGTGTTACCGATCGTTTGCCTTTCATTTCCTGACTGGCAATTACATGTGTATACAAGAACCATTAATAATAAAGTGTAGTTTTTAAAGAACTTAGCTGACTGAGCTCTCATTGATCCCGGGCAGGATTTCTTTCAGTGTTTGACTTACAACCACGCCATTAAATGGTTGGTCTTCTGGTGTTCACGATTGGAAATGTTTGCTACTTTTCAAAAACATATTTTTATTTTATTTTATGCTCATGAGTATGTACATTCAGGTATGTGCACCACAGGCATGCCAATGTTGTAAGAGACCAGAAGAGGACGACGGAGCCTCGGGACTGGGATGGTTGTGAGCCACTCAGCATGGCTTCCGGGAACTGAACCCAGACCCCCTGCAAGGGCAGCAAGTGCCCTTGACCGCTGAGATATCTGTGGAGCCCGTAAGCTTTGTTTTTCTTCTTATTTTATTGTTATGGACTCAGAGGGTAACTTGGCACAATAAATGTGTAGCTTGTATTTTTTGCTTTGCTTTTATTTCAACAGAGACGTCTTTAGTATTTCATACCGAAATGGGATGTTCTTTGATGACTGAAGAATGATCGGAAATTTTAACTTCTAGTTTTCTAATGAAAAAAATAAAAGGATAATATTAAGATCTATCCCCCTGAGGCCCTTGGTCCTGTGAAGGCTCGATGCCCCAGGGTAGGGGAATGTCAGGGCAGGGAGGAGGAGGAAGGAAGAGGGAGGGGGCAGGGAGTGGGTGGGTGGGGGAGCATCCTCATAGAAACAGGTGGCGGGGGGATGGGATGGGGGTTGCTGGAGGAGAAACTGGGAAAGGGGATAACATTTGAAATGTAAATAAAGAAAATATCCAATAGAAGAAAAGAAAAGATCTCGCCTCCTATCTGTTATTTATTATGTGATTTCCTTCTTAATGAATCTAATAGTTCTGTGAATTCTGAAGCTCAAGCTTGCTTGGCTGATTTTTAACCTAACCTTAAGTCTTTCTTCCTAGCAGTTTAGTTAAGGTTTGGGGGATATATCAAAAAGGAAATGGCATTTCTTTTTGTTTGAGTGCTAGAGAACCAGATTTAGCTTTATAAAATCATGTTGCTATTTATATCTTTCTGGCCTTGGGAGTAATTTATAAGGCATTAACTCAGGTTTGGCCTCCTAGCCAGTGCTGTTCCCTTGCAGCTGCAGTGGGGAGTTCTTTTGACCGTGACTCCTTCTTGAGTCAATTTTAGTAACTTACATTTTGAAAGGCAAGCTTCCATCTTGTCAAAATATTTTCAGGATTAAGATGGAGTGGCAACCCACCATTGCCATTGTGCCGCTGGTTGATAGGCCTTCTCATGGGTTGGTTTGGTTGGCACCTGTGGCCCTGGAAGCTTTTCTTTACCTCCTCTTGCTAATGTTGGGGCACACCTTAAACACCCCATCCTTTACTGGTATTCTCCTCTAAAGTACTGAGTAGAAGGATTTAGTTTCCTCGACATTGAAACCACTGTCAACTTCTGCTTAACAAGCAAACATCGTAGATACTGTTGTTTCCATCGACTCATTTCTCAAGAGGGCCAGGTTGGAGATGTTTGTGTCTGCTGTTATCAAAAGTCTTAAGCTTTCATCATTGCGCCAACTTTTGTTATCAATTTATTGTTTTGATATGCAGTAGGTACACAATGCGTCTAGCTTGGTTTCTTTTATTAGAACTGGAAAGTTTTCCTAAGAGAATGAGGAATGTGACAGAGCCTTAGCTGTGATAGAATTTATAATGAGGCTATGTTGGACTGACAGAGACACAGCTATACGACATACATAGAATGTATTTGCTATGCGCTTTACTTTTTACCAATATCAACTATTATTTTCTCTGGTTTTAAATTACTTTGCATTATGCTTGTGATTGTTTTGTTGTTTGTCCAGTCATGAACATTTCACCCATTTTTATCTTTAAATCTATGTAGCAGACTATCGCTGGCCTTTTTAGCATTGTTTTCTTTTAGGTGTATATTTTATAAGTGGGTGGAATTGATTACTCCCTCTCTGTGATTTAAGACAGACAGATTGGTACAGTCACAATTGAACAGAATGTTACAATCCAACTACTGCTATTCTGACTAACAGGACTGGTCTTTGGACGACTTTTTTTGCTATTATTCCATAAATCCCGTATCTCCTAGGATGTGATTGTGGATGCCCCTTCCTTCCTTTCTTCCTTTCTTCCTTTCTTTCTTTCTTCCTTTCTTTTTTTCTTTCTTTCTTTCTTTCTTTCTTTCTTTCTTTCTTTCTTTCTTTCTTTCTTTCTTTCTTTCTTCCTTCCTTCCTTCCTTCCTTCCTTCCTTCCTCCCTCCCTGTCTGTCTGTCTTTCTTTTTTTCTTTCTTTCTTTCTTTTATTCTGTCATTTTTCAAGCTGTTTCTCTCCTCCTCAGACTTGGATGGCAGACAGAGTCTTGCTCTGGGGCCTGCCTCTTGGGCTGTGAGATGTGTAGCTCTTGCTAAATCCTGTTCTAGCATCACCCGTGCCTTGGGTCAAGTGCCTAGCAGCTGTGGTACATGGGCAGCCACACCTCCTGTACTTGGCTGCTCTTCCGACATCTGAGGAGCCTGCTCCCTCACTGCTGGCCCTGCTGCTAGCTGTCTGGGGACCCATTCTGTTTCTGACCCAGCTGCAACTTTTATTTCCTATTCTGCTGTTTTCTAGGATTTGAGACATTGGTACTTTGGCGCAGAGAGCAGTGTTTGTGACCTCTTCTCTAGGAGGGGGACTGCTTAGCCTGTTAGCTGCTAAAAATTCTAATTCTGAGCCAGAGACAATTAGCTGGGAGGAGACAATGGATCTTTTGCATTTTCCCAGCATCAGTCTTTCTGTTTCTGGCAATGTGACATGCACTAAATAGTAATTATTTTGCTCAATCATCATTCACAAGACTCATCTTTAATTTTTGTATTATTTTGTTGCATGGGGTAGATTATATGTCTATTTGAGTTTTTTAAACAATTGCTACGAAGCTTTTGTCGTCTTCTGCTTTATAGATAGTTTTGTCACAGGTGAAGAGACGCCAGAAGACACAGTAACTTTTACAAGAGAACGACGATGGTATGGTAAAAGTGGGCATTTATTTAGCATGTTTTATATTCTAGGCAACGTGTCTTACTGGTAAACACAAATGTGGCTTGATTTTTTTTCCTCCTCCATTTAAGAGAACACTGGACATATTTTTGCCTCACTCCCATCTAAGGGATTGACTGCTCTTGTGTTACGCACACTGAATTGATGCCATCATGCTTCTGTTCTTGTTCTGTGCTGGAGATCTAGGAGTGCGCCCACAGCAAGTGGGCAGAATGGAGCCAAAAGACGTGAAATTGTCCTTTTTGTTAGATCACTAACAAAGACTAAGCTTTGTCCTCTGTAGAACTCTGAAGGTTGCAGGGCTTGAATTATTATTATTATTATTATTATTATTATTATTATTATTATTATGTTTTTGTATTTCCTTTAGTGCTCAATGTCCCTGTGGGTATCCTGGCAAAGCTGAAAGTGGGCACTGCAAACCTTCTGTCTCCAGAGAGCCTTCCCTTCCCTGGGTGCCAGTGGAGAGAACAGGAGATGTATGAGCCAGGCAGCCTTGCTGGGTCCAGCATTGGCTCTATTGGCATCTCAGCGTGGGTCCCAGTTCCTAAACCTGATGAGTCCAGTGTATTCCCCCTCTAATAAGACTTGATCATAGTGCATACCAGAGAGACTGCTGTACTATGTGAGTTTGAACATACAAAAATCATGTCACATTCCTGGAGTATACCACAGTCTCGATAAAATACCAACTGTTACTGTTGGAGCAGAATCAGCTCCCTTTGATGTCTCCTAGGTCTAGGAAAGTCGATGTGGAACATTCCTTGCTCCCTTCCATTTTAATGTCTTTCTGGACACTGGATCTTCCGCCTAAACTTTCTTCCTCAAAATACTCACGCTTCTTCACATTCCCTGAGGACCACAGTTCCTGCTCAGTTAACACGACAATCTATTAAGCACAAATACATTATTGTCTGAATTAGCATTCATGCCTCACAGGAGCTGCTGGTGGATATATATTGGATACAGAAATACAAGGCACATTGGGATTCAGGGGCGTAGGGCAAATGATTTGTTCAGGAAGAAGAAAAACCTTTAAAAGTGCAAGACTTCTGCAAACTTTATGAGATCAAGATCAGGAGCTGGATGGTAGACGCTATTGTCTTTTTCTACAATGTACTTACAAATTTGGAATATCCAGGAGTCTTAATCATGTGAAGAACAGCCTCCCAGACCCTGATGGATGTGAAACAGGTTAAACATTTGGAAAACCAAACGAGGTATAGCTTTAGACACACAAAACAAAAATAGGTTTAGTGACTGATGTTCCAAACCCGATAAAGGTGAAAACAGTTTTATAATTCAAACCGAGTAATACAAAATTTGATGCTGGCCATCTCATTTTACAGATGAAATGAAACACACCCCAGATTAGGGCCACTGTTCTGCCCATTTCATAGGACACACAGCGAGAGGCTTGCCCTGTATATAAGTTCAAGCTAAGGCTAATGAGGGAGGAAGGTGTTTGTGTGGAGCTCTCTACAGATCCCTGGGGTGAAAATGCACAATAGAGACTGACCTCTGGGCCCAGATATACAAACAACATGTGCATCCCCTCTGGGTACATACTCACCTGCGCTGTTTGCATTCCCTTTGAATCATAAGCATTTCAGCAGTATATTGATATACTTATAGAAATATATAATATACTTATAATGCTTACATACTTTTACAAACATATTCTTATAATAATATGGCACGTTACAAGATTCTACAGGAAAATTGCACTGTGGATATATGGTTGAATTTAAACGCTGTGTGAAAGAATCCCACAGTATCATCCTTGAGAGAGAAACTCGAGGCTTAGCCTCCGGTCTAAATCCTTAGAGCTTGGTTTGCATATGATTTCAGAGCCAGGCTTGGATTATCTTTGAAACTACCTGCCGCTTGTTTGCAGCCACAGCGCCAGGCATGTGTCTGATCACAGAGTAACTGTTATTTCCGTGCTCTGAACTCTACAGACCGTGGTGGGCTATAGTAATTCAGAGTGGAAAGGGTCTTGATGTGTTCTAGAGAGATGCAAAGCCTGCTAACAGAGCCTCCTGGGGACACTCTCCAAGGTCCCAGTGCATGGTTTGATGACAAAAAAAACCACACTGATGTTGGGAAGTGAGTTTTAACTTGTCTACAACCTTTTAAAACACACATATACACACACGCACACACACACACACACACACACAAAACAACAGTATCTGGCAATATTTTTGAGGTGCAGGAAAAGTATTTGTAAAGTACTTATGAAGACACTTCTGAGAAGATGGTATGCTATGTGGCTGGGGCGGGAAGCCGAGAAGTGAGCTAGGACTGCCAAGGGGCAGATGGGAAGGTCGTTTGAAAGGAGGGAATGGTTTCCCTGTCATAAGGGAATTTTCATCAAAGGGCCCTCGAATGTCAAACCCCATTAGTGGCAACAGGTGAGTAAAGAAATGAGTTATTTGTAATCAAAGCAGATACTCAGGGCTCTGCCAAACCGTCTGAAAACCGAGTGGCATTTCCGATGCACCTGGCAAGGAATTCAGGTGCAGATCAAAAGCAGAGGCAGCCCGCACGCAGAGCAGCAGGCACTCTGGGATGGATGGGGCAGTCTAGCTGTACTTACCCAAAGAGTCTGCTAATTCATATCTTTGTATCTGCTGGAAATTACACTTTATCAAGTACCTTGCTAAGACATACAAACACTAGAGAGAGAGAGAGAGAGAGAGAGAGAGAGAGAGAGAGAGAGAGAGAGAGAGAGAGAGATTTCTTCTAGGGGTAGAAGAACAAGGTCAACTATTTTGGCATTTGATATCATGATTATAACACTGATGCTGTATTTACAACACCCTCAATCTTTAGATGGCAATGTGGCAAATGATGTGCATATAGGGCCATCCTGTATTAGCTTAAATTATGCTGTTCAACATTTATTGCTTCAAATTCTGCACATGTCTTAAATCGTCCCTTTAAATATATATGTCTTTGGGAGAGTGAAAATATTGCCAAGTACTATATAGCTTAGCAATAGCCGGTGGTTACTAGTTCTCCAATCACTACTCAACACTCTCAACTGCACAGCACTTCTCACAGCTGTCAGTCAGTGCCCATTTTACTCTAGGTGTGCTGTATCTGAGCTAAAAGGTAGTCCACAGAGTCTCAAACACAAGTTTAACAGTTGGTGACAATTATAGACAGGGCAGGCAACCCTGAACTGTTTATCAACATTCCTCAAGCCTGTTTTTCTCCAGTTTTTCTCTAAATAGCTACTTTTTCCATTTACAGTTGGCCTTGAAATGCATGCTGTGTTTGTCTTCAAACAAAAGTGCCCACTACTCTGAAATCTAAGGATTCTCCTCAACAAATGACTGTGTTGGGCTACACAAAAGTCACTATTGGGAGATCAGGGACATGTCTGTCTTGTAAACATCTTTTCGTTTGATGCCAACTGGCTTAGAATCTGCCTTATGAGAAAGAGTACATTGCCTTTCAGACTCATACAGAAGTTGAGCATCTATACTCCACGTTCTTGGATGCTGAGTTAGGTGTGGCAGGGAGGACATCAACAAAAGGATGACAATAGACCAGAAAGAACAGGATAAATTAACAGGAGAATGGGAGGTGTTTTGAAATTCATTCTCTCTCTCTCTCTCTCTCTCTCTCTCTCTCTCTCTCTCTCTCTCTCCCTCTCTCCCTCTCTCCCTCTCTCCCTCTTTCACAAGATCAGGATAATTCACCCTCTCTGGGAGAAGTAGGGAAAGAAGTTAACTTCTTTCTGGGCCTAGGCATTATTTATTTATTAAAATAATATAGTAAGTCTTTTACCACTGACTAATAATGTCTAGATTGTTTCATGCATTTCAAGTATTGAATTGATCTTGTGTTGACATAAATAACTTATATGTATTGATGAACCAGCCTTCTTAGTGATGATTTCTCGCCTATGTTCACAAAGGTATGGACTGTGATTTTTTTGATTTTGAAATATTTGCTTGGTTTAGTAACAAATAAGTCCCAATGTCTTTTTTTTTTCTTTTCTTTATTGAAATGGTGTCACTGTTTGGTAGGATTTTCCAGTAAAGTCATCTGTACCTGGAGACTTTTCAGATGTTTTTTAATTACAGGTTCCACTTTTTTTCAGCCATAGGACTCCTAGTTGTTATCTATTTCTTCTTGAATAGGTTTGGGTAGTTAGTGGTTCTTGAGAAACATGAATTGTCAAATGTATGGTTGTATAGTTGGTAACAGTGTGTGTTCATTACCCTTTTAACAGCTAGAATGTCCGCATACCCTCCTTTCATTTCTGGTATTAATAAATAGCGCTTTTTTCTTTTTGTCATTGTTATTAGAAAAGTGTCAGTGTAATTGATTTTTTTCCCACAGAGCCAGTTTTTGGTTTCATTGATTTTTCTCTATTTTCTGTTTCTAATTTCATTGCTGTCTCCTTTTAGTCTATCTTTCTTTCTCCTTGTTCTTATCAAGATAAACTCAGCTTGATTTAAGACCAACGCCTTTGCTGTTCAAACATTTCCTCTTCAGATTCCATATTCAGCTGCGTCTTCCAGACTCTGTGTTTTCGCTTTTGTTCATTGGAATGTTTCCTGATTCTCCTTGAAATACTCTCTGTGGTCCTGAGATTACTTATATGTATTTTCCTTGATCCAAATATTCTAAGAGCTCTCTCTCCTTATGACACTGGTTTTTAAGTCCTAGCAGTGGCCCATGACTCCTTGAGAAGATGTTTTCGCTTGTTGTTGAGTGGTCTATTACACTTTAGTTGGTTCCGTTGTTTGATTTAGTTCTGAATAGCATCACTGTTGCTAATAGTTGCATTATTTACCGAGAAAAGTATTTGAGTTTATTGAGTTGTGGGATCATCACTCTTTTATGTCAGCTTTTGTAAGATCCATATTGATTAGTATGCATACATACTAAGAATTGCGATACATCATCAACTTGACCACTATTTTATTATGTGTCTGTTAGTTAATTGCTTGCTTAAGACAGAGTCTCACCTATGCAGCCCAGGCTGATATCAAACTCACCATCCTCCTGTCTCTGCCTCTGAGACAGACATAGCAGAAGAGACTGCTTAAGGTGCCAGAGTCAAAGGAACAGGGGCCATGGATTTCTTGGTTCTGGGTCCTGATTAGGCAATTTCTTGTTCTTATTTGCGTCTCATCCTTATCCCTGATATTCTAGGTATTAGCAAGTTGAGCTGTAGGATGGTGATTGGGTTATCAGAGAAGAACTCTCACGAATTGTATTAATGGCTTTATTAAACACTTAGAGACCTGCTGTAAACCAAAATTCAGAGCCCCATAGACACCAAATGTGAAGCACCTTAATTACAGAAAACCTCTAGAACTCTGGGAAACAAATTCATGCTGTTTATAATCTACCAAGTTTATGGTATTTTTGCAACAGCAACTTAAAAGAGTCAAGACATTTGTTCTTCTAGCAGCTGAGAAAGTGACAGGGCCATTCTCATTGCTTAAGTCTGTTCGAGCTGGTTTTCTGTCACTTAAAAAAATGTCTGTGACCACAAACACTCAGTGACTCAGAAAGGATTATCTGTAAACTGCTAACTAAACGTCACTTGAAAAGCTGATTTTTTTAAAATAAATAATGATGATCATTATTACAATCAACTAAATAATGGCATGTATGTGGTACCTTTTAAAGTATTTGAGAATATTTGAAAGCCAGTTTTAAAAGTTAAGCATTCTCTTTGCAATTTTGCCCAACTTAATTAGCTTGGTAAATTATAGTTAATGCAAATCCATCAAAATAAATTTCAGGCTAGCCTCTGTCAAATTATCTAAAAATATACATTAATTAAATGGTACAGTGCTATTTTCCAGGTGCTGGAATCAGTTACCTTAATTAGAAACTACAGAGATTTCTTCTTTCTAAAAACGAAGCCACATTCCGACAGCAAAAGAAGACAGCCAGTGACTTTGCAGGGCTGTCATCCTCCCGCCATGTCATTACTCAAAATAAAATGCGACGCAGGCCTCCAGTGGTTGGTGTTGTAGGATGATAAGAATGAGCCTGGTGGATTACCATGATGCCTGGAGCCCTGTGGTTCAAGTCTCCATTGCGAGGACTTGCTTCTGCAGTATCTGCCTTGGCCTAAGTCCACACTCAGACTCCAGAGCCAATTCCACCCTTGCTCTGACTGAAAGGGGATCTAAGAGGTCTCTAGACGAGAAACATCAAGGCTCCTGCTTAAGCCTCAGGACTATTCTGACTCTTGTCTGGTTCCTTATATCAAGGCTAAGGTCCACCTTTGTGCCCCAAGGGTCTCTGGCAGAGTTCTACACTACTTAAGGACTTGGGTAGGTTTTAGGTCCAAAGCCTTCTGCCTAAGCATAGTGTTGGCATCTGATCCCAGACACGTATGCTAAGGATCTTGATGCCAGTTGTCCACATCCCTTTTACCTAGAAGACTTTCTCCTTGGGCTCACCTCATCCTACAATATATTCTTGATGTCAACTAACCATGTCTTCACCTTCTGTGCCTCTCCAGAGACTCCGTCTTCTCTGATAGGGGCATCTAGAGCACAGAAGCTATTCTCGCTATCATTGTCTTACTGCCAGTTAGCCCAGTGATTATCAACCTGTGGGTCATGACCCCCTGGGATCACATATCAGATATTTACATTATGACTTATAACAGCTGGAGGAAAATTACAGTTATAAAGTAGCAATGAAATAACTGTATGGTTGGGGGTCACCACAACCTGAGGAACTGAATTAAAGGGTCATAGCATTAGGAAGATGGAGAACTAATGAGTCCTAAGCTCAGTACTAGCAGAGCATACACCTAAAGACAGTGTCATTTGTTTTTCTTAGCCATTACTCAGAACTTTTCGTATGCCTTCCTCTACAATGCTTCTATGAGCAGCTGATGTCATACTTAATCAACTGAGTCATCACTGTTTGCCCAGCTGCTTCTCCAGCTCAACTATCTGCAAGTCAAAGGCGGGCACATGCTTTACTCCATCTAACTCCCCAAGCCTATATGCATACTTCTGAACCTCGCAGACTTAGAATTATGCAAGATGGTAGCGTTGGAGTACAGTCATACCTCAGATATTCTCAGTGTAACAGTATGCCAACTGTTCCAGTTGTCTACTTCTTTATCTCACTAAAATAGCTATGGGATACTTTCTTGATTAGTAATCTCATGTTACAAAATTCTACCCCTCTGCCAATCACCCCTACATCCAGGCAAAGGAAGTCAGGGCAGCATTTTACTTCATCTATCTTGAGGTAACCACAATGCGGAAATGTATCAGGTCACTCCACTAGGGGATGGTGCATCCTTTCTGCCTACCCATCCCATGCCTGATCTTTGTCTTTGGAGCATTCTGCTAAAATTGCAGCTAATTTTGGCATGGTGGTGACAATGACACAGCCGTGTTAAAATGCTGATAACCAGATAAACCGTTGGAACGTATAGCATAAAGGTTAGAATGATAGATCTACTCTCAAACATGCAGCTGAACTGTGTAATACCGAGCTAATAATTTCTATGCGGGCTGAGTCTTGTCCTCTTCCTATGGGGACATGATTAAATGATGTAAAGTGTAGCACGGTACCAGGTTCATATACAAAGTGCCTTTTTAAAAGAATATAAATAATGGTGATAATTTAGCCTCTATAAGCTTTTAGGAGCGGTGTTCTTTTTCTTTTTCCTTGGCGTTGATTAATTCGAAACCATTTACTGACTACCTTAAGTGTGTGAACATTAAACCAAGCCCTGCGGGGAATGCGAAGCCGTAAAGCAGTGCCTGCTGGATAAAGCTTGTAATCCAAGGAGGGATTAGGTGTGGCCCCAAACTATCAGCAGAGCAGACAGGAGAGCCATAGATGCTGTGGGAGGCTGTGGGCAGCAGGAAATGATGAGTCTCAGAGAGGAACTTGGAGTGCTTGGACGATGACGGGCACAAAGGTCCCAAACGCGCCTATTTTTGACCCATTACAAAGAGTTCTCTCAACTGGAAAAAACAGTGCTATGAAAAAGGCCAACCAAGTGATTTTTTTTTTATGCTTCTGCTATTTATGACTCTGCCAGAGATGTTTAATTGTGTGGTGTACTTTAAGGCTGGGCAAGAGATCCTTTATAGGTACTCATTAATTCAGCCAACCCAAACGAGCTGTAAATGAAACTGACAAATGCTATTATCCTACTCGCCTGAATTTCTCTTTTTCTTTTGGCAGATTATAGCTTGAAGACCTCAAAATTCCTGACACTGAGCACAGAGGCAAAGGGCCACAGATAATTAGTGTGGACTGGAGCTGAAGCCATTTCCTTTTCATATTTAATGTGTAGTAAAAGCCACTGGAATACCCCGGTCCTGAGGCTAGGATTCAGGAGTCTCGGTGCCCTTGAAAGGCATCAGGTTTAATTATCTCCGGCCCCATGCCCTCTTGCTGGTCTCTAGGTGGAAGTGAGAAAATGACTAGGCCCAGAAAGAAGTTAACTTCTTTCCCTACTTCTCCCAGAGAGGGTGAATTATCCTGACCTTGTGAAAGAGGGAGAGAGGGCGAGGAGAAGGAGAAAGAGAGAGAGAGAGAGAGAGAGAGAGAGAGAGAGAGAGAGAGAGAGAGAGAGAGAGAGTTCCCCTCAAATAAAACACTTAGGTATGAATCTAACAAAGCTTGCATAGCCTCTCTGTGATCGAAACTGCAGAGGCTTGTGAATGAAGTAGAAAATCACAAGACTGACAGATGGTGAGCCATGTTGTGCTCATGTCTGAAGGCTCTACAGACTGAAGACACTGTGCGTCTCAAATTTATCTACAGCAGCATTTTGAGGGGAGGGAGATGGTAAAAAACTATCCATACATAAAGTCTAGGACTTAGAGTTATCAAACTATTTTGGGAAACAAAATAAACTTCAGGAAAGCACACCATCCAACTTTAAGATTTGCTACAAAGCCCTAAAAGAGGGTGGTGGGGGTGCTATGAGAATTCATCTTGGAGATTAGTAAATAGGAGTGTCTACAACCAGGGCCACGCAGTTATGGTTGAGTGATTAGTCACTGGTCAGAGACAATCCACTGGAGAAATAGCAGCCTTTTCAAAAAAACAGTCTTTTTAATTTAAAAAATAACTTAAATTAAATTATTTTATTATAAAGTACAAGTGAAAGCATCCCACAGCTAGACTAAGGTAGCTGCTCAAACACTTGACTGGCCCCAAACTCTATCCATAACAATACATTTCTATTCATTTAGAATAGTCATTCTGAAGCTCAAATGATTTAATAGTAAAGATAAAATCATAAACCCTTCGTAGAAAACACAAAAGACCTCATGAACAGAGGTTAAACTCTTCTTTTTAAGAGGAGGGAGTATTTATTTGACTCATAAGTTCTGGTTATTAAACTGAGAATTTTTACAAATAACAAAAGCAGGATTCAGAATTTAAAAAAATAAATGGATAGATTAGGTCTTAACAAAACTTAAACTTTCTACTTACACCCATTAAAAATCCTATCAATAAATGCGTCTAATCGGTCCATAGCCATTCAAGACTCAGAACAGCAACGTGGCCTTCCATTGATACAGTTATTAGTCAGCAACGAGAAGACAAAGAAAGGCCAAGACAGGGACTGCTACTGTCTCAGAGCACCACACCCGATGCAGAAGGAGGTGCATTGGAGTTCATTCTCAGTTGTGTCCTATAGAACACCTCAGTGCTGGGCCACGGTACCAGGAGGCACTCAGACTGCATCCGGCTATGCTTCACAGGACCTTCTGGCGCCAAGCGCTGTGTGGCTGTACAATGGGAAAGACAGAGACAGAGCGATGAGGAGCAGCCCAGAGAACCCCAGGGGTTCAGTGGAAGGGTCTGTTCTGCGAGGGGTCACGTGGGATGCAGGGAACGCCGGCTGTGGTCTTCATGGAGAAATACGTTAAAACTCACATGACTATGCCCCTGTGTAAATTGCCACTTCCACACTGTGCAACTTTAAGAACTAAAATAAAGTCCAGGGATGCTGGCATGTGCCTGTAGTCTCAGAACTCAGAGGGCTGAGACAGGGGGATCACAAGTTTAAGGCCACTGTGGTCTATACAGGTAGACCTTGCTAAAAAAAAAACAAACAAACAAGCGAATGACAATAGAAGACTTCATCATTCACGTGTTTTAATGCCCTAAGATAGAAAAAGCTTCCACTCCAAAGAGTCCTGATTTGATTTTATAAATCTAATAATTTCTATAAACCATAAAATATTGAAGGACAAGTGACGGGCTGGGAAAAAATATTTCCTATGTATATAATGGCTAATGTACCTAGCATATTAAAACTCATTTATATCAGAGACAAACAAACCATGTGTGTGCATGTGTGAGTGTTTTGAAAGGTTGAAATAGGCAATTCCTAGAATAAAAACCTCAAAGGGCATAAACAAAGACCACTTGAAAAGACACACTGAGTCACAAGAGTTACCACATCAAAGGCAAAGACACTCCTTTCTTCAATCAAAGGCAGGACCCTTCCGCTCAACGACTCTACCTGTAGCAATCTTTCCTATGAAAAGATTTTAGTGTCCCATAAACATTTACATATAAGCAAAAGGATGCATGTGTGAGAATACTGTGTTATTGTTTGTGCTAATGAAAACATATTAATAAATTAAATGTTTACTATTGAGTTATGGTAGTCTGTCTTAAGGAATATTATGCAGCCACTAAAAAGAATGACATAAATCAATATTCCTTGACAGGGGAATAACTCCTAACAAATCATAGGGTGGAGGGGCCAGTAGCAGGACAATGTGTGTGACATCATGATTATTAGAGACAAAGGTGTGTGCTTACTTGCATATGTACATATGTGTTACATGTATACATGTGTGTGTGTATAAATGCAGGAACATTGCCTCTCTTGTTCACGGCAGCAGCTTCAGTTGTGATTTGTGGCTGAAGGCGCAGTATGAGCTTTCTAAAAAAGAAATTAATTACATTAGTTAAATGTGCTTAAGTTGGCATCATCCAAGGCGAGGTTAATAATTCACAAAGCTGTGTGGAAACAGACAGTGTAGGGGCCCACAAGGCTGCTCCTAGCCACAGATCTAAGGAAGTGGCAGGGTAAGGACTTGAGAGGATCTGTGGCATTCAGCCAAGGGATACATCAGGTTAGAAAGTCGCATTTCCTTTCCTTCCGTCCTCCTGAGTTCTTCACTAGCTCATGCTGCTGGCCATCCTAGAGCAGGAGGCCTTGAGCAGCCTCTGATCAGTGTCTGAGCAGCGGCTGGGTGGGGACAGGCAGAGAGACATCCGCAGGGCAAGCAAAACCTGCCTTGTTCTTTTATCCTCTATAAATTGCTACTAATAAAATGTGTTATGTTTGTAATTTTTATAAATAAAAAAGATACAGTTTTCCATCTTATTTTTGGAGCAGGAGCCCTAGTCACACCCTCTCATAGAGGCAAAAGAAAGTCGAGTTCTTACCCTCATAAGTACTGAAGTTGAGCTAGATGTCAGCCAGAATCAAGTCCCCCATCCCTTTTCTAAGGGTCTTCAATTTTGTTCAGGTCCCTTTAATCCCCCACACTTCAAGGCCCCGTTGATCTTAAGGCCGCCTCTCCAGTGATTGGCAGCACCCAAGTCCGTACCCAACCAGTGAGGATAGAGAGAAACCTTGCTTGAGGCAGTTTCAGTGGCTAATCTGAAGGCCGTGACAAAAATCCCCAATGTTAACAACCTAAAGAAGGAAAAGTTTGTTTTGACTCAGTTTCTGTTCATCAAAATTCGGAACATAAGGTGGTCGGTCATTGTGCAGCCATAGACCTGAAGCAGAGACAGACACTTGAAAGAACCCAGATAATATACCCCGTGGTCCTGCTTCTGATGACCTGCTTCCTACATCCACGGTTTAATGGAGGTTCCGCAAACTCCCCAACACGATGCCACCAGCAGGGAGTCACATGCTCCAGGATATTAGCCTGTTGGGATATTTCAGACTGAAACCATAACAGAGGTCTCTAAGAAGGTCAGAGAAAGGCTGCACGGGGCCAACAAGGGCTTCTGAAGCCGGTGCCCTTGGCTCACTTCTCTCACAGAGGGAGCCAAGCGCTGAGGTGGGAGGACCCTGGATTCTTGGCTGATTCACGCAGCCACGCGGGGCTTGCAATTCTGCATTGGTTTCCACGATATCTTGTTTTTCTTGGAGCACAGAGGGAATTTTATTTGAGTGCCCCATAGCATCTTGCTGGTTCCCTTCTGGCAGCTTTCAGGGAAGGTGGCTATTAGACACGTCCATAAAACATGTCACACCCGCTGACATGCTGGCTTCCCTTGACCTATTGTGCATATGTCACGTCCACTGCTTGACAGATGCACTCTCACCAGGCATGGTGCTCCACCGCACCTCTCCTTCAGAAGCATGGTGTTCCATCACACTGTGTTTCAGTGTATTGAAACCCCGCTTCGCTGCTCAACACGGGACGCGCTCACTCCCTCTCTTTCTCCTTCTTTTCCTTCCTCTGTTATTCCTTCCTGATTCTTTCATAACAGAAGGCGAATGGAAGGCAAAGGAGGAAAAGGGACAGGTAATTTAGTATCCTGACACTGAATCTGAATATTCTTAATTTGAATAGTAAATTGGGATTACGCATCATAGAGAAGAACCTGAGTGAGACCCACCATCTTCTCCTTTCTGCAGGTGGTTCTTCTCCATCTGAATGTCTTGGCTTTTCCTCTATGCCCAATAGACAAGACTCACAAGCATGTTCCTGGACCACGGAGCCCTGACTTTAGTCAGGACTTACGTTAGTATCCATGTCAGTGTGGGAAGATGGGCTTGCCAAGAAGTCCAGCTTAGCATTCCTGCCAGCAAGTGGGAGGTGCTACAAGCCATACTTCTGTTAGAGTGGTTTGCTGAGACACTCATCGGCCACACTCTCATGTCTAGTAACCACAGCGGACTTCAAACACCTCAGTCAGGTGTACAGGTAGACAGTCAGTCCTTCACACCTGGACTACAAAATTTCATCAGTGCTTGGTGGACAGGCTCTCCTCTGTGTAGCTATTTCTCCTACCTCTCTCTCGACAGCAGGCCTCCCCATTGTGACTCCTCCCTCTGTGACAGGGAATAAAGCTGCTCTTAGTTCTTTTCCAGCAACAACACCTTTCAGAAATGGTCCTGCCTCCTTATTGAACAGTGACAAAGACAATAAAGTTCCAGAGCAAGCATGTTCAAGAACCCCGATTCCAGAGAGCCTCCCTTGGACACTCCCTTGACACTCCGGTTCCATAGTTTCTCCTTTGGATGTTACCCAGTTGCTGCTTAGCTTTTACTTCCTGTGTGACTTATGCCTGCTTCGTTTATCACTTGGAAAGGACATGTTTTGGTATTCTCTGATTGTATCCTACATACTATGGAAACAGATGACCTGCAGGCATTGACTAAACTCAGCTTTCAACCTTTCAACCTTTACTGGCTCCCCTCTGTGGATTTAAATCATGTTCTAACTGACACAATGGGGAACTCTTCACATCCACCTGGAGAAGTGACCCATCCACCCCGAGTGACAGTGTAACCTGCACTTCTTGTTTACTTTTGATTAGGATAAACCTCAAGCATTTCTTTTGCTTTTGCAAGAGACAGTGGCCTTGCATTTATAATAAAAAAACAGAACATACGAGTTACAGCATGGGTCAGAAAGACAAAGCTGAACTTACTTCTCTGCATGGCAACATTTTCTTTCACTGCACATACAAGCATGTATTTTAAAAATTCACACGCTACAGCCATCTGACTCATAAAATATTCATAAAAATAGAAAATTATCTCTCTTTTTTTCCTCAGGAAATATCCTCTTTCTCCCACAATTGTAAGGAAGACCATTTGATTATTTCTAAGCTTTCCATGCCACTGAGCATGTCCCCGCAGAGAGGCTTCAGTGCCACCAGCATGGATGAATACTACTACACATTACTGTGAGCAAAGGAAGGCAGGTATCCTAAGTTATGGATCCAGTGGTCTATCTCCAGTGTGACTTCCCTTTGCTTGAATCCTTGAGTTGTTGAACTGAAGTCCATAGTGAGGTTTCGCTGTGGCTGAGGCTTAATGAATAGAGAGATAAGAGAAAACTATAATCCTTGGCCTTGGGACCTGTGTGGAAAATGTGTTTAGTCATCTCAGACACACACTGGAGCCAATTTTGTTAGGCTTGTTTCAAATGCATTTTAATTCTGGTTTCTGAGTTGGCCCCAGTGTGGGAGGTTTTTGTGTGACCGGAAAGGATGACTAACTGCCTGATATCAAAATGGCCATCTGTAGTAGAAAATTCAAGGATTCAAGCAAAGGAATCTGGAAATAAACTACTAGAGAAATGAGTTGTAGGGCTTGTTCTGATACTCATTTACCTTTGCTTGGCAGTAACATCATGGACAAGGTAACGAGAGATAGGAGCAGGCTTTCTTCCTACTGTCATGCACCTGTCCTTGGGACTCCATGATGTTGCCTTCTTTTCTTCAATTCCAAGACTCTAGAGGTGGCGTGCCTTTCAGTTGTACTAGGTGCCTCTCTACTTCCTGATATGAATTTTATCACTTTTATAATGTGAGAAGAAGCACTGAATATTGTCCTAGACCATTTCCAGACCCAACCCTGGGGAAAATTCACAGCATTCTCAGCGGGAGAGATTGCAACCAAAGGAAATGGGTCTTCTTTTACAGTCTTTCAGGGTTGTACCAATGGAGCAACCACCCTCAACACTAAAAACAATCTCCTTCAACCTTGAGAGAAAGGGCAGTGGGCAGCCTGGGGCGGAGAAGACAAAGCTGTGGAGAAGCATGTTAACAACAGGAGGGTTTCATGAGGGGACATGCCATTCATCATGATCACCAATGATAGCTATCTCCAGAAGGGAGTGTAGTGTCTCTAGGAGGTATGGAATTGTGTACCATTGTAATGGTCACCCCTGCTTCTTAGGTCAAGGGGCACCAGCTCTATTCTGGGGAGATCTAGAAATTGGAGAAGGCAATGCTATTTCAAGACAATGGACACTGTCATTTTCAGGGACTGAATTCTAATTTAAGAACAGCTAAAATACTAGCTGGCATCTATAACTAACTTAGTATCAGAGGTTGAATGTGTCCCTCCAAAATGTTATGTCGAAGCTCTAACCCCAATTATCAGGATATGACTTTTTCTTTTTTTTTGAACTAATGTTTTTTTCAGTGTGATCATTAGGTTAGGACTTGATCTAGTATGATTGGTGTATTGTTAAAATTTGAACACAGGTATGAGAGGTCTCCGTAAGCTGAAAGTGGAACACATCTAGCCAATAAAGGATTGGCAGAGCTCTTCCCCAAACCACTGGAAGCTCAAAGTGAACCCTAGAATAGATCCTCTGTGGTTTTTTAAATCAACCCAGGTGGCACCATTACCTCAGACAGACCACAGCCTTCAGAGCAGAGAGACAATGTAGTCTTTTGCAATAATCTATTGCAGAACTCCCAGACATTAATACAAGTGGTAAAATAACCTAGAGAAATAATTCAACATGGAATGAAGTGTTCCCGGTGAGATTTCTGTTGTGTGGAATTGTGCACTTGATGGATAGGTGAGGAAGAACATATCTGAAGCCACAGTCAAGGTCATAATCACAGAGCTCGCTTGTCTTCACACAGGACATTGACAAGGAGTTGGCGAGCGCAGTCACTTTCAGGTGTGACCACAACGTGCAGGAGTTCCACCATGGAAGCCTCAGCTCCGGTTTGTGTGCCTTCCACAGTTTACCTCTTTCTTCACCTTGTAGCTTTTCTCTTTCCAAAGGTTATGCCTGCTTTACAGGCGGCAGTGTTTCCTTAACTGGCTTCCTAGGTCAGAGCAATGGGGGAAAAGGGAGACATTATTGTGATTTTCAGTCTTAAGCTAAGTCTTGATATTATTGTTGTAACCTTAGCCATCCATTTTCCTGTGGTATGAAAGTTTTCACCATCGGGCGAGAGCCACAATTGCCTCCTCCTACCCATTATTATCATATTATCATTATTTTTTTTCCCTTTGAGAGTTTCACTTCTGGTGAGCAGCAGATGATTCGGATGGATGATGAGGACGGTGCGGTTTGCTTTTAGTGGATGGGTTTGAAGGTAATCTGTTTTCATCACACCGAGAGGTCGGCCAGTCAGTTAACACGAAGAAAACATTAAGGGCAATGTTCTTTCATTTAGGTAAGGGAGGAGATAACTCACGAGCTATTTCTTTCCACTTAAACACTAAAGGAAAGCTGTGAATGAAGCTTTGCTGAAGAAGAAATAGGAAGGAAATTGATTTAAAAACAAACAGATGCTGGCGAAATGATCTCCGGGAGGCTGGGAATCTGGTCCACTTAACTCTCATCTCTTCCACCTTCTAGTGAAGTGCCACCCACTTTTTCCCCCCATTTCATTTCAGCCTGTCTTCCAATACACCATCTGTCTGCTTCATCTGAGAGAGCTCGCAGAGAGAGTAGAAAATAGGGTAAGATAAAGGAGGCCAAATTGTGCTAGAGGGATTTAGCGAAGGTCAGCCGTCTCCTGCCCGTTTCCTTTCTCCACTACTTCAGATCTGGTTTACACAAGTAACCGGTGCCCATGCAGCCCAAGAACCACAGTTCTAGAACCACAATCACCACAGATCTGAGGACACAGACTTCAGTTAGAATCTCCCCCTAACATGACTGAAGTTTCTCGCTGCTGTAGAAAGTAAGAAGTCCTGTGCACACAAAGGTGAGAACGTGGTGGGCTTGTAAAAGAGTCTTGGATGCTGGTGAGGGAGTGGAGCTTACTGACATAGCATGCCATCCCATCCTATAAACGTGGCTGTTCAGCAGTGATAGACATGTGTGGAGCTTCTTATCCCTACACAGTAATCCTGGGACCGCCTTCACTTCATCTATTTCTGTAGTTATTTGTTCACTCTCTCTGTACACAGTCACTCACCATTTCCTGTCATCTTATTAAGGCAAATTAACCCATCCTAACCTGGAGACTTGTGTTTGTGTACTCCCAGCATGGAAGGATTCACTCTGTTTGTTCTTCATCCACGATGGATCTCACCAGTCACATCTGTCCTCTCCAGAACATCATCTGTCTGTGGATCCAGCCATAAATAAGTAAAGACTCTCTTCTTAAATGTCTGATGCCTGGAGTTATGCCTCTTAGAGCTGCATTTACATTTCCAATCAGGACATCACATTGAATATTCATCGTGAGCTTTTCATCAGCTATCAATATAGTCTTTTGATGCACTGCTGGGGCCGGCCCCTGGTTCCTTCCACCCAGCAGTAATTGGGACTTTCATGTTCTCCTTAAATTGCTACACTCACTTTTACAAATTGTATTATTTTTCTTTTATGTGTAACCTTTAATTTATGCGGGCCTGATTGCCTTCTCACAAACACTTTTTAAAGATATTACCTATTTATTAGGTTTTGTTATTATTATACTTATCGCATTCGATTAATGCTTTATTATTTTTTAAAGTCTCTCTCTCTCTCTCTCTCTCTCTCTCTCTCTCTCTCTCTCTCTCTCTCTCAAGATGCTTTGGTCCTGGAGATGAGGGAACTTCTGTCTCCATGATTAATTAGAAATGCCCCTAGTAGAGGAATCGGTAATGGTACTGAGATGCACATTGAAGTAAAGATAGAGGGAGACACTTAGCAAACAATAGCAACAATTACAGAAACAAAGAGAGAGCCAAGGAATGGCATCCCTGCAGGCTGGGAATTAATTGAACAGGGAAAGCCACAGAAGGACAGGTGAGCACTTCCTGCTCCCCAGCTGCTGTCAGGTCCACAGCATGGCTTTGCTTCCTGGCTTTAAAGTGAGGCTTGGAAAGTCAGAGAGAAAAGAAGAAAAGGGGAAGGAAAATGGGAGGGAGGAAGCATGGGAGGGCATGGGGAAAAGCCATCTATTAACTCATTTGTTGTTGCTCATTCCTAAGCAAAGTGCCTGCGTAACACTTAGGTATCTTTTGAAATCTGCACATGCACTTCCTACCTGCTGTGCTCAATTTCAGAACCCAGAGCTGTCATTAAAGAAAAATAGCAACCTTTGTTCTCTCCCCAAGGCACAACATCATGCTGTACCAGTTTTTTTTTTCCAATAAGAAAACAAATCTCTCTCTCTCTCATTCTCTCTCTCTCTCTCTCTCTCTCTCTCTCTCTCTCTCTCTCTCTCTCCTCTTTCTATCCCCTTTCTCTCCTTTTTCTTTCAAAACTGGTGACCCAGACCCAAGCCTTCTGAGCCCTTTCCTTCCTTTTGTGCAGTGGTGATGGACACACTATTACTGTGGTTCACGAAGCAAGATTTTCTTTCCTCTATTTTCAAGTCCCCCTTGATGACACCAGGCCACTTTCTGTAATGGATGGTTTTCATTCCTGATGTGATAGAGGTGCCTTTGAAGCTGGCCGAAGCAGGCATTTTCTTCAGAGACGGGAAATCAGCATGGGTAATTCTGGGGCCTTAGTTAGACACAGAGCCAAGTCCGCGAAGAATAGCCAACTCTTTGGGCTTTTAGAAACTTGATTGGGATGCAGAATGACACATTTTACATGGTTTGACTTAGACTGAATTCTATACATTCAAAATTCATATCATTAAATATATAAGACAGGCCAGAGTTATGATCAAAATATGTACTAATAGGGTATAGAAAGCTGCCCACTGAGTTATTGAGATATTTCAGATGCAGAGTATACAACTTGGTTATTTTTGTGGTTCCTCTGCAATATGAGAGTTGACTCTACCCCAGAAGTCATTCTTGGATACCCTAGGTTTATAGGAAATGAAATTAGACAGCTAGACAGAGATTAATATGGCCTTGGGGTCATTGAGGATAGACTCCTCCTTCATGGACAGCTTTAGATCGAATTTCCCACATCTTTGTAACACTAGAAAGGAAACCATTACAACTGCCTCATTTAGGCCTTCCAGTCAAAAGAATGAAATACTTCTGACCATGAATGGAGCATTCTGCTTCAAAGATTAGAACATTGTCTACTATTGTCTCCTCACTTAAGAATTAATCTACTCGGGCCTGTCAATCACCTGTCTAGGAGACCATCCTTCATATGAAGTCATACTATAGAGCTGGGAGGAATAATTATCTCTTTAGTGAGGTAATGTACTTAACCTTCCCAGAATCCCCTTCTTCAGTGGTCAGTTACAGACCCTTCAACATGGAGGCAGAGTTAAACTTGTCTGCCTTTTGAGTTCTAACAACAACAACAACAACAACAACAACAATAACAACAACAGCAGCAGCAGCAGCAGCAGCAGCTTACCTTTCCTTTGTCTTTTGCTCTAGCTTTTTCTTTTAGGCAGTGTCCAAATGGCTGAGCATGCTTTCCACAACACCCTGGGCTTTCTCACTCTTTCTCTGAAGCTCTTCTCCCCTCTGCCATGACAATGCTTGCAGACCTCCACTGCTGAACATGATGGCTTTCTCTGACCCTAACTTGAAAGGGAATGGTTTCTTTTCTTCTTTTTCTCCATCTCTCTCCTTGTGAGAGTTGCTGAGATTATAGCTTGCCTGCCCTGCTGTTTTTTTCCTCCCAAACTCCAATAAAATTATCTTTGAGCTTCCTATTACGTCCACTTTAAGTTTTTTATTAGGAAGACTAACACAGACAGGAGCCATAACTTCTCAGGTAACAGCAACACATTGATTTCACTGTGTGCCTCTAAATCCCAAGTTGAGAGGTTTAAGAGGACTATTAAAGTGGAAACTTTAGGGTTCTTTGGGAAGTCAGTTGTGTAGGATGGTGTTTTGCTGGGGCAAACACGTGAAAGGTTGTTTCACTGAAGTGGACATGGGTAAAAGACTAAAGCAGACTTGTGAAGGAACATTTGTTTCACTGAAGCAGACACAGGTGAAGGATGTTCTGCTAAAGCAAGCACATGAAAGGACACATGATGAAAGCTTATTTGTTAACCACATGCATGTATTGTTCTGCCTTACATTGTGTAGTTGAGTTCCATTTGTAGGGACTCTATAGAGAGAAATGCACCAAAAAACTTCTGGTGGTGTGCCGTGGCTTCTAGTAGTGTTAGCTGAGACTGACTCACATGCTGAGGTAAGACACACGCTGAGGTAAGATCCGTGGAGAACATGTGATAAAAAGACTCCACAGTGATGGAGGCTGAGCTTGGCTTGCTTGCATAGGCAATGCTTGTTGGTCTTGTGTCTTCACTGATCTTCATTTCTCTGAGAGAGGCACAGTAGAGAACTGCTCCTGGTGTCCCTTCCTCCTCCTGCCTAGCTGTTCCTGCTAGGTTGTGCCACCTGCTGCTATCCTGACACTGCTGAACTATGACTGGACTGCTGGTCTATCCGTGAAGTGTTTGCAAGTGGATGGAGCTGCTGTGATTTCCTGACAACACAGCAGGAATTGCTCCAAAGAACCCTTTCTAAATATGTCCACTCCCCAACCCAACCCCACCCCGTATCCTTTCTTTTCTACTACCTCCGGTGGGTAGTGGGCTAAAATGGAGATTAAAGCATTTAAGAACCATCATTAAAAATAAGATTTGAAAAGTAGCAGACTATCCTGATGTCACAAAGGATTTCACCACTTAATCTGCAAGCATAGTTGCATATGGCTTATCTCTCTTTTTACTGGAGACATGCTATGCTAGCTTTGGTCCCATGTCCTAAACTCTGTCAGCTCTTCTTCTTCCTCCTCTTCCTCTTCCTCCTCTTCTTCTTCTCTTCTCCTCTTCCTTCTCCTCCTCCTCCTCTTCTTCCCCTCTTCCTCTTCCTCTTCCTCTTCCTCCTCCTCCTCCTGCTCCTCTTTCTCCTCCTCCACCTCCTTCTTCTTTTTCTTCTTCTCCTTCTTTTTTGGGGAAGCACAAATATTTATTTCAGTGTTCAGCCAAGGTACTTAACCACATGAAACAAAGGCTTACAAACAGCGAATGCCATCCTGAGTGCACAGCAGCAGCACTTCAACCCTTACAGAATCCACCCATGGACAGCACTGTCACACCATCCAACAGCAACGTGAACACCCATCTGCTTAGGCCAAATACCGCTATGGTCAAATAGCTGATGACGAGGGAGGACGTACTCTGGTAGAGTGCCCCACTGTGAGAGCATTGCAGTAGCATTCCATGTGCTCTACAGATGCAGCTGACCATGAATGCTCATCGGAGCCTCTGCAGCACCTCACAGCTTCACACACACGACACAACTCAGGTCACATTGCCGAACGCATCTTAAGAGCTTGCTTTCTTTCTTTTAAAAACAGTTCTGACTTTGGGTAAAGCACAATGTCCCTTATGTGCAAATATGTAAACCCTAATTACTAGCCTTTCAAAATCTCTAGTTCTGGTTCCAACACGTCTTTAGAGAGGAAAATAAGTCGTTCACCCACCTGGCCTTCCACCAGGTTAGGATACACCATGCTTTCAGGTGAGGAGAAGTTCAGGCTACTGCCTACACCACATGCATTCCTTAGGTACTTCTTGGCGTCAGTTTACCTGTTCCTGCTTTAGGACAACCCAGTCTAAGTTACCCAGGAAATGTATCCAGCCATTTACAAAAACAAAGTCTTACATGCTCTTTACATTTAAAATCAGGGTCTTATTTACTTGTATATATTCATCTACAAGATAGATATACACTAAAAAATATGTATTATTTCTTAACTTTGTCAATTATGTATATAAATACTTCACTGAAGATGCATCATTCAAATAAACAAATATAAAAATTGTTTTTATATAAAGGGTCATTCTTTACTATTTAGGGATATAAAATGATTACAGTACAATTAGTCATTAAAGAGTTGCAAACCATGACAGCAGTGAACAGTCCCTTGTACAAGAGTCCATTTGGAAAGAAGTCAAGTAAACTTTGTAACATATTGCATAAACACTTGAGCCACAAGTGCACTAGGGTGCACTACAGCCCTGCCTCCCTGGTGCTCTTTGTCTCTCTATCTGGGCTGGATGTGGAACTTACTCCTCACTTTTTGGTGGTTCTTGTTTTCCATTAAGCTCTTGATCAACTTGTTTGATGCACTCTGGTATGCCAACGTACTCCATGAGAACAAGCTTCTGTCAGGTCTGCCAAATTAAAGTCTAATTTTCTGACTGAATTTTGAACTGATAAATGGTCTTGCAACAGCCAGAAGTGATTGGATAAACCAAGAGGGATGCACAATGATTAGAGAGTTTACGTTTTTCCTTAATCGTCTGTCAATCTGAGCTATCCCAGACTGGGCATTTTCCTTTGAGTTGTCGCACCGTTTAAGTAAATGATCATCTAGTTGTCTGCTACCAAAAGCTCTAACGTGCCAATAACATATTTAAAGAGAGTGTCCATCGACAGCAAATACAACAATGGCATTTAAGCCATCCCCATAACAGCCTCCATGGCTAATAACTCTTTTGTGGGGTTCGATTGCCTTCATGTCCACTCAGTGGTCCACCTCTCCAATCCTGAACATGTGTCAGTGGCATCTATCTTCCTTTTCTTCTGTGGCCGTGTATTCAGTAATTGAGCCTTTCCTAATGACTCCAGGAGTTTTGGTTTGGGGAAGATCATCTTCCCACTCAAACTCATCACTCCGTTGTCTAAACCTTCCAGGTCAACTTCTCCGCCTTCATCCAAGTCATGTGACCACAGAGTCTTCACCAGGATCCAGGGTCAGGCTGATGTCTGGGGCCATTAGTTTCTTCCGTACTTTGTTTCCATTAACTTCTAATGAGCCAGGCTGTCTGTCTGGACCAGTTACATCTAGTATATCTGCTTCAATGCTGTCATCTTCTGGTAAAGGTTTTGGAAAATCTTCATCCTGCCATTCTTCCTTCAGCTCCATGCCTTCCATCCTCAGCCTAGACTCAATGTCAATTTCCAGCTCCTGGCAATCCAGGCAGTCAAGATCCCCTGAGGAAGCCGCAGGCCCGCTCCTCTTTGTCCCTCCAGGCCAGGTTGCAGAAAGCAGCTGTGGAGCAGGGCTCAGCTTTTCCCGGATGTTCTTAGCTGCTCTGTCATCTTCTTAAGGGCCTTGTATTTGTATAGACCAAGCATGCTCACCACAGTCCCATCCCCTCTCTATCCACTACTTATTTTGACACTTTCTTTTATAACTAGATCTTATATCCATACTTCCTGTGTAGATTGTATGTTGTATCTTTTACTAGTGAGAGGTTTCTTCATTCTTTGATTTCTATCATTGTGAGTTTTATTTGTTACATACTAAAGTTACTGTCTTTCGTAGTTACTGTGTGAAATATCTTTCTAGGAGACAAATTTTTCTTTTGGCTTTCAGCAGGCTTCAGGCTTTTCCTTCTTTCAGCGTGAAATTCCTGAAAAAAAATTCCAATGTCTTGCGGGGTACATTGCATCAATAGTCTGATGGTCAGAGGGAAGCACGCGCATGCGCATACACACACACACACACACACACACACACACACACACACACACACACACACACACGAAAAAAAAAGAACCAAACCAAAAATCAATCAAACAAACAAAAAAAGCCCCCAAAAAATCAGCAATACCAACAAACAAAATTAAAAAAATATCTCCCCAGATACAGCTTACCTAGAATTGAGTTTCTTTATCCATAAGGGTATTTTTCTGCCTGAGGTAGACATTTCCTTTGTAAAACTGTTCTGTTCTAAGAGTCTGGTAGTCTTGAGCCATTTCCTAGGTATTTTATGGTTCATGTATAGGCCCCTTTCCCTCTGCTGTGTTCATATCACTTGTTCTTTGTCTTTAGGGACATTGCCTGACAGGATGACAAGGCAGCTACATCATACATGCGTAGACAACGAATGAAAAGTAAAGCCTTGTTGTGGCTCCTGGGAAAAGATGGAAATTACTGGGGGTGGGGCTATAGTGCCAGCCTAGTCTAAGTCATTACTGGGGGTGGGGCTATAGTGCCAGCCTAGTCTAAGTCATTACTGAGGGTGGGGCTATAGTGCCAGCCTAGTCTAAATCATTACTGAGGGTGGGGCTATAGTGCCAGCCTAGTCTAAGTCATTACTGATGGTGGGGCTATAGTGCCAGCCTAGTCTAGGGGTGGGGCTATAGTGCCAGCCTAGTCTAAGTCATTACTGAGGGTGGGGCTATAGTGCCAGCCTAGTCTAAGTCATTACTGAGGGTGGGGCTATAGTGCCAGCCTAGTCTAAGTCATTACTGAGGGTGGGGCTATAGTGCCAGCCTAGTCTAAGTCATTACTGAGGGTGGGGCTATAGTGCCAGCCTAGTCTAAGTCATTACTGAGGGTGGGGCTATAGTGTGTGTTTAGTCTAAGTCATTACTGAGGGTGGGGCTATAGTGTGTGTTTAGTCTAAGTCATAACTGCGGGCACGGTTATGCATATGAGGAGGTGGAAGTCGTATTAAGATTTCTGTGGCCAGAGAAGACATTGTAATTTGTTACTCTTGTACAGCTCTCTAATAATAAGAAAATGGGTACCATATGCACTCCCGTTCTACCTGTGCTTTTCCCCTTGCTTTCCCTGACTCCAGTGCTGTTATACTCTTAAGGTGCCAAGTCTTCATGGCGGGGAGACCCTTTCATCTTGAGTGTGCTTTCTTATCCCTGCTAGTTTCCTTCATTCTGAAGCTGCATTCGTCTGACATTAACACTGCCACTCCTGCCTTCTTAGTGCTATGGTTTGCATGAACACTCTTCTGTATTTTATTGATTTGTTCTTGTTTCTCAGCTGTCAGGTCTCTTGAATAAAAATGATTGCTTTCCCAGGGTGTCATTTTCTCTTCTTGCCTGTATTTTTGGATGAGTGATTTTTAAAGTTTCATTTTTTTATCATGGGTTATTGTGGCAGACTTTTAAATTTTATTATTCATGTTCTACTGGATAAAAGTTTAAAATATGCAAGGAAACATGTAACTCTATTGCTTTAAGTCCCTTCCTCCTCCAACAATGACCTGACATCTGACTTTTCCTTTCCGGTGACTCTGTAAGCAGCATAGTTTTGCTGCTAGGTGCTCATTAGAAATTGAAACTTTTCCGATCAAACTATATGCGTCTTGGAATGGCCTTAGAAATTCACATCTGAAGACAAGGATATTTTGAAGAGTCGGAAAATCTCCTTTCGGATGAGGCTTCTGTCTGTAACACTGCCTGGAAAAGGTCCTTCAAAGACGAAAAAGAAGAAGGAAGGTGGTGCTGTGAGTTGGCTCACGGGGAAGAGTACAGGCTGAGAATGCACAAGGCCTGGGTTTAGTTCCCTGTTGCCCATTCGAAAGGCCAAACACATCTGTAATTCTAGTCAGAGAAAGGCAAATCCTCAGAGCCCATGGTCCAGCCAGCCAAAATGGTGAATCGTAGATTCAGTGGGAGGATACTCCGTCTCACAGAATAAGAAGCAGAAGGATCAAGGGACATCTAATGTTGATGTCTGGCCTCCATGCACACACATGTTTATGCTTCTGCACGCATGTGTTACTATACTACATGCACATACATTGACATACACCACCCATACTCACAGAGGAGGTCAGGGCTGAAGAGATGGCTTAGTCAGTGAGTCGCATGCCTTGCAAACATAAGGAACTGATGTGCAGAAACCACTTTTTTTTTAAATAGTACCAGTACTAGTGTGGTTTGTACTTTTAATCCCATCACTGGGATTTCTGGGGCTTGCTGTCCCCTCCCCTGCCCCCTTTCCTAGCCTAGCTTACTTCATAAGTTCCAGGAGGATGAGAAACCCTATCTCAAAATGTAAATGTGACAATTTCTGAGACATGCATTTTAATTTGCCTCCTGGCCTTCACAGGCACAAAATACTTCTGCCCAAACACACAAGAAATAAAAAATACCAGAGAACAAGGGGTCCTTCATTACTACAGTGTATTGTAGTGTGACTGAATATCACAGATGATAAACTATGAAAAGTCTAGTTTCCTAATTTTACAACTTTACTTAGCTCAAAAGTTTTGGGATTCGGCTTGTAACATATGCATCTATCTATCTATCTATCTATCTATCTATCTATCTATCTATCTATCTATCTATCTATCTATGCGAAGATCAAAAACCTAGGCAGGAGACTGAGAAAATAACATACCATGGAGGCAGCTAGGGGCAGGTACTGAGGGGAAGGGCAAGGGCAGGATAGAGGAGGGAGGAGAAGCTACCAAAACACACGTTCATAACTGCTAGTGTGCCAGCGAACACCATGTTGCTCAGTGTCAGTGGAGACCCAAGTCTACACACTCCTGGGAAGAGAGAACCCCAGTCCAAAGCCACCTCCATCATATTGGCTTGTGGACATGTCTGTGGTGCATTTCCTTGGTTGCTAGTTAATGTAGGAGGGCCCAGATCACTGCAGACAGTGCCATCCCTGGATAGGTGGGCCTAGGCTATCTAGGAAAGGTAGCCAAGTAAGCCAGCATTAAGCCAGTAAACTAATTTCCTCCATGATATGTTCTTTAGTTCCTACTCCAGGTTCCTGCCTTTTCTTCCTTCAATAATAGACTGTAAGCTGCAAGTTGAAATTTTCTTCCCAAGTTGTTCTTAGTAGTGTTTTATCCCAGCAATGGGAAACAAACTAGACCAGATATTCTTGTATTCTGATTTTTAAAAGTATACACAAACAAGAAAAAAGGCCTGGACTGGGTAGGTGAGATTTATATATTTGCAAATGCACATATCTGCATACAAATATATTTAACAGCAATAATCAGGGAAGAGAGGAAAGTCAATTTGAGAGTGGGAGGAACATGGAAAAGGATGGAGGGAGGGAACCTAAGAGGGGCTCGGAGAAGAAAAGGGAAGGGGGAAGTGATATATTTAAATAAAATGTATGAAAGTTAAAAGAGAAAAAAATAAAGCAGACCTGGATGAGGATGCAAAGAGAGAGAGAAAGAGAGAGAGAGAGAGAGAGAGAGAGAGAGAGAGAGAGAGAGAGAAATTATGAGAAAAAAAACTCAGTCAAAGCTAAACAGAAAACAAAGCACAAAAGGAAACCCATCACACTCTCTCTCAGAGCTCTCCTTGGTCAGTTTATCTGTGGTTATTTTAATGCTGGAACCAGCATGTCCTCCACAATCAGGACTTGCTGTGTAACGTTTTTTCTATATTCCCCTTAAAACTTTATTTTCTTAGTTCTGATATAATTTTAATTGTGCTATATATTTGAATACTAACAAACTTATATTTTCATCTCTACATCAGCTACCTCATAGGACAGCCAAAGGGTAAAATGAATGTTTCTATAAAAATTGGTTATTAACAGCTATATGTTTTGAATCATGGCTATAAGGTTGGCTTTTGTTTAGAGTTTAATAAGGGCAGACTTTGTGCTTATGAACATTTATACATGTATTTCAAACATCAATCACATATTCAGTGATTTTTATTTTGTTTTATTTTTAAGAAAAAAAAAAACAGACAACCTCAGCATCTTTGACACAGGCCCCTTCTACTTGATCATATTTCTGTAACAAACAAGTATATCTAGTCCTGCTATCTACAAATTCACAAACCATCAAGTCTCTCTCATAAGCAAGCAGTCAGTGGCACTGGGTTTGGAAATCCCAGGCTCCATCATTCGACAAGATCAGGTTTGTGTGGGAAATTCTCATTTATGTAAAATTACTGATAATAGTAAGAAGAAAGAAAGGTGGGCTCCTGGTTCCTAAGGAAAGAACACTTTTAATTTGGAGAGAGGACATTGGCATAGAAAACCATTGACCCTAAAAAGCAAATATTCAAATGCCAGAGACTGGGGGATATTTATAATTCAAACCACCACAGTCAGGTATTTTTGTCTCAGCAGCAAGAAATTAACCAATGTAGGTGACATATCTAGATGAATAACATCTCTCTTGTACGTGTAGGGATGCCCTTTCTGCCATAGCAGCTAATGGGGTAGAGGACATATTGTAATACCTGCATCTAATAGAGGATGTATTGTAAGTCCTGGAGGCACTCTGGGTTGGGGTCATAAGCAAGGTGCAGTGGCTGTTGGCCCGCCTTTGCTGTTGGCATGAGCTGAAACTCAGTTGTCTTCCCAGAAAGAACTTGTCCACATAAGGGAAGAATTACAACTGAAAAAGATGTGCTGTCTGCTCATTTAGCCATTAACTTGGCAGGAAAGGTAGAAAAGGGACAGGATGAAACATGTGCTGTCTTAACATTTTTTAAAATATAGTTAGAAGGACACTGGGGAAGCAAATACAGTAATATCTGTGCTAACGAGAACTTCCCTTGACCCCAAACCTTGAAACCTGTGTTGGTTAGATTTTTGTCAACTTGACACAAGCTAAGGTCATCAGGGAAGAGGGAATATCAGTAAAGGAACTGTCTCCATCAGACTGGTGGACAGGTAAGTCTGAGGGTGACGTTTTCTTGATTGATGTTTGATGTGGGGGAGCAGGCAATTGAGGACAATGCCGTGCCTGGGCAGGTAGCCTTGGGATGTATGAGAAAGCAGGCTGAGCAAGCCATGAGCTCCAAACCAATGATCATTATTCCTTCAATAACTGCTGCTTCAGTTCTTGCCCTTCTCTAAACGGACTGTGAGCTGAGATATGTAAGCCGAATAAATTCCTCCCCAAGTGGCTTTTGGTCGTAGTGTTTTATTATAGCAGTAAAAAGCAAAGCAAGACAGAACCCATGGGTAGAAATGGACAATGAGGAGGAAGATAATGAGTTTGAAATGACAGAAGATATCCCTCAGATCTGACTTAATTTAGAGGAATAAAAATAAATTCCCTGACTCGGCATGTCCACATGGCTTTAGTACTGGCTCATACAGCAAAGTATAATTAGGAAATACTCTACATTTGAACTGCTTGAGATGAGAAGACTCTAACTTCTCACTTTACTTACTTATTTGGTCTTCTTTTCAGCTTTGCTGGCACTTAATTAACTTATCAGTACTGATGATTAAACCCAGGGCCTCACATATACTAGCAAGTCCTCTACAGTTGAGCTCTCCCCAGTTCTTGATGCTCAATTAATCCGGAATAAGTGGATTTATCTTCTAAATGTGTTTCCTCAAAAACAATGAAGAGTGCTTCCTCAGATCTTGCAAGTCTCTCTTAGTTCAGACCCACAATTCCAAAGCGCACAGGCATGCCAGAAGTTTCTGAGCAAACCATGGGAGACCTGTGTGAGTCTCTTGTATCTCAGTTATCTTATTTCAGTCTAATTGGATTCATTCGACATGTGTCCATGCTTATGGTGGTTGGTGAAAAGTGTATGTAACACATTTGTAACACGTTATTAATGCTTTCCTGCCTCGTCTTCCTTTTTGTTTGTTTTGTGTTTGCCTTTTCATAATTAATCTTTGGTCATCCGCCCCCAGTTATACCCTCTTACCTTCCTACTGAGTGCCTTCTTACAAATAAGAATTGAAGAAGGGTTTTAAACAGAAATGACAGACTCTTTCACAGTCTGAGTACTGTGGCATGGAGAATTATTGTGTGGCATTGAGCGAGATTGTTACCCATTCTTCCTTTAGACAAACCTGAAGCATTGAGAAAATCAGTCCCGGAGAGCCTGCCTCATCTGCTTGGCTCCTGCCTGCTGAGGCCCCACGAGTATCAGGGACTAGACGGTAACAGAGGAAGTACAAGGATTACTCTAAGAAATGAGGCGTTCGAAAGGTGAGGTGTGAAGCCGACCTTGTTGAGCTATGTGCAGGACTCTGTTCTTAGGAGACTTAAGAAGTTGCAGATTTCCATTCGTTCTCCTGGTCCTCTGGGCCTCTCTCCTGTCTCACACCTAATCCTGCCCCTTCTTTCCCCTCTCCTTCCCCTCACCCACACAGTTCCCTCCCTCCCTCTGCCTCCTATGACTATTTTGTTCCCCTTCCTAAGTGTAATTCAAGCATCCTTCTTGTTTAACTTCTTTGGATCTGTATCATGGGTATTCTGTACAGTTTGGCTGAGCACCAACCGGAGAACATGCACAGGCTGAGGGAGGCCCCCGGGCACATATGTAGCAGATGGGCAGCTCAGTGTCCATGTGGGTCACCCAATAACTGGATCTGAGGTTCTCCCTAAAGCTGTAGCCTGACTGTGGAATCCATTCCTCAACAGGACTGTCTTGTCTTAGTGGTAGAGGTTGCACCTAATCTTGCAGAGACTGGATACACTAGTGTAGGGGGATACCCAGGGTGGGAGTCTACCCTATCGGAGGAGAAGGGGAGAGGAGATGGGGAAAAGAACTCTCTGAGGAAAGAACTGATGGGGGCATAGTTTGGGATGTAAATAAGTAAGCAAGTAAGTAAGTAAGTAAGTAAGTAAGTAAATAAATAAATAAATAAATGAAGTTAATTTAGTGAGACCCTGGAAGTAGTGTCAAGTGTTAATAGCTTTGTTGAACCCCACTGATAGCACCAAAGGGTGCTGTTTTTGCAAGGGAGGAAGGCCCTGGTAGATATGAAGGATTTTGGGACATGTAAAACAGGTTCATAAATTGCTGAAGCAATTAAGAGGGGAATGAGAGAAAAGCAAAACAGACAAAAGGATTCGTTTGGGTCACTGCAAGGTAAATTTGGGAAGATTAATGCTGTACTGGTGTCCTTAGGGGGAAAATGATAAAAAGCCAACCATTTTGTTGGTGAGCTTCTGTCAGGCTTTGAAGCCCGAGCAGTGGTTCACAGAAGTCACGGGTGATAAAATGGTCCAGGCGAAGGGAATTAAGCTTGTTTTAGGGGTGGCTAGCTCCTGCCCTCTTTAGAATGCTGTGATCATGTAGACCCTGCAAGATGTCCAGCCCAGTGCCCTCTGGCAGCCAGCTGAGACTGACGGAAAGGTGAAATGCTGGCAGACAGACTGCCACAAGAAGGGAGCTTGCTTCAGCAGCAGACACAGCAGGCTGGAGTGGACTTTAGTGTCCCTTGAGCCTGAGGTGGGCCAGGCGGTACAAGCTAGCCCTACTGAGGCCATCAAGGACAGGCTGATGCATGGTCCTGCAGCAGCATCACCCCAGGACGAGATGACTAGAGAGCCTGTGAAGAATGACTGTGGACTATGGAAGGCTAGACGGGGTAGTGTCCGTCATGTATGTCCAATATACACTTTTGACAGTGTGATCAGGTCAATTTGATCAGGCAAGTGATCAGGTCATTTTGAGCACTTTACTGGACTGTGATAGCATTTCTTTTTCAGTCTCTCCATAGCTATCTAAAACCAATTTGTACATGCTTAAAGCAGAGAGCACTACATCCTCCAAAATATTTTCCACCCTCTCTAAAAGAGGTTGATTTATGTGACACTCACCCTTGAGCATCTTTGCAGGCTTGTAAGTTCTAAAGCACGGCAACATTATCAGCTAAGGAGTTTGAATGAAGGTACTTTGTGTGAGTGGAAAGGGTACTCACAGAAGCCATTGAATGAAAATAGCAGAGCCAGGTTTGGGCTGCTTCCATGTGGGTTGTTGGACAAGGGAGATCCTGAAGTTCCTCAAAATCTGTTGTCACCACTGTTGGTCGCATGTCAGAACTAGATTGTAAGTCTTTATTGCTAAAGGCGCAGTTTGGCTACACGATGGGAAGAAACACGCTCAGCTTGTGATTGGAAAACTTCAAATGCCGACCAGTTTCAAAGCGTTTGAAGGTGGATGTGGCAGTTTGAATGAAAATAACCCCATAGGCTCACAGGGACTGCCACTGTTGAGTGGCATTGCCATGTTGTGGTAGGTGGGGTCTTGTTGGAGGAAGTGTATCACTGGGAGTGGACTTTGGGGTTTCAGGTGCTCAAGTCAGGCTCAGTGTGGCAACCAACCCAAATGCAAAACTCTAAACTTCTCCAGCACCATGTCTGACTGCATGCCTCCATGTTTCCCACCATGATGGTAATAGATTAAACCTCTGAAATGGTAAGCCAGACCCAACTAAATGTTTTCCTCTATAAGAGATGTAGTAGTCATGCTATCTCTTCATAACAATAGAAACCCTAACTGAGATGGTGGGTTCATGGGGAATAATTGGCACCAGCAAACTTTCTTTGCCATGGATTCTACATACTACAGTGACAACATGTCTGGCAATATGTATCAACTGGTGCGTTAGTGACCTCAATGGTAAGGGTGCAACCAATTGCTTTCCAATTGTATTTAAGATCCATTCCACAGGAAACAATATATGTCAAGTACTCTAATTCAGGACAAATGTCCATGGCTTAGGAGGTCAGAGGTCTCAGTGGAGAAGCAACTATTATTGTATTGTTGAGTGACTGTTATGTATTCAACAAATTGCCTTCTAGACATTTCTGTTTATGCCCAGAAATTATGCTGTTGCCAGCCAGGTTGAGCATGGAGGGAAGTTTTCTGTGCAATGAGGAGTGTATTGTGCAGACTCATTTTGGGTTAATCTCCCAAAAAGAAATGATGTTTGTTGTGATATGATGACCCAATATACACAACCACAAAGGGAGGAGGGGTGGACAAAAGGCAGAGCTGGAGGGAGAAGCTGAGTGCTGAGTAGTGATTCCTTTGAAATGAAACATTCTTTAAGGAGAAGGTTCATAACAATTAGAAAACTCATGAAATTTCTAATCCTAGGAAGCACACAAAATTTATAAGGCTCAGAAGCTATGAAGTTACAATAGCCTCAAGGCCACTCTTCAAGATGATAAAATCAGTAAACAGTTGTTGGGCAGAGTAGGCTGTTAGTCAGCTGAACTGCCTGAAAGTTGTGCTGGGAGATTGAGATACAACTCTTCTGAGTCATCACCTATGCTAAGACAGGCTTTTCAGTTACAAAACTATCTTTGGATCACCCATGTTCCTGTAAGCAGCCTCCCACCTATCCTTTAGTAAGTAACCCCAATAAACTCACTAGCTCACTGAGCTGACTTGTATGCTATTAGATTTTGTTGCTTATTATCAATGTGCCCTGTCCTGGAGTGAATAGACATTTGTTAATGTATTTCCAAGGAAGAACAAACACATGTACACACACACACACACACACACACACACACACCACACACACACACACACACACACACACACACACACACTGTTGCATAGTAAAGTATCCATAAACAATGGAATTGTTTTAGTCTTTTAAGTTTTCTGCATTATTTAGATCCTTCCCCCCCCTCCATGTTTGGTTCAGGGCCTTTCTCATGTTAAACACATGTTTGCCACGGTGTTATACTCCTAGTTATATATTCTGTTTCTACAAAGAACAGGCATTACTTTAACAATTTTAACACACTATTCCTTTTTTTAAACAACAAAAACCAACTAAAGCAGTTAATCTGGATAGCAGTTATGATTCTTTTGTTTCCTTGTGTGTCTTATCCAATCTATCTGAAAACACTGTCGATTTATCTTTCAAAATATACACCCCCACTCTGTCTGCCCATACACTAGTGTAAGCAGGACCCATTCTTTTGTACCTGATGGCTACACTTAAGTCCAGGACCTTGGCCCTTTCCTTTTCCTCTGGTTTCATCTTCTACTACTTGCTTCCTTATCCCCACTGTGCAAAGATTCCTCTTACCAACGATCAGGTGACTCCTGTCCCCAAGCATTGGAACTTAGCAGTTATGCCTGACATGTGTACTTTCCTGGATAGCCAGTTACTTCCCCCTGCCCATCTCTACTTTCTTACCCATCCTTAGTTTCTGTCCTCCAGGCAGTGATAGTGCACTCCTTTTAACCCCAACATTGGGAAGGCAGAGGCAGGCCAATCTCTGTGAGGTCAAGGTCAGCCTGGTCTACAAAGTGAGTTCTAGGCTTACATAGAAAGACCCTATCTTGAAAAAAAAATATTCTATTTCCTCAGAGAAACATTCTGTTTTCTCCAAAGCCATGGTCCCAGGCAACACGTGGCTCTGGAATTAGGAAGGGAATGCTTGCAGTCACAAACAACCCTAAGACACCATTTTTCCCTCTGAGAATCCCGGTCTAGTTGCTAATATTGTCTACACCCCATTACCTCTATTATTCTGTATTCATTATTAGTGGAGAAAATTAAGGCCAAAGAAATGATTCTGTCAAGTACCCAAACACAAAAGACAGTCCGAAAGGCTTCAGAGCTGTATGCCATGAAAATGAACACTCATGGCACAAGGAAAATGTCTACTTTTCTTTCCACCAAATTTAATATTTTTTCATCTACTTTATTATTTAGCATGTGTGTATGAGTGTATATGAGTGTGTGCGAGTGTGTGTGTGTGTGTGTGTGTGTGTGTGTGTGTGTGTGTGTGTGTGTGTGTATACCATATGTATTCAGGTACCCATGAAGGCCAGAAAAGGTATCAGGTCCCCTGTAGCTGGAGTTGCATGTGGTTTGAGCTACTTAATGTGTGTGCTGAGAACAGACTCAGGTTGTCTGGAAAATCTGTGAGCTCTCAGCCACTGAGTCATCCTTCTAGCGTTCTCTTTCCCACATTCTGACTCTTTTAAGGAAACTGATACCCTTTTAAAAAGTAAATTATCATTATCTGTATCTACAGTTACTTTAGTATCAAAAGCCCCAAATCTCTTCTGAGACTCAAGGCAGTCTTTTAACTGTGACACTACTTATAAAAAAAAAAGTCACATGTGGTATGCATGTGGGGCTCCAGCTGTGGTCAGTGTCCTCCGTTTCATACTGGGCTGGAAGGATGAAGCAGAGTCTGGAATCAGTGAGGTCGGCAGGATCCTGGTCTGACTGCTCTTAGAAGGTCTTAGCTTGTAAGAGTAAACTTTACTTGGGGTCAATCAGGGTTATATATGAACCTTGGAGAGTGGGAAGCCACTCTTCTTAGGATGAAGTTCCATTGGCTAGAGTTTAAAGTAATGTGGATGCCTCATTTGTATGGAGAGGCATTCCAGGAATCCCAGGTACTTCCTGGATAGGTTTTTATGGCAATGTGGATTGAATTCATGGGTTTGCCAAGGACTCTGTGACCTTCCTCAGGTAGAAGATTGGGGCTCAGGTTCCCCATATCAGGCAGGGAAAGAGGAAGCCCCACTAAGAAAAGGGAGTCCTCCATTTTGCACCAAAAAATGGCTCTCAGAGGAGCTATCTGGACATGCATGACAAACTACAACCTTAGCAGTGAGGGGCATCTCATTCTTCTCTCATACAATGACAGAAAATATACATTACCACCTCCAAAGGGAGTAAAGGAGGCAGGGTAAGAAAATACGGATCAAAGCAAGACCCATCAGGACAAACAAGAAATCCTTAGTTCTGTACAGGGCGTCTGGGCTTTAGTTCTGAAGAACTTCGAAGGCTCCCATCTCTAGCTTTGTTATCGCTTGGGCAGGCTCCACTCTGTGTATGCAGCTTTCTTCATCAGATGTCTTTTGTGGCTCTGGAATCTCCAACACTTTGGTTAAGCACAGGTTTAGCCTCCATAGCTTCATTCAGTGACATCTCACAGTCGTCTCACAGAGACTTCAGTCATGTCACACATCTCCTATCCTTAAGAACTCTCTGGAACCATGGAGGAAGGATCCACAGAACCCCTCACATATGTGTCTTTTATGTCTCCAAGGCCAGTACCACATGGACTACCACATTCAGCTGTTGACTTAGGTTGAATTTTTGCCTCCTTGGATTAAATTTGCAGCAGCTTTTGTTTTCTAGGAGCAGAAAACCCTTTATGCTCTCTTTCACAAAGAGGAGGCTTAGTGGGTGGAGTCTTGCCCTGAGAGCAAAGTATTTTCTTTAATGGAGCTAATTTCCTTGAAAACAACAGCTCCTCATTTATCAGGGACTTTGTCTAAAGCACTAAAGCTTCCCGTGGTCTTTTCCTTTCCAAACTGTATATTATTTGTTTGTTTGTGCCCTCACTTGCTGCTTTTCACCTGGAGACATGTGTAAGAGCAATCTCTAATGTCTATGATACATATTTAACGTCATGCTGACTTAAAATGACCCCCACAACATAATTAGTTCATTACTTTTAAATTTAGCCCCAGGCAAGTTCTTAGGACATGGGTAGAAAGCAGCCAAAGTCTTTGCCAAAATATCAAACGAATGCCTTCTAGTACAGTTGCTAATAAGCTGTGTTTCTGCCCGAAGCTTCACAATACATATTTTTATTATTTGTCCTACTTGAAGCTCTACTGTCTTCTAGACTTCTACTAGAAAAATCTCTGCTTACAGCAAAGCAGCAAACACCTGCTTCATGGAATTTAAATAAGGTCCTGCCAGTAACCGAGGCTCAGTTATGTCTCCCCCACCCCTCTAAGGTACAGAGACTTATCACATGCCAGCCAGGGCAAAAGAAGGAACTATTGCTGAACCCCTTGTAACATATGGAGAAAGAAAAACAACAACAACAACAACAACAACATCGACAACAACCTCAAGATCAAACAGAGCAGTTGTATAATACACAGAGTTGTAACAAGTGTCTTTCTGCAGGTCTCACAATCCATGGGATCGTGGATTTGAAGAAACCATTGTTAATAATGTTATTAGTTAGTAAAAGTAATATACAGTCTTCACATGATATCTTACTTGGTTCTCTAACAAACCTGCCATATATGTATGGCATTTGCTTAGGTTCGTCTTGTCATCTTCTAGCAATTTTCATGGCTATAGTGCCCACATGGGAATGGAGAAATAATGATAGCATGTATAAAATACGTAATAGGGGTGGGGACATGCTCCACTCAGTAAAGGGGTTACTGTACAGTCATAAAGTCCTGAGTTTGGATACCCAGAATGCTGTGGATGCTGTGGATGCTGAGGATGCAGCTGTAACCCTGAATTAAGCAAGATTACTGGAGCCAGCTGGGCAGCCAGTCTTGTCAGTTGGTTAACACTGTGTTCTTTGAGATATCTCTCAAGTGATAAGGTGAAGAGTGACTAAGGAAGATATCAGAAGTCAATTTTTGCCTTTATATGCACACTCACACACACACACAAACATGCATGCGCACACACAAATACTCCACATGCATATTTACAATATGACATGTTACCCATAATTTTGTAATATAAAACCATTTGTAAATTATAATAATATCCATCATCTATGTTGCAATTGAAAAACTGAAGCTTAGAGACTTTACAAGTTGAACAAGTTCACAGTCTGTAAGCAACAGAGTTGAATCTTGGCATCTTATATCGGAAAAAAATATGAGGACGCCATCTATCTATAAAACTTCCAATGTGCCAGAACTGATACATGGTTTCTTCATACCCTATGAGAAAAAGAGTACATGGGCCTTTCATCAGACTAATTCTGCATCCCTCTGGTCCAGTGTGGAAAACGGCCGTTTAGTTAGATGTTTTGAGTTGTAAGAAAGCACTTAATGGGCTCCAATAGGAAAGCAGATGCAAGCGAGGCATCAGAAAAGGGGGTTAATGACTCAGGGAGATCTTACCCTCACGTCCCTTCCCTGACTTAACCATGCTATTCCTAGCATAAACTTCATTCTTAAACGGCAGTGGACCAGTGGTGGCTACAACGCGCCAAGAGTCCAAAGAGGAGCAGAGCAGAGATGCTTCTAGAAGTCCTGTTGCAAGGCCTCTATCTCTATTTATCCTGCTGGTTCTACCAGGATGTAAGCTCATTCTTAAGTGGTTAATGAAGAAAAATCGAATTACCACTCTAGGTGCATGCAACCTTTTACATTGCAACCTGATTTTGGTTGGCACATAGAAAATTTGTACCTGAGAACCATATGCAAATGGGTTGCACACACACACACACACACACACACACACACACACACACACACACACACACACAATCTCATAGCATTGTAAGTATGTTTACTTTTATTTTAAAAAACCTAGCTTATAAGGGTGTTTAAATGCTTTAACTTCCCCTCTAACCCACCACCCAATGGAGGTAATGGAAAAGGAACTGGGCATAGGGCAGTGAGGATGTGGGCCTGCTTAGAAATAGTTCTCTGGGGTGATCCCAGTATCTGTTGTCGGGATAGTAACAGTTCAGTTCCCAGGAATCAGCAATGGTAGCTTGAGATACTCGCAAACACTATTCATGGATCAGCAACCTCAATTCAATCAAGAAGAAATTGCATGGCTCTGCCAGTCGGCCCAAGTACACAGAAATGGTGAGAAGCCACCAGAACACCACCAGAAGTTCTTCAGTTAGTCCCTCTCTACGAAGTCATGACAAACAGTGATCAGCAGAGAAGGCGAGGCAAACCAACGCCACAGCATCATCAATGAAGACCAGCAAAGAGTGGCAAGGAAAACCAATGCCACACAGTGTCACCCTCTGTCTGTTGGGTTATATCTAGATACTTTCTGAGCATCACACGTTCTTTCAAGCATCCACTCTAGCAAAACATCACATGTCCTTTGTCCAGGCAGCTTCCAGCAAAACACCACATGTTTGTTCTGAGCAAAACATCCTCCTATGTGTCTGTGTGCTTTAGCCAAACATCCCCTCACAAGATAGTTTCCAGACAAACGCCGCATGACACAACTGAGTCTCCAACAGATCAGAAGTTTCTACTCTATATACAATTTTGTATTGGGCTGCATTCATAGTGGGTCACAGATTAGACATGCTTGCAAATGCAGTAGTATTTACAATCGGGGTTTAGGTCAGCTCCTGAGTCACAAGCAATCTCTGAAAGCCAAGAAAAGAAAGTATTCAGAGATGTCATCTTCATTTAAAAGACTTACCTCAAGGTATGTCATTGGGACCATACTTATTTTTTAATTAGTATTGATATAATTGTTCGCTATGATATATTCTTCCAACTTCTGTTCCAGATACGCCTTACATCAATCCTGCAACTAAACACGACTTCTGAAGTTGCCCTGTGGCTCCACCTCCATGGAACTCTGCAACATTGTTGCAATTAGCGTAAGAGGCTCAAAACTCCAATCGGGGAACCAGTAGAAGAAAACAAAAATCAGTTGTATTGAACAAGGAATAGAACTGAGAAGACCTTGGCTGGTTGGTAGCCGGGGGACAGGATTGTATGTGGCAGCTGCACTATTTGATCCATCGTGAGATCATGAGCAGGTTACAGGAAAGACCTCGTGTTCTTTCAGAAGCCATTTAGCAAGAAGCAGAGAGGAATGGAGTTGGACTATGACAAGATAATAGATTTCTCTGTCAGGAAAAAAAAAGCATATGCAGTCATTATTTCAAGGAACAAAGAATGAAAAGAAGACCTTTGTTCTGGAAAGCATTTGTAAGGATTGTGTTAATCCTTAAGCAAAAGCCATGTGTGAGACTACCTGACAACTCTGACTCCCAACACTAAAGTAACTCTGCTATATGATATGTGTGTGATCTGCTACTCCCACAGTCCCCACTGACTGCTGGAAACTGGTCAGTTGGAAAACAGCAAAGTTGTATTTTAGAGTAAATGAAGCACTTATCAAGAAGAGTACTCACAAAGCGCTATAAGCAGGAACCATACAGACACATCTTTGTGTTGGAAAAAAACGACCTTGAACAACAGCCCAACAGAAAGAGGGTAAGGAAAGTAGCAAAGAGTTCACAGGAGACAATGTGCAGATGCCTGCCTGTATATTCAACTCTGGTAATGCACATATGCACAACAAAAGAAACGAGTTACTTCCCAGATGCGCCGCTCTAACAGGAAGACAGCAGCCCCTGGAACAATGGCTGCAAGAGTGGCTGGTCAGTTTTGTGTGACAGGCTGTTAATTTGCCACCTGAGAGCTCCTCACAGTCTCTGCATCTTGTTCCCTTCATGGCAGTGGAGAGTCTGTCAGCTCAGGGTGCTTCACCAGGGGGAGGTGATTTAGTGTGAAGGCACACCTGGAGGTCACGGCTCCTGCTCCTCAGTCTTTCTCTTCCCATTGAATGGTGACCAGATAAAGCAGTTAGCTGATACTACAAAAGAAGTCGATTTGATCCCTGCAGGAAGGAGAATTCCTTCTTCTCCTTGAAAAGTTTATATTTTTTAAGGGGGAATTTGAAGGAGCAAATCTTAGGACAGAAAACAGGTTAAGAGAAAAATCAGGTGGGGTCAGATGCTATTTCACATCGCCCCTCATGGGAGCCCCATTATGACTGTACACATAGTATTTAATTTTGCAAAGATGACTATTGCCACATACAGCGACTATTATACAAGGGCTGGATGATGTCAGATATCTTTGTGTGATTCTAAAATTTCATTTCTGCTATTTGGTAAAAATAGCTGTTAAGCTCACCAGAACAGACCAACATATGTTGTGCCTTAATATCCGAACGCACGTGATTCAGGAAGATTGCTACCAGGTTTCCTCTGATCATTTTTCTTTGATTTGATAACCTCTCTTGATGCAATTTTTTTTTAAATGTTTTCGCCTTTGGGGTGTTGCCTTTCTAAATATCCATGCTATTATCACTGCCAGAGCTCACTGATTGTGCGTGACAGAAAGGACCTTAAAGATGATTATGCATAGCTCTGATCTAGCCCTGGGCACACAAATCAAAGTTCCCTCTGTAGACAAGACACAGTGAAATTGAAAGTAAGTACACTTTATATGGAAATTAACTGCTTCTAGAATTCACAATAGCTAAGCATATATCAAACTAAAGACAATGAACATATGAAACATATTTCTACATTTAGACCGCTCCCCTCACTCTTACTTCATATCTGTGTGTGCATGTGTCTATACATATATGAATGCTTGCACACATGTACATACATACATATATATGTATCTATTTCAGTGTTTTATATTACATAAAAATTAGCTTTCCTTAAAGCATTATCTTGTGTATAGTTGGTATAGTTAAAAGAATTGAGAAATTTTCCTTATAAATTAATTTCATGGAAACATTAAAAATAATTAGGGACTGAAGGAAGCTCTGATCCAAATGCATTGTATTCCAAATGCCTTTGGCTGAAATGATCCTTTTTAGAACTGTTTTATTTATTTTAAAGTTTTCGAGACACGGCTTCTGTAACCCAAGTTGGTCTCCACCTCCCAATGAGCCTACATCTCTCAAGTGCTGGCTTCCAAATGAATGATTTAATGAACTCTTTATTTTCTAGAGTAACAAATAAGGGTCTGGAGAAACTGATAGGGCTGTCCTGAATGTCAGACTATAGGCAGCCGAGGAGTTAAAGACACACTGACTTCTTTTCTACCAGCTTCCTGCACACAGGGGAGAGTCTCCTCTGTTTGTCCTCATCGCTTCCTTTCTTTGGTGTGGAAAATGGAGACATTGAGAGAGTAATCTTTTTTAATGCTAGCAAACATTGTGCCATACATTGTTGTGTCTGTGGGTTCTAAAGCTTTACTTTGCATTTCTCCTCCCTGAGTTTCTGACTCTACAGAGTGGGACTGTGAGTGCTTGCGTATAAACAACATGAAGAGAGCCATTATGGATCCTCAGGCTAGGGACAGATGTTTCCCAAATCAAAGATTATATGTATCTGTTTTCTAAAGCCAACCAAAAAGACTGTCTTTTTTATTTTATTCTTTTCCCTTCCATTTCTTGCCTATCAGAGATGCAACAATCAGAACACGCTATTATCAAAGTCTGTCCTTCTCACTTTCAACAGGCCTTGAAGTGTTTTGCAGAAATTCTCCACCTACTTCAGTTCTCTCCTTGACCTTGAGAGAGCATCACAGAGCTCCTACTACTGCTGAAAAGGAGAGAAACAGGTTCTTTCCTTTTCCATCTCCTCCCAGAGTAGTTCTGTTGTAGCTGAGGATCTTATGGCCATAAGCTCCCAGCAGTTTCCTTGACACTTTGGAACTAGGACAGACACATTTCAGAGGTGGGTGTGCACATGTACTAGGCTTCGCCTGCCAAATCCAGGACTGTTCTGTCATTTGCTGTTGGTGCCTTCTCGGTTTACGCCATCTATGCAAGGGCTGTAGCTCCCCACAAACCCAGGAATGGCGTTCATGTATACCTACAGGAATAATTATTATCTATGGAAATTGAGGACACTCATATGCATAGAAAATCTATGTACCTGACTGTATAAATCTAGCAAAACAGGTGACGACTTCTTTTCTTTAGCTAGTATCCTGTCATCAGAGACACAATTTCCCACCAGTCGAGAAGGTCATACAAGTTGGGAGCCTTCATGTTTATAAACCATCGGAGAATCATATTGTTTGTGCACATTGGAAGCACACTGGGAAATGATTTAGGATCTAATTCCTGTGCGTCAGTTTAAAACAAAGCAATGCTCTTTCAAATGATGTTTTGGAAGCTTGGTGGAAAGAGCTGAAAGCTTAGGAAGCAGGAAATAGGGGCAGTAGTGGGACATACAGCCCACTGTTTTGTTTCTAACCATTCTGACTACTTTCTTTTTTTATTGGATTTTTAATTTACATTTCAAATGTTATTCCCTTTCCAGGTTTCTTGTCCATAAGCTTCCTATCCCATTCATTCTCCTCCCCTTCTTCTATAAGGGTGTTCCTCTCGCCAGGTCCTCCCCCCCCCCGATATTCCCTTACATTGGAGGTCTAGCCTTGGCAGGATCAAGGGCTTCTCTTTCCATTGGTGCCCAACAAGGCCATCCTCCGATATGCAGCTGGAGCCATGGGTCCACCTATAGTCTTTGGGTAGTGGTTTAGTCCCTGGGAGTTCTGGTTGGTAGGCATTGTTGTTCTTATGGGATTGCAAGTCCCTTCAGCTCTTTCAATCCTTTCTCTAATTCCTCCAACAGGGGTCCTGTTCTCAGTTCAGTGGTTTGCTGCTTGCATTCACCTCTGTATTTCACATGGTCTGGCTGTGTCTCTCAGGAGACCTCTATATCCAGTTCCTGTCAGCATGCATTTTTTAGCTTCATCAATCTTATCTAGTTTTGGTGGCTATATATATGTATGGACCACATGTGAGTCAGGCTCTGAATGTCTGTTCCTTCAGTCTCTGCTCCAAACTTTGTCTCCATATCCTCTCCCATGAATATTTTTGTTCCCCCTTTTAAGAAGGAGTGAAGCATCTGCATTTTGGTCATCCTTCTTCTTGAGCTTCAAGTGGTCTGTGGATTGTATCTTGGGTAATTCGAGCTTTTGGGCTAATATCCACTTATCAGTGAGTGCATACTATGTGTGTTTTTCTGTGATTGGGTTACCTCACTCAGGATGATATATTCTAGTTCAATCCATTTGCCTATGAATTTCATGAAGTCATTGTTTTTGATAGTTGAGTAATATTCCATTGTGTAGATGTACCACATTTTCTGTATTCATTCCTCTGTTGAAGGGCATCTGAGTTCTTTCCAGCTTCAGGCTATTATAAATAAGGTTGTTATGAACAGAGTGGAACATGTGTCTTTTTTATATGTTGGGGCATCTTTTGGGTATATGCCCAAGAGAGGTATAGCTGGATCCTCAGGTAGTTCAATGTCCAATTTTCTAAGGAACCTCCAGACTGATTTCCAGAATGGTTGTACCAGTCTGCAATCCCACCAACAGTGGAGGAGTGTTCCTCTTTCTCCACATCCTCGCCAGCATCTGCTGTCATCTGAGTTTTTGATCTTAGCCATTCTGACTGATGTGAGGTGGAATCTCAGGGTTGTTTTGATTTGCATTTCCATGATGACTAAGGATGTTGAACATTTCTTTAGGTGCTTCTCAGCCATTTGATGTTCCTCAGTGCGAACTCTTTGTTTACCTCTGTACCCCATTTTTAGTAGGGTTATTTGTCTCTCTGGAGTCTAACTTCTTGAGTTCTTTGTTTATCAGCCGTCTATCAGATGTAGGACAGGTAAAGATCTTTTTCAAAGCTGTTGGTTGCTGTTTTGTCCCAATGACAGCGTCCTTTTTCTGGCTACTTTCATGTCCACTTGACACAAGCTAGAATCATTTTGAAAGAGAGACTCTTAATTGAGAAAATACCCCAACCAGATTGGCCTTTAGGCAAACCTGTGGACATTTTCTTGATTGATGATTGATGTGGGAGGACCAAGCACACTGTAGGAGGTTATGACCACCAGACAGAAGGTATGGGGTGATATAAGAAAAGCTGAACAAGCCATGGGTAGCAAGCCAGTAAGCAACATCCTCCATGGTCTCTGCATTAGCTCTTGACTCCAGATTTCTACCCTGAGTTCCTACCTTGACTTTCTTTAGTCATGGACAGTGCTATGTAACTGTGAGTTTGAAACAAGCCCTTTTCTCCTCAGGGGTTGCTTTGGTCATTGTTTTTTATCCCAGAAATAGAAACCCTAACTAAGACTGAAATTGGTGTATTGTGACAGTCCTGACTATGTTTGGGGGGAGAGTAATGAATGGTCTTTATAATTTTGGCTGGAGAAGTCATTGGGTGTTCAGATCTTGAAGATGATGCTGAGAGTAATGTAGATAATGGAGGCCTATCTTGTGAGGTTCAGGGGAAGTTCAAGAGTCCCTTAAGGACACTACTGGGGATGTTAATATTTTGAAAAGCTTGGAAATAATGACCCATACCTTTAATCCCAGCACTCTGGAGGAAGAGACTTGCTGTCTTAGGGTTTTATTGCTATGAGGAGACGCCATGACCATGACAACTCTTATGAATAAAAACATTTAATTAATTGGGGTAGGCTTACAGTTTTAGTAGTTTAGTCCATTATCACAGTGGGAAGAAGCATGGCAGTATCCAGACAGACTTGATGCTGGAGGAGACTAGAGTTCTACATTTTGATCCAAAGTCAGCCAGGAGGAGACTAATTTCACACTGGGCAGGGTCTGAGCATGTGAGACCTCAAAGCCCACTTACATAATGACACACTTCCTCCTCCAACAAGGCTCCATCTCCTCTAATAGGACCATACCTCCTAATAGTGCACTCCCTATGGCCAAGCATTCAAACACATGAATCTATAGGGGCCAAACTTGTTTAAACCACTACAGAGGTAGATCTCTGAGTGGGAAGCTGACCTGGTCTACAGAGTCCCATGCATCTAGGGTTACACAAAAAATCCCTGTCTCAAAAAAACAAAACAGAAACAAATAAACAAACAAAAACCACTGAACTGAAACCTCTGTTTTACCAGGACAATTGATACTGGTCAGTGAGGGCTGAACAATCAACTCTGATTAATAAGAGACCAGCATCTTTGATGCAAATGGGGAAGTGTTTTCTTAGGCTCGCCATACAAAAGCTGTGGACCAGCCACATGAGCCAAGGGCCTCATGCTGGCAACTGAATTTGGTAATGTTTTAGAGTGTCCCTAGTGGTATTTGTTCTAAAGGCACGAAGGGATGATGATGAAGAAGTGACTGAGGAGGCTTGGCACATGAGAGTCCAGGAGAGGCCATTAGTGATGGTGCAGCCTTTGTTGAAGTGGAAATCCCAGTATTAAGGGGGTCATGACAAGAGGATGAAACTGGTGCCGTTTGTAGGGCTAGCGTTCTTGAATCTCTTCAGGAGAGGCTATTGGAGAAGGTGCAACCCAGCATTGTGGGACAGTCACCAAGGATAACAGGGGGTGTGGAGTTGAGCCAGTGAGACAAGCTAGGCAAAGGTAGAAAAGTAGGACTTCAAATCCTTTGGAGCTCAGAAGACCATGAATGAATCCCAGACATTGGACATTGGGGTCTTTTTTGACCATTAGAGTTTTGGTTTTTCTTGATTCAGAACAGTTCATATTGATCATCCTTACTGGAATAATACAGTATTTAACTTATTTCTGATTTTACAGGAATACACAGCTAAGAGAAATTGAGATTTTAGAGATACTTTGGGGGATTTCAGAGCGAATTTCAATATTTTATTTCACTTTTAATGATTGTAGTTAACATAGGATTAAATTACAACCCACTCCCTTTCCTCCCAGACCCTCTCAGCCACCCTCCCTCAAACCCTTCCGATACCACCATTCACAAATTGATAGCCTCTTTTTCTTTGATTTTATCCCATGCACAAATGTGTGTGTATATATGCACATGCACATACACACATCCTACTGAGTCTATTTTTGCTGTTGGTTTCAAGATTGACCACTCTTCATTGAACAACTAATAAGGAGGCTTATCCCCAGAAGTTAATTTTCCTCCTAGAAGTTAATGTTGCCTGTAGTACTTTGTTTAGCAATGGGATCATGAGGATTTTTCCTCCTCAGTTAATATTGCTTTTGTCCCTGTCTTGTTTATGCGGCCATTTTTAGGAGAGGATGTTTCATAGCAGACTTTCTGGTATTCTGGCTCGTACAATCTTCCCACTCCCTCTTCTGTAATATTTTAGAGACACTGGATGGTTTAGAAAGACTTTGGACTCTAAAACATATTTCGGATATTTTTAAGAGACTGAATTTTTAGAATATTGAAAAATTGAAGACTTATACCTTTACTGTTATACTGTGATTTGAATATGAGATCTTAGGGATGAACAAAAGAGTAAACAAACAAGGGGTCATTGTCCTGGTTAGCTTTTTGTCAATTTGACACAAACTAGAGTCATTTTGGAAAAGGGATTCTCAATTGAGAAAATGGTTCTACCAGACTGGCTGGTGGGAGGATTCATGTGAGAAGGCCCAGCTCAATGTGGGAGGTGTCATCCTGGGCAGGTGGTCTTAGGTGCAGGCTGAGCAAGCCATGGGGAGCAAGCCAGTAAGCAGCACTCCTCCATGGCCTCTGCTTCCGCTCCTGCCTCCAGGTTCCTGCCTAGAGTTACTTACTGACTTCCTTTGATGAGGGACTGTGGTATATATTGGTAAGCTTGAAATAAACTCATTCTTCCCCAAGTTACTTTTGGTCATAATGTTTTCTCACAGCAATAGAAATCTAAATGAGATACTAACTCTTGATAAAACAGGGTGAAGCAAGCTGTCTGAAAGCAAATATATTAGAAGCAAGGCTTTTCCAGCAGCAAGGCACTGTGTTGCTTCATTGGGAAGCAACAGTCATTATTACCTCAAGATGGAAAGACACAGTCTTGTATCTTTTAAACACATTAACATATAATGTTATTTAAGTAGTTATATAGTTTATAGATAGCATATGAACTAATGTATATGAATTAACTGGATGGATCACACTGTAGAAATAAATAACATATTTTAAAAAAAATCTTTTCTCTTAACCCTAATGGAGGATAATTTGAGAAAATATGAAGACTCATTTTGGAAAAGAACTACTTGCAAAATTTTAGGCTTATTTATTGGAGAAATTAGCTTTATCTAAGTAAAATATTAAGAGCTATTCAAAAATTAACAAAATATTTTCTCAATTTTATAAAAAGCTGCTTTGTTTGTGGAAATATGTGGCAACCATTTACTGCAGGCAATCAACATAATTGTTAATTTATTTTATAATTTCTGTCATTCAAGATCTGTGCCTTACAAAGGAAGAAAATGATGGGAAGAGTGTTTCTTATCTAACCAGGCATTTGTTTCTTCCATTTAATTGCAGCTTGCATTAATAAGTCTAATATGTAGCCTTCATTTTGATTTGAATATAGCTAGTTTGCTTGAAAGTAAATTGATACATGCCTGCATATATGAGTTTATATGTAGGAGACTGATAGATGATGAATAGATAGACAAATAGCTCGATGATAAATGATAAAAGACCAATGATAGATAGATAGATGTTAGATAGACAGACAGACAGAGATAGAGATGGTATAGAAATATACCAGAAATTTTAAGACAGAGTTATTTCGAATTTCATTTGTTTCTTTAATGTTTGTATCTAGATCACATAAAAGTAAATCTTAGGTTATCTTATGATGCTGGCACCATAAAATGACTGTTCTAAATTGAAACACATTTTAAAAGAGGAAGTTCATTCTCCCTTTTTCTTGGCTAAGGAAAAAGAAGCAGATCCCTGGTGTATTAATCACAGGTCACACCTCAGACGAGAGAGGTTTTACAAGGATATTTTGTACAGAGGCCATATATTGTGGACAGCTCACCACTGAAACCAACACCACATCGTAACTCTCTCCTTTTCAGTCCTTAAAACAAAGAACTTCAGCATTCTCTTTGGTACTATCTCCCTGCAGAAGAGGGAGTCAGAGTGTAATGTCTACTGTGTACTAGGCAGAAAATAGCTATGTCAGTTTCTCCATGCCAGCCCATGTGCACTGGAGGGCTGCTAGATTCTGGTGTTTTTATCAGGACTGACACCCTCAGCAGGTAGGACCCAACAGGCTTGGTTGTTCATATCTCCTAACAGGGAACTAAGCAGGCAGCTATTCAGCCTCCGCCTCTACCATGAGCCACATGGAATCTTTTAGTCTGAGGAAGTCTGTCAGAATGTTCTACTTTTTCTTTCTCCTCCTCCTTGGATGATGACTGTGGGCCCCAGGTGCCAAGCTGTGGAACATAATTGTCTAGTGATGGTGACATCTGGTTTGTTGGCAAGCATCTTCCAGAGTTTTTTCCCAGTGAATAAGTGATAGCTTAGAGCTGGGCGATAATAGAGCTTTGTCTCCTAACATGTTTCGCCAGGTTTATTTCAAATTCATAAGATTATGTTAAGCATGAACCATGAACTAAAGACCACCGCTTTGCAAGTTATCCTTCAGAAAATCTTGTTGCCATAATTAGCTTGGAATTAATTATACCACTAATGGAGAAAAAATACAAAGCAACAACCTTCCCCTCTATTCCCAAGGATGTAAAAGTAAGGACATTATTAAAAAAACCACTTTACAAGTTAAAAAATACAATATGAACACTTAACTGCAAATTCAAAGAGGCAGAGGGTGAGTTTGTAAAATTTTCCCTAAAGAGAAATGTTGCAAGAGAATTGGGAACTTCTATCTAACTCTTCTTTTATTATTTGATTTTTTTTTTTTTTTTTGCATTTCCTCTCTAAAAGACATCGACAACATGTCCATTCATTATTACCCATGTCTTGGCCTAAAACTACCAAAATTCGAAGAAAGCTAATGAGTGCTTATGAAAGAGAAGAAGTAAACCAAGTTATTTAAAAATAAAATTTAAGGACTTCTTTCTTTAAGGGAGAGAAAGGTCAAAGTGGTAATTACTCTAGTTGCCAAAGGCTGGCCCAGTCCTCCACAGTTAAGGAAGCAAAACTACAGTACAAAGTTTAATACTGACTGATGTTCTCTATTTGCTGAAATGATATGTTCATTGTTTATTCTTTATTAAAAATGAATAAATTATATAAAACTCAACCACATTATGGTGAGTCATTGTCAACAAATAATTTCTAAAAAGTTAAATTCAGAGAGCTATAACAGATGATGTTCCAAGGTTTACTGTTAATTCATCTGTACAGATGCATTTAGCTAAACCTTGGTAAATGTGTATTGCGCTTGCCCTTGGAAAGCCAGGAGAGAAAATGAGATGGTGAGAAAGGTCAGTAGTTGTCATTACTCTTCTGGAGCTTTTAGGCTAAGCCATACAGCATCAAGGATAATCTTTAACATTCAAACCAAGCTGAGACCTAAACTGATGTACGATTGTAAGCAGAATGTGACCCCAGGAGCTATGCAGATTTTCATGGGAAGAAGTCTAGGGTGAAAGGAGAGAGGAGATAGAAGATTACAAGGCAAAAAAATAAAGAGGCAGCAGACAGCCTTGTCATGAGGCTGGGGAATAAAAACATAAATGCATAGTGTTACAGGAAACGAAACATCTAACCTGGCAGCTAAAGGGAATGCAAGCATAAGCTTTTGTCATCAAATACTAAGAAGGATGAGGTAGCAGCACTTTTCAATAGTGGTGGTGACTCTGGGGTTGCTTGGCCTGGCTTCTCAGAGCTTCTCCATGACCTGAAGTCCTTTGCCTCGCGCGTTTGGTTCTACTCTGGCTTGTTACATAAAGGCCCACTCTTCCCTTGGTAACTGTTTCTCTTGCATCCCTGTTGGTTATGGGCGTCTAGCGTCTCCTGAGTGTGGCTGCCTCCTTTGGGTTCTGTGGTTTCTCCTACCGCTCAATTACCCCTTTCCTGGCCCCTGGCCTTCCTTTTGCCCCAAGACTACCATTTCTCTTCTCTCCTCTCCATTTTCTTTCATGTAGCCATCACATAATCTCATAATTGCAGATGCTTTAGTAAAGGCAGACCCACGCTCCTACGCAGACCTGCTAGAATGCCTTACTTGGTGCCCCACTGGCTTCAAGCTTAACAGTCTAACAAATAATTATCTTCCTATTGCACCCGGCTCTCATCTTTCATTCTGCAACTCTATTAGTCTTACGCTGCCTTCCCCACCACAGTCACCAGGCTCGAAATGACTGATAGCCTAGGATTTCTCCAAAAATTGTCAAATCAATTCTGCCTTTGCACTGACTGTTATTGCCACCGACTCTGTCAAAGATTTTGTGATAACAGTGTTCATCTTGCTCTCTCTGACAACAGCATCTCCCCAGAATGCACGGGAGCAGATATTGGCAGACTAAATGGTAGTTCTAATTTATGAAGGTAATCTCCACTTCCATTCAGCCAACACCTATTTGCCTGGTGCCTAAAATAGGTAGGTAGGTAGGTAGGTATGATAGTAGGTAGGTAGGTAGATAGGATAGATAGATAGATAGATAGATAGATAGATAGATATGATGGTGGGTGATAGGTAGGTAGAGGTAGAGATAGATAATTGTCAGAATATTAAAAGGGATGAGGTAGTGGCGTTTTCAAAGCGTGGTGCTGACATGAGTTCAGTGAGGAGGAAGAGACAGAATAAAAAGTCTTTAAATTTGTAAGGGATCTCCAAAGTATGCATAAAATTTCACACTACAACTCACCCTTCTCTATGCTAAAAATGAATAAATAGATTTTTTTAAAAAAAAGAATCATTTTTTCCCAAAGGATTCTGTATCTCAAATCTACCAATTTCATAGGTATAATGAATGAAGATGATCATTTATTTGTAGAAAATAAATGTAGCAAAAACACAATTGTAAAAGAAAGTAGTAGAAATACTAATGCTGATATTTGTTAAATAATGAGATATGATGATAAGATATTCTAATTGCTTATAGATTCTACTCCCCTGAACATTTTTAAGAGTATGATTATTTACAGATGAAATAAACATTAGATTCAGTACTCTTCAAATTGTGCTGACTTTGTTCCTCCTGACCTATTTATACAAGTCTGTACTGTTTCTTTTTGTTTTTGTCCTGGCATACAGGTCTGCCTGAATCTCTGTGTAGTAGTGGGTAGCAAATGTTTCTATTTTCTTTGCTTTTTGGTATCCAGAAAATGTTGTGGACAGTGCTCAAAGGGAAGTAAATAACTTTAAGATTCTGTTTTAATACCTTCAGATGTTGGTTCAAATGTTTTTCTGATTAGCTCATTATTGAGATTATACTTGTGCTTTCTGAAAACGCCCGAGCTCTACATCAAAGACAAATTGTTGACTGCACAAGTGTAAACCGAGTGTTGGTCACAAGGCAAGGAGGAGGCATCCAAGCCATTTAAGAGAACAGCCTGTTAGCAGCTTTCTGGGTAGAAGAAGTGATTATGGCCTTGCCTTTCATCAAACAGCCTATTTGATTTCTCTCATGTGCTGACTCCCAGAAGCTTGCAACAGACAGGGTTCTGTGGAGAAAGCTTAATGGGTTTGTCATCAATCAGTGGCTGGCCAGTTCTACTCTCTTATTGGGTATATGACTTTTAGCAAGTCAAAATTCTGGCCCTTGGTGTCCTCATTTAAAACTAGACATAATAACAGGTTCCCAGTTCTCAGAGGTTTGAAAATCTCAGGTCATGACAACGAGCACAGTGACTAAAATCTAAAATCCTTACATCATTTATCTATTAACTAACATTTAGAAAAATGTCAGACTCAAAAGTTAAATTTTTATTTTTTCCAGATTTATTCTTGTTACTTTTATTGTGTGTGTGTGTGTGTGTGTGTGTGTGTGTGTGTGTGTGTGTGTGTGTGTATATATATATCACAAGCCTGTAAAAGGCAGGCGAGTGTGCAGGATCTCCCCAGGTTCTCAGAATCAAACGCAGGCCCTCTGGAAGAACAACAAGTACTTAACTGCTGAGCCATCTTGCCTGCCCAGAAGTTAGCATTTGTAGTCAAATGTGTGACTGAATACAACTCTGAGAGATGATACATGGGGAACGGAGGTCACAATTGTATCAAATATTTGTTTAATTTCACTCTAAATGGGAATCATTTTGAAACAAGTATTGTGCTTTGAATTTCACCTGTAAACTAGTTTTAAAACATGGGACATCTTTCCTACAGAAACAAGGCTTCGGGGATGAAGGGATGTTTCAGATTTAAGAGTGTGTTTTGCTCTCGTTGAGGACTTACATTTGATCCCCAGCAACCATATGGAATGATGCATAAGTACCTTTAACTCCAGCTTCCGAAGATACTAAGCCCCTGTATGACCACTGCAGGCGCCAGCACATCTGTGTGTCCATGTATACACACATATGTGAGTTTAAACATGCTATCAGTGGTGGCTATTTCCCAGCATAACTGCAGAGACTGTTCACAGGAAACGAAGGTGTTAATCTACGGAGTTGGGTGGGACACTGACCACTCCGTAGCATCTCTGTGAAGATGGCTGGGTGCCAGCTGTGTTCCTGCTTCTGTTCTTTGCACCTTGGAAGGGAGACAAGGAAGCTCCGACAATAGTTGCATTCTCTCCCTGTGTCCAATACACTTTCAGAAGGAACTGCTTTCTTGGGAATCTCTGCTCAACCACCTACCTCTCACCATACTCCCTCACCACGCTCTCATGTCAGCATGGAACTCACAGCTCCTCCATTCGACCTACCCTGGCAGCTGTCCTTATCCATAGGTTTGCTCTTCACCTATACTCTCAAGTATAGGAAAAGCATTATGTCTACACTGGATTTGAATGGACCTTTCTTTGTAATTAGTCTCCAAACAATGCAAAACAACTACTGCCCTTGCGTTAGGTGGTATAAGGAATCTGGGTTGCTTTACTGCCTATGGAAAGCTGTGTGGAGTATGTGTGAATACAACAGCATCTCACACAGGGAGCCTCTGTACTTTGATGTCCTGGGACAGTTGTCCAGGATGGTTCCTGTAGGTACTGAGAGATGACCAGGCCTCCCGCTCAGGTTGTAGTGTACCCGTGAACATAAATCACCAGGAAGGGAAAAACTTGCAATGGGACCCATCTCTTCCTGCTGAGCCAATGGCCACTCTTTTGTTCCATAAGATGTAGCCATTTAGAGAATGGATCAGTGTTGTGGTTCTAAGAAACTCCAGGTCCTGTGGGGAAGGTATAATGCAAAGGCATGAAAGGGCACGAAATATCTCTTCATAAACAGCAGAATAGGAAACCTTGCTCTATAGTAGACTGGACAGACAGACAGACAGACAGACACAGACACAGACACAGACACAGACACAGACACACACACACACACACACACACACACACACACACACACACACACAGGAGTTTCTGATGGAAACATGTGAATTAGAGGTATCCATCTAAGAGTCCTTCCTTCATTGCAAATTGAGGAATATCTTTGGCTTTTTGATAGGACAATCAAATGAAAGGGACATTTGTTAATCTCAGTTACTCTGGCTCAATTCAAAAGTACCATCATTTTGGTGGCTGTAGCAGGATAAGATGATGTAATAAATGAGTTTGTCTTCAAAGAGAGCTCGGCGACTCTTATGATCTCGAATAACAGAGGCACCGAAGGGTCCGTGAAGAATCTATGTGGTTAAGTATGTCTGGGTCAATATTTTGAGCTTGAATTATATTCTAGCAATAGATTAATGGAACAGTCTTTAAATCTCCACGTTCCAAAGTTGTTGCTGGGAAGTTGTCTGCGTTTGTATAGTTTGTGTCCCAAATAAAAGGTTCTCACTGATTGTTGTTAATGGTGAAATACAGTAAGCACCTTTGATAAAGACTGGTTTGGGCGGGACACATACCTTGATATTTGTGCTACGGTGTAGAATATTTGAATGACCACCCTGTTACTAGGTGTCATATTTATTCACCACTAGCCAGGATAAAAAGATAACCTCAGGGAGTATTCTAAGGAAGTTAGTACAACTGTTCTATTAGTCTTTGTTTATTCTACAAAAAAACTGACATTTTAAATTTTTACAGGAGAATGTAATGCGTTGAGTATTAAGGACTACCGAATCATCTTAATCAGACCTAGTAATGGCACCAGAAAGGGATTCAACCCTCTCTGAGCACTACTACATAAGCACTTCTGGTAGCTTACTGCTTCTCACAGCCCAGAACACAACTTCATTTTATTTAGCCTCATGACTCTGTGAAGATGGCTATTTCTACATCTGAGGCGTGAGTTGGGGAGGTGGATGACTAATAGCTTTTGCCAGGAGATTTCCTGCTAGATTCCAGCCATGCTTCCAGCCCTGTAAGACCAGGTTTGTTCTGCATAACCCATAAAAGCATGAGCAAAGTGGAAAGCAGGTCTCTCAGCAACTTGCAAAAAACTAATGTAGTCCACCGAAGACGGGCTCACTTCAACGAACACACAACATTTGATGACTTTTGAATGGAATGTCTCAATGAGATTTCTCAGAAGCCTGTTACCACCTTCAATTTCCACAGGTTCCTCTGGCATGACACTTGCCACACTTTGCCACCAAGTGTTTGTTTCCGATGACTTGATTAGTGTTCTTCCCAGGTTAGTAATAGTCCTGTATCTTTGATACTGTTTCTCTGGCCTGGCTCAGAGCGGAGACCCAATGTTTGCTGAGTAAGAACAGCAAGCAAAGGACTTAATGGATCACTAAGCTAAGGAAATTAAAACGCTGATTTAGAATGTTCTACAAAGATATGTCAATTAGCTACATACGTGGGACTAAAGGAGAATCAAGGAAAGGGAAATTGAAATGTTGAATTGAAAAGAACCTCTATCAAACTTGTGATTTGCTTTGGTTGAACTTGTTATCTATATGGGTTTTATATTTACTTATTTATTTATATTATTTGTGTGTGTGCATGTGTGTGTGTGTGTGTGTGTGTGTGTGTGTGTGTGTGTGTGTGTGTGTGTGTGTAGCCCTTGGCGGCTACAGAAAACATTCATTCCCTGGAACTGGAGTCAAGGGTAGTCATGACCTGTTCAATATGCCGGTACTGAATTTGGGTCTTCTCAAAGAGTAGCAAGCATTCCTAGCTGATGAACCGTCTTTTCTAGCACCCCATTCATTCAATTTTATGGCTATGAAACACAGTCTTTTTTAAGGACTGTATCTCACCTAACTATGCTCTGCTAATGGGAAAGATTTTCCACAGTACTGCTGTAGGTCTGACCTCACTGCTTCCTATCCTGCTGACACCCTATCTTTCCACCCATTCCCTCGATATTCCTTTTTTCTTCCCTTTCATCCTCCTAGTCATCTTCTTAGCTGTCTGTCTCTGCATCCAGACATTCATCCTCCCTTCTATGCCTTCACCCATCTACCTAATCATTCCGGTTTTCTTCTTCTGTAGTAAGGGTTAATTGATTGTTGATAAGCAGTGGGCGGGGCTAAAATAGCCCTGGATGTCAAGCCAGCATTTAAATGTGTCACTTCAGGAAAGTTGGAGAGTGATTATGTCATTTACTTTACGAACCTAGCAGTCACCTAGTTAACCAAGAGCACACTGCAGTTCAGAACCAGAAATAGCAGCTGTAATAATTGAGCTCGGTTTAATCAAACTTTCTGTTTACCCTTCGTACTGGAAGTATAAATTATGGAAATGGTCATTTCGGTTTCTGAAAGTACATGAAATCCACCCTGGCTGTCCTCATGAAAGCCTTTCATTATTAATTTTAGAGAATCTATCCACCACCGCAGTGTCCGGGAAGCATGCTGATTTTCATTACTAAGTTCATATACAGAAGTAATTCCTTCCTTTTGTATTGTGCTTTATAGCTTCCCAGTCGCTTTTTTAAAAAATCCACCATTCTTAGTTCTCAATTAATGGCTAAGCGTTGTATTTTGCATATGTTCCGCTGAACTTCTTAGACGCAGGTAAGCCTTCCTCCCCCGGGACGCGCCCGGGGGCTGTTTTCATTAACTTCCCCTGGTGTTTGTTTGGATATTCAGATGATGATGAAGTGGATGCTGTTCTCATTATTCTTGCCTCGGGATGTGGTAGATCACCATCTGCAGATGCCGTGTAAGCGATCATCTTGGCACTGACCCATGTACCACCTTTGTAGTCACGGGTATTCCATCTGAGAGGTGCCATCTGGTTTTCACGCAAGTCGGGGGAAGAGCGGGGGTCTGCGCCTCACCGCGGAGACACATGTACAGAGAAAACAAAACCCTGAACATCATTTTGTCTCCCACTAGAGACAAGGCATCAGCTGTCGTGTTCCTTCTGTAAGGTTCCCTCCTACCTCACACCTTCATTGATGAAGCTCTGTTTCACAGGACATCTCACAGAACCCTCGCTACACTGCTTTGGAGCCCGGCTGAGAGTAGGTATGAGGAAATAAGGGGCTTCAACTGCGGAGCTCACGTCTCCTGAAATTTAGCCCACTGTAAAGATCCCAACTCCTAGGTTTCCAGATGCAGGGCCTTTCTAAGTTATTGTCTCTATTTACCGCAGGTTTTTATCCAGAAATCTTTACAAAACAGTGCAAAGGACTCCAGCCACTTGTAGGTATCTTACACATTTTCATCCTGAACAACTCAGGAGAGAAGTGGGTTTTTGTTTGCTTGTTTGTTTTTCAAAATCATATACCTGTAAGTGCAAGTATGTGTAAGTTCAAGGCATTCATTTGCAAGCATAATTATCCCGTTCAGAAGGTGAAACACGGATATGATACTATAATCTTAGATAATGTAGGACTTAAAACCAGTGGTTCTCAACCTGTGGGTCGCAGCCCCCTTGGGGGGCGTCAAATGACCTTTCATAGGGGTCGCCTAAGGCCATCAGAAAAACACGGATATTTACATTACAATTCACAACAGCAACGAAATTGCACTTATGAAGTAGCCACAAAAATTATTTTCTGATTAGGGGCTCACCACAGCGTGAGGAACTGTATTAAAGGGGCACAACATTAGGAAGGTTGGGAAACACTGCTTAAAACCATCAGAGAAGGGGTTGGGGATTTAGCTCAGTGGTAGAGCGCTTGCCTAGGAAGCGCAAGGCCCTGGGTTCGGTCCCCAGCTCCGAAAAAAAAAAAAAAAAAAAAAAAAAAAAAAAAAAAAAAAGAAAACCATCAGAGAAGCTTGTTTTTGCAGTAGATAACAATCAACAGAGACCCACAACTGGTCAGGGTGCAGACTAAAAGACTGCAGAATGCTTAGCCCTAAATGGGACGCATCACACAGTCACTCTCCCCTGCCGAGACTCAGAGATCATCTAGAAAGAGTGGATGGGAAGACTGTAGGAGTCAGAAAAGATGGCGGGTGGCTATAGCGGAACTGTTTTCTGGAGATCACAGGCAGGTACACGGAGCCAGTGAGAGCGTGCACGAACTTGTACAAGCTCAAGCCAGATAAAACCCCATTGTGCAGGGGCTATTGGCAAATGGTAGCTTCTGGGAGAGAGACAGTTTTATTTAATGATGGAGCTCCCCACAGGTCAATCCTTCTCTAGCCGATGTTCACGCAACCAGGAGTATATGGACAGCACAAGCGAGACTTGGTTCTTCTTTCTTTTTAACTTATTTTTTAAAAAGGACACATGGTTGGGTGAGTAGAAAAGAGGTGTGTGGATCTAGGAGTTATAGAATGGGGGTGAGCATGATCAAAACACTGTGCAACTTTTAAAAAATAATGAGATATTTTTAATTGATGCTGAAGTTACAAAACTTTGCCACCTTGTGTCTGACCTTAATAAGGACGATTTCACTGGAAGAAACTGAGAAGAAGGGTGGTCCCATGGGAAGGCCAGCTGTCTCAACTGACCTGGAACCCTAAGATCTTTCAGACCCTGAGCCACCAACCCGGCAGCATATACCAGCTGATACGAGGCCCCTGGCATATGCACAGCAGATGATTGCCTGGTCTGGCCTCTGTGAGAGAAGATGCACCGAACCCTTGAGAGACTTGAGACCCCAGGGAGTAGGGATGCCTGGTGGGGTCGGGGTGGGGCGAGTGGAGACATCCTTTTGGAGACGGTGGGGGGAGCAGCTGGGAGGGAGGTGAAGTCTGGACTGTAAGAAAGAATTAAAGAATAAACGTAAATAAATTAAAATAAAAACCTAAACCTTTTAAAAGTAGTTCGTCTTCTCATGTGGTCTATTCAGTGGAAACAGTAAGTTTTGAATACTCGCCTTAGACCAGCTAAAATAAACAAAGCGGCAAGAGAACGCGGGGTGCTTGCAAGACTTTTGTCCCATCTCACACATCATAGATTTGGACACACCCCGTTCTCTCCTTCCTTCTTGAGCCTTAGTCATCCGTCCTGGGCTGGGAGGCACCAGACTACAAATCCTCTTTTTTTTTTTTTTTTTTTTTTTTTGCCAGCCACTACTTAAGCAAGATGGCTTTTTCTTCAAAATTGCTTCTTCTTATTAAGAAGTCCGCCAGTCTTTTATTGATCAGACTCCCAAATGGTAGGATTTCAGGTGAACAACATGCTCTCTCAACTTTTAAGAATCTCACTATTGATTTTTTGGTAGGCCTTTGAAAGACAATGGGAGAAGAAATAGGGATTATCTCAAAAAGCTTTCTTTTTTTATCAGTAGATATCTTTTCTATTAGGTTTATCAGTTCCAAAAAGGGGAGCTCGAACAATGCAGAAAGCCACTGAGCAGTGCACACACACTTTCCCAGTTCCTGCGTCCTTGTGAATTTTCATTATTTAATGCATTCGGTTTATAATGTCTGTCTGTTTCTACCATTAGAGTTTATTCCTTGCTCACTAATTTATCCAAAGGTCTCAAAACCACAAAGCATAATGATTTAGCCAAATGTTATTTATCTCTTATGTTTGCTTTGCACTTATAATAGCTAGTCTCTTATTTGTAAACGATATTTTCCTCTAAGATACATTACTTTTTTTTTTTTAAAAAAAAAGGTGAAACATTGAGATAAAACACCCCAGTTGGCAGCGTAATTAGTTGGTCAACTGGTTTTTTTTTTTTATCACATAAATCACTTTTCTGTCAAGTGACAACAAATGTAATTTGAACTAAGATTAATTACATAATAATTATGCTTAACATAATTGGTTAAATAGAGGAATTTCTTATGAAATGGTATATTTTTAATTTATACAAATAAGACCAGATGGTGAAAAGCTAGTTTTAATTAAATTAGGTTTTATAATTATAGATGATTAATTTTAGATTTGACTGAGATTAGAAAGAATGTATTAAGGGAATTACTTTGGAGTTTTTCAACAGGATGATAACATATTATGATACTTACCAGCTCTGATATCTGGGATCAAATTAATAATCCCCTAATTCCACTTTCACAAATAAAGAGGTTGCGAATGAAAACGGCAAATGACTTTCTTTGGAGATGTTTAAGATCCAGTGGAATCCCACCCGTGTGTTAAAGCTAGTCATTTTGCTTCCGAGAGATGGGCAAGTGGGAGCATGGAGTGGCTTATTGAAGGTGTGTCTAATTCTCAGATGTGGTGACTAAGCCATTGTCACGGCACATTCCACGTACCAAAACGTAAAATTACTTTCGAAAATTGCATCGGGATCTCACAAAATCAAGTGTTGTAGTGGGCAGCCTTCCTTTCTCTCTTTGTGCAGGAGTCATTTCAGCCATGGAGCAGGAGTGTGAGAATTGCTTCTCACCACAGGAGCCATGGGTCGCTCCCCGGAGAAAGAGTCTGGATCTAAAAGGATAAAGGATGAGCAGGAGTTGTTCTTCCCGCACAGAGGCGTTCAACTGTGCTCTCCTCTTCATTTACGCAGTCACTTGCGTAGCTTTGCATTGCTTACCTAGTTTATTAGAAATCTGCTTTTGGAGGAAGACAAAAAAGGTGGGGGGCGGAGCTCGATTGTTGTAGCCTGATAGTCTCTAGATGGTTTGGGCAACATTTTTCTGCTGCTTCTGCCCTTTCTTCTAACAGGCTCACAGAGCTTAGGTCTAACCCTAAATCGATCTTCCGATTAAGTGGCTAGGTTCTTCAAATGGCCCAAACCGGAAGCACAGTGGTAGAGGCAAGGACTGCAGATGAGACTCCACTCATGAAGTCACGTGCATGTGCTCCTGAGCGTGAGGAGATGGGGGGGGTGCAGTTTAGGAAAATGTCACCATGGAAGATGGGGAAGAGGTCCTGACCCACTGACCATAGGGCTGATCGTAGTTGTGGCCATAATTCAGTCTCTCTCTCTCTCTCTCTCTCTCTCTCTCTCTCTCTCTCTCTCTCTCTCTCTCTCTCTCACACACACACACACACACACAAAACACACTCACACACACACTCTGTTTTTACCTTTCTGATTCTGTCTGTCTATCTCTTTCTTTAGGTGTGTGTGTGTGTGTGTGTGTGTGTGTGTGTGTGTGTGTGTGTGTGTGTGCACTACATCCTCAGACATATAAATACTATTTTCAACTGATCTGGGATAATTTGCTTAAAACCTGTTAGGGGTAGCCTTTCTGTTTTGAGGTTTTACCACATCAGAATAATGCTTTCACAAACATAAAATTAGAACAGGAGTTGAGTTTTAAAAACACTATTAATGATATCTCTATCATATAAGTCATATATAAACATTGCAAAAGTCATAAAATAAGAAGTGGAAGGATAAACAGTGAGGAAATATCCTTCAAATATTTTCCCATGGGTGTTTGTTTTCATTTTCAAAGCTAGAAGGTAGGTATGCACACCGTCTTTAACTTCCCTCCCTCCACCCCTCTCCCCACTTTCCCTTTTGACTGTGTAATCCAGGCTGGTCTTGAACTTACAACTCTCTTGCCTCATCTTCCTCAACAGTGAGATTAAAGGCATGGTTTATATATAGTATTTGGTAACCATCTCTTTTTCACTGACCATACTGTGATTGCTTTTCTGTGTTATACCTCTTGGAAAGAAACACAGAATTTAAGAAGACAGCCTTTGTTTTATTTGTAGTCATATTCTTATTTTTATACATTAAAAATTGTATTTTAATGTGTGTTGTCCTCTTTAGCTCCTCTTGCCCATTGTTGGTGGGTTTTGCTTACGGGAGAGGGGCTTTTCATCTGGGATTGGCAGTATTCATGAAGCGAGTGAATCTACATTCCAACTCCTTTGTACTGTATCCATCTTTCTATATACTTTCAGTCACCGAGTGATCATCATTTACTTTTATATAGTAAAATTTTGCTTACTTACATCCTGATGACATAACATAAAATACAGCTTAATTTTACACGTAGACTATTAAAACCACAAGGACTAATAAATTAGTATTGAACATTGATGTTGGTTAGTGGTTCAAAACCTGGACTGCTTCTTACAAGCACCTAGAAGGCTTCTAAAATTCTGTTCCTCAGGCGTAGCCATGACCCAGGAAGCACGCAATCTCTGGTAAAGGTTAGGTTCTGACAGGTATTGCCAAAGTCACTAGGTAGTTACCATGTATTCAGGGACAGCTAGTTCTACATTGAGTCCTTTTTCTTCTGAACTTTTACATATTACATTGATGGGAGATTGCTCCAAACAGCTATTATCAGATAGAAAAAGGAGTTCATTAGAGAGGCTGCCCCTGACACAGAGAGGGGCAGCTGACTCTGAAATCCAGTGTCTAAAGTCTTGCCGGCCAAAAAAAGAATGAGCTATGCTCCTGATTACATCAATGGTGACAATAGCAGTTGGCTCTGTGGTCACCGAGTCACTTGAATGCTCACGTCAGCTTCATGACACTGGCACTGTGGTCTTATCCAAGTGCACACACATAAGAGAAAAGTCCAGCCCTGCAGTACAGCCTCTCCTTGGCTGTCCAAGCTCAGGCTTTATATGCTGTTACCTCCAGAGAAGTAATTAGAGTCTCTGTGCTTCAGCACGTGTAATACTCACACAAGTGAACTACACATCTATAGGTAGGAGACTGGAACATGCAATTTCAAGTCAAGTAACTTAGAAAGGAGCTGGCATTCTTCAAAACAAAGCAGCAGTGGTCCTCAATGAAAGGTGATTGATGCTGCCATTCCGAGGAATTTTTGGCCAGCTTGAAGACACTCTGGAGGTGTTGTACTTCATGTCAGGCGTATCGAGGCCAATATGTCCCATAGTGAATATTGGCTAATTGACAATTCGGACATGGAGAAAATAATAGAGAAATGGAACAATTCATTAAGGCATAAGGTGGATCTGAGGACTTCAATCCAGATTGGAAAAAGTAGAGCTGTCTTTACTATGCTATAAGGAGATGACCCGTGGGTGTAAAACGTCAGCCCCATGTTGTAAAGCGTGGGCACTTCTTAATTTTTGCTCCAAGACTTTAAGATGAGGTCAAGGACTGTGGATTGTGTATTAAGTACAGTGTGTGTGTGTGTTTGTGTGTAACAGAGAGAGACAGAGACAGAGAGAGAAACAGAGAAAGACAAAGTGGGGGGAGGGGGGGAGAGAGAGAGCGAGAGAGCGAGAGAGCGAGAGAGCGAGAGAGCGAGAGAGCGAGAGAGCGAGAGAGAGAGAGAGAGAGAGAGAGAGAGAGAGAGAGAGAGAGAGAGAGAGAGAGAGAGAGAGAGAGAGAGATATGCTGACAGTCTGGTGCTCTTAGGAAGAAAACAGGAAATAGCTGTGATGTTAAAGACTGGAACAAACATCTTTAAGGTTTGGTTAGAAACACATAGATGAATATGCACCTTTGAAATCTGAATGAGAGGCAGTCATATACCACTCCTGAGAACCTGGAGCCCTTTGCAGAAGTCTCCTAGGTATTTGCTCTAGACGAGCTGTCTATGTATCTTTAACAACAGAGCACATTTCAATTTCTAGGCTACTTCCTCTGGTCTTCAGCAACAGTGAGGAGACAAGAGCTGTAATGAACAGGTAACATATTGCCATGGACTTCCACAGTTCAGACAGTTTAAAAGCCAGCGAGACGAATAAAAGGTACATCAGTGCCTGCTTTTTTTTGTTCTGGAGGAAGAGAAGTTGAAGTTGCATAACACCCAGCCTGAAGACTGTGAAAAGGCAGCACTAAGTGACAGACTTCATTTGCAAGTTTATGATCACCTTTAGGTACCTATTACAGACCTCAAGAAAGCCTTCTTAAATTGCATTTCCCTTACAGGTTTCTTGGAGAAGCTCTCAGGCTGGGTCACAGGCAGATGGCCGGCCTGTCTTTGCTTCAGATCCACGCCCCTTTTGTATCTCCCTCACCCAGAAAAGCTCATTGTGCATGAGGCAGCTCTTAATTCAGATCTAATTCTTCACCTGCCTTTCTGTGTGCCGAGAGCAATGCTCTCCCCAGGCCAATCTTTCAGCCACATCAGCTATGTAAATCAGCACATCTTCTTGGATTGATTTTCTTTGTGAGCAGGAGCCATTTGCGGTGTTTCTGCCTGGGAGTGTAATTTGAGCCCTTTCATTGTTGAGCTTCGCAGAGGCTGTTTTAATTTCCATACTGTAGTCACTCTTTTCTCTTTTGCACCCTGTATCTCAGTCTTTCTAAGGAGGATTGAGTCTGCGCTTGGTAATAGCCTCACTTACAGAACACCCTGGTGTGCTCAGATGCGGTAAGTATGAAATGTGTGTGCGGCACGAGAGTTCTCAGCATTTCCGAGAGACACGCAATGCTCTAACACCAGAACAGAATTACCTGTCCGGTAAGGATGAAGGAGAAGATGGAGATCACTGCCTTTCCTAATAAAAACATAACATTTAAATCACAACAATGATGATAGCACATTGCAAATCATGCATGTCCCACAAATGGAAAAAAAAAACCCCACCACGTATGAACTAAAAATGGCAGATAGCATAACATTTTATTCCTTTTAAGACATTGAAAAGTGTATACTGGTTAAAGAGGTGGTTTCTTTTTTAAATAGAAATGTAAATAAATTTTTCTATAAACCTTCTCAAAATCCCAAATAAAAATAATTAAAACATTATAGCTTGTTAGAATTGTGCAATAAACTAGTTCCTTACCCAGGGATCACACATTGGGAAATATCATACAAAAATATGTTTTTAGACATTGGTCTACAATTTTTTACTTGCTTAATAACAGTGCAAAAGTGAATGCCTTACATATTTAAATTACTGGATTTATAGTGTACTTAATAAATTAGTTTATATTTTGAGGGTCTTTCACCATACCCACTTATTCTATGTTTGAAAACAGAATGAAAGTGTCATTTGTTGGAAAATAAACTTATCAAGTATTAAAACTAATTATAAATTTTTAATAGATTTACTCAATTATTAAAAATAATCTAACCTTTGAAGTATTTCATAAAATCAATGGAATGTTCAAGATGAGAAATTTAAAATAAAAATAATGTTGGTTGTGAGCAGAGATGTTAAGCCTCTATACATAACGATGGATATTAATTTGAAAACAGAAATTCTTGTCTTTAATAGTTACATAATTGCATATTGAAATTGTCAAATATGCAAGAATAAAAACTACATTTTCCCTGTTTAAAACATGAGAAGCAAATGGTTAAAAATTTAAAAACCCAGCCTAAAATTGTAAGAAAAATACAATAAAATGATAACTTGTGATAAACTATAGAAAAGGGATACATATTCCTAGTAACATTATGAACAATATAGTTTAAATTTTATTTTTATTATTGTATGTGTGTGTGTCTGTGTGTGTGCATGTGAATGCATTTATGTCTCTGTGTGTGTGTGTGTGTGTGTGTCTGTGTGTGTGTGCTTGTGTGTGCATGCATTTGTGTCTCTCTGTGTGCGCACATGTGCATGCATTTACCTCTGTGTGTGCACATAAGTACAGGTGGCCCTGGAGGCCAGCAGAGATGGAATTGCAGAGGGATGTGATCTGCCTGGCCTGGATGTTAGGAGCTGAACTTGAGTCGTCTAGAATGGCGACATACTCTCTAAACCATCTCTCTAGTTACTATTACTCCATATTTGTGCGAGCATTGCAATGGACTCAATCACACCCAAGATTTCAAGAAGAGAGCTAATACTATACTTTTTAAACTAGCCTAACAGCTGAGAAATGAGATTTTATTATTTATATTTTCTTGATCCTTAATGAAGATGGTTACCTGTTCCGATGGTGACCTGGTGTTTTGTGTTCCCCTTCTGTAAGAACTTTTGCCCATTTTACTATTTTTAAAGCTTCGGTTTTCTGTTCATTCGTGGAAGTTCTTTATATGTTTGAATGCTTGTCGTTGGCTATGTGCACTGGTTAAGGGGTGAGGTGTATTGGCAAGCATTGCAATGTGTGCTCGGTGAGCATCCAGAACTGCCTGGGACACAAAGAAAAACCCGGAATTGAATCTCTAGATCATGCCTCGTTCAGAAAGTGTCAGTCAGTGACAGTGAATTAACATCCTAAAGATCTGTCTTCCGTGTCATTGGCAGAAAATAGCTTATTTGGGACGGGGAATGAGGGAACCAGTTATTCTAAAGGTTGGCCTTGCTCCCCTAGTCCTGGGGTGCATCTCATCCCTGAGGTTTATAGCACCGGATCTTTCATGCTTCACCGCCTTCTCATGAGCAGGGGTGGTGGGGTTTCCACACAGCAAAGCCATGAGCCTGAAAACTTTATCCTGCATTTCCTCCTAAAGGTTTAAAAGCTCTGTCTTTTACAGTGAAGTCCCTGATCCATTTGAAATCGACTTTCTGTGTGCTGTGAGGGAGAGATGTATTTTCATCTTTTTTTTCTATTAATTAAGGACGTTTTGCCAGCTCTCTCCTCCAAGGTGTCCAACGTAGATGACCTCCTCGTTTCTATTCCTCAGACACTTTGCCCCCTGCAGTGGTCAGACACCCTCTGTTCACTGTCTCTGTCATCAACGCTGTCTTTACTGTCTTCCCATTGATTTATTTCCATTTCATCTGCTTCTCTTCTAGTGTACTTAAAAAAAAACACATGCGAGATTTCATATTTTATAGAGATTATACCTCCTGGTCCGTAGGTATCTCTTTGTGCCATGCAGTTTTTTAAAAAAATATAAACCTGGGCCTTTTGATTCATGGATATCATTTACTTCTGAGGATTCGGGGACATTTTTGGTTTGCTCTGCTCCCCCTGGCAGTGTTTGGAAGGGGCTTAGTCTCCACAAAGTGGTGGCTGGATCGTAATCACATCCAAGATTTGAAGACCAGACAGCCCACCATTCCGAGTAATGGACATGATACCAACAGGGGCTGGTATTTGCATCTTTATACTGTGGGTCACCCAGAATGTCACTGACTGAAGGATGGCAGGCTCAGCAGTGGTTACCAGGCTCCAGAGAGTGTGCTCAGTGAATGGATGCTGATGTTTGCTCATGCTGACATCATGCCCAAACTTCCATCCCAAACTGAGTAGGTGGTGACACCATGCCTTCCTCCTGAAATGGCTAGTACCTCCTACCTTAGCCAATTTACCTCCTATTCACAGGCCAGAACCTGTCAGGATCTCGAAGACTCATCTTCTGAGCTAGGACAGGTGCTGGGATTGTTCATAGCAAAAGCAGGTCTAGCCAAAAGCTTCAGAAGCCTTAGGAGGTGGACCAGAGACTGCAAGGAGCCAGTTGTACATAAGAGTAGGCAGCAGGTGTTCAGAGCAGCATGTCATGGATGGAAATCTCCTTCCTAGAGGATATGAGAGCTAAATCCCAAAGCTCGCTATGGCTGCTCACCAACTCCTTGCCCCCAAATGAAAGGACAGCCCTCTCTTCACATATTTTCTACACATAGGTTTGCCCACATGAGATTCACAGTTGGGAAGTGTTTTGTTTTGTTTTCTAAAGGGCAAAGAGCGCAAGCCTAACAGGCAGTTTACCTAGTTCAACTGTGCAGGAAATGACTACAATGACCCAACTGTCTCTAATCTCACCATCTGCACTTGAGTGCTGACCCAGAATCTATGCTGTTGATAGTCTTTCCTCATGTGTTTATCAACATTTAAGGAAGTCTCCTCTGCTCTAAACACCGTGCTAAAGAAAGATAAACCATGCTCGGGGAAATTGGAACAAATACCGCTGCCCACACTGGCCACATACACACAGGTCTTTGAAAGAATGAAAGTGTCTTTATGTGACCAGCACTCTTGCAGAGCTACCTGAACACGTGAGGTAGAAACAATTTCTTTGCTCTGTGGGTTACTATGTATAAAAAGCTGCTTGATTGACTTTATAAAACCCAGTGCTTCGCCCAAAAGGGTGCCCCAGTCACAGATGCGCTTGGAAGTGTTAAGGTGAACAGATGAACCAGTGAATCAGAGTCATCTACTGCCTTACACACATCACAGAAAAAGCTACCTCTCTGCAGAGGGCTTGAAAGCATCTTGAAGTGGAGCTGGCAGCGCTGTACATGCACTTGTCCCACAGCTTTGGAGAAGCACGCTCTCTCTCTCTCTCTCTCTCTCTCTCTCTCTCTCTCTCTCTCTATCTCTCTCTCTCTCTCTCTCCACTGTATGTCTGTGGGCTCCACCCTCCTTTATTCTCTCATCTTTAATTATTTTAGGAAAGAAGTACTCTTTCATTTGCAGAACCTAACGCACCAGGGACGAGATGCTCCTTCTCTTCTAAGACCAAGTTCTTGTCCATTTGAACATGTTTGGTTTAAGACGCATGGCATTTGATATTCAGCTCAGAATTAATAAGTGTTGGGGCACAGCGTCCATGACTGAACATTTCCATAATGGATATTATGTCCTTTGGCTCAGCCATCATCTATAAATTAATATTAAACAATAATTTCCAGGCTGCTGAACACATGGCGAACGTTCATCCTTCATATTCTGACTTAATATCCTTCTAGCTTTTTTCTACCCTTGAGATCTGGTAATGTGCCTCGTGGGACAATAAAACAACCGAGGAATTGACACGGTGTGTTGAAGAGACAGATATTCACTGAATAATTGCATAGCTCACGTAGAATGGTAGAACCAGAATCTGGCCTCGTTATTCCAGCTTCTTTCAAACCACCGAGACAGTAGTTCTAAGTCCTTTTCTGCTCTGTTCTTATCATCGTTCTCATCAGATGTTGGACATTCTTGAAAAACTAATAACTAATTTTAACAGTAAAGTTATTACAGATTTGTAAAATAACTCACTTTTGGAGTTTTGTGTTTATTGTCATAAGTGGAAGAGAAGCTCACCGACTAGCCAACATTTATAGTGGTTTCAAAATGAAAGTTACAGCATAGGCCGGGTCAGAGGATCCTGGCATCTCCATACTGTCAGGAGGTTAGTGATGTATTTCTTCCAGGGCATCTGTCCTACCCAGTTCGCTTTTCCTTTCCAGCACCACTGTGGACTTAGAACTACATAGAGGACAGAGACTATTTAGAGAAAGAAGAGATGGCTAAAAAGAATTAAAAGTGGGGAAATGTATGTTACAGATAAACCTTCCCTGATAATTTTTCTAGGACGTACGTTAATATTCCCTAAAATAATTCATTTCATAAACACAAAATAGTGGAATTATTCTACAGATTAATTTGAAATTTAGAAAGGTATGTGTATAATTTTATAATGAAAATGCCAGTGAGTGGTTCTATCAACCCAAGGCTATTAATGTGAAGGTAACAGATACAATGCGAAGTTCACAATTCCTTCACCAAATAATGCTTTCATCTAACTTGCCATTTAGAAGAAATATTTAGAGCGAGTTGTATGGTTTAATGCCTTTCGTCTCAGTACTTGGGAGGCTGAAACAGACTGATTACTGAGGATTCTGGGTCAACCTGGGCTATGTTATGAGTCTGTAGTACAGAGGTCAAGGGCGGTTGTTATCCTTGAGATGGAGGTGGCAGGCTCTGCAGTAGACGCCAAGCTTCCGTGAGTGTGCTCAGATGGTGTACCTCAGTGAATGCCACAACTCATGGCAGTTCCCACGCCAGACTGAGTAGATGATGACGTCATGGCCTTCAATGGCTAGTATCTCCTCACTTGTTCATTTGACCTGCTATGTAAAGGTCAGAGCATGTCAGGATCCCAAAGACTCATCTTCTGAATGAGGGCTGGGGCTGACATTGTTCATACCAAGCGCAGGCACCCAGTCCTTCTCCCCAACTTCTTACCGTCAAATAAAATACCCCATGGTTGCCCTTTCTTCTACACCACCTATTTTTTACACATAAGTTGCCCACGTGAGAATCACAGCTGCTCAGTGTTTTCTTCCTAAAAGGCAAAGGACACAAGCCTCGAGACAGCTTACTTAGTCCCACCGAGCAGCCGCGATGACCCAACTGTTTACGGTACCACCGCTCGCACCTCAGTGCTGACCCAGAGTCCCTGTGGCTGAATTATTACCCACTCTTTCCTTACGTATCTATCACCACTAAGGACATCTTCTCCATACTAAAAGCTGTGCTGTCCTCCAAGTTTTCGGAGATTTAATTACTGGCTCGTTTGGTTTTGGTTTATGAACTGGGTTCAAACTACGATATTTTTCGAATGCGTTGTCCATCCGGTTGCTCTTTGCTACCTACCAATCTCGCTATAAATTTTTTGCTAAAAGCAGGCGGTAACCGTGCCGTGTTGTCATGAAATTCTCTCTCTCAGATAGCTAGTCTACCCCTTTTAGACTTCACAGACTCTCAGGGCAGCAGCGTCGTTCAGCGTCGTTGTATTTTCTCAGATGTTGATGAGCAACCCCCCCCACAGGCTGGAGAGCTGCGACGCCTGTGCTTTCGCTTGACAACCTCCACACAGATTTCATCCATGGCGTGTGCACTTCCCTCTGTGTGGCTACACTGTCAGTAAAAAGGTTTACACTGTCAAAAGAAATCCATCTTCATGCCAGAAAGTCAAGGGATTGTGCCTTTCTCTTCCTTTGAAGGAATTAACCATGTATTCGGGAATAATAGTCTGCAATTAGAGAGTGTACTTTCTAATCCGTTCATTCTTTTAGGCAGAAAGGTGTATTTAAATCACTTTGCTCATCTAAGAGATGAATGAACTTGAGATTTCTGTTTTTAAAGGTTATTGTCTAATATCGCTGGTGGAATATATGGTAATGCTGTTCCACAACCATGGCTGCCAAATACAATCACAATACGACAAGTCATTAAGAATGGAAACGAACTCTGAATATGCACTGTGTGGATTTACATTAGAGATTTAAGAACCACCTTGCCAAAAGGTATTTTGATTTTTAACAAATGCCACACCCAACAGAGAATAAAGCATTATACATTTTGACATTTTCTGAATTATTACTTTGTGTATTATTTTATGTGTTGGGCATTATATCATGATAGGATTTAAATGTCAGCAAAACAACTGATATCTGCAATTAAGCTAAAAATGTGTTTTATGTGCTTAGAACCCTTTTCTGAACAACCTCATGAGGTACAGCAGTGCTGTCTGCCTTCACTGTCTGGAAGACAGTTATCTGATTATAAGCTTAGGACGAGCTCTATACAACACAGACAGTGAACATTCTCTTTGTTTTACAGTGAATAAGCCTGATTAAAATAACATAAAGATCTGACAATATATATCTATCATGGTAGACAACATTGACAATTGTGTGTATAATCATAAAATCATGACAAGAACCTAACAGCTATTTAATGTGTATAACTGGAGATAATTTTTATCAATCCACTTTAATAGTTAAATATTTTAAATTTTGGCTAGTTTTGTAAATTCTGTAATAGATTTTTTTCCTTTGAAGGAATTGACCATGCTTTCAAGAATAATAGTCTAATGGACAAATTAGAGAGTATACTTTTTAGTCCCTTCACTCTAAAATTAATATCTGAAAGCATCAAGCTCAAGCATTCTACCCAAAAGAGACTCAGAACTGACCTTTGCACTAATAACATGCAAAGGCCTGTAACCCACCTGTCTAAAATTCAACATTTTATTTTTATTTTTAGGTTTTTTTAAATAATTTTTCTGTATTTCAGGAAGGAGGCAGAAGCGTACAAAAGCAATGGTTATTACATAGTACAGAAATCTCATATTGCATATCAAAGCACTCATTCATAATACACTCAGACATATGTTTTAAAAGGCCATGTAAGTCATAATTTACAATGGTACAATGTTAGGTACTAGCTTCAGGTCATGAGGAATTGAGTCAGATTGTATCAGGCAGTAAGCCCCAGCCATACACGGCTTAGCCCCAGCCTGACAGTTCAGCTTCACCCGCAGAAACAATATCATTGTGTATTAAAACCACCTAGGCTGCTTCCAGTCAAACCACAAAACATGGATGTAAAGTCCTGACAGCTGCCGATGTATGTGTGTGGCTGTTTCCCAGCCACGCAGGGCGAGTTCCACAGTTGTCTCACGAAAAGGCTGGTGCCTCTTGCTGTTCCAGTAAGGCAGTCTCGTGGTTTGAAGACCCCTTGGTTCTTGTGACTTGATTGGTGCTCTGTGTAAACCCAGTTTGACCCTGATGCCTTTTGCTCTCCTCTAAGTCTTCCTCATCTTCCTCTGACTCCTCCCAGACTTTCTGATCTCCAGGCAGAGGGCCCTTTTGATGCTGCCATCCACATACAAGTTCTGTGGGACGAGGTGACCGTCCAGCTAGTTCTGACTCAGAGGTGCCCAAACCAGACCCCAGAAGCCCCAGGAACCTCACTCCTCTGGATCAAAATGTCTCAGAGCTCCCGGGAACCTCCCAAGTTTCTACTAAGTGTATGGCTCCCCGAAGCCTTGGGAGCCTGGAGATACTCACCTCCTTTCTCTCATTTTCTTCCCCAAAACCTAGGGTACTCCTCAAGTGGATTTTGGCAGAAAGTCCCATCTTCTTTGGGGCCTATTTCAATCCTCTGATAGTCAGATTGAGAGACACAATATCTATTTAGAATATATTTATTTCTTCTTTGCCAAGCTATATTTTAAGGGACACGCAGAGGAAAAAGGGAAATCACAAAAAAGGAACAATCATAAAATATAAACATAATAAACTACATAGTTCCTGAAAATCAGCTCAGTCATTAATTTAAATTGTCCTAAATTATCTTGCCTTTAAGGAGGCTTTTATTTTCAATTAAATATATAACTCTTTGTAGTTACATTTATAACTAAATTTAATTGCCATAGATAATGAAGCATGTTTGTGCAATGTAACTTCAATCAGTTTTCAATTATTTCTCCACAGAGGTTTATGAAATAAAGCAAGGGGGCTTTGGAGTTTCATATATAGATCTTGGCTTTTGTGAACTGGTAAGATAAGAAATATGTTTCTTTGAATAGTTTTCAAATTATTAAAATAATGTGGGAGGGCTTTTTCTTCTGAAAAGAGAATAGTTTCTGGAGAAACACATATGTAGACAGAGCCATTAAGCCATACTTTGTCTTCTCTGTCTAAGATTCTGATGAGATGTTCCCTGCTGCTAAAAAATCAGAGTGTGCACTGAACAGCAAAGCTCTCTCTATCCATGAACTAAAGACTCTTGTGTTACAATGTAAATGCACCAGCTTGCAGCGCTTTGAAACGCTGTGAGCCAAGACTGGGAGACTTTACCACCTTGTCTTTGGCTTTCCCACAGGAGCATTGAAAGGTGGGGAACTAAACTCCCAAGTGTGGTCCAGATCCACTTCCTGCAGAGGGGAGCAAGAACCCAGGCCTCCACTTCAGCATCACCTCAGAATGGGTAGCCAGGGAAGCAAGAGCTGAGGCAGTGCTTTGGAAGGTCATGGTAGAGAGAAAAATATGCAGCAGGTGACCAGATCCAGTTTGACTAGGAGTTTGTTTGGAAGTTAGACTGGATCAGTCTGGAGTTAGGATCGGTTTGGAGAAGGACTTTCTTCTTCCAGAAGCAGGACGTGTCTCAAAGGAGAGACACTTTGGACCAAGAAGCAGAAATGGAGTGAAATTAAAGCCCACTGGACTCTCTGTCTCTCTGTCTCTCTGTGTCTCTCTGTCTCTCTGTGTCTCTGTCTCTCTCTGTCTCTCTGTCTTTCTCTCTCTCTGTCTCTCTGTCTCTCTGTCTCTCTGTCTCTCTGTCTCTCTCTCCATCTGGTAGGCAGTCAAGAGCAATGACAATATCCTGAATACCTTGAGGAGAAATATCTCATACTTGGCAGTGTTTTTTGTTTGTTTGTTTGTTTTGAAATCTATGGTTCTTGAGAGAAACATAATCTCCCATGTAGGGCTTTTCTAAATATGTATATACGTACGTATGTGTGCACGCACATGCACGAACACACACACACACACACACACAGAAAGTTTAAAAATAATATGTTTCCACGTGGCTACTTCGAATATCCTTAGTTACCACCACTGCCTCTATGTTCCTGTTCGACCCTCCCACCTTTCTCCCCACTCAACACAGAATCTGTTCCATGGTAGAAAACATTTCTGTTTTACTCCTCATTCATTCACTTAGGGACCTGGATTGATAGGTGTTCTAACATTTTCAACACACAAACTCTTGGTTATGGAATCAAAATCTACCTAGCAGATGGAGAAGGAAACAGTCACAGATCCTATTAGAGGTATTTATGAGTCGTTCCTTGGTCCTTCTCAGCACATCCCATCGGTTCAGATTTAGCCGGATAACCTTAAAGAAGAGCTTAGGCAATGCAACCAAGCCATGGAAATCCTTTGCTCCTTCCTCTTGCCTTCTCTCCTCCCATAGTTATTCTTCCTCTTATTTGTCACCCCTCAGTCTCAGTCTCTGTCATCGCTTTCACTCACCAGCTTCCTAATGGTCTTGTGAGCATTATCCTTAGATTGTGAAGGTAAAACCGGGGAGTGGTGGGGTGAGCCAGGAGAAAAGACAGGAGGCATACCTATTAGACTGCTTGGAAAGAGAGAAATAAACAGTTATTCCATAGCCTATATCCTATACCTATGCCCACTTGGGCTAAGTGATGAATGCCCTTCTTTTGTTCCCCCAAAGACCTTCTATATGGTTTTGCCATTTACCACCCGACATGTCAGCCTTCTTGAATATGTTATAGATTATCAAGATCTTCTGCACTGGTATAACCCTTTAATCGGGTTTTTAAATAAGGAAACGCAAAGTGCATTCATTAGTTAATAAAGGATAATTCACTTGCTTATTAATAGATAAACATTAATTTATAATACATAAACATAGAAATAAATAATAGAAAACAAATATAATTATGCATAGATAAACACAGAATAGATACAATATTTTTGATTGTATATTTTTAAAATAAATTTAATCTCCAGATATTCTTGACAGTAGTAATATTTAGAAACCATTAAGGAATAAGTCAAATAATATTACAAAGCATTGTAATATTGTGTGTGTATGTTTTTGTGCACGTACACACAAGCACACACACATCAACAATCCAGTACATGATGGAATACAAACTTTGGCCTCTCCTTCCAGGCTAGAATATAACTCATATCTTAATAAACAGATATATGCATATGTATGTACATAATTTATTTTATTTCAATATATAAATATTTTTTGTTTCAGTAATTGAAGCATATACCGTGTAAGCATGAAGAATGGAGTTTGGACGTCCACAATCCGTATAATTCCTAGAGGTAATATTGGGCCATCTTAAGTCCAGACCTGGAAAGGAAGAGATGGAGTCCCTGGTGCAACTTCAGTAGTCATACTTGGTCCATGGCTAAGCTTGTATTCCACTGACAGAGCATGTCTCAGTGAATGAGTGACCAAGGAAGACTCCCAACATCAACCTTGGAAATGCACAAAATTTGCGTGTGCTCTGTCACACGCACATGCACATGCATGAACACCCATGCCAATATGTACCCCACACAGATTTATTCTAAGCAATTCCCAGAAGCAAGAGTTTACTTTGGCACCTAGTTTGAGGGCCCAGTCCACCGTGGCGGGAGTGCCAAGACAGCGGCAGGAGGTTGAAGCAGTCTCTGTAGTTTGGAGCAAGAGAACAGTGACTATTCATCCTCAGCCAACTCTTAGCTTTTTAGGAAGTCCAGGCTCCAAGCCAAGAGAATGGTGCTACTCACCATGACAGAGGGTCTTCCGGCCACAGTTAACCTAGTCAAGATTATTCTGAATAAGCAAGCCCAGAAATTGCTCTAGTCTAAAGAATCCCTCAGAGGTATCTATCCACAGAGGCCGTCTTCTAGATCATTCAAACCAATGATCAGCAACAACCGTCACATATATAAATGGCTAAAAGGAAAAAATTGAACTAGAAACAATTTCCTGGCTATTCTCAGGATGGAGTCTCAGCAATGTTTATGACCTTGTTTTAATCTGTAGAGACTTGGGGGATATTGGGTCAGTCACTGGTGACATTACGAAAGAGCACCTGGTCTGAGACCCTGAAAAACAGAATACATAAATCACCAGTTTATACAATGCCTAAATCAGCAAGATCGCTCCATTTAGTTTGCCTAGTGTTTCAAGTGAATGCACAGCATAAATCATCGTCTCCACTGAATACTTTTGATGGTATTCTTTAAGATCTCTAATTAAAGCTAAGCTGTGTGCAAGTACTTTCTACCTCAATTTGATGCTCACTGTGCCATGGAAGTTGAATAGGGAGCCTCTCGAGATCAACGCGACATAATTTTCAGACATAGAATTTGAAAGTAGAAAGGGCAATCACTGCGATCATAAAACAACTATAATCACTTTCTTTAAATGCGAGAAGTGGAGAGTACATCATTTTATTACTTCGTGCTGCAAAGATATCAATCAATGGTTGTTTAGTCCAGGAAATCAAGCAGAGAGAAAGAATTTTGAAACTGAAGTGGTTCAACCCGAAGAGTTAGAGCCACACACGACTTTATTGTCCCCTCAAAAGAAACTTTACACACACGCACATACAATTGTCTGATAAATTCTTTCAATGTGAATTAACTAAATATCTGAAATACCCTGTGGTTAGGAAATGACAAAATTTGAGATGTTTTACAAGAACATTTGGGGAAATACTAAATAGGAGGAAAATTAACACAGCTTCCTTGAAAAGCTACTAGCTGTACAGTTTTTGGCATTTAGCGTTTATATGCCCTTTATAGAATGGGAGAAGAAAGGTCAGACCTTAATGTTTAACCTACAGGTTTCTCGTTTACTAGCATTGGACCAAGGCAATTTTCAACACCCAAACATACATGAAGACAAATAGAACTGAAGTGCTAAAAGCAGTACATACAAAATGGACTCATAGACAAAATATCAACCCTAGAGCTTCATGGTCACACAAACAGGCAATGCCACATTACCTGCATTCAGATCCCTTTACAAACATACATGTCTATCTAGAACACACAGATCAACACATAAATTCATGCATGACACGCAACAGACACCCAAACATCACTTACTAATACACAGGTAGAAATTGTCTGACCGTCTCTTGCATGTATCAGATATACACATAAAACCACAAACACATTTCTATACCCAAAATGTGTTATTCTAAGAGATGGAAAGTGTTCCCAAGAACATTCGCTGCCTCATTACCTCTTCTCTATCCTATTTATAACAAAAAACAATTATGATGACTAAGGACATTGACTATTTTTTAAAAACAACTCTGAGATTCTACCGCACACCCATCAGAATGGTTATAATAATAATAATGATAATAATAATAATAATAATAATAATAATAATAATAATAAAATAAAAACCTCAAGCAACAGCACATGCTGGGAAGAATGTGCAGCAAAGGGAACACTTTTACATTGCTGGAGGGAGTGTAAACTTGTAAAACTACTCTGGAAATCAATTTGATGGTTTCTCAGAATACTGGGAACTCTACCCCAAGACCCAGGTATACCACTCTTGGGCGTATACCCAAAAGATACCCCACTATCCCACAAAGATGTTTGCTCAACTATGTTCATAGCAGCTTTACTTGTAATAGCCCAAAACTGGAAACAATATCGATGCTCCTCAGATGAAAACTAGATAAAGGAAATGTGGTTCATTAACACAATGGAATACTACTCACCTATTAAAAAAAGGACACCATGAATTTTGCAGGCAAATGGATGGAACTAGAAAATACCATCCTGTGTTTCAGTCCTTCTTAAAAGGGGGAACAAAAATATTCATAGGAGGAGATATGGAGACAAAGTTTGGAGCAGAGACTGAAGGAATGGCCATTCAGAGCCTATCCCACCTGGGGATCCAGCCCATACTTATACAGCCACCAAAACTAGACAATATTGATGAAGTCAAGAAATGCATGCTGACAGGATTCTGATATAACTGTCTCAGCCAGAGCGTGACAAATACAGAGGCAAATGCTAGCAGCAAACCATTGAACTGAGAACAGCGTCTCCACTGGAGGAGTTAAGGGAAGGATTAAAGGAGCTGAAGGAGCTTGCAACACAATAAGAACAATAATACCAACCAACCAGAGCTCCCAGGGACTAAACCGCCATCCAAAGAGTACACATGGACAGACCCATGGCTCCAGCTGCTTATGTAGCAGAGGATGACCTTGTTGGGCACCAGTGGGAGGAGAAGCCCTTGGTCCTGCCAAGGCTGAACCCCAAAGTGTAGGGTTATATCAGGGTGGGGAGGTGGGAAGGGTGGTTGGGAAGAGGGAACACATTTACAGAAGAAGGGGAAGGGGGTGGGGTAGGGGGCTTATGGATGGGAAACCGGGAAAGGGAATAACATTTGAAATGTAAATAAAATTAACCAATAAAGAAAAAAAAGAAAGAAAATACCATCCTGAGTGAGGTTAACTCAGACCCAAAAGGACATGGATGGTATGTATGCACTCAACTTATAAGTCGATATTAGCTACAAAATACAAGATAACCATGCTACAATCCACAGACTCAAATTACAAGGAGGGCCCGAGGAAGGCTCATTGAGTCTTTCTGAGATATCAGAGGCAGATGGATGGAGGGAACTGGATGGGAAGGGGAGAAGGGTAGTGGATATTAGGTACAGGGAGTACAGGGGAGAAAGAATGGAAACTGGCAGTGGGCAAAGTGGGTATCTCTAGGACGTGCCAGAGACCTGGGGACAGGGGTGACTATGGGAGTGGCTCTAACTGAAATTCCTAGCAGTGGGGGATATGGATCTTGAAATGGCCACTTCCTATAGCTAGTGGAGGGATAAGAACAGCAACTCAGCCCCAAAACCTTTGTCCTATAAAATGTTACTAGCGGACAAAAATAGAGCAGAGATGGCGGTCGGGGGATGGCTAGCTAAATGACTGGCTGAGTTGAGACCCATCCAACCGGTAAGAATCAGTCTCTGACACTATTTATAATACTCTGTTATGCTTGCAGACAGGACCACAGCATAACTAAGAGAGGCTCCACCCAACAGCTGACTGAAACAGATGCAAAAACCCAAACCAAACATTAGATAAAGTTTGGGGAGTCTTGTGGAAGAGTTGGGGAGGGACTGAGGGATCCAAATAGGACAGGGACCTTACAGGAGGACCAACAGAGTCAACTAACCTGGACCCCTGGGGACTCCAAGATACTGAACTGAACCACCAACCAAAGAGTGAGCATGGGCTGGACCTAGGATGCCCCTGGCACATATGTAGCAGATGTGTAACTTGGTCTTCATACAGATTCTCCAACAACTGGAGTAGGGGATAGTCCCGAATTTGTTGCCTGCCTGTGGATCCTGTTCCCCTAGCTGGATTGTCTTGTCTGGCCTCAGTGAGAGAGATGTGCCTAGTCCTGCAATGACTGATGTGCTGGGGGTGGTGTTGGTGTTGGTTGTGGTAGTGGTGGTACCTGTTAGGTTACCCAGGGGGACTCCCCATTATCAGAGGAGAATGGGAGGAGCGATAAGGGAAGGAGGTTTGAGAGACATGACTGGGAGGAGAGGGGTGCTGGTAGTGGAATGTAAAGTGAATAAGTAAATAAATTAAAACAGAAATACAATTTGACTCTGAGATTTTAAAACTCCATCTAAATGTACAGGCCATAGTAGAAAAGAGGCAATAGATTTACAGGACACCACTTATCCAACATAAACATGAAGACGTATTGTCCTATTTTTATCTCTGCCATTCTGCTCATTCATTGGCATCAGCTATCTCTCAGATTGATTAAGAATTTATATAGAGCTATATAAGTCTTATGTAACCTCACAGTGGTAAACTGAGCTAGATGTGAGACAAGTGAAGAACCCAGTGGACAATGAGTCAAAATTCCTTGCCAAAGGATTGCATGCCAAAGGGATAGAAAAAAGTGTTCCACACTCAGTGAAAGACATTATCCTATGACTCTTTATGTATGTGAGTCAGTGGGTGATCTCTGTGCTCCGAACTGTTGAATGCTGGGTCTTTAAGATATTATGTGTTATAGGAGGGTTGAAGATCCCAAGAGAATAATCATGTGTAGAGGTGTCATTAGTTATAGAAATAATAAGTTGTCTAGTCTATTAAAGCAATCAATAAATGAAAAAATAGAGATTACAGTGATGAAGACATCAACAGGTCAATAAAAACTTCTAAACTGCTCTGCACAGTGCTAGACTTATATTGGCACTTAAGATCATTTGCTATATAAATTAGGTGACACTGAAGAAATTGCAACATTTGTTTCAATAATCTTGCTACCAACATTTCTCAACAGTGTAAGATTTTTCTCCTGTAATAATTCATTTTCTTTTTCACTCCCTCCCCTATTTCTACATCAATACCTCTCTTAGTGTTTTCCTTTTTTTGGCTAGTTGATTTATCGTATCTTTAAGCCAGACACACACACACAGACATACCCCTTCAGTTAAATGATATATTCTAAAGGTTACAAATCCCAATTCTATATATGATCTATACCAAATCCACACAGAGACTTCCCATACACATATATTTCTATATGTAAACCATGCCACAGAAAAAATTAGTATTCAGGAAAGTATGCCATCCAGGAGCAATAGTGACACACATACCTTGGCAGTAACCAACACCTTGCTTATTGGACTTAAAGGTCTACTCAACAAGATGGCAATCATTCCTGGTACTGGAAACCTAGACAACTATCCAGGGCTAGTGAAATCATGGATCTTGGGGAAGAATCTTCAGCCACCACTTACCATCATCATCATCATCACCATCATCATCATCATCCTTGGCTTAAAGATAAGATTTATTAAACCAATGTAATTCCTACTACACTCTAAATGTTTGTCCTCACTGCCTATCAACAAAACTTCTCTTTAGTACAGACTGAGCAACCAATCAAAATCTAGACTTGTAGAGCTTGGTCTCGATGGTTACATCTACAAAACAACTTCAGTATTTAAGGTTCGGGGAACATTATGGAAGAGAGGGCAAAAATACTGTAACAGCCAGAGGATCAGGGAACTTTGCAAGCTATGTTTTCTAGTAATCTCAGAAGCCATAAAGTCTGACCTGTATGACTGACCAAACATGAGCTGAACAAGTACAACAGCATGCGAAAGTGAATGTCTTGGCCATTGAGACCTCAACCTGACACAAAGAATTATAGCTAACTAATGAACACTTAAAGTATGAAAAATAGCCTTCCCTGAAGAAAAGAACACCAATATTGGTGTTGGTTATCAATAGGTTATCTAGTGTCAAATAGCCAGTTCTGAAAATATACATAGATGGCCATATTTCTATTTACAATAGCTTCAAAGAAAATATCTTGGAACAAACCTAACGAAGGAGATGAAAGAGCTCTACAGTAAAAACTTTAAATCTCTAAAGAAAAGGAGCAATAAAAATGTTAGGAAATATAAAGACTTCTCATGCTTATGAGTTGATAGGGTTAATATTACAAAAATGATCATTCTACCACAAGCAGCTTACATATTCATTTCAATATCTATCAAAACACTCATAGAATTCTTCACAGAAATAATGAAAATATTTCTAAAATTCATATGGACCCACAAAAGACCCCAAGTAGTCAATGCAATCCTGAGCAATCAATCAGTCAATAATACAAAGGACTCCCACAATGATGGAGGTGTTACTCTGAGATAGAGGGCTAATATCCAATATATACAAAGAACTCAAGAAGTTAGACTCCAGAGAACCAAATAACACTATTAAAATGGAGTACAGAGCTAAGCAAAGAATTCCCAACTGAGAAATATCTAATGACTGAGAAGCACCTAAAGAAATGTTCGACATTCTTAGTCATCAGGGGGATGCAAATCAAAACAACCCTGAGATTTCATCTCACACCAGTGAGAATGGCTAAGATCAAAAACTCAGGTGACAGAAGATGCTGGTGAGGATGTGGAGAAAGAGTAACACTCCTCCATTGTTGGTGGGATTGCAGACTGGTACAACCACTCTGGAAATCAGTCTGGAGGTTCCTCAGAAAATTGGACATAATTTTCCAATTATGGACCTGAGGACCCAGTTATACATCTCTTGGGCATATACCCAAAAGATGCCCCAACGTACAACAAGGACACATGCTCACTATGTTGATAGCAGCCTTATTTATAATAGCCAGAAGCTGGAAAGAACCCAGATGTCCTTCTTCAACAAAGGAATGGATACAGAAAATATGGTATATTTTCACAATAGAGTACTTCTCAGCCATTAAAAACAATGACTTCATGAAATTTATAGGCAAATGGGTGGAACTAGGAAATGTCATCCTTAGTGAGTTAACCCAGTCGCAAAAGAACAAACATGGTATGCACTCACTGATAAGTGGATATTAGCCCAAAAGCTCAGAATACCCAAGACACAATCCATATACCACATGAAGCTCAAGAAGAAGGAACACCAAAGCGTGGATGCTTCAGTCCTTCTTAGAACAGGAAACAAAATACTCAAGAGAGGTAGAGGGTGGGAAGGACTTGGCAGGAAGAGAAGAAGGGGAGGGGAAAAAGCAGGCAGGATTAGGTATGGGAGGAGATGTGGATAATATATAGAGGGTCGGGAATTTGAACAGACATTTGTAGCAATGGGAAATGGGGAACTGGGAGCTAGCCAGCCCAAGATGCCAGGAAAGCAAGAGGCTCCCAGGAACCAAGAGAGCTGAGAAGAGCTAAAATGCCCAACAAAGGGAAGGGAGAACCTGCAGAGACCATATCCAGAGGCTAGGTAAGGCCCCAGGTTGAAGGATGGGGCCACCCACACATCTCCAAAACTTTAACCCAGAATGGCTCCTGTCTGAAGGAAATGTGGGGACAAAGTATGGAGCAGAGACTGAAGGAAAGACCATCCAGAGACTGCCCCACCTGGGGATCCATCCCATATACAGACATCAAACCCATACTCTATTGCTGATGCCAAGAAGTGCATGCTGACAGGAGCCTGATATAGCTGTGTCCTGAGAGGTTCTGCCAGAGCATGACAAATACAGAGAAGGATGTTTGCAGTCAACCACTGGAGCACAGGGTCCCCAGTGGAGGAATTTAGAGAAGGACTGATGGAGCTGAAGGGGTTTACATGCCCATAGGAAGAACATCAATATCAACCAACAAGACCCTCCAGAGCTCCCAGGGACTAAACTACCAACCAAAGAGTTTGGACCCATGTCTCCAAACAAATATGGAGCAGGGGACGGCATTGTCTGGCATCAATATCAATAAGAGGAGAGGACCTTGGTCCTGTCAAGGCTCGATTCCTCAGTGTGAGGGAATGCTAGGGCAGTGAGTTGAAAGTGGGTGAGTGGGAGGGGGAACATACTCATATGAGCAGGGGAAGGGGGATGAGATAAGAGGTTTCCAGAGGGGAAACCAGGAAGGGAGATAACATTTGAAATGTAAATACATAAAATATCCAATAAAAAAGAAGATCCAAACATGAGTACTTGTGTGTGTGTGTGTGTGTGTGTGTGTGTGTGTGTTTCAGAGAAGGTAGCATTCCTTAACAACGGTGGTGAGAAACTGGATGTCTATATGGATATCTCTAAAATTAGATCTCTATCTATCCACTTGAACAGAAATTAACTCCAATTGGACCAGAAACCTCGATTTGAGTCCTAAAATGCTAGAAGAAAAAAAAAACATAGGCAGTGGCCTATAAGATATATTGTATAGGAAAGAACTTTCTGATAAGGTTCCATTTACCTAGGACGTAAGGTCAGCAACTGACAGGTGAAGCTGCATAAAACCAGAGGTCTCTGTTCAGCTAAAGAAACAATCAAGTAAAGAATAGCCCCACAGATTAGGGAGGCAAAGATTAGAACAGACGCAGAAGGAACACCCATTCAGAGCCTGCCCCACATGTGGCCCATGCATATACAGCCACCCAATTAGACAAGATGGATGAAGCAAAGAAGTGCAGACCGACAGGAGCCGGATGTAGATCGATCCTGAGAGACACAGCCAGAATACAGCAAATACAGAGGCGAATGCCAGCAGCAAACCACTGAACTGAGAACGGGACCCCCGTTGAAGGAATCAGAGAAAGAACTGGAAGAGCTTGAAGGGGCTCGAGACCCCATATGTACAACAATGCCAAGCAACCAGAGCTTCCAGGGACTAAGCCACTACCTGAAGACTATACATGGACTGACCTTGGACTCTGACCTCATAGGTAGCAATGAATATCCTAGTAAGAGCACCAGTGGAAGGGGAAGCCCTGGGTCCTGCTAAGACTGAACCCCCAGTGAACTAGACTGTTGGGGAGAGGGGAGGAAGGGGGGGGGGGTGGGGAGGGGAACACCCATAAGGAAGGGGAGGGGGGAGGGGGATGTTTGCCCGGAAACCGGGAAAAGGAATAACATTCGAAATGTAAATAAGAAATACTCAAATTAATAAAGAAAAAACCGGAAAAAAAAAAAAGAATAGCCCCACAGAGGAAGAGAACATAGTATCCAGAACATATGAAGAACTCAAAAACCAAGAATCCAAACAAGGAAACAAAAACCACTTTGAAAATAGGCTCGGGATCTGAACAGAGAATTCTCCAGAGGAAACATAAGCAAGCGTCTCAGAAGGTGTTCTTCACCTTAGCACTTGAGGATGTCAAATCAAAGCAACTTTGAGATTTCGTCTCCTTGCAGTCAGAATGGCTAAGGAAATCAAAACAGCCAAAAGTTAATGTAGGAGAGGATGTGAGTAAAGGGGCCGCCTCACTCTCTGTTGTTGGAGTTGTAAATTTGTGCAGCCACCCTGGAAATCAGTGTGAAGAATCCTCAAAAGGCTAAAAATAAAGCCGCCTTATACCGTGGCGTTAGCACTCTTCCGCACGTGTCTACTCCACAAGCACTTGTTTAACCATGTCATGGTCACTCTGTTCAATAACTAGGAAATGGAGACAACCCAAATGCCCTTCAGTTGATAATTAATAATAAAAAAAATCTGACCCACTTTTGTACTGTAGGTGGAATACTCTTTGTAGAGCAACAGAGGATCAATAAACGTGCAGGTAAATGAATGGAGCTAGGAAGTGCTGTATGAAATGGATGCACACGGATGTATGAAACACGGATGCAGGAAAAGCAAACGCACTTGTTCATCTGTGCTTCCTACTTCCACATCTTCAGACGTGAGCCTATAACCAGGAGTAACCACAGAAACCGAGGAAATAAAAAGCAACCATGGGGCAGGGGATTGAGGGGGAATAGGAGGAGGGAGGTGTTATGCAATTAGTGAGAGATGGGTAATTAGGGAGCAGGCAAGGAGGTTATTACAGGAGAAGGAGGGATAAACTACAGTAAGGAATTTTGCAAAAGCTATAAAAATCATATTTTATATTGACCTAAAATTATATTTATAATATACATGTGTTTATATATGTGCATAGTTTAAAATAAGTTTTTCCAATTGGAGTGATAATATTCCTGGGAGCCATGGGCTATCTAATAAAGAACTCAGTATTGTACATGAAAACCTTTCGTATTGTTGGTCCAAGACTCAGTACAGACTCTCTGGAGTCAACCGTGGTACAAGCATATCTGGAAAAACCAGAACCAAGGTGATGCAGCTATCAAGTTATGAAACTGACTTGGGATGCAGCCTTGCCCGCCATTTTCATAAGATGGAGTCTTTGATGGGTGTGGTCTTGCCCTCAGCAAACCGTCCTGTGACCCAGTACCATGTTTCCAGGTAATGATGTAATGATGCTAATCTTCTCAACGGTTACCTCTGATTTCAAAGCTGCCCCAACTCTGCAACTTTAAACATGCTAGCACTCAGACTGAATGCTATTCTGTCTGGAAATTTCCTCTACCACTTCCTGAACTGAGCCTTACTCAGATGCTCAGGACATGGGAAGAATGCAGCTAGACTCATTGATTGCCAGATACCGCAGGCATGGTCTTTACTCTAGTTCTGGATAGAGTCCTTGTTTCTCTCTGAAACCCCATGAGCCAAAGTGCCCCTGTGACAGTGGGACATTTAGCCCAGTGATGCATGAGGTTTTAACTTCTTTCAAGTCCAAGGTTCCAGACACTTCCATGCTCCTCCCGTTAGTCAATCCTAAATTCTCAAGAACTACAAGGTCAGGGTTATCTCAGAGGAATCCCCCACTTCTCTGTATTAGTTTTGTCATTGCTGAGACAAAAACCAAGGAAAAGGAGGGTTGTTTTAGCTCATAGTTTGAGAACACAGTTCGTCAGAGAGAAGTCATGCTAGAAAGAACGGAGGCAGCTGGTCATATAGTATTTGAGTCAGGAAGAAAAGAGGGGGAGAACATTGGCTCTCTCACTTTGCACTCTCTCTCTCTCTCTCTCTCTCTCTCTCTCTCTCTATATATATATATATATATATATATATATATATACATATATATATACATATATATTGCCCACATAGGCTGGGCCTTTCCACCTCTATTAACCTAACCTAGTCCCTCCCTCACAGACACTGCCAGAGGTTAACCTCTTAGGCGATTCTCAACCCTATCGTCTGACTAAATACATAAAGAGAAACCATGTTTTCTGCTTAGAAAGATGTCTCAAATATTTGCCAAAATCTTTTAGACCACCACAATACCATTCCAAAGAAAAAGAGAAAGGAAGGCAAGGCAGGCAGGCAGGCGGGCGGGCGGGCGGGGGCGGGCGGGCGGGCAGGGAGGCGGGGGCAGGGGGCAGGGGAGGCGGGCGGGCGGGCAGGCAGGGAGGCGGGCAAGGGCAGGCGGGCAGGCGGGCAGGCAGGCAGGCAGGCAGGGAGGCAGGCGGCAGGAAGGCAGGGAGGCGGAGGCGGGCAGGAAGGGGAAGGAAGGGAAGGAAGGAAGGAAGGAAGGAAGGAAGGAAGGAAGGAAGGAAGGAAGGAAGGAATAGAAAAATAGTAGAACAATAGGACACTCAGGAGGAAAGACACAAGTTAAAAGATGGAGGAGTAGAGTTATGGGAGAGTGTAAAGAGAAAAAGACAGACACAGTGGCGTGAGGAGATGAGTGAAGCGAAGGTGAGGACAGAAAAGGGAAGAAGGCTGCAGCTGTGATGGCACAGCTCTGGACCTTGGCTTTGCTGTGCTCCCTTGAGGATATCAGAGGACATATAAAGGACAGACTCATGTCTAGCAGTGACAGCCCACCAGCAATTGCTAAGGATGACGGAAATGCTGTGCTGTTATCGTGAGTCACATAGTCTGAGGGAACCTGGAAATATGACAAGCATAGATGAAGAACCGAACTGTAATTGCATTGAGGTTTAATGAACGTAAGTGTAAACAGCCACGTGACTTGTTTATCAGACAGTGGAAGTGGAAGTGTTCAAGCGCAAAGATCGCAGGAACTCCTCTGTCAAAGCCACATTCTACAGGTGCTGACCGAAGTATAAGTGCCGGAACTCAGACACTGAATCATCAGGGTAGTGCCGCTGGAACCTGCTTAGTACAGATTATTCATACGTTGAAAACCTAAACCTGACTGGCGAATGCGAGATGGCTAGGTTAAAAGGAGGCCCTAGGGAGAGTCCTAACCTTGCTGCTGTTTTTTACATAAAGGTGAAATTGGGGGGACCTAGGGTTATGGCTCCATGGTAAGGAGCACACATTGCTCTTTTCAGAAGACCTGAGGTTTGTTCCCAGCTCCGAGGTCAGGTATTCCACAACTTCCTGTAACTCCAGTTTCAGGGGATCCAAGGCTTCCGGCACTCATGTGAACACACCCACACACCCACACAAACACATACAGATAACTAAAAGAGAAACAAGCTTTTAAAAAGAGATGGAATTTGATCATTAAGAGACACCAGAAATTTCCTGTAGGGAGGACAAAGGAAGAACTGACAAGAGAGGGTTCTCAGTAAAAGCCAAATTTTGTCTTGAAACTATAAGAAAATTTAAGACATCCAATGTGGGGGTTGGGGATTTAGCTCAGTGGTAGAGCGCTTGCCTAGCAAGAACAAGGCCCTCAGTTCAGTCCCCAGCTCCGGGAAAAAAAAAAAAAGACATCCAATGTGTGGTAATTTTGTTAACAAGACCATAGAAAATTATAATTGTAAGGTAGTTAATATAGTATGATACCCATTTTAAATTTTAATATTGTTAAAAGTTTTTGTAATTTTCCCCCCCAATTCCCCTCCTTCTCCATCACTTCCACCTTCTAGTAAAAGTATTTATTTCCTGACCAATTCCTCCAAACTGAGAACTCACAATCGCCACCAAGGATAAGGCTCAGGATTGTGCCAGGGAACATTTAGAGGAGGAAACAAATTATAAACTGCAATTACCTGCTGTTAAGAATTATTTTTACATCCTTTGCAATTTAAATTCTAAAAGCCATATTACTGACAGTTAAGTGGCAGTTCCCGATGAAAAATGACAGGCTTTAAAATGGGACTCCTCCAAGCAAGATGGAAGGGAAATTTCTGGTTACTGGGTCCTGGTTTGGTGCTGTGAAGGTCAGCATTAAGTAGGACATTTGCATAGTATCCGAGCTTACAAGAGCTGCATAAATTACCTATGCCAGGACCAGCTCTTCTTAAGATAACTGTTAGCAGACAGGGCGAGACTGGGGAGGTAAGCCAGGCTTTCCCTTGTTTTTTTAGTCAACAAAATATGCTATCATCTTTTATCCCATACATTTTCTCAAGATGAGTGTTGTTTTCATACATATTTTGTTTTCTGTGATATGCTCCAATTCTTTGCGTGATTGCTGGGCACCATGTGACCTACAACAGTTCTTGGAATCCTGAGGGCACCAGAGCATAACAGTAAGACCGTGGTTTTGCTGCAGTGTGAAAAGTCTTCATAGATTATCTGCTGCAGTAGACATTTTCTATCATTTAGAACAAATACTGCCTATTTATCAGCAACCTACAAAAAGGCAAATCTTACCAAATATACTTAAGTGGTCCAAATTTATTTACAGAAACTCAGGGAGATCTTCACAGAAACCCATTTCTATTTTTTTTAACCATATTACTAATAGGCAGCTCTAATTAGGAACATTTTTTTTCCTTAAGAAAAATCTCACAGGGGGAAACAGTGTTAAAACTGTCTTCTCTAAGAGGAAATTGTGTTTTTGGCAGAATCCGTTTTCTCTTGTGTTACTTGCACAGACATCATGGAGTCAGTTCTTCTGGCAAATCCCTGAGTGCTTTGGACATTCAGGTCTCTTTTTGCATTAACATTTAACTCTGGGGGACCTATGCTTTCTAGATTTTTGGTTACTAAGCAACTCTTGTGAATAGATCAATGGGTTATAATGAAAGTTCATAACCTTTCTAGGTATCTTTTTGACAGGGTTTCAGACTAAGAATGAATGAGAAAAGTTTGACTCTACAGAAGTGTGTGTGTGTGTGTGTGTGTGTGTGTGTGTGTTTGTAAGTGTATGTGTGTGTTTGTGAGTGTCTGTCTGATTGTAAGTGTGTGCATGTGTGCATGTGTTTGTGAGTGTGTGTATGTGCAAGTGTATGTCTGTGAGTGTGTATGTGTTTGTGAGTGTGTTTGTGTGTATGTGTTTGTGAGTGTGTGTGGGTGAATGAGTGTATGTGTTTGTGAATGTGCATATGTGTAAGTGTATGTCTGTGAGTGTGTATGTGTTTGTGAATGTGTATGTGTGTGTGTGTGTGTGTGTGTGAGAGAGAGAGAGAGAGAGAGAGAGAGAGAGAGAGAGAGAGAGAGAGAGAGAGAGAGAGAGAGAGAGACTGCCTGCCTGTGAGTGAATATGTGTGTCTCTGTGTGCTTGGCTTGTCCTACTTGATGGATCTTTTATTTTCTCTGCAATATTTCCAATAAAACCATCTAATCTTACTTGCATGAAAGCTTTGTTTCAATGGGGGGAATTTGTTAATTTGGAAAACAGCAATTGGATGGGAAGTATTCTACTGTGGGTAGTCATTACACACATTGCAACACACCACTTGCGATGAATCTGAAACCACAAAATACATTTGCTACGCTTTGAGTTCATACACTTGAAGCTTTATTGCTCTTCTGGAATATTGTCTGTTGAGTTTTTATCGTGTATATTCACTGCACATGTGCTGTTCCCTAAGAATATTTCCACACAGCTGTATTTCCACAGAACTGTGTTCCACACTGAGCACATTCCCCACAATCCTCCTTTCTTTGCCCCCATTTGCCCTTTTTGTTTCCCTAGACAGTTTTTCTCGGCATTCATGTCATATACTCATACATAATTATATGCATTATATATATTCTTGGAATCAAAATGAGAAAAAATAGTTATCTTGCCAAAACTGGCTTAATATGATTATTTCTATTTGCATTCATTTTCTTGCATTTGACGTAACTTCATTTTTCTTTATGGCTGAAAACAATTCCATTATGTGGATAGACTGCACTTTCTTTATCTAGTGGGCGATTGTTAGACAGCTTGGATGATTCCATAGCTTAGCTCTTGTTATAGAGCGGCAGTAAACATCAGCGTGCAACTGTCTCTGTGATATGTCACTTTGGAGTCCTTTGGGTTAACACCGAAGTGGTGTAGCTGGGTCATATAGGGTCTATTTTTAGTCTTTTTATGATGCTTCCGGATTCATTTCCACAGTAGCTAGACTAGTTTACCTTGCCACCACTGTCTCCAGTGGTCCATAAAACGTCTGCTTTTGTCAATATCCTTGCCAGTGTCTGTTTATTTTCTGAATACCTGAAACTAGGGTGAGATGATGCTGCCCTGATTTTTGTTTGTTTGCTCACTTTTTTTTTCTTTTGTAAGCTTGACACAAGCTAGAGTTACCTGAAAAGGGGAAGCACAATTGGGAAAAGGATTCTGTGCGACTGGACTGCATGTACGCATGTGGGACATTTTCTTAATTAGTGATTCATGTGGGAGAGCCCAGCCCATTGTGGGTGGTGCCCCTCCTGGGCAGGTAGTCCTAGGGTGCATAAAAAGCAGGCAGACTAACTAGGTCAAGAAGAGTAAAGCGGTAGCCAGCGTTTCCCTATGGCTTCTGCTTCAATTTCTGCAGGAATTACACTGACTTCCTGCCTTGATTTCCATAGACGGTGTACTAGTTCTAAACTTAAATAAACCCTTTGTTCCCCAACTTGCTTTTGGTCGTGATATTGTATCACAGCAATAGAAACCAGTTACTGATTAGACAGTTTGATTTCTGCTTGTTTTGTCTCTGAGGGCTCTGTCAGATGTATGCCTATCAAAGATTTCCCTCTTATTTAAAGCCAACTTTATGCTTGCTTATCTATTTCCTTTGCTGGTCAGGAGCTTTTCAAATACAAGGGGTCCTACTTGACAACTGTCGTCATTATTTCCTGAGCGATTGGAGTCTGATTCAGAAAGTCCTTGCTTAAGCCTGTGTCCTGAAATGCTTTTCTGTACTTTTCCCCACTAATGGTTCAGTGTCTGTCTTCTATCCAGGCTTTTGTTCTATCTGTACTTAATTTTTGTGCAAGGTGAGTTATAGAGATATACTTTCATTCTTCTGTGTGAGGATATTCAGTTTGCCCAGCACTATATGCTGAGGAAGCCATCTCTTCTCTAATGTGTAGTCTGGATTTTTTTTTTCAAGGTCAAGTGGCCATAGCTGTGTGTGGTTAGATCTGTGCCCTCTATTCTGTTCTGTTCATCTGAATGTCTGTTCATGTGTCTGGTGTTGTGCTGTGTCATTCTGGTTTATCTTGAAATCAGGTAAGATGATCCCCCCAGTGTATTCCTTTCGCTTTGGCTATCTGGGTGCTTCCATATGTATTTTAAGATTTTTAAGGAATACTTCTGGAAAGAATGACACTGCAATTTAGATGGGGATGTCATTTTCCTGTCACTTTTGGTAATATTTGGAATACTGATTCTTCCCCTCTATGAGCACGGGAGGTCTTTCCATCTTCAATGCCTTCTTCGACCTCTTTCTTTAGTGTTCAAAGTTTTAATTTCAGAGACCTATGTCTTGATGTTTTATTTCAAGAGCTTTTCATCAATATTCCTTCCTTCCTTCCTTCCTTCCTTCCTTCCTTCCTTCCTTCCTTCCTCTTCCCTTCCCCTTCTCTCTGAGACTATTATAAACAGGAAGGAGTGATTTCTCTCCTAGTATATTTGTTGCCGTTTGTGTAGGAAGGCTGGTGATCTTTGACTCTCCACATCATATCCTGCCACTCTGCAGAAGTGTTTACCACATCTAAGAGTTTTGTTGTTATTGTTGTTTTTACATTAGTTGGGAATTTTATTTCTGCTTGGAGCAAGGCACAGTTACCAGATCACAGAAGCTCAGTTCTGTGAGAAAAGAAGTGGCTATTTCCAGTCCTGCAAGTATCTATCATGCTACAGTCTCCCTTATTTACAGAGTGGATGGCATGGGGCAGGTGGGACTAGTGGGCAGGGCTCCTGCCTAGCACCACAGAGATCTGGGATGGTTCATGGGTCTGCCATGTCAGGGATAAGAACTGGCACTGGCCTGGTCAGATTGCATGATTAGTTGCCAAAGCAAGGTCACCAGTGGTCATAATATGTAGGGGTCTTAGTTAGGATTCCTATGGCTATGAAGAGACACTATGATCATGGCAACACTTATAAAGAAAAGCATTTAACTGAGGCTGATTCACAGTTTCAGAGTGGTAGTCCATTATCCTCATGGCAAGAAACATAGTGGCATGCGGCAGCCACAGTGCTAGACAAAGACCTGAGAGTTCTACATCTTGATCTACAGGCAACAGAAGGGGACTGCCATACTAGGCATGGCTTGCGCATATGAGATCTCGTAGCTCATTTCCACAGTGGCACACTTCCTCCAACAAGGGCACACTTTCTAATAATGCCACTTCTATGACCAATTCTATGACTCATTCAACCACATGAGTCTGTGGATGCCATTCCTATTGAAACCGTAATAGGATGCCCAGGGGGATACGGCCAAATGTTCAGGGGACTCCATCACTGTGGCCATGAATGGGAGAGTGAATTTCCCAAAACAGAAGCTGGTATACTGCTAGCCAGGGTCGGCCTTAAGGAGCCACAGGGGTTGGGGCAGGATATCCTCTGGGTTACTTAGCATTTCTGTATGATCTGTTGATGGAAAAGGATACGAGGCCATCCTTGTAGTAATCACTACAAACAAGTTGCTAGGGGGTGGGAGTGGCTATCATGATTCAAAGCTGGTAGGCTGTAGAGACCTCAAAGCTGACAACTGGTGGGTCTTGACCCACAGCCTGGGAACCGGGAATGGGAGAGGCTCTTCCTGCCTGACATGTGTGTCAGAGGCATGGAAGAAGAAGAAGAAGAAGAAGAAGAAGAAGAAGAAGAAGAAGAAGAAGAAGAAGAAGAAGAAGAAGAAGAAGAAGAAGAAGAAGAAGAAGGAGGAAGAGGAAGAGGAAGAGGAAGAGGAGGGGAAGAGGAAGAAGAGAAGAAGAAGGAAGACGGAGGAGGAGGAGGGGAGGAAGAGGAGGAGGAGAGGAGGAGGAAGAAGGAGGAGGAGGAGGAGGAGGAGGAGAAGAAGAAGAAGAAGAAGAAGAAGAAGAAGAAGAAGAAGAAGAAGAAGAAGAAGAAGAAGAAGAAGAAGAAGAAGAAGAAGAAGAGTTTTTCCAAATCTTTTTAGGTTCTCTTATGTGGAAACGTATGATCTGCAATTAAACTACTTTGAAGTCTTCCTTGCCTACTTGTGTCCTTTTTGTTCCTTCTCCTGTGTTCTTTGCTTTAGGTCAGACTATCCCTGGGTAGTTGGCTAGTTGTTCAGTATCATGAGTGATTTCCCTCCTGTTGAGTTGGCCTTACATCTAATTAGACAGCTATCACTTGCTGCATGATCTTAGTACATCTGTCACATCTTTGGGGATATCTTACTGTGTTGTGGTTCTTAGGCTGCTTCCCCTCCTTGACTGTTTATATGCCTTCCTATACTGTGAGAGCTTCCTCAGGGAAGGGGCGTTTAGGTCAGATCCAGCTCAGATCCACCAAGTTTTGTGTGCAATATTGTGGTGTTTTCACCAACAGGGAATTAGCTTCAACCCTGGGAGGAAGGAACCAAGGTTTTGGGAGTCTCCTGGACTCCACTGACCAAGTACTTGAAATGGAGTTGCTTAATATTTGGCCATTAAATACATAGTCTATGTCTCTTGAGGGCAACATCGTTGGTTCAAGTAAGATAAATTCACTTAAATATTATGTGTATATGTGTATGTGTATATGTATATATAGTGACTATTTCTGGCATCCTTACTGTTATTTTCCCATCTTCTCTCCCTCTCCTGTATTGACCCCTTTCCCCTCTCTAATTAAAATCACCCCCTCATTTTTTCTCATTTGTTCCTTTGCATCACCTATATCCTGTTATTTGCCTTTCTAGAATCCCCCTCCCTCCATTGTCCATTGTTATGTTTCTGGTCCCTGTGGCTTCTTCAGGTTATAGATTAAGATCTAGAGATTTGAATCTATAAATCACACATGAGAAAGGACATGCAACATTTATCTTCCCGGTTTTGAGTTACCTTCCTCAATATAGTATTTTCTAGTTTCATTCAATTACCAGCAAATGGTTTCCATGATTTCATTTTTCTTTGCAGCCAAATAGTATTCCGTTAAATATATGTGCCATGGTTTATTATGCTTTATCCCCTGGAGGGCCTTTCGGTGATTTCCATCCCCTAGCTATTGTGGATAGAGTAACAGCGAGCATGGCTGATCAGGGCTCTGTGGAGCAGGATGTGAAGTCCTTCTTGCATGTGTAGGAGAGTGGGAAAGCCAGGTCTTATGGTCGATTCATTTTTAGCATCCTGAGAGTTTTCATCAGTGACTTCCAGATGTCACAGGGCTGCACACGTGTGCAATTCCACCAACAAGAGCGAGGCTTCCCCTTTGCCCAGATCCTCTGTAACATTTGTTGGTTATTTTGTTAGCCATTCTAACTAGGGTGAGATGAACTCTCTAAGTTGTTTTGTCTGCTGCTGCTGTGTGTCCAAATGCATTTCCCTAACTGTTAAGTGTGATGAACACTATTTGAGATACTCTTTAGTCATTTTTATTTTTTCTGAGAGTCTCTATTCAGGTCCCAGACCCATTCTTTTTTTTAAACAGGGTCACTTTTTGGACTTTTTTTCCTGTTTTAAAATATATTCTGGATATTAATTATCTGTCAGATGTACAACTAGCAAAGATTCTCTCCCCTTATGTGAGCTTCCTTTTTGCTTGATTGATTCCTAGCTGTGCAGAAACTTTTTATTTTTGTGAGGACCCACTTATCAATTGCTGGTCTTAAGTCCTGGGCAAATAGAATCCCATTCGGAAAGTCTTTTCTGCACCCACACCTTGTAGGGTCCTGCTTATGTTTTTTTCTCAGCAGTTTTAGGTTTCAGGTTTAGGCCTTTGATTCATCTGGAGTTAGGTTTTGTGGAAGGTGATATATGTGGGCCTACCATCATTTTTCCACATGTAGGCATCCAATTTTTCAAAGAGCAACTCATTGAAGATGTTGTCTTTCTCCAGTGTATGGTCTTTTTTTTTTTTTTTTTTTTTTTGGTGGTGTTGTTGTTTTCTTTTGATTTTGCAGGGGAATCATATATCAGATGATTTTAGTTATACATCCACATGTTAGGGTCTTCTATTTTATTCCATTGATCTACAAGTCTGCTTTATGAAAGTACTATTCTGATTTTATTATTGGTGCTTTGTAAGGTAACCTTCTCATTTGGAATGATAATTCTTCCAACATTATTCTTCTTGCTCAGGATTTCTTTGCTACCCAGGGGTTTTGTATCCCAAATGAATAATATATTCTATCTGTGATGAATGAGATGGATATTTTGACTAAGATCGTATTAAACCTATAAATAGAATTTTTGACAGAATGGCAATCTTCACACTATTAATATAGCAGTCTGTGAGGATGAGATGCCTTTTCATTTTCCAGTGTCATTCTCAGACTCTGAGTGTTCATTGTGGAGGTCTTCAACTTCCTCGGTAAGGGGTATTCCTAGGTGTTTATTTTCTACTGGGCCAATGTGAACTAGAGAGAATGTATGTATATGATTGTTCTCAGCATATGTTTTTGGAATTTAGAGAAACTGCTGATTTTTAAAAGATGATTTGCATCCTACCACAGACTGAAATTATTAATAATTTCTAGAAGTTTCCAAGTGGAGTTTGGGAGATCTCTTAGGAATAACACCGTATCATCAGCAAATAAGGAGTATGACTTCTTCATTTATTTGCGTCCCTGTAACTCCTGACTGTTGACTTATTGCCGAGGCTACTGCATTGAGCACTACATTGCAAAGAGTGACGCAAGCGGGCAGCCCTTTCTCATCCCTGATTTCAGTGCAATTGTTCTGCTTTATTCAGGGTGAAAGCTGTTGGTTCATCATACAAAGCCTTTATTATGTTCCATCCCATTCTGTTTTCTCTTGGACTTTTTTTTTTTTAATCATGAGGACATGTTGGATTTTGTCAAAGATTTTTGTTGGGGGTTGGTCTGGTGCTGCTATGTATTCAAATGCTAAATACTGTCCTCCAAGATCTGGTTGCTCTCCAAAGAGCAGAGCCTCACATATGCCAAATGATGCTATATAAACTTTGCTCACCTTATTCTCTGACTGGTTAAATAAATGTGGCTAGTTACTGGGGAGAATAGCAGGGCTTCGTTTTCTGGGCTGGGGGGCCACAGGTAGGGACCACCAGGAGAAGGAGAGAGAAGAATGACAGAGAAAAAGTTGGGAGGAGAAAGAAGGTGAAGGGGAAAGAAGACAGAGAGAACAGGAGGTCTCCATTAGACATGATGGACCAGGATCACATGGCTGAATGAAATGCCCCTTAAGGTTCGTCTGATGGAGCAGAAATAACCAGATAAGACTCAGACACGAAGTACTTGGGGAGTACAATTGGGGAATTAACAGTTTAGTGTATAGAAAAACAGATTAAGGGTAATCTGCCCAGTAATTGTGCTCTGCCTCAATTATTGGGGAGCTGACTGGGTCATGTTAACAACTAACAGAGTTATTAAATAGCATTCAAAAATACTATTTGCATATTTTCTTTATCTATTGAGATGATCATTTGATCATCAAGTCATATGATTTATTACATTTATTGACTGATACATGTTGAACATTCTCTGACTTTTGGGACAAAGCCAACTTAGTCATGATGAATAATCTTTTTTTCCTGTTTCTACAGCTTTTTATAAAAATTTCTTTTATTAGATATATTTCTTTACTTGGATTTCAAATGTTATTCCCCTTCCTGGTTTCCTGTCCATAAGCCCCCTTTCCCTTCCCTCTCCCTCCCCAATGTGGGTATTACCCCTATACTTCTCCCTTATTGCCCCACATATTCCCCTGCACTGGGGGTCCAACCTTGGCAAGACCAAGGGCTTCCCCTTCCACTGGTGCCCAAACAAGGCTATTCTCTGCTACATATGAGTTGGAGCCCTGGGTCAGTCCATGTATAGTCTTTCGGTAGTGGTTTAGTCCCTGGAAGCTCTGGTTGGTTGGCATTGTTGTTTTTATGGGGTTACAAGCTCCTTCAACTCTCTCAATACTTCCTCTAATTCCCCCCAAGGGGGTCTGACCTATTCTCAGTTCGGTGGTTTGCTGCTAGCATTGACTTCTGTATTGAACATGCTCTGAATGTGTCTCTCAGGAGAGATCTATATCTGGTCCCTTTCAGCATGCATTTTTTAGCTTCATCAATCTTATCTAGCTTTGGTGGCTGTATATATATACACACATGTGTGTCAGGCTCTGAATGGCCATTCCTTGAGTCACTGCTCTAAACTTTGCTTCCATATCCCCTACTATGGATATTTTTTTCCCCTTTTAAGAAGGAGTGGGAGCATCCTCATTTTGGTCATCCTTCTTCTTGAGCTTCCTGTGGTCTGTGGATTGCATCTTGGGTAATTCGAGCTTTTTTGGCTAATATCCACTTATCAGTGAATGCATACCAAGTGTGTTTTTCTGTGATTGAGTAACCTCACTCAGGATGATATTTTTTAATTCATTCCACTTGTCTATGAATTTCATGAAGTCATTGTTTTTGATAGCATTGTGTAGATGTACCACAATTCTTGAATCCATTCCTCTGTTGAAGGGCATCTGAGTTCTTTCCTGTTTCTGGCTATTATAAATAAGGCTGCTCTGAACATAGTGGAGCATGTGTCTTTTCTGTATGTTGGAGCATCTTTTCTGTATGTTGGAGCCCAAGAGAAGTATAGCTGGGTCCTCAGGTAGTGGAATGTCCAATTTTCTGAGGAACCTCCAGACTGATTTCCAGAGTGGTTGTACCAGTCTGCAATCCCACCAACAATGGAGAAATGTTCCTCTTTCTCCACATCTTCGCCAGCATCTGTTGTCACCTGAGTTTTTTATCTTAGCCATTCTGACTGGTGTGAGGTGGAATATCAGGGTTGTTTTGATTTGCATTTCCCTGACGACTAAGGATGTTGAACATTTTTTAGGTGCTTTTTGGCCATTCGATAATCCTCAGCTGAGAATATTTTGTTTAGATCTCTACCCCATTTTTTAATAGGGTTATTTGGCTCTCTGGAATCTAACTTCTTGAGTTCTTTATACATTTTGGATAATAGCCCTCTATCAGATGTAGAATTGGTAAAGATCTTTTCCCAATCTGTTGGCTACTGTTTTGTCCTTATGACAGTGTCTTTTGCCTTACAGAAGTTTTGCAGTTTTATGAGGTCCAATTTGTCGATTCTTAATCTTAGAGCATAAGCCATTGGTGTTTTGTTCAGGAAATTTTCCCCAGTGCCCATGTGTTCGACACTCTTCCCCATTTTTTCTTCTATTAGTTTGAGTGTATCTGGTTTGATGTGCAGGTCCTTGATCCACTTGGACTTAAGCTTTGTCCATGGTGATAAGAATGGATCAATTTGCATTCTTCTACATGCTGACCTCCAGTTGAACCAGGACCATTTGTTGAAAATGCTATCTTTCTTCCATTGGGTGATTTTAACTCCTTTGTCAAAGATCAAGTGACCATAGGTGTGTGGGTTCATTTCTGGGTCTTCAATTCTGTTCCATTGATCTCTCTGCCTGTCTCTGTACCAACACCATGCAGTTTTATGACTATTGCTCTGTAATTCTTGTTGATTTCTTAATATAAGCATTTAGAGCAATACATTTCCCTCAGTGCTGCTTTCAAAGTGTCCCAGTGGGGGGGGTGGTATTCTTTCCTCGGAATATTTTTTTCATCTTTTATTTCTAATATTATATGTCTTTGATTTATGGGTACATTTTTTGGAAGCAACAAATATATAGTTCTTGTTTTTTAAATATGTTTGAAAAAGTAAACTTTTACTTATTATTTTGATTGTGTTGTATATGTATGGAGGGGTACGTGAGCCAGATTGTATATGTGGAGGCCACAGAACAATTTTGTAAAATTTGTTCTCCGTTTCCACCTTTCCTGGGGATCTGAAAATTGAATCCGAAAGTTTGGAGATTAAATGCAAGTCTCCAGGCCTAAGTGTCTTTATTCACTGAGAACATCTCACCAGCCTGGGTCCTGGATATTTTTATCCATTGTGCCAGTCTATGACTTATTAGATAGGTTATACCACCACTATTCAGTATTACTATAGGAAGGTATATGTTAATCGAGTCATTTAATGTTTTTGTAGTGTATTGTGTCCTCTTATTCCTCATTCTAAAAGTTACTGTTCTATCATGAATTACACGTTTCTTGGAGCTTCATAGATTTGTTTATTTTTGTCTTCATTCTAAAAAATTTCCTTCAGGTATCTTCTTTTTTATTAAGATTTATTTTCATTTTACATTTGTGAGTATTTGTCCATTTGTATGTACATGCACCACATGTCTTGTGCCTACAGAGGCCAGAAGTGCATTCTGGGTACATTGGAACTGGAAAGAAGAAATAGAGTGCATAAAGAACAGGATGGGTGTGTTTAACTGGCACTGGGCATTAAATATCAGGAAGGGAAGAGCACTGTGTGTTTGAATATGACGTCTGAACACAGTTTCATCTTCTTGCTGGTTCTCCTGGCCTAATTCAGGATTTGAGCCTGTGTTCCTCTGCAGAGTCAGGCTCTAGGCAGGTTTCCACCCTGAGTAATGCACGCTTAGTTCTGACTCTCTTTCCTTTAGTCAGTCTAGAAGAATTATGTTACTGGCTTGAGGTGTCTCAAGAAAATGGTTTCTGGGAGTAGCAGTTGGGGCAGAAGTATCTAGAGTGGCAAGCCGCTGACTCAGCACAGTGTTTTTAAAAAATCTTTGAATTCTTTGTGCACAAGGTAACTGATTTGCCCACCAGAGCCAATAGGGATATATGAACCAGTTACAGTCAACCTTTAACTTCAGAGTAGGAATTCATAATCTAATTGTGACCCTCAAAACACCTGCATCAATAAGAATAACCAAGGATATGATTCTTGAAGAAACAATCCCAAAATCTTAGTGACACGCTATCATAAAGTTATTTTCAGTGGTGCACCAAATATCCATATGCACAGGCTAGGGGCTTTGCTCCAAATCTCTTCCTCTCAGGAGCCAGATATAGAAACTCATGATTGTATAAAACGTTGTCAACTGCCATGCCAGAGGAATAAGAGCTCTGCAAAGTCTCACACCCACAACTGAATGCTGAGTCAAGAAATAACATGTGTTAGTTCTGTTCATAACTCATTCTCTAAAAGTAATCTGTCCTTCCATGTTTTGTGCCCTGATGCCTCCTTTGCAACTGTTCTTGTGCTATGGGGTCCTTATTAGGCAGAATAGGGGTTACCTGAGTATAAATACTGTGGTATCACAAGCGTGGGTCTGATAGCTGAGGTACCTGCCGCACAGTTGATGGGCAGCTAGCACCTTCAGCATGGATACACTGGATAAAAGATGATGCGTGTCTAGAGCAGGACAGAATAGACCCAGATGGTGTGAAATGTCATCATAGTATTCAGAATGATGCACTTTTTAGAACTTAAAAATTATTTATTTCTGAAACTTTCCATTTTGACTGTGGTTGACAAGAAGTAACTGAAACTGGAGAAAATAAAACTGTGACCATGTGATGAATACTGCATGCATTTCTTCTCACTTGCAAAAGCTGCTGTCACAGCTAAGCTAAAAACTGCCAGCTTCCTACCCATTCTTCCCAAGTTTTTCTAATAAACTATCCGGTGCTCTGTGTGTGTGTGTGTGTGTGTGTGTGTGTGTGTGTGTGTGTGTGTGTGTGTGTGTGTGTCCTGTAGGTGTACCTGTTCTGGCAGAATGCACTATTCCATTTAAAGACAGTAGACTCACAAGTACGTCCTTTGGGGCACCCTCACACTTCTACATCGTTGAAAGCACCTCTGAGTTCACTCTAGAGAAGGAAAGGACACAGATGAGGTACTACAAAGGAATAATGGACTCTGGCTTTCCCATGGAAACAGCCATGTTGAGGATACAGAACAAGGGCAAGTGATACGGCCTGATCAGAGCAAAGATGCCTGGTTTTTCCCTGCTCAGATTTGTACAGTCTTTACGCTGATCTTCTATGGGATGTCAAAATGTGTCACAGGGGTGCTTCAACTCATTTATGTTCCTTAAGCAATGCGTGTACTAAAAATTCAGTATTTTTACAAGTAAATCCATTATTGTAGAGCTTGGCATCTCCCAAACTGAGAAAGAACTCTAAGGAATGTTAAATTAATGTTAATAGCAAGAAAACATTAAGGTAATTTTCTCTGTTCTAATAGCTAATTCGAGGTAACACACTCACTCAACATAGCATCAATTCAGATTTCTTCTACCCTAATTATCTTTTTTGTTCAATGTTAAAAACTTGCAGTTATGAGGTGTAAAATGCATCGTGAGGGGACTCCATCCAGGCCAACCATGGCAAGCATGGCTCTGTCAGGCCTTGCCCTTCTCCTCCATTCCATCTGCCTTGCTAAAAACCCTTAGATTGCATTCCTAAAGCTAGCCATCAAGGTCTATTCCCTTATTTGGCCACTTCCTCCTCCTTAGGCTGAATACCAAGGTGCAGCTATCCAAGATTGAAACTCCAGCAATCAAAAGCCTCCTTTGGCTGCTTTAATTAATCTACTCAATTAAAAATTAAACACCTCATCCTAACACGGAGTTTCACCTTTTACCCTTATACACTATCATTTGCCTATGGGCCGTGTCTATCTCCTCTCTATTTAGAGGCAAACCTTTGTCCCTCTGGGACAAATATCCCTTCCCCCTCCCTTGTTCCCATCCCCTTCTCCCTCATCCTCTATCTTCTGTCTTTGTCTCTTATTCCTTGACCTTTGTACCTCTGAGGCAAATACATCTCCTTTGTGCCAAGAACTTGGTCTTTGGTTGTCTGGGGCTGAATACCTGTCCCTTCACATACTATGTATCACCAATGCCTATTTAAGTCATTGCAGTTTATATGTTTAGAAATTTATGATGTGCACAGGAGCCATTGCTTTCAAATTCTCTAGATCATCAAGAATATTTATAAATTCTTACATAAGTTATATGTCTTTGCTGTTGACTTTTCTTGGGGATATCTGAACAAACATTTATTTACCCCAGATTGGATGCTGATGACAGACCAAGGAAACAATTCTACCCAAGTCTATCTTAGTTATCTAGTAAGTTTATTGGCATTTTCTTGATTAATGATACATATTGGAGGGTCCAGCTCACTGTGGATAGTGCATTCCTGGGCAGGTATGATATATTGTTTTACTGTGGTTCTGGTTAGCCGGGTATGAAAAATTATATGTGGTAAAGAGCATCATTGCAGTGAAATCTTGCCATGTCCTGTATCCCATGGAAGGGATGGTGTGACACAATTCCTGCCTCTGGAGCAGAGCCAGCAGGACATGGGCCCCCACAAGTGCTGATGGTTGCTATAGGTGTAAGGCTTCTTTGCATGATAATGTATATATATATATATATATATATATATATATACATACATATATACCTTTAGGAAATATTCTCCCTGCTAATGTTAATGATTCCATGATTATTTGGAATAGCCTGATTCTGAGAATGTATCTAATGTTGTCAGCAAAATGGTAATGCTCTGACCACCTTCAGAACAGCCCTAAAGGCTGTAGGAAATAATTCTGAAAACATGAGTTCAAAAATACATAGATCATTCTAAGAGCTGTCCTTTACAGGATTTCTCAACTATGTAAAATATAAGATTGCAGTGTGAATTGTTTGAGGGGCTTCATGAATCTAAAAACACAGCAGAGGCAGCTACACTAATGAGTCAGCTTGTTGGAAAGATATTAAGGAAGGAGATAAAGAGATTTAGGGAGTAGTGATCTCAGGGTAAGATCCTACCCAGCTAAACTTATTGTTTGTGCTTACAAAGGCAGGCAGATCTCTGAGTTCATTTGCTATACTAAAAGTGTACTTGTCTTTTTCTAAGAATCAAGGGCTTAAAATCATAAAATGCTGATTTGTGGGATAATAAAAAAAGGAACCTGGGTAAATGATTGAATTGATATGGAAATAAAAGACTGAGCTTTGGTTAGAACTATGTTTCAGGATTACAGTCCCCAAAGAGAACCCAGGAGAGGCTATTATTGAAGATGAAGCATATCTGCACTGAAGACTCCAGAAAATTGGAGAAGCCAGTACACGGGACAACCACCAAAGACCAAGATCTGCAGCAGCTATGAAGTAGAGCTGGCCTGACCCTAGGAGACAAGCTGTGTGTGCTGCGAAGGATAGAGCCAGAAAAGTGACCAGGCCCTTCGGAGTCCAGAAGTATGTGAATGAATCACAGGGTTTGGAACTGAGCTGAATAACCACTGGACTCAGTATTTGATGTGGGTATGACAGTGCTTTTTCCCTCATGGAGTAAGACATTATGTAGCTTTATTTTTGATTTTACATGAGTCCACAGTTAAGAGACTGAATTTTTAAAGAGACTGGGTATTCTAGAAAGACATCAGATAGATTGAGAGAGACTGAATATTTTAGAGAAAATTTGAACTTTGAAGGGGACTTTGGATATTTTAAAGAGACTGGACTTTTAAAGTGTTTAGATTTTTAAAGACTGCATGACTTTTAAAAGTTGGAATTTTTATTTTTAATAATGTTTAATATTATTTTGATATTAATATTAATATGAGGTCTTGGAGCTAAATGAAAGAGGAATATGAAAAATGGAGATGAATAGTAATGCATTTATATGTCAACTTGATGAAAGCTAGAGTCATTCGAGAGGTGGGAACTGCAATTGAGAAAATGTCCTCACCAGATTAACCTGTGGGCAAGCCTGTGGGGTATTGTTTCGATTATTTATATGGAAGTTCCAGCTCACTGAGAGAAGTTGCTATTCCTAATCTGGTAATTCTGGGTGCTATAGGAAAGTAGGCAGCAGGGTGAGCAAACCAGGAAGCAGCACTTCTCCATGATTGTGGCTTCATAATGGCTTCATTTATGACTTCCAGGTTTCTGCCATGAATTGCTGCTCTGACTTCCTTCAGCGATGGAGTATGACCTGAGAATAATAAGCTGAAATAAATCCTTTTCTCCCCATGTTGCTTTTGGTAGTGGTATTATATCACAGCCATAGAAACTCTAAGACACTGAGCCTTACGAGCACCCTCATCCTCCCTTTAGGAGGGAATGTTTCAGTTCAGATGACAGATCTACACAACACACGCAAATAAGGTTTGTTTTAATAACACTCTTCTAAGGACCTTTGAGGGAAATCCAATATCCAAACTGTTACAGGGATGGTCAAAAATTTGTCATTCTAAGACTTCTATTGTGGGCATTCATTAGTATTTTTGACAGTTTTGTAACGGTATATAAATCAAATTAAAAATAAAACTGTGTGTTGGTTTTCTATTAGTTCATTGAAATACTTATGCTAATTGACTTAGAAATATAAAAGCTGCTGAACAAGAGAGTGCTGTTGTACATATGCACCCATAGAAGGCGAGGCTGAATGCCCAAGAACCACACAAGGTCAAGTCAGCCTAAGTCCCAGCTTGACAAGAGAGGGAGTCATGAAGCCCACCTCTAGCCAAGAGCTATTGAAAGCTGATGGAGGCTGGGGAAGGGAGAATCAGTTGCCTTCAAGGATGCAGACCCTGAGAAACTACTCCTGCTCAAGTAGAGCTCTACTACAACCATGCACATATAGCCTTAAGCTAATTCAGTGTGTGTGTGTGTGTGTGTGTGTGTGTGTGTGTGTGTGTGTGTGTGTTAGTACATGAAGTTGGGCGGGAAAGGAGGTATAGAATGAAAGGGTGTGTTTGATCAAATATATTACACGCATGTATGAAATTCTCAAATAATAGAAAATAGTCACTTTAGTTTTCATTCGAGTTGATTTTGGCCCATCATTGATTGGTGTGTATCTTCATGCCTACGCTAAGGAAGCATTTCAGAGTAGGAGTGCATGGTGGAACAGCACTGACTTTATCAGGAGTAGTAAACAAGAAGGAAATGGCCAAGGTCCTATCATATCCTTTGAGAGGACACCCTCAAAGATATTGAAGCCAGTCTTTAAGGGGACATTCAATGTTCAAATGATAGATAACATAGTGTTACTCAAAAGTCTGTAATCTTACTGGTTCTATTGTAAACATTTGTCAGGATTTTTACTACTTCATAGACATTAAGTACTATAGAAAAATTTCATATATTCAGTAGTCACTAACAAGTGCTGAAATCCATGATAAAATTTGCTCTGTGCATGAGAACCAGTTCTCTCCCTCCACAGTCTAAGTACCAAGGCTTCCCTGGAATGTGCTTCCATCCAGGTCAAGGTGCACTGCCAGGTCTGTAAGCCTGCTTGTCATCAGCACTCCACTGAGTCTACTAGAGTCTACATCACAACAGGAACTGACCAGACTGTGAACACGTATGACGAATGCCAAGTCTCAAAAGTTACTCCTAGTAACTCTTTTGGCAACAATATGCATTATCAGGAGAGAGAAGCCACCACAAACAGTAACCTTTTTCTGGATCCCTCCGTGGATATTTTCTGATGGACTCAAATGAGTCACATGATCCTCTCAATAGGAAGCATTGTCCCTCTGCCAGCCTCCCTGCGGAAGCTCAGTCAATATTAATTGAATGAATGAATGAACTGACATGAAGTATGTGGTAGGTGATGTGGAAAGACTTGCCCATGATGGTCATATGGGCCTCCTGGCACATAAGCAATAGAATTTGGAGGTTGTTATTTTGCCTATTTGGTGGCCAAGACAATGGCTTTGCAATGACAGTGCTTCCACATTAAAAAAAAATCCTTAGCATATTTTCTGCCAATACCTTTTGAGTTGACATTAAACAGGAATACAAAGTTTCTTTGCATAGTGTTGTTTAAAAGACAAGAAAATGGAAGCTCTACTCTGTTAACCAGACATAAACTTCCTAAGAATTTGGGTTGTGTATGTGTGTGCGCGCGTGCGTGTGTGTGTTTGTGTGTGTGTGTATGTTTTATTTAAAATTACTTTGAGATTATAATATAATTACATCATTCCATTTTCCTTTTCTTCGTCCAAACCCTCCTATATACTCCTCCATTTTCTCTTTCAAATTGATGGCCTTTTTCCATTAATTGCTGAATTTTACATATTTATGTGTATATATAATACCTAAATGTAACCAACTCCTTCTGTAAAACATTGCATGTTACATATGTTTTCAGGGCTGACTTTTGGATTTGAATAACCACTTGATGTGCTCTTTTCTGCTCCTGCTCTCAGCATTCCTTAGTTGCCTGTAGTTCTCTGCTCCTGAGCTTCCTTCCTTCCACTTTAGCTTGTCTACTGGTATCCTCCTTATTCAATTCATGTTTCATACTGGTTGACTTAGTAGGAGATACAATCTTACTCCCTGTTCCTCTGGCTCTTAAAATCTTTCTATCCTCCCTTCCATAATGATCTTTGAATCTTAGATGCAGGAGTTGTGTTTTAGATGTATCAGTTGCTACTGGTCTCCACAATTCTGCATTTTGATTGGCTCTGTTTTCTGCAATGGTCTCCATCTGTTGCAAAGAGAAGTTTCCATGATGCTACATATATCTGTGCATGTAAGAACAAATATTTAGCATATCGTTAGGGATAGTGCTGATTTAGTACAGTGGGAGTTGTAGGTTCCCCTCCAAGATCCATGACTTCCCTATCCCTGGATACTTAGCTAGGTTTCCAGTACCAGCCATGATCTTCATTGTTGAATAGGTCTTAAGGTCAATTAGAGAGCTCTTGGTCACCACAAGGTCTAGGTGCTGCTACTGTAACCTTATTGTTATCATACAATGTTGGTTGTGGTTCATGAGTGTCATATCTGAGTGGGAGTATTGGTTGTTTTCCTCTCAGAAGCTTGCATGGTGCTTTCTGATACTATGCATGCTAGTCCTCAGGAGGATACTTTCAAGCTAATTCCAGCTTAGGGGTCTCTGGGCCCTGTATCTGATGTACATGATGTCTTTGGCAATAGAGACCTACCTTTCATCTTGATGAGGAGGGGACAACCAAGGGCAGGAGCAATAGGCTGTATGTTTGAGGAGTCTCTTGGACAGCCCTGGCCAACAATTCAAAGAGTTTCTCAGGCCCGATATAGGGATTTTGTTAGGTAGTCTTTGGCTCTTGGAGGGAACATTGTCAGCTCAGATGGGGGAATTACTTTTAAACTATGTGTGTGTGTTTATACACTGACTTACATGTATTATAGACAGTTTTAGGTAGTTAATAGTATTTCTTATGACTCTCAGACCTCCTTACTGTCATTTCTCTCCTGTTTCGATATTTATCAACCCTCTCCAGAATTGGAACCTTCCCCTTTATTTTTCATGGCATTCATTTCAGTTTTCAAAACAATAACATTTGCCTTCACATTATTTTTGTATGATAGGTTTACCTAAGTTGTTTTATTAGAGTAAGTATGACTGTCACCAATCCGTTTGGTGAATGAACACCCTGGTCCTAGGTCAATGACCACAGATAAGAGAAACAGATACATGGGAAGCAGAGAAACTTCAGAATGTGTGGTCCCTCAGCATGTCGTGTGGAGGGAGTAAGGAGATTTGTTTAATGGTGGAAGAAGGGCTAGAGAAATGGCTCAGAAGTTAAGGGCACTGGCTGGTCTTCTAGCGGACCTAGGTTCAATTCTCAGCACCTTCGTGGTAACCCTAACTGCCTATAATATCCAATGCCTACGTGGTCCAATACCTTCATCTGGGTTCTAATGTCCCAGGTAGGCTTGTGGTACATAGACACATAGATAGGTAAAACACACACACACACACACACACACACACACACACACACACACACACACACACACACACACACTGAATAGAAATAGTATCTCAGAGATTTTAAGAAGATAGGAAAATAAAGTTCCCCCACTATGTTTTCAGAAGATAAGGTGAGATGGACCTAGCAAGTGAAAAAGATCACGGAATGTTTGTGTGGCTCTTCAGAGACTGACCGAGCAGCCCCTCTGATGTCATTTTGTGCCCTGAGTGAATGCGGCTGTATTCATCTGCACTTGTTATCTGCATTCTTCCTCTCTATCTGAGAATCAAGAATTTACCTCCAGGTTTCCTTCTTGGGAACACTTCCACTCTGCTCCCTGACCCTAGGGTACTGTTGTCTTCCATTTGGATCATATTTCGTCACTAGGGAACATGGGCCAGTTGGTGCTGCTAACTGGAAATTCAGACTGCATCCAAAGAGCTTGACTATAGTCCCATCAACACAGTGGTACTTCTCAGGCACCAGGCTTTGTTTTTCATCTCTCAATGTATTCCAGAGCTTTCCAAGTTATTAGATACAGACCTCCTTTGCAGGAGGTTGTGATGTGGAGTTAGAACTCTTCTCATTTTAAAGAACTCACAAGTAACAGTTTTCTCAAGAATATGCATGCCTTCAGCAAATTTCTTCCCATTATAGTTTATTTTGTCAGCCTGTGATCCTGGGCTGGTTGACCTCTTTGAAGTATCTCTGTTACTTCCTTTGTAACTTGTGAATACTGAGGTCCCTTCAACTCCATTCTGTGTTCCTTCTGGTGATGCTTAAGTGACAATGGACTGACAAGAACTCCCTTCCGAGGAGGAGTTATTCAACTCCACACAGAGTTTCTGGGGGAAATCAAAGATAATTCCCCCATTAAACAAATAAAGAAGCATTTGACAAGTGCACCCAGAATAAGGTGTTCTTTAACAGCCAATTTTATTCAATACAGATGACTTTCTTATGTAAATTTTGCCTGCCTTTGAAAGAATCCTTGAAACTCAAATAAAGAAGTAATCATTTTGACCACATGTGAAAACTGTAGGTTTTTTTTTTTTCCTTTCTGATTAGAGTTTTATTCTGTAGCCCAGGCTAGCTTGAAACTCATGGAAATCCTCCTGTACCTGCCTTTTAAGGGCTGGAATTTATGAGAATAAACTTATATTTTGTAAAATCTTTTAATGAAAAGCAGTATTAATTGGTCAAAATGCCTTGAATAACCTTTAAGGTAGTCGCATTCTTTTTGATTTTGCATTTCTTACCCCAAGTTCCCCAAATACCTTTCCATTAGGGATCCCAACAGGCTAATGATTATGTTTCCTCCCCCTAGAACTACTCACACAGAATCATGTAGAATTGTGTTGGGGTGAATTAACAGAAGGCAATGTTATTTAAGAGAAAGAATGGGGTTATATATCACATATTAGTCCACAGAAATCCTCATTCCTACTGTGCGTGTAACAGAATTCCTCAATTGTCATTTTTCATTTCTGGACAAATGATCTTCTCCTGCTGAGACCTACTGTCACCTCACTGTGTGGTGTTGGCACGACTTCCTGCCATGTGGTCAGATATTTGCCTTCTGTTAGTAGAGATGCCCCCACAGGGCCCACCCCTGTCCAATACACATGCTCCTCCACCATGTGAGCGTGTCCAGGCCCACTCACCTTGCTCTCCAGAGCCTGATTTCTTATGCTGAACTAACTCTTGGTCTGTTGCCCTGAATCCAGTGACCTTTGTGTGCACCTGTTCTAGGGGAGTTGCTGAAGTGGATGGGACTCTGTGGACAAACGTTAGAGAAGGGCAGCTTGAAGTAGAAGACAAAAGGATGCATGTAGGCCTACTACCCAGGATGTAGATGGCTCTGTCACTGTCTCTGTCCCTCTACCCCTTATGGATCCCTCTATAGTTTCCTTCCTTTCAATTAATAATTTTTTCCTATTTTATATTGGGATAACCAAGATCACAGCCACACAGGTTCCTTAGAGAAAAGGCCTCTGTAAACATCAAATCTAGTGACACACAAGTATGAATTCACGTTCTGAACCAGAACCTAAGACCCAGAGCGAGGACCCATCAGTTCCTGTTGTGGGAACATCTTCTGGGAAGATGCAGGTTTATTGGGAAGTCCAAACAGGAGTATCAACCAAAGGTTTGAATGACAGTTATGATATTGAAAGTCAACAAGAAGTTCTACTTAGGAACTTATGACAGACGACTAAACAAATAAACCTATGTTGCTGTCTTAGGGTTTCTACTGCTACAGTGAAACACTGTGAATAAAAAGAAAGTTGGGGAGGAAGGGGTTTATTGTATTTTCATTTCCACATTGCTATTCATCACCAAAGGAAGTCAGGGCAGGCACTCAAGCAGGTCAGGAAGCAGGAGCCGATGCGGACACCATGGAGGAATGCTTGCTCCCCATGGCTTGCTCAGCCTGCTTCCTTATAAAAGTTAGGACCACGAGCCAAGGGATGGCACCATTCACAATGGGCTGGCTCCTCCTCCATCAATCACTAATTAAGAAAATGCCTTACAGCTGGATCTTAAGGAGGCATCTTCTCAGTTAAGGTTCCTTTCAGACAACTCTAGTTTGTATATCAAGTTGACATAAGACTAGCCAACAGAGGCTAGGCTAGTCATATTGCACTTCCAAGAAAAACAAATCTCCCTCTTGAAGCCATTATCTACTTGGACTGTAAGTGGCTATGTCCACAGGGAAAAAGTCCCATACATCCGTAAGGACTACTTACCTTTTGCTTTGGAAAAGAGTTGGAAAGTTAGTTCAGGCTTTTTGGTAGAAGTCAGAGGATTCCTGGGATCTCCACATTTTTGCCAATGCCTAAATTTACCTAACTTACCATAATTTATCCCTGTAAAACTCTTGCTAGCTTGCTTATTTGGGGGCTGATCCTAGCTCAGGAATGACAGCGAGCAAATGAAAATCTGCCACAGAGGAGCGTCAACAGAGGCAGTTATGGGAATCTGTGGTCGAGCCTGTAAGGTAGAGCTCACCGAAGCCATGCCACAGATAGATGGACTAATCCAGCAGTACTCAACTGTGTCACTCTCAGCTAACTGTAGCCCCCAAACTGAGAGCCTGTGCTCCTGCTGAATGAGAAGCCTTTGTGGAACTGTGTTCAAGTACCAGTGCATCCCCACACCCAGGAATGGACTCTAGTCGCACTAGTGCCAAGACCTCAGCTCCTCCATGAACTAGCTGGTCCACTCCTCTGTGCCCTGAGCCATCACTTCAGGTGGACAAATAAGTGGCTGTGCTTTGAGGTTTTCTCCAACTTTGGCTCTTCTTGTTCTCCTCATAGATTCTCCCTGAAACCTGAAGCAAATTGGAATCCTGTGGACTTTCTTGTTTTTATCGCAGAAGGCATCCTTGGTAGCCAACACAAGTTCCAGGTTCTGCGGTAGAACTAGTGCTCAACATGGGGTTTGTGTGGAGATCTGAGAACTATGACTTAATTGACTAAGACATATCTGATGTTTCTTCCATTTCTTTACTTCTATTAATGCCTCAGTTCACTCAATTCTGCTCCCATATTCTGTGAAGTTGGCAACCCCTAAGAATTTTTTATTCTGTCCTGTGTATGTGGCACAAAACTGAAAATTTCTTGGTGGCATCGTAAAATTATAGTAATTTAAAAATACCAGAGAAAGGGAGTGAGCAAAGTTGGCGTGTAAACAAATACATCAGTTTAGAGGCCCACCTTTATTTGACAGTTTTAAACTTAGTTGAACCTGTATTAGACACTGTGGTTAATGTGACTCTGTGATATATTACTTCTGAAAGATTCACCCCATAAAACCGAGCTGCAATGTTACTGCACACTTAAAACCTCACTTTAGCTCTGATCCATTTTGATCTTTGTGAGTTACCTTAAATATGACAGGTAGGTGACTGTGCTAAGTAGCTTGAAATGACTTTTGATCAAATGTAATAAAATTCTCTGCTGCAGCTTGCTTATCTCATCCCTCTTACCTATCTGGAAGAATTGCCTGTCGGCAGATGTTTCTACAGGGGCATTTTATGCCCTATTAGTATCGGTCTTAGTTGTTTAGAAAGGGCTATTGAGCTTCGACAGGTCCCAGCATAAGGGCTGTAGGAGGACAGTACTCTATTACTTTAGTCCACCCTCCCCAGCAGCCCTAACAGTGACTTCAGGATTGGCCCTCTACCTTTCCGTTGTACACAGTGGTCCCCTCCTGTGTGTACGTGTGAGCATGGAGTTAGGGACTGAGCCCAGAGCTTTGCTTTGCACATGGCATGCAAATGTTCTACTGCTAACTGCATTCCTGGCCCTTGGTGTCTAGAGACAGGGTCTCACTGAGCCCTGTAGCCTGTTTAGAACTTGCTGTCTTCCAAGGTCTGTCTTCTGTGTGTTGGGTTTACAAACCCATTCCTCACATTTTTACTCTGTTACGTCCCCAGCAACGCACACGGGGTGGGGGGAATCATCATGCCATAATCATGCTAGGGATTGTTGAAGACGATTTCTGCTTAAAAAAAAAAGCCCTATTCTGTCAGCTCTGGCCTCATATTCAATTTTCTCTGTCCATTTAACAAGTACGGGGCTGATATTTGTTCTGGGATGAACACATTGCTAAGCCTTGGGGCACAACAGAATGTGGTTTAGACAGAGGATGCCTTTGTAGCTTACATCTAAGAAAAGGAGAGAAACAGTGAATGATCGTATGAGGAAGAATCCCGAGAGTGAGGGGGTCAGAAGCTTGGAAATCTGAATTTGATTCCTGGAACCCATGTAAATGTAGGAGAGAACCAACACCACAAAACTGTCTTCTAACACACACACACATATGCGCACACACAAAGAAAAAATAGAAAAATAAAAGCACAAAGGGGCATGGCAATAAATATATGTATAATTGAAAACTGGAAAATCGTTATAAATTACTTTATGGTGTCTCTGGGAAGCTGCATCTGTGGGGGCTGAAGTATGAAAGAATGGAGACAAAATAGAAAGACAGAGAAACATATTATACAAACTCACAATTAGCTAGCCTGGTACTAAAACCAATGCGAGCTTGAATAATTTACATGACCTCTAATGCCTAATTTCTTTAGCAGAGAAATAAAGATGATAACGCCAGCTACCTCTAAAAGCCCTGGGTTTGATCAGATTTATATAAATCACCCAGTACAGAGCAAGTGCTCTGTAAACAGGAGCTGCTAATTATTATTTATTAGGCTGAGGTGTGAAGGCCAGGTGGGGCCAGCCATACTTAAGAGTTGTGAGGAAAAGCATTCCGAGAAGAGAGAACAGTGTATATTCAAAGCCGCGGGAGCTCCTGGGATCTGTGGAAAGGCCAGTGTCGCTAGAACTGTGCAAGTGAGGGAGAACACACTGGAGGATGGTGTGGGTGGGCACCATATGGTGGCTGCGTGAGCGCCAGCCCAGAGAAGGCAGATGCTGGGTTCCTTCAGAGTTGCTTTCCCCCTGGAGAATGTGAAAGGACAGAGGGCAAAGACGTTGAGAACGTGTGTAAGAGGGTGGTTCTATTGAAAGTCCGCGCGACCCAAGTGAATCAGGACAGGAGAAAAGATGACCGGGACTGATAGAAGGAAGACACGGGAGCAGCTGAGTGGGTGGCATCCGCCCCACAGGAAAGGTGCTTCAGGAAACCGAAGTTTTGGGAAGAAAATAGGGTCTTTGGATGTGTTAGATGAGAATGCCTAATTTCTGCGGCTGACGAGGGCCAGGGAGTGACTCTGAAATCCCATGGCTGAAGTGGGCTGTTGAAGGTAATCATAGTGAGAAGTCAAGCATAGAAGAGTGCGCGCATTGAAGTGATTGCCCATACAGAGTCCTGCTACCAATCAATATGATGGCATTGCATGGATTAGGAAACGACACCCCCTTTTCCTGTGGCTTTATCGTCATCTACCAGAATCCGTCGGAACATCTTTGCGGAGACATCAATTTATACGATTTATACAGCTGTCGTCTGCATGCTGGACCCAACAAAAATGACAGAAGTCATGGAGGAGGAAGATGGTCCAGGAGCTCAGGCTGGGTGTAACCAAAGGGCATGCACGAGCAGAGTCTGCTGACTGACGCTCAGGGCTGAGGGGAGCAGTGGTGTGGCTCTCCCGGGAGGAAGAGTAACAGTGTTCAAAAGAGAATGGGGTTCCAACTGCTTGAGGTTTGTGAAGCATGAGGCTCCACACAGAGGGTGCAGACAAAGGGCAGCTTCCGGGATCGCCCAAGTGCTTTTGTTATTTATTAAAAATGTTATGTGTTGCATTTTGATCATATTCTCTCTCCACCAACTCCCAGATCCTCCCCAACTCCCTGCCTATATGACTTCATATTCTCTCTCTCAAACAAAAACAAATCTATAAAACAATGAAAATAAAACAAAGAAAAAAAGAAACTCAGTAACACAAAACAAACAAAAAGCATGTGTGCAGACACACACACCAGAAAAACAAACAAACAATCAAACATGGCGTCTATTTTGTGTTACCTAACTATTCCCGGGCTTTATGGAGATGCCTAGAGTTTGGTTGATATCCCCAGTGTCAGTTCACTGGAGGAAAACCGATCTTCCCTTTCTCAGCAAGTGTCGATTGTAAATAGCTTCTTGGTTAAGGGTGGGATTTTGCGTCCACTTTCCTTCTCAGTTATAAATTTGTTTCTGGTTTGAACCTGTGAGAGTTCTCTGGCTACTGCCACCGTCTCTGTGAGTTCATATGTGCACCGGCTCTGTTGTGCTTGGAAGACACCGTCTCCTCGCTGTGAGTCATCACATCAGGCTCTCACAGTCTTCCTTCCTCCTTTTCTACCTCCTTTCCCCCTGGATCCCTGAGCACTGAGGGACGGATTTGCTACAAACAACACATTATTCCAAAGATCCTCAGTCTCTGTACACTGTCAGGTTGTGCGTCTCACGTTGATTCCCACGGACTGGAAGCTTCTCTGATGACAGGTGCATGATACACAAATCTATGGGTAAAAATGTCAGTAGGAGTCACGCCATTGCTATATTACTTTAGCATAATAAGGTTTTAGTTCATCTATTGTCTTTGCAAACTATTTTTGGTTTACTCTATTAGATTTCTCCCCCCTCTTTCAAACTTTCCAGTAAATAATTTGTGTCTCTTTCATCTCTAGATCTCTGTTTTCCTAAAAGCCGCTGGGTAGATTCTTATCTCCCCCGACAGAAAGCGTGCCCTTTAAGGGTGCAATGCTACCTTGTCTCCTTGTTTATTTAGTCGTGGTTGAGACATAATAGATATGGGATGAGTGAATGAACGGATAAAAATATTTTTGCTTTTGCTACAAAGTCCTAGAAAGGAATAATTGTTTATTCACATGAACTAGCTTTATTTATGCTGCATCTAGGGCCACTTTAAGTGTGAACTTTGGGTATTGCAGAGAGAATAATTTATTGGTATTGCCTACCTTTTTCTCTCATTAAATAGATCCTTTATTTTGTAGTTGTTTTTAATACTAACAATTTTATTCTATTTTGACTTTAATGGAAGTAATTATTTTTATAGCTTTCAGTCTTGCTAAATGAAAGAAACGTTTTTAATATTTAAATTTATAAGCAACCATCAATTTTGAATTCACAGTTTTCCTTTATTCTACTTTTAAAACTAATATTTTTTTTGCTTTGGATATTCAGAAATCTCATATTGTTTCATCACTGACATATATATCATATATATGTATATATGATTTACAATAGCATGCTTTATCTCAGTAAACAAAGCTGAAAACAGCAAAGTCCTTCTCTGTTTTGAGGGCAGTGGCTCTCTGTTTGGAGTACATTCATGGCTATGTGGGAAGAAGACTTAAATTGCTTTGTGATCAATATTGGCATGTTAGGTTTTCTTTGGTGATGGTAGGATATATATTTTTTCTTTTTAGGGTAGTAGATGAAAGACTACTTAAAAGTTCCCTTCCTAAAGTATCATTTCAGGGCAGGGAAGATGCCTCACCAAGTAAGGATGACGCTGTTATGTCTGATGACCTAGGATCAATCCTCAGAACCCACATGATGCAACGAGAGAAGACTTTCAGTGTTTGCTGAACTTCAAATTATGTGAAATTTCAAGTACATACAAGAATTGAGAGGGAATAAAAATGGAGAGTCTTCAAGGAGAGGTAGTCCGCATCGTGACCAACTCTCACACAATCTGTCTCATCTACATCTCTATACACGTTGTCTCAGCTCTGCTGATCACTGGATGGTTTTGAAACACATTTTATCTGCAGATATTTCAATATAGAACGACTAAGGAACTCTTTTAAAAGATAGGCACGGACCTGCGAAGATAGGTCAGTCAGTAAAATGTTTTGTCTTATGAGCATGAGGCTCTGAGTTTGGTGTTTAAGCACATATCAAATTTCTGGCTACGGTGGCGTATGTTTGTGATCTCAGTGCTGGAGAGGCAGAGACAGGAGGATCTCTGGGGCTCACTGGCCAACAGTCTAGCCTAAGTGGAGAGCTCCAGGACAATGAAAGGTACTACTTCAAAGAAGAGAAATGCCAGTCCTGGGGATGACACTATATATTTCCTCCTTGTATCTAGGGCAAAGAGGAAGTTCTTTTGCTCTGTTGTGTACGCTGAAGTTCTTTTGCACAAATAAAAAACTGCAAGGAAAACAGAAAAAGGCAAAAACATACATGTCAATGTGTACTTATGCATCCATATACACATGTGTAAACACACATGAACACATATACACACATTAAAATTTTAACCACAATGCTATGATCACATTTAAAAATTCATGCTTCTTACTGTTGTCAAATATCTTATCGACACTTGGACTTCTTTTTTGTTGATCATTTTAAAATAGACACGGAATCATCATCCAAAAGGGTTCATGACCGTGCTTAACTGTGGTCTCAAATCTCACTCATTTTATACCGGTCCCTTTTTTTGTTCCCCTTGTATCTTATTTGTGCAAAAGAACTTCAATGCACAGAGCAGCACAAAGAACTTCCTCTTTGCCCTAGAGAGATCTAGGTTTTGTTGACTTATTCTACACGGTACTTCATTACGTTCCTATATTCGATGCATGAGGTGTAGTTTGCGATCTGAGGCTATAGAGGCCAGTTGGATCGAGCTGAAGGTTTATGAGGTGGCGCTTAGCAGTGTCTGCTATCACTGGGAGGCACACAGTACACGGTTGTCTCTCCGTGATGTTCATATCTCATAGTAATCACTACCAAGCTATCGTTCAGTAAAAATTGTGTTGGCACACGTGTTGCTGCCTTGATCCCAAACTGAAAGTGGAGCCTTGTCGGGGAAGTCAGGATACATGTTTTTTAAAAACCACTTAGAAAGTGCTTGCATCACAAAAGGAGTTTTGGCTAGGTATGACACCATATGAAATAAATATATTTGTAATGCCCTAAGTAGTTTAGTATCTTTTGAAAGAAATACAAAATTGAGTGAACGCTCCGAAGTTGTTGCTGTTGTTAGGCACATAAAATTCTGACGTCCATTTTTGTTTAAAAAAATTTGGAAGCCCTATTTTGGAACCCGATATGTACTTGAAAGAACAATTCCTGTCTCTCCTTATTCCTATCCTCCTCCAGACCAAATTGCTCTGTCTCTTCATCTTCAGCCTACTAAGGTACCTTGCAACAGACCCACAAGAACAGGACCAACTAATCATGGGCTAGAACTTCCACACCGTGAGTCAAAATCAAACCCTTCCTCTTTTTAAGCTATTTCCAGTATTTTATCATAGCAATGGAAAGTTGATCAACACGGCCAGACTTCCATCAACCTGTGTAGATCTTGTCCTGGGATTGAGGATCCAAAAGAACGGGTGGACTAGAGTCTAATGTTGTAGACAACCTGACTTCAGTTTTGATGCACTTTTATACTTGAATGTAACAAAGAAAACAATGACCCAAGGAGTATTGTTTGAGTTCAGAAAAGCATAGTCAGAAAATCATGTAAATGAGCACCCATAAGCACATACTAAATATTGACAGGGCATCCCTTTCCCAGAACTTTTCTAAGGACAGACCAATTTAAGCACAATTGTCTGGCAAGCACCATAGATTGTACCTGAGAAAGCATGAGAGCGAGGCAGAGGGCCATACCCAGACTCCAGGGTACACTGACCAGATAGGGTTCTATAGCCGTGTTCTGGCATCCAACAGGAACAAATATGCCTTATAAATTGAATGTAAATGTTTAACAAAGGAGGCACAGAATTCAGGTCCAAGAACAATCCAGGGAACAAAATGCACCTGAGGTAAAAGGCCCTCTGCCTTTTCTCCTGGAGCCTCTCTCACAGTTCCCCAAGGCCTTGTTCACCATGCATCATTCTTTTGATCATGTTCCAACAAACACAGTAGCGAACATTTCAATTCTGATACTCCTTTTATTGGTTGGGATTCTATAAAGTGAATTTTTTATATGTGTCTGTTTTCCTCATATCAGAACAACTGCTTGACTCCCTTTACTTATAAACTTTCAAAATAGTACATTTTCACATTGTGGTGGCTATTTTTGTGTGTCAGCTTGATAGACAGAAGCTGATGACATAGTCATCAGAGAGGAAGGAGCTTCAGTTGGGGAAATGCCTCCATAAGATCCAGTAGTAAGGCATTTTCCCCAATTAGTGATCAGTGGTGGAGGGCTCCCAACCCATTGTGTGTGCGGTCATCCCTGGGCCAGTGGTCCTGGGTCTATAAAAGAGCAGGCTGTGTAAGCCTTGGGGAGCAAGCCAGTAAGCAGCATCCCTCCATGGCCTCTGCATCAACTCCTGCCTCCCAGTTCCTACCCTGCTTCAGTTCTTGTCCTGATTTCCTTTGGTGATGAAGAGATGTAGAAACATAAGCAGAATAAACCCCATTGTCCCAACTTACTTTTTGGTCATGGTGTTTCATTAGCAGTAATGGAAACCTAACTAAGACACATCTTCCACAATTGACCAGTGACTTTTTATTTTTCCAGTAAATTTTCTTCCTAGTATCATTATCAATTTAAGATTTTGAACATATCTGATGTTCTCCAATTTAAGCACCAACTGTTTGGCTCTATTCCAAGATGACTTCTGAGATCTCTGACAGGAGTTTAATAGGCTCCTAGTTTTCTTGAATGTCATGCCAACTTATCTTGTCCCTCACCTGAAACCAGTCATTTCCTCAAAAAACTCTGTTTTTCTTTTTTTTTTTTAATGGAACAAGATTATTCTGAAGCTACAATCTGATTGGCAGAGGTATTCACTGCTATAGCTCAGAGACTATTCCTAGGGGTTTTCTATTGATAGAGAGTATATAAACTATATTTACATAAAAACACATGTAAGTGAATATAGACTGTGGAGTGGCTCAGTGGGCAGAGGTATTCACTGTTAAGCCTGACAACCAATCCCTGGAACCCTTACATAGTGGAAAGGGAGACCCAATTCCTACAAATTGTGCTCTGACCTCCACACAAAGGCACACGCAGATGTGCACATGCACACACACACACACACACACACACACACACACACACACACACACTCAAAAATAAATAAATGTTCTATTTGCATGTGTAACTGTCATGGTAGACGTTTTTATTTGTTTCACCCTGGTAATTTGATTTAAAGAACAAACTACTTCCTGTATTCTATTGGGACAACATTGAAATCTTTCAGAATTCAAAATGTATTGGTAGGAGACAGTTTTGAGCAGATGCCTCTGGACAGTTTTCTGATACGAAGTTTAAAGCAAAAGCATGTTTAAAATTTTAGAAACAAAATTGTAAAGTATAGAAATATTCATGGTTTAAAATTATGTTTAAGATTAAATCCAATCGCTCTTTCTAAAAGCAAAGTAGAAAAGTACATATGCCACAAAATAAATTTTGGCTAAGTATGATGTCACAGTATACTTTTTAACACTCTGTTGGATTTGGCGTGGGGGGTGGGGGAGGCGTTCAAGACAGGGTTTCTCTGTGTACCTCTGGGTGTCCTGGACCTTGTTCTGTAGACCAGGCTGGCTTCAAATTCCTAAGCATCGTAATTAAAAGTGCGCACCACCGCTGTCTGCCAACTTATAGCACTGAATGCTAGCCCACTGAGGTTGTTTTGCTTTATAAGTCTTATTACAGAAGACATGTATACATAAAATCCCAAATCTTATAATTTGAATGTGTATTTGAGAAACTGTTATCAGAAAGGGAAAATGATTATTTTCTTTCTCTTATATCACAACTGTATCTGACTTGTTTGCTTCATAATAAAATAGGCAGATTATCTTCCATCCGTATTAATGTTACTATTTCCACTTGGCTTCGAGTGAAATAATTGTATACATTCCTGCTTTTAAAAACTATTCTGTTGCATCCTGCGCACTAGGTGACTAGGTTCAAACTTCGCTGGAATTTTTTTTTTGCACTAAATGGACGAGAGCAGAGAGGATCTGAAATAGCTTTGCCCTAAAGTCAACTTTCCCATCCGTGCTAATTCAGGAATGTGGAGGAGAGACAAATTATAAAAGTCCCTATTTTTGTCACGGTTTCTTCCTCCCCACCAGTGCCTTCACATCTCTGACGGCTTTTCATCCTGTCATTAAAAGGACACATTTTGGCATTAGATTAGACTCAGAGTTGGGGAGTGAGTTGGTGAACTTATCCTTGACTCTCACAAGAGTCCAGGCTTAGAGTTTACCCCAACCACTGCTGTTTTGTGTGCTCCTGACCCTTCCTGCCTCACAGGAAGGCCGCTGAGGACTGCAAAGGACTAAAGCATGCTGAGAGAGCATCTGTCAATGGCTTAGATGACAAGCTACCTAACAAACCCCACCTGGTACAAGCCGCAGATGCCACAGTGAGAATGTCACCTCACTCCTGTGTGGTGGCCAGGTATTGGCACTGTCTATTTGATAGGCTGTGAACAGAGTGGGAAAACTCACAATATAATGCAGGTCTATCAAAATCGAAGATGTGTTTCGTAAGTAAAGATGAAAGGAATTCTGGTGGTAGAGAGAGGCTGGTAAAACAAAACGAAACAAAACAAAAATCCCCAAACTGATTTTTTTAAAAAAAACAGAACAAAGATCAGCTTTTTAGAGTTTCTGTTTTCCTTTCTTCCCAGAAGATATACCACCATTCCATTAACCTGCTCATTTAACTCAAAATCACTTCAAATGCACGACCAATTTCATTAAGTATGAAGGAATTTAGTAATAAACAAAACTAAGAGGAAAAAAGTTATAATCGTGGGCTAATAAATCTTTTTTCACTACAGTCCAAGCAGTATACCATTTCCAGTGGCTTTGTTGGTCTTTTATTTATAGATGATTAAGAACATTCTCAACCTAAGATTTTATTTCCAGTTCAGGGCTTTCTCTTGGGGTTATTTCCTTTTGGAAAAGGTGGATAGGATTTGTTTACCTAGTTGAGGATCTGAGGCCAGCTAAAGTTCCTGTGTAACAGTTTCCTCTAAGATTGAAACATACTATCCAGCAGGGAAGCTCCTTAAGCATCTCAAAATAATTTCAGGAAGTCCCAGAAACTGACCAAATTCACTAGCTCTACTCCCTTCCAGTGTAAGCATTAAAGCTGCTGAGCAGTTACTCTCAGACAAGCCACGCTAGGGAAAAAAGACTCTCAGAACAGACTACCTGCCTGGAAGAAACAGAAACCAGCTTAGCTGCCGGAAGAGGTTCAGACAAGCTTAGGTACCTGAAAAGGACCGCAGACCTCCAACATGTTGAGCTCCCTGCAGGCCTCAATATAATCCAGATTCCCAGGTTTTGTGAGCTGTCACCTATGCTGGGGTTGACTTTGGTGGCACAGCTGTTTTTGGGACACTTCTGTTCCTCTAAGTAACCCCTTACTCATATTCCTGTAAGTAACCCCAGTAAAACTCATGGTCTACCAAGTTGGACTTTGGTAGTGTTCATAGTTTGCTCTATCATGGGATTCCTATCTGGAGTGAAGGCAAATAGACAAGTGTGTTGTATCCTCCAGGTAAAGTCTTTCTTTCTCTCTCTCTCTCTCTCTCTCTCTCTCTCTCTCTCTCTCTCTCTCTCTCACACACACACACACACACACACACACACACACACACACAAACGGAGAGAGAGGAGGAGGGAGAAAGGGAAGGGAGAGAGGCAGATGGACAGACAGAAACATACATAGAGAGTCAAGTATGCCTTTATTTCGTTTTATTTCCACTTCTCAGTCCAAGAATCATTTCTTTCCTTTGAGACACTTCCAGCTTTTGGAAGATGAAAACCCTTCTCCACACCGATCCTAACTCCAGACTGACCCAGTCTAATTTCAAACAAACTACTAGTCAAACTGGATCTGGTCACCTGCTGCATTTTTTTCTCTCTACCATGACCTTCCAAAGCACTGCCTCAGCTCTTGCTTCTCTGGATCCCCATTCTGAGGTGACGCTGAAGTGGAGGACTGGGTTCTTGCTCCCCTCTGCAGGAAGTGGATCTGGACCACACTTGGGAGTTTAGTTCCCCACCTTTCAATGCTCCTGTGGGAAAGCCAAAGACAAGGTGGTAAAGTCTCCCAGTCTTGGCTCACAGCGTTTCAAAGCGCTGCAAGCTGGTGCATTTACATTGTAACAGAAGAGTCTTTAGTTCATGGATGGAGAGAGCTTAGCTGTTCAGGGAACACTGATTTTTTAGCAGCAGGGAACATCTCATCAGAATCTTAGACAGAGGAGACAAAGTATGGCTTAATGGCTCTGTCTACATATGTGTTTCGTCAGAAACTATTCTCTTTTCAGAAGAAAAAACCTTCATATATTATTTTAATAACTTGAAAATTATTCAAATAAGCATATTTCCTTATCTTACCAATTCTCAAAAGCCAAGATCTGTATATGAAACTCCAAAGCCCCTTTGCCTTTTTTCTTAAAGCTTTGTGGAGAAATAATTAAAAATTGATTGAAGTTACATTGCACAAACATGCCTTATATTTATGGCAATTAAATTTAGTTATAAATGTAACTACAAATAGTTATATATTTAATTGAAAATAAAAGCCTCCTTAAAGGCAAGATAAATTAGAACAATTTAAATTAATGACTGAGCTGATTTTCAGTTTATTGTGTTTATCTTTTGTGATTGTTCCTTTTTTTGTTCTTCCTTTTCTTCTGCATGTTCCTTAAAATATATTTGGCCCAGAAGTAATGACGTGTCTATTCTAAATAGACACTGTGTCTCTCAATCTGACTATCAGAGGATTGAAATAGGCCCAAAAGAGATGGGATTTCTGCCAAAATTCACTTGAGGAGTACCCTAGGTTTTGGGGAAGAAGAAAATGAGAGATAGGGGGTGAGTGTCTCCAGGCTCCTAAGGCTTGGGGGAGCCATACACTCAGTAGAAACTTGGGAGGCTCCTGGGAACTCCAGGATTTTATGATCTGGAGGAGTGAGGTTCCTGGAGCTTCTGTGTCTGTTTCAGGCACTTCTAATTCAGAGGCAGCTACAAGGTCACCTCCTCCGGCAGAACTTGGATGTGGATGGCAGCAATCTGAAAGGCCAAGGGCCTCTTAGATCAGAAAGTCTGGGAGGAAGAGATTAGAGAAGGGGTCAGAGGAAGATGGATGAGGAAGACTTGGAGGAGAGCAAAAGGAATTGGTGTCAAATTGGGTTTACACAGAGCACCAATAAAGTCTCAACAATGGGGTCCTCCGACCATGAGCCTTGCACTGCTCAGGGAGGCAGAGGTCACAAAAGAACAGAGGTCTTAGTCAGACTGGTGGCTCTTTCACCTGTATAGCTTAGAGGGTGTCCATGCTCCCAGATGCATGACTTCAGGGAAGGGGGAGGAGGGCTCTCTGCCCAGAAGACCTTAAAAGGCAAACAGAGGAACAGAGGAAGGCAGACTGTCACAACAGGATGAGACTGCCTTACTGGAACAGCAAGAGGTCTCAATGGGATGAAGATTGAGCATGTTTAGAGGGGCTGGGGATACACACACACACACACACACACACACACACACACACACACCACCACATATCACACACATCACACACACACACACACACATTTCCACACACCATACACATACACACACATCCTCACAACACACACACACACACACACACACAACACACCTTCCCAACACACATACCACATACACACACATACCACACACAACACACACACACACACACACACACACACTACTCACACCACACACACATACCACATATCACAGCACACACACACATAACACACATCACACCACACAACATACATACCACACACACCACACACCACACACACACACACACCACACACAGCACACCACACACACAACACACACACACAACACACACCCCCACACACACCACACACACCACACACCACACAACACACCACACAGACTACATACACACACCCCACACACACCCCCCACACACACACACACCCCACACCATACACACACACACCACACACACACCACACACACACCACACATACACCACACACACATACCACATATCACAGCACACACACACATAGCACACATCACACCACACATCATACATACCACACACACCACACATCACACCACGCACCCCCCCTCTCACACACACACACCACACACCACACACACACAAACAAACACCCACACACAAACAAACACAAACAAAAACACACAACCAACAAAAACCACCACACCACACAAACACACCACACACACACACACACACCACATAACACACCCCACACACACCATGTATCACACCACACACACACCACACCACACATCACACAACACACACACACTATATACAACACACACACATACCACACACACACCCCACACCCACTACACACAACACACCCACATATACACACATACCACATATCACACCACACACACACACAACACACACATACCACACATCCCCACACACACACACACACACACACCACACACACCACACACACACACACACACATACCACACACACACACACCACACACACCACGCACACACACACACTCTACACATAACACACACACACACACTACACACAACACAAACACATACCACATATCATACCACACACACACTACACACAACACACAATACACCCACCCACACACATACCATATATCACACCACATACACACCACACACACATACTACACACAACACACACAGACACACACACACTACGAAGTTATATCCATGTTTTGTGGTTTGACTGGAAGCAGCCTAGGTGGTTTTGATACACAATGATATTGTTTCTGCGGGTGGAGCTGTCCTGTCAGGTTGGGGCTAAGCCATTTATGGCTAGGGCTTACTATCTCACTCAATTCCTCATGACCTGAGGTTAGTACCTAATATTGTGTACTGAAAATTATGATTAGTGGATGTGAGTCCTCATGTGAGATGGGTCTCTGGTTGTTTAAAGGTCTCAGAGATACAGGAGCACAGTACAGTCCTTCTGCTTTTTTTAAAATAATAGTAATGATGGAGGGAGAGAGGGAGGGAAAAAGAAGGGAGAGAAGGAGAGGGAAAGGGTGCCCCAGACAGTGTGACATATATATGGCTATCTATGATCTTCTGACAGTTTGAAACTTAATTAATATAATTCATATAGTAGGACCTTTATTTATAAAGTTTATTCTGTCTTTAACACACATTTTGAGCAATGCTAAAAATATAATTAAGAAATTAGTAACTTACCCCAACTATAAAAATCTACAGTTTAAGAACAAATGAAATACACCCATTTCAAAATTGTTAATGTCCTAATATAGAGATACCAATGAAAACTAGGAGCTAATCCTATGTCTAAAGTAGCATGATGTTCTCAAAGAGATTGTTTACTCTGAATAACATTTTATGATAAACTTGAGACAAGATTTATATTTTGTCAGAAAGATTGTTTTATGTTTTCTGCTGTTTGTGTTTTCCAGTTTTGGCTACTCGGGAGACTGTCTTAACAAAATCAGAAGTCAGTTAGGAATCAGTCTGTGTTGACATATTCCTGTACATAACTGTTTTGTAAGTGTGATGGTTTGCATATGCTTGGCCCAGGGAGTGGCACTATTAGAAGGTGTGACCTTCTTGGAGGAAGTGTGTCACTGTGGGGGGCTTGGAGACCCTCCTCCTAGCTGCCTGAGGATGCTCAGTCTGCTCCTGGCTTCCTTCTGGTAAAGATGTAGAACCCAGCTCCTCTTGCACCATGCCTACCTGGATGCTGCGATGCTCCACCTTGATGATACTGGACTGAACCCCTGAACCTGTAAACCAGCCCCAATTAAATGTTGCTCCTTGTAAGAGTTGCCTTGGTCATGATGTCTGTTCACAGCAATAAAACCCTAACTATGACAGTAAGTAAGAATTTTAAGCTGATTTTAGTACATTTAATGCTCTGTATATCTGTGGCTAAAAACATGTATAGCCATGCATCTAAAGGTTGTATTATGCAAAAGTCACAGATTTGAAAGCGTGTTAGGTTCATACATACAAAGATATCAACGGGTGGTATTACTCAGTGCTGTGTATTCTTCGCAGTCTGAGGTACTCCAGGAAAGAGACAGGATAATGGCATTAGGAGTCCATAGTTGCAGCCAGAGCCAGCCTGAGAATGGGCAGAGCAGACCTGGCCCTGGGCCAGGCTGATGAGTTTAGGTAACACCACTCAGTATAAGAAATAAAAAAAAAAAACCCTAAAAAAACATGATAGCACCCTGAGGAGTAAGAAAAAGATAACTCACGGTGACTGTCAATTTGGAGAGGTAACAGCAATGGTCTTCCTATCCACATAGCTAACTTTGCACGTTTGAAGGAAAAGCTGGTACAAATGCTGGACTCTGCTTGTCCTGTACTGGACCTTGCCTACAGTTGCCTTTGGTTCCCCCTGGATTCTATCTCCTGAAACCAGTGCTACCTGCTTAAAATGGACAATGATGGACCTTCAGAGATGTACAGTTGATCTCTTAGTGTCGTAACAGGTGTGAAAAGCTATCTAAAACTTTTGCCATCCATACAATCTTACTATTTAAAACCTAGGTATATACCAATTCACTCTGACAAAATAGGTATTTTGCTAATATATACATAATATATATACTTGTAAATACTCTATACTAAGTAGCAATGTTCACAGAAACATAGCTTCTGACAAAGAAACCTGAACACTGTTTCTGAAATGCTAGAACATCACCCACAGGAAAAACAGAATATATTTCAAGTGTGTCTGACTTAAGTGCTACTCCTTCTATACCCTAGCTGCTTAAAACTGGGCCTAAGTGGTTTGTTGGCATGAACTTTTGACACTTGTCTCCTGCCTAGCCATAATATGGAATTGAATCAGACCAATCAGGATCAATACCTTTTCCTAGCATAATGGGGCAATGGAGAACACATCACCAGATAGTAAATCACTGATGTCTTTAGAGAATGTTGTTCAGAGGCAAGGGGAGAAGCTGTCAGAATTGATGCAAAGTCACGCTGGGCATGGTAGTGTTCGCCTGTAATCCCAGGAAAGCCGAAGCAGGAGGGTCGTAAGTTCGAGGACAACTTCGGTTTCATGATGAGATGCTGTCTTGAAACATCAAGGGGCATTTGCTGTGCCAGCTCTTCCCAAAGCAAAGCCGCGAGTTTATTAAAAATAGTTCTTTTTCTTTTTTTCTTTTCATCTCAGTATATCAATCCTGGAAAAGCCTAGACTCAAAATTTCAAACACTATATTTTGCTGGTTTTAAGACATCGCTAGTAATAGATGCACCATTATTTTATGAATGGCAATGGTAGGGAAATCTCAGCCCAACAAATTATGATGACTTCCTATAGGCAGTAAGCAGCATTTTATTTTGCCTTGCTTTTTATTGGTTCTTTGTGAATTTCCATATCATGTACCCCAATCCCACTCATCTCCCCAGATCCACACACCTGCCCTCCACTCTTACAAATAAATAAATAAAGCAGGAAATATTATTGTGGAGCTCGTTGTGTGTCCCACAGTCTACCCTTTATCCACACTTCTTGGCTTGCAAATGTCAATCTCAATGAGTCATTGGTTTGAAGACCTCAGGCTTCTGCTACACTATCAGTTTTGGAAACTCATTGGGACTTCTCTTAGATATCCTGTTGTCCTGTATCATGGAGGTCTTATAGTTTTGGATCTGTAGGGCCAACCCCTTCAATGCAGTTCATTGATGGGATAGATGTTGGGTTGGGGGCCAACTCAGATCCTAGATCTGGGCCCGAGAGGCATTTGAGCTGCCCAGCCTTTCAGTCCTCTTATACTCATATCAGCAGAGTGAGCTCAGACCTACCTCAGCTAGGTCATCCACTGCTGCAGCTAGCAAGGGGCAGAGGCCATGGGTGAGGCTGGCAGGCCTCTGCTCTCATGCCCCTGAGCTGATTCACTGTTAACCTCCACAAACCAAGGCCAGCTCTCACTTTACTGCCCAGGTGGGCACAGGCCTACTCTCCTAGTCCTGCAGACACAGAGGGACAAGGATAGCTCTCCTGCTCTCATGACCCCAGGGCCAGCTCTTCCACCTGCTGCAGGTCGTGAGGGGTGAGGTAGGTAGGTAGGCATTTTCGTCATCCATGCTTCCACATGAGTGGCTGGACCAGCTCTCCCACACTCACATCCTCTGGCTGGCTCACCCTCAGTTCCTGCAGCCAGGGTCAGCTCTACTGTGCTTTCTGGGTAGTGTGCTCCCAAGTACTGAAGCTGGCATGAGGTAGAGTCAACTCTCATTAAACAAACAAACAAAAACATGAATATATATATATATATATATATGCATTCATACATATGGTTCTTATGCATGGCTGCCTGGCATTAACTAAAAGGTGTTTTCACCTTGGCCCCAACGTCCATCCTGTTTATTATACTTGCTTCAGACACCAGCATGCTTCACTTCAAGGTTGTGGTGTGAAAACAGAATGTGGGGAATTGTAACAGGCTTGACAGAAATGAAGACTGTTCTAAATAGACACTTGACTATCTCATTCTGACTAGCAGACTCTTGAAACAATAGACCCAAAAGACATGGAAAAATTCTCCCAAGAATCTCTTGGTAGGAGAAAGAACAGGCATCAGCCAGAAGGGCAAGTTGTCTCCTAGAAAGAGAAGTCACACAGCTCTAACAATGAGTCAGACCACCTTACGGTTGAACCTAAAGCCCAGACAAAGATGGGTCAGTGTAGGTAGGACCACACTTTCCCTGGCACTGCTTAAACACATATATCTTTGGTCCTCTGTTTAAACTTTACCGTCACTCCCGAACCCCAAAGACTGACCTAGGGGATTCATTGGGTCTCTTTCCAACATGGCTACATTGAATGAATCTCCTCTTTCTGCTTTCCACAATAGTTTGGTAGGATGAATGGCTGACTCTGGCTTGGGGCACGGACCCCATAGGATTATTAAGAATGTCTACTAAAATGTGTCCTCTTTAAAAAACAATATCACCCTGGCACATCAGAGTAGTGTGGCATGCTTTATCGGACCTATTTTTGCTAAGTTTGGGAGTTATTTCTAATGAAGTCTTTGCAGCAAAGAAGTAGATGGGGGGTAACTCAGCACAGAAGAGCAAAGATGGGAGTCAGCGGTGGGAAAATGACTAAGAGGCTGGACGAATTCTTCACTAACCAGACCTTACATTGAAGGTGGGCCAGAATGATCTTATCCAGGAAGCTGGCAGCGGGGAGTGCCCAGCATGATTCAGTATCGGGGTGGGGTGTGAACTCTGACTAAACTGCATAGGTAGGATCCCCATAGAGTTGGGTTCTTCAAGAACAGAGGTAGAAGCCTGAGTTGGGTCTCGGAGAGCTGAGGGCTGAGAGACCTGATCAAAGGAGAGGATCTTGGTCAGTCAATGCATAGGCTTTTTACGCAGAATGACACGGAGGAGACTGTGTATCTTTATTTGATTAGGTAATTTTAAAGTTAGATTTTTTGATAAAACATTTAATCTGTAGCTCGCTACATCCATGGGAAGATGAGTGTTCCCACACTATTTCTCTTGCTGTGATCTAACACAGATGAACACGGATGAAAAATGGCCGCCAAGGCAGCTTTCAATAGCAGAGCTTTGTGGGTAGGAATCTGATAGCTTTCAGATAGCGAACCCTACTGTCTAACACTTTGGCGTTGAGGAGATAATAGGTATCTTCAGTTTTCTCCTGCCCTTCTGCCCCACTCTAAAACATGAAGAGGACGTTTCTGGTCTTCTCTGGGAATGATAAACCTCTCTGACCTCGGGACACACTTGCAAGTCTTCTGAGTTCCTCTTTGTTTAATGATAACCTCTGTGCAAGTGCTTTATCAGACTTAGCAGAAAAGCACAGCCTGTTTCCTGTTTCGTTTCTAAAGCCTCCTGTGCCACTAAATACTAATTAAATAAGTGTGTGTGATTAGTGTGCTCTGTTGTAAAGGCTTCCCCCACAAACCCCGCTGAGAAATCAGTTCTTCTACGTTTTCATTAGCAAGGTTGCTTCTGTGAAATCTAGTAGTGACCCATCATTTAGAGTCCATCTCATGGTAACAGCAAAGTTCTGAGGGTAAGACACCCTAAATGTTGTGATCAGCATGGCGACTCAACTCTATCATAGCCCATGAGTGGGTATCAGCCCACTTCTGTATCTGTCAGGTAAGCCCGGCCCCTCTTACCTCCATGCACAGCTCTAGCAAAAGCTGCCTTAAATCTGCTCACCTGTAACCTCCCTGCATGTAGGTTGCATGAAATCGCCTGTTTTGTTGGTTTATGTTTCCCTGGTACTAGATGACAAATGTAATTAATTCAGGTATGATGCCCTGTGAAGTTTTTTGTAGGCCTTTGAGATGTGCGATTTTTGTTACTCAACTTGGTGTGACTGTCTACCTCAAAAAGTCAAAATTAATAGTGGAAGTCAGAAGAGGAGATTTATTTGATGTGGTCAGATTTGGAAGAGGGACAAAAGATACAGTCACCCAAAGTAAGGGGTCCTGAGGTAAGATCACAGTTTGAATAGAAGACTAAGGTGGTGTAAATGTAACCCTTCCTAGTCAAGGTTTGGTCCTGCCCACTATTGACCCATCATTGTCTGGGCTTCAATTTCAATCTGTGAGGGGCTCTGACAAAGTAGACCTGAGTGAGATCTCTTTCTGAGAGACAAATTGTCCTCTGGATGGGACTTTCTCCTTCTCCCAGCATGAGATTCCTAGAGAAATTCTCGTTTCAATAGTCTACCTAGCAGATTAAGAGACACCAGTGTCTTTTCAGAATAGGTTCACTAGACTCTAACATTGAGATTTCCAGGCAAACCACACATCCATGAACTCTGCATTAGCTTGTCCAACATTATCCCCAGGATACCTCTTGAGCATTTTTGCCAGATATATAGTCACTCATACCTCAGGATAGCCCACTTTGTTCTCTTGTGAGGCCTCCCTATGCCACTTTGTGCTTCTGCTTCCACAGCCATTTCAAGGCTCTAGCAAACCAGATGACTTCAAAGTGAAGTCGCCTGGAATGGAGAAAAATAAATTCTGCCTCAGCTTCCGAATGGAGAGCCAGATGCCACAAAACACTTCCGGGAAGCTGAGCACAGGCATCTGAACAATAACAAAAAGCAGTGAGTGAAGAACCCTCACCCGAGACTTCCTTGTGTGGCCCTTTCCTCTGTTCCTCCTGCAGGCTGCTATACAAACCTTACCCAAAACTCTTCTGGGTGTTCCTGCATCATTTTTTTTCTATTAGCCTGTCCCTTGTCAATTAACTCACAGCTTCACAGCCCTGCAACCAGTAGAGTCTAAATTGCTAGAGAAATCTCAGCACTGTTTATTACAAATTGATTTTTTTTAAAGCATGATTGTAAGTCAGGGAGCCGAGTAAAGGACTCCGTCTTGTACTCCCTAACTCTCCAGAAGTCTGCGAGCTTAGGCCTGGCCTTGACGGTGTGACTGCTTTCATTTCATTTGCACATACACCAGTTTAATTGAATATAGAATTCCTATACCAAAACATTTTCCCTCCCAAGGCTAGCTGGATATTTCTCAGTTGTACTTCTTTGATTATTGGTGTGTTACCAATTATTCTCTTTATACAAGTCCCTGGCCTACCTTCCTGATCTGTTTCCGATCCTCCCCCCACCCCTCGGATCCTCTAGAGGACTGAGGACTAATCTCTGTCTTTGGTGGCTCCATTGCTGGATGCCTCCTGGTTTAATTAGCCTATGGGAGGTACAGCAGGAGGTGGAGGGACCCATGCTGCCTATCCTCACTGGTTCCCTGAGCAACAGCATCTCTGGCAGTGGCAGAGAAGTGCAGCTCCAGGCCCAGCACCCTCCCAGGCCCGCCTTCCCTGCTCTCCCTTGCTTCTTCAGCTCCAGCAACAACACCAACTGGTTCCCATTGTTGATAACCTCTGGCTCTCCTTACTCTCCTTGTTTGTACTTCTAATCCTTTCATTAAGTACTAGACTCATTGAACCATCAGAGATTACCATCTGTAGAGTAACCTTGATCGGGGCTTTGTGACAGTCATTAGGGACAGCTGTAGCTAACAAGAATTGTTACGGGTTCACATCTCTTTCTTTTCGATAGCCAGCCAGTTCCCAGGACCCTAGCTCCCCAAGAAAGGCTTAAAAGCCACAATATTCTCCTATTGCTCACTTCCTGTTTCTGGAAGAGCCGAAGGGCTGTTTCTGGTTTGCTGTGTATGAGGCAGGACAGAATGGGGCTGGGAGCATCTAGGATCACTGTATTCTCGTTGTCATTTCCTTACCACATTTGCCTGGGAATTGTAACTATTCTTTCAACTTTTGAATGTTAGGCTGAATTTCTTTGGACCAGCAAAAGTTTTCTTCTGATTAACACTTGGCTCTTTGTTTCTGGCCCCTTAGGAGACGTAGGCTTTTTTATTGGATATCTGTAACACTCCGCATGTACGTGTCCCCGAGTACTTCCATTATTTTAACGATTTTTTTCAATGTCCTAGGAATTTTGATCATTTGTAACAGAGTCTTTTTTTTCAACATCTATTGTCTGCTTGGCTGCTCCCAATTCTGTTTTTTAAACTTGGTGTTCATGTTTTTTAAATTAAGCAATCTTTCACTACTTCCATAATTATTTATTCAAGTTATACAATCCTTGAATGCCTCTTGAATTGTTACTAGAAAACAAGTTAGTTTTCCAAAGTCTACTGAAAATGGATGATCTGAGCCAGATCACCCTGTATCTTTAAAGTTGAAGAAGAGGTTGTTGGATGGGCAGATGAAGGAATGAATTAGTTCAAAGTTCGAGTCTTTAAAGTCATCTTCAAAAGAAAATTTCCATTAAGGCAAAGGTCAATTTTTAAAATACTCCTTTTTTTAAAACACACTGTCAACTCAACACAATTGTAAACGTGAGATCAATTTAATTTTTTCTTAAGTAACAAAGTACCATTTATATTAAAATGCCAATTTTTTTAAAAAGTTCTGAACCAATACTCTTTCTCTGCAGATGTGGACTGAAAAAATATGCAGATGAGTCATCTGAATTGCAAATGGTCCATGGGAAGCATGGAGTGTCAAGGAAAGAGCAGACCACTTAGTGAGGACCAAAGTCCCAGTTCATCGTTTTAGCTGTACGACGTGCACATGCCGTTGGAAGAAAGTCTCTAATTTCCTATGCGAAAATCTGCTTTACCTACTTCAAAAGAAGAGGACTGGTGTGCATATTAACTAGGAAGCACCACGCAATCTTAATTGTGGCTTTTATTATAACCTCATGAGTTGATTTGTAAGCACAATGTTCCAGTAAAAAGATAAAGAATAGGACTGACTAAAAATGGAGGGAGAATAAATCCAACAGACAAACAAATGAAACCCCCAATTGATCTGCATACTAAAAATAGGACAAAAAAAGTAAGTTTAATGGAAGACTCAGAAGTTAAGAGAAATCACCTTCAGAATGACTAGCACCTGAACCTGTGTTACCTTTGAAGTCAGGAAACTCTCACATGAGAATAAACAGAATTTCTCTACTGATTGAAGTGAGGCAAGCAGATTCATGGAGTGAATTTGCTATATGGATAAGCTTTATTTCTCCAATGGAGAAGCTGTGTTTTAAATGTTGAATTGCATTAAGAACAGTTTTCTAGTGATTGCTGTCTGATGACTTTCTGTGGTCTGCTGTCTCTTCACTTTATTCAATGTACCGTCTGTGCAGTATGTTCAAGCACTGTTGTCTCCTAGGTCATGGGGGTTTTCCCATCAACCCATTGTTGAAAGATGAGGCACTGGCCATCTCTCTCCAACACTTTACTAGAAGTGTGCAAATGATCTCTGTCTTCAGCCTGTCCTTTCTGCAATCTATCCTCTACTATAACAATTTTGTCACTTCTTTAAATCCAAGTTTCTAATGAGTTTCCAAACGTCCTTGTTTGGTTTCAAAGGTTACATTTTCTAGCCTTCCACCCGTTAAGTATTCTAAGATCCCCAATTGCTGTTTGCCATTTTTTAAACTTCTGAGGAGCACATGTTGCATACCTATGCCTAGAATGTTTGTTAAACTGTCTTTTATTCTTTTAGGCATTAGCAAGTCTCATTCCAGTGCATCCTTCCCTAATGGTCTCCGAGAATGTTAACTCATATTCTAGGAAGAATGAGTTATTCCCCCTCTTCTTTTTCCACATCATTCTGTACTTCAATGGCATCTGCTACGTGCATAGATTAGCATTGGTGTCTATCTCCCTACCACACTGTAAAATCCCCAAGCCCAGTGACCTTATCTTAAGCCCAGCGACCTCATCTTTTTGTTTTTGTATCAACCCCATTCCTCAACACGAATTGCTCTATCATGATGCAACTGGGCAAGGCTTGAAAGATACAGAATTTCAGGGGATATTTGCCAAAAGTGGGTAAGTAGAGAAACACACAAAGAGCATCCATGATTCCCCGTTTCTTCAGTCTCAATCAGTCTTCTTGTGTTCATCTTTCTGATTAAGCGGTGATTTTATGGGATATGTTACCAGCTCTGGAGCCGGACAACCAGCTTTTCAAGCATGTGCCTTGGGAAAGGCAGAAAAGGCTGGGAATGGTGCCAAGTCATCTGTTGCTGCCTGTGGTCTCCTTCCCTATATAAAACTGCCAACACGTACCAGTTGCAGCACATGGTGAGGGAAATGGCTGAAACACTCTGCGGCATCCCACGAGTGAGCACTGTCTGATGAAGCCTTCTCTCCATACACTGTGTGGCAGCCTTATCCATGTCATCAAGCAGGACTGGCACCTCACCTTTCGGTGCTGTTAGAAAGGAACAAAATAATAAATTTTATTTTGCAAAACATAAAGAATGAAAAACAGACATGAAAACAAAGCACATGGCAGAAGGAGAAAACTCTGACCTCTACAAATGTGTGCCCACACACACACACACACACCTCTCACTTACACATATGGATAATGGATATAATTTTAAAAAAACTAAGGAAAATGAGCTGCCTTTGGAAGAATTTCCTCATTTCTCGATCATCAAATATGGGCAGAATTCCTAGCTGACAAGATCCAGTACAATACTAGTTCTTAGTGATCAATTGAGTAGATTAGTGGCTGGGTTCAGTGAAGTTGGAACAAAGATTTCTGGTCTTTGAGACCTGAGTAAAGTTACATGGTAAGCATTGGGATAACTTCTATAACCCGAAAATACAAAGGGAGGGTATTTTTGTTTTTCCAGGATTCATTAATGCAGTCGGTGATTTGAAGAGTGAATTAGGCACTGTTCTAAGTGCTCAGCCTAAAAAGGGCAAAGCAGAGAACTCAGGCAGGGGTGGGGCTGATGTCTTAGTGATGACTTCAGACTCCAGTCCTCTCTGAGTGCCGGTCTTGTAATGCAGACCACACTGCGGCGGAGAAAGGATTTTCATGTACTGTAAACTTAAAGTCAGAAAAAAAAAAGTTAAGTCACCTTAGGAAGAGAAGAGATACTGAAAAATAGTCTAAAATGTAATGGATATTTTAGTTATGAAATTAAGTTTGTCCTGAAAATATGGAAGTCCAACTATTGTTATCACAATGTACAATAAGACACACACACACAAACACACACACACACACACACACAAAACACACACAGAGCATAGAAGAGAGAGAGACCGTGGAGCTTCATTGGGCTTCACAGAGAGACTGAACTGAGAGAGAGAAGAATCAAATATTTATTGTGTTTTCTGATGTGGTGTAAGACTGGAAAAATCCTCTGGGTTTTTATCACTATGTATAAAATTACAAAACATCATGTATACATAGAATCACATGGAGCATAGGCAGCAAGAGGTAGCCAGAGAACCGTGGTTTTAGTTTTCTCTTCATTGGGCAGTCTACAACACAGTCTCAGCCTACACTGACTGAACTCCAAAAAAATGCAATTCTAGTGGTAAAATGGATAGAAACACAATTCTTCAGTTTTTCTGTAACATTTTCTGCCAAATAATAATTTGAATTGTGTTCTCTAATAATGTAAATTGTAAACTGGAAAATTTCTATTTTATCACTATGTATAAAATTACATATATGATGGTGGCCTGGCCAACGTATACATAGAATCATGCATGGTACATCCACTAGGAATAAAAATAGATTGAAAATGTATCATGGTTACACATCACAACAATTCAGCTTTCCAAAGTGTTTAAATCATAATTGTATTCGGGTTATACGCCTGGAATTACAATGTATATTAAAGCTACAACCAACCAACCAACCAAAACACAATTATACCTATATGCAAAATGTAGTCAGGTTCTCAGATTAGATGATGACGAGCAGTCTCTCAGAAACATGAATGTCTGTCAAGACATCTGAAAGTTCTGTGAGATGCCGGGCATGTTTTAATTGAGTGGAACTGCCCTGCCTGCTGTAATACATTCTATTTTAGCTCCTAATTTCACTCGCCCCATTACAATAGCAAAGCTTTTCTCCTGGTCCCTCACATTTGCAAAGTCTGTGGCAGATGGCACTGCCCATGGTCTACCATTTTTAAGCTAGCTGAACACTGTCCTGGAGATGGGACCAGCTCAGGATTTCATTTAAATCCAGATGTGTGCTTAGTCAGTCAGATCTATTTAAAGCACTGGGTTTGCAATAGGTATTTTCCGTCAATATCTGTAAGGAAGGGAAGTTTGACTAGAGACTTCCTCTTCCAGGAATGCATTCCACTGATTATGTCTGCATATACTCTAAAGAGTTCCATGATAGGAGACTAGGGTAGAACTTTGATTTAAATGTCTACAGTTGCTTTTCTTTATAACAAGCATGTTTTAATGTTTCTTGTTCTAAATGTTACATTTACTCAATAAAAAATAATAAAAGCCTTAAAGATGACATCGATGACTTGAATTTTGAGCTCGGTGTATTGTTGCCACGACACTGAACTTGCTATCTTGACATCATATTATCTGTGAACCACTTTAGAAAGGAAAATGTTAAATATTCTCTCTGTGTCAGCATATTCAAACTTTCAGGCCCTTTCCTACACTCATCCATATCTTTGAAATATTTTGGGGCAGAAATGAATTAACCAGAGGTTTTCCCTCTCTAATTGTGCAGGGAATTATTTAAAGTCAGACCTTCGTGACTGTCTACAAGAGTCCGCACCACCATTGCTTCAGATCATGCAAGGCGTCAGGTCAAAGATTTCACACAGCAACCTAAGCGCTCTTTTTCAGCATTTGAGAGGCACATGAGATAAATATTCTGGAAATCCTACCTTCTTGTTTTCCTCCTGTTTCTTCTTTTTTCTTTTTTTCTTCTCTTTTTCCTTTCCCCTCTCCATAGAAGTAAAAGGTACTGGGAAAGGGAAGAGGACTTTCTCTGGAGAATGCAGAGGAGGGTAGAAATCAGAGCATTGAGGGCATAGTTGTAACACTGTACGACAGAAAGTCTGAGACTCAAAGATTTTCTAAAATGACATTTGGCAATGGTCCATTTTCCCCATGTGCTCTCTTATAACTTTCACACTAAGAAACTGTCACCTCAATTTTTTCTACATGAGATCTTATTGGAGAAATTATGACTATCTTCTAAATTGATTTAGGCACTGAACTTTTATATTTAAGCCGTCTTTCCGATACCTGGGAACCATATACAATACAGAGAGGAAGTTGCCATCATTTAACTCAATTCTCATACAGACATATAAGTCGTGCAGTCTTAAATACTAAGTATTCAGCTTTGAGAAATGTATTTTAAGACGTAATCAATCACATGCCTTCTTGATTTTTATGAGCAAGCTACGTTCCCTTGAGTTGAAAACTTAGCATTCAGTAGGCAATAGTCTGTAGCATAGCACATACTAGCAATAACCATAGATGGATGGGCACTCAAAGAAAGGGGAGGATGCCATAGCCTCACAAGGTAGAGGGGCAAGGCAATATTTCTCAGTCTGTTCTACAAAAGCAGAGCCACCACGGCCGACTCCACAGGCATTCTTGCTTTTTAATGTCCCTACCTTGAGGGTTAGCTCTTAAGACGTGGACTTTGAGAGACATTATCAATGACACCATAATAATCGTTTTCCCCACCCTGAAGAGTGATACCCCTTGGGCCATAAACTGATACTCCTTTCCATATATTTAGCCAACTGTTAAATACAGCCCATATTGTTGCCAAAGAGATGATTATTCGTACATTACAACCTCTTCTTTGGTCTTCATAAAAGTCACCCCAGCTCAAAGAGTCACAATTTATTTTTTGTTCTTTCTTGAAGTAAGCACAATAATTAAAATAGCCTGTGTAATTTCTTTTCCAAGAAGAAATCACTCGACAGTTAAGAATTTCCCCAGAGTTCTTTCCCAATGATTCCCATGTTTATTATATTACTCGACACTGTCAGTGACAATAAGGGAAGTAGGGAAGATTAGTGTGAGCTCTACCTCTTTGAAAAGATAGGTCTGTACATGGTGAGCAAGAGTCTGGGCCATCATCAGCACAGAGAAGGTGTAGAATATCCCGAATTTCACCTACCTCTGCCTAAATTTATAGTTTTTTAAACAAAAACTTAAGGCAACCATTTGTTATATCTAGTCCTTCATAAGACCTGAGCTGAAACTGTTTTCTTTAATGACAGATAAACTAGACAAAGCAATGAATCGTGGACTAATCACACACACCATTGGCTTTTGCAAATTCTCAATTTTTACTGAGAGCCCAAGTTCCAGATACCAGATTGGGGAGGGGGGGTGCTAGATCTGTTACTGCATGTACTCCTTTTTGCTCATGTCAGTCGTTGTCTTCTCTTTTCTAAGTTTCTACTCAAAATTGTAAAAACAAAATGAAGAAACAAAGAAACCACAAAGAACACGAGTGTGGTGGTTTGAATGAGACCAGCCTCCATAGCTGCTTAGGTTTGAAGACTCATTCCTCGTTTGGTGGAACTGTTTGGGGAGGACTAGGAGGCGTGGCCTCGTTGGAGGAGGTGTGTCACTGGCAGCTGGAACTGAGGTTTCAGAAGCTCACAGCAGTCCTGCTGTCTCTTCTTCTGCCTCATGACTGTGTTTCAGGTGGTAAGCTCTCCACCATTGCTCGGTGCGCCACCTGGTTGCCTGACACCATGCTTCCTGCCATGTCCACCATGCCTTGGAAATCTAAAGCCCCAAATAAACTCTTCCTTTTTGACGCGTTGCCTTGGTTCATGGTGTCTTACTACAGCAATAGAAAAGTAACTAAGACAGTCTATTCAAGGAGGACTGTGCATGACTAAGAAGTGTCTGTCTTCACTACCGGCTATCGTTTGCTGTTTTGACAGTGCTATCCTGCTGCTTATCCCAAGATTTTAGACTATAAATATTTAGATATATGTTTTTTAGTCTTTTTAATTATAGAGCTTTGCTGACAGGTTTGTACTCGTTTTATCAAGGGGAATAAAGGCTGTATTTACCTGGTTCCTTGCTGCTATATTTTTACACCCTTTGCTTGTTTATTCTGTTAGAACATGCTTCTCACGCGGTTCGAAGGTACGGATGCTCCTTCTCCTCATTACTGATCTTCTGCCTGGCAACAAAACCACAACAGAACACATTAGCAAAAGAAAATGCCTTCCTGTCATTTCTTGGCTTTCCTTGCCACTGCTCATCTGGCGTGTTAATGAAAGAAGGTGAGAAGGCGAAAAGGAAAGAAAAAAAATTTTCCCTAAGTAACACGGGTTTAGTTGTATGGAAAGATCACCAAGAAGCCACAGCTACCGTCTTCGCATCTAATAGAGAGTATCCTGAGGTGAAGGAGGTCCTCATCCTTCCTTCTCCATCCCTTCTTTTCTTTCCTGTCTCAGCCTGACTACCAGCTTCCCCACTGAAGGCAGCCTCAGGATGCAAACCCCTTCTGATGGGGGCACGACCAAGAGCCTCCTGTTTCAGCAGCAGTTCGTAGTTCTGAGGCGCAGGCAGAGTCGATGTGGGTGGTTCTTTAGCCTGCCACATCACTGGCAGAACGTGACACACAAGCAGGCATTTCAGACCGCACACTGCAGCTGCTGGAGCCTGGGCTGCAGGGCTGCAGGCCGCCACGCAAGGCAGAGCCACTGCTGCGATACAAAACGCTTTAACACGTCTGAGGAGGGACAGCAACAGCTGGTGGAATTCTAAAGCTACCCTCTGAATTAGAATGAAATCCTGTCACCAGATCATTCCCTAAATATCTTTAATCATCCAGCATTCTAGCCCTATGTGAACGATTATCACCCCACACACACCGAATTGACGTGGGGGGCCAAACTTGGGCCCCATACCCCAAACTCTAAAAGATGGTGATGCTTTTGCTTTGCAGTCCCCGAATAAGGGGACCACTGTCCATCACCTTGGAAGTGGAGGGGAGGCGTCTGGTGAGCCACAGCAAGTTGAAGGAGAAACCTCCATGTGTGTCCTCTTTGGGATCCATGGTTGTGTCATAGACAACCATTGCTTCTTTAATGCTCTGTGCCTAGTGTAACTAGGAGCACATCGACTGTTGCAAATTGAGATCTTTCTTTGAAGTTTAAATATGCCACTTTAACTGTGTTCTCATCTTCTACATCCCACTGAATGAATAACCCAAATTACACAGAACAGTGGCAAATTGGCTCATCATAGCCCTGTTATAATTTTAAAAGAATAAAAGATCTGAAAAGCCAGAAAGCCTGAAGGAACTAGTGACGCCTGCTAAGGAGTTGACAGGTCTTTCCTCAGAAGGACATGGGTTCTACATTCAACCTTGGTTTGTAGAGATCAAGGACCATTTACATTTCGCATCATGTTTACACGTGTCCTTAGCATAGTGTCCCTAATAGGAATGCTGACAGCTTTGCCTTTGCCGTCCCTGCTGTCTCCTCTGGGAGCACAGGACACACTCGGGGCGCGTGGGCTGTAAATCATTTCCTCCCATACAAAAGGGATCTCTGCAAACTGAAGTCCGAGGCATCAGAGAATACCTGGCCTTTCCCTGGTCAGATGCTTGCCTCTCTTTTGGCTTCCCAACTCAGAAGGAAACAGAACAGCTCACTTCTGCCTGGCTGATGAGCTTGGGGCAGACAGAACTTGAAAAACACATATGCATACTCCCCCCCTCAAGAAGAACATTTTCCAAACACCTTGATTCTCTCCGTTTTAACAGAGCATCCCTTTGTGGTAATAAAACACCAGGTCACAAGTCAACGTTTGATTCCATTATTGAATGTTATCTTTAAATTCTGAATACAGTTGGTACAATTTACCAGCTGTCAGACTCTAGGCCTCTCATTCTGAACAGAAGAATAACTAACTAAACAGTAATAGCTTCTGTAATCTCTCTCTGATTAGATTAATACTGATGGTTCCCATCTACAGATCACTTCAGCCAGCCAACCAACAGACTCCCAGTCAATATATATATATATATATATATATATATATATATATATATATATATCCATCGAGAAATAGACATACATACAGTGAAAAAGTACAGCATACATCATCAGCTAGAGATTTGCGATGATTTTGAGACACGGATAACCATCTTTATTAGGAAATTGAGATCCATCTTAGAGAAAATAAAAGCTGGTGTTGATGAAGACTTACGTACAGTACCTCCCACAGGTTGTAAATGACTACTTCCTCCATATGTGATAGGGGCCACCAAGACGGTGGGTCAATATGGAGAAGGTCCTCTACATACTACCAGGACCTCTGTGTGTTGTACATCTCAATGACGCGGAACAACAGTGCGGAGCCACCCCAGTGGACAAAACACAGCAACATCCATATGAGCGCCTGCTGTCTGGAATCACTGAGGACCCCAGCTCCCTGACTTGACCACACAGAGCAAGAACTACCTGCTTCCTGGCTAGCAGGCAGTGCTGAGACTTCTCCAGAGTCTGGGGAGGGGGAGGGGGATCCCAAGAAAGGCAGTGTCCCCCCAAATGTTTGCTTCTGCTAGGAACCTGAGGTGAGCAACCTCCAAAAGAAAGGGGCGGATGATGAAGCCTCTTTCTCCTCTAAATCTTTAGAAAGAGCTGTCCTAATGCTGGAGATGTGTTGGAGGGGGGAAGCTGAGCCTGCAGACTAGGCGGCAGGTTTAAGGCTCTAAAGGTTTCCCACATCCATCCAATCCTATGCATTTCTCCCTCTATGGATTGGTCTGTCAGATATTTGTTTATGTTTACCTACGACTCGATTGCTTCAGCTGTAGACTATCTCAAAAGGCCATCTCCCGACATGGAAATGGAAACTACTCTCTCTAGTGGAAAACAGTCTCAGGGATATTCAGACAGCTAGCGCTCTGCAGGAAGCCTTTCATCAGCCCGATCTGTAGGTAGGAAGATTTCAGACTTTCCTTCTCAGAGCCGGACTCTCCTCCCTGAATTCTGCAGCTTCCTCTACCCTCTACGTCCCTTCTTCCTTGAGGCTCACCCTCTGGGATTCTTGTCACCAGATTCAAAATAGGGGCCGGATACACTTAGCTTTTGGCTTTGGGTGGGGGTAGGACGTTAGGGAGGACTGGTAAAAAAGAGGCCTTGTAGGATGCTGTTTGGGTTAGACGTCCTCGAATCTGAGCAAGGCGTTTAAAATGAACGCCAAAGCTGCTACCTTGCGGGCCTAGGAACTGAACGCTGTGCCTACAGCTGGGTCCCTGGAGCCGACGTGACGTGGCTCCGTCAGGTGGAAACCTTGCGGGCTGACTGGACCCAACTCTCTAAGGAGAACGAGGTCTAAAACGCAATTCAGCTGTAGCCACAACCGCCCGGTCCCCGGGGGCCCGGGCGGAGAATGGCCCCCTCGGCTGAAGCTGCGGGCTGACGCTCGTGTTTAGGGTTGCAATTCGCCGTGATAAATGTAAAGACCAATTAAGGTTTGATCCGTGCACACAGGAGGCAGACGGCGGCGGAGAGTGGAACCAATTAACGAGCATGTCCCCTAATTCCTGCGGCGGCGGCCGGGCGCACCGCCGGTCCCCAGGCTCCCGCTCCAGAAGAGCCCCCGCCCGGCGCGGCGGCTTCTCCCCGGGAGCAGGAGGTGCGGGGAGCGCCAGGGCTGGGGAGGGGGCGCCGGGCGCCCACGGAGCCGAGCTCGTGCGGCCACCGCTGGAGGCTGGGCGCGCCCGAGTGGTCGCGCCGGCCAGCGCCCAGGCGACGCCGTGCGCCCCGAGGGCGGAGGGCTGGTGGCCACAGCCAGGTAGCTGTGGGCTGGAGGCAGTGCGGAGGGGATGGTCGGGCGGAGACCGCACTTGGCTGGCCTTCCTGCCGCCCTGGTTCCGGGTCCCGACCGCCCGGCGCGTGACCTCCCGCGAGGTCCTGGCAGTGAGCAGCGCGCATGATTAACGGCCCCGAGGTCGCGGGCAGTGAGGCACGCGTCCCCTTTGGCCCCGCCAGGGTGGGAGGGCGTCGGGGAGCAGATCAGGGTGAGGCCGCGGGGTCTTCGGGACCCAGCAGTGGCAGAGAGTGAGGATGACACAGTGGCCGCCGAGCGCCAGGGCTGGCCCTCCTAGCCCCCGGGCCAGCGCCGCGGCGGGTACGGCGCAGCAAAGTTTGGAGCCGCGGGCGCCGCGCGCCGGTCCCTCCCCGCGCAGATCCCTTGGCGGAGTCTCTGCTGCCGCCGCTGCCAGGGCAGGACAAAGGCTCATTAACACGTGATGGGACCACGCTTCATAAATGGGACTGGAGAGCGAGCGAGCCAGAGACAGCGCGCGAGCAGAGGGAGAGGCAAGGGACCGCGAGCAGGGCGCGGCGACGGGCGCTCGGGCTGGCCCAAGCGGGCGGCCCCAGGCCGGCCAGCGCGGTCAGCAGGACTCCGGGGAGAGCCTGGGAACGAGGCGGGCCTGTCCGAGCCCAGGGACGCCAGTCCCGGGGGCTGTGGCGCACGGGTGATAGAGGCCAGGGACGCGGGCGCGCAGACCGACTGACTTACTGACCGATCGCCGCGGGCACGCCCCGCTCCACCCCGCCCCGCCGCGCCCCGCGCCGCCTCCCCTGCTCGCTCTCTGCCTCTACCTTCTCCACTTCTTTTCCGCCTCCGCCTCCTTCTGGCTCCCCTGGCGCCAGAGCCTTCCCCTGGCTCAGGCGGGAGCCTGGGCTGTCTGCAGAGCTCTCGTAGAGTCTGGGGGCAAATTTCCTTGTAGCAGAGAGCCAGCCCCTTGGCTGGGCGACAGGTGCCGAGGGAGCTTCTGGCCCGTGGACCGGGGGATGCGAAGGGTAAGACCTGGCACAGTGGCGTTTGGGAATAGCTTTTCCGCCTCCCGCCCCCTCGGTACTGGCCAGTGGTCCCCAGGTGTCCTACGCGGAGTTCGTGTTCCGTGTTCCAGAAGAGCAAATCGTGCTAATGTGGTGTTTACTTAGCTGTATAGTCCCAGCTTGTTACCTGTGGTCTAAGCTACTTCTGGAGGCTTCTACCATTTACAATTTACTGAATGTGCCCCTAGCTCTGCATACACTGATGTCTGCTTTTAGAAAATGTGTAATTGTGCATGTTTGAAAAACAGGCGCTGGAGTCGATGCTTGCTATCTTTTAACCGTTTCAGAAACTAAGTCTTCCGGGGGAATACATGTCTCTGCGCCGAATCTAGAAAACGACTCAACTGAAATATTAAGTGTAATGTAAAAAATCTGTGCCAAATGACGAACTTCTGATGCAGAGCGATAGCTACAGTAGCCATCTCTCTTTAAGGAAAAAAAAAAATCAAATCTGCATAGTATTGATACCTGTGATTGAATGTTATAGGAACAGGAGACTAAGAGCTGGCGCCAGGCGAATAAAGTTGATGCTTTATTTTCAAACGACGTTTCTTGGTAAGATTTACAAGTCATAAATGGAGCGTCTCCTGAATGCAAATGTTTGCTGTGATGGATGAGAACTGTTGTCTGGCCATCTCAAAGTTTAAAGCAACATGCGTGTTTCTAATTGTAGTACATGGGTCATCTCTCAAAGGTTTCAAAGAGGTTAGAAAAAATTTAATAACCTATTTATGAAACATCCTATTTCCTATCTTTTTAATTTTCTTCCAAATAGGAGCTATTAGCTCTTCCTGCCTTTGTTTATTTCTTGGCATATTAAACCTCCTTGGACATTTAATCCAATAAGAGATTAGAGCAGATTTACTGGCTTTAAGGATGTTGAAAGATACCTCTCCCAGTCCCATAACTTCTCATTTTTATTGCCAACTTAATTCCTTTGAACAATGGGGAGATGCACATGCTCAGGGGAGACTCAGCGGGTACTGATTATCTGTGGGGTCACTCCTGACATCAGTCTGTTTGGCAGAAAATTGAGAAACTAGGAGTAGCCGACCTCCGAGGTTCCCACAGGACTGTCTGATTTAAAGTGCTGGTCTTCTAATCCCAGCTTTTGACAATTTGAAAGGGAGATAGATCCTACTGATCGATTTTTCTCTGTCCCCCCTCCCTCCCTTCCCCTCCCCACCCCACCTTCTCTAACTCATTTAGGAGCAATTCTATCAAAATGAAAGGCCGAGAATACTTTCTTAACTGAGAGAAATATTTTTTTTCTGATTACGTCCACAGAGGAACAGAATGCGTGCACCTCTAGCATGCTAAGCAGCACACACTGCAGGCTGTTGGTTTAGGCACACGAGCAGTTGCTGTGGCTGGGAAAGAGGCTTCATGTTGACATGGTTTAAAAAAAAAAAAAAAAGAAAAAACCTAATCATTTTAGGTCGTTAGGAGAACTTACTGTGAACAGGCTCTTTTATTTCTTCAAAAGATGTCTCCCATTTCAAGCAAGGAGCACCCATGGCTGAGGTATGTATGTATCAAGTGTCTACTGGGGGGAGATTTCATTGTGTTCCTGATCCTACGTGAGGAGGGGGCGCGATAATACCACATGGTGGCAACGCTTACTTCTGACCTTTCAAAATGACTTTGCTTGCGTGCTCATTGTTAAGAAGACAAATCTGATACCCCCCCTGCCCCCCGATTTAATGGCATCAGTGGCTGTGTATAGAAATGCATGTTGTGGCTAGAACCTTAATTAAGCCATAGGTGGTGTTTGTGAATCGTGTATGTAAAGTTTTAATTCTGCTGAAAATAAGACCTCACGGTGGAGTGGAGCTGGGCTTGGCTTTGTTTGCTCTCCAGTGTTTTCTGCTTCTTTTTCCTTTCCCTGTTACCCATCTCCCAGCGGACTGTGTTCCTTTCTGTCTTGCCTGGGAGACTGCTCCTCTCTAATAAGCCTAACTGCAGGATCAGTGTGTTCTTTTTGGCATTTGAAAATGTTAAAATAGTGAAATTGTTAAATGTTATCCAGATGAAACTGCTCAGAATGAAATTCTCCAAAAGAACCATGGTATTTGTGACATGCTATGGGTTACAGACAATCCTGAAGGAAAACTCCACGAATCGTTTTATCTATTTTTCTCAAGAAGGAAGCAGCCCCAGTTGATTGTGTTGATAAGTGTTTAGTATGCTCTGTCAGCTTATGAATTACGAAAGCCAAGCCCGTGAAACTCTCCAAAACAATCTATGGCATTCTCCTGCGTTTTGACTCAGGATGAACATTAGCTGCCAGGATGTGTAGACAGGTTCTTTGGTTGTCTTGTGTATTGGTCTTTGAAATTAGACTTGGATTTACTATATGAGAAAAAGCATTATTAAATAGAGCTTATCTGACAGTTTAGAGTTCATGGCACTCACCAAATGCTTCTTCCCAGAAAACAGTTGGCCTGATAAATAATCTCCTCTAACTAGCTATTCAGGAATTTACAAGGAAAAAAGTAACAAATTGAATTTAGATACTGATAACACATTTATACCTAAGAACACACAATTGGTAAAGAGCAATTTGGTCATAGCTTCTTGAATTTGGTCAGTGCAATGCAGTCTCTCCTCTAGGATGCTGCCCCGTTATTCTTGGGGGTAATCACATTTGGTTAGCTGCATAAGGAACACAGTTCAGAGCTTGGGTTCCCAGCATTTTTAAAGGATGTTGGGTCTTTGGGTCTTCCCAGTTGAAGACTCTTCTATCCTGTTTTGGTAGTCACCATTTCTGACTGATCTGGTAGAGTGAACCCAGCCTCTGGATTTAAATTATTTATAATTCTGTTTTTGTTTTTTTTACTGTAAACCAAGACTGCACAGTGCTTGAAACACCACCAGGGCTGAGTCACAGACTGCATACCTGCATATTTTCAGAGACACACAGTTGTGCCTATGTTTCTCTTCCTGGGTGGTGGATAATGAAAAGAGCACAGGGGAATTAAAAACATCATTTATGTACTTGAACTCTGGCTTTTGTATCTTCTTTCCCAGATCTCCAGTTCTATCCCAATCTCGTTCGTATAAAAATGTTAACTTTATGTTATAAATGCACAGATTCTGTTTTGTGTGGGTTGGGACTTCAACACTTCCCCACTGAATTGCTAATTCCTTAATAACTATTTAATTCACTTAGCTGTATGTTCTTAGATTAGATTAGATTCGTCTTATAAAGTTCACTTCAGATTCTAAAGTATTTCTTGGACTAAAAGAAGTGATGTCATCCAGAATATCAATGCTTTCAAACTCTATACTGCAAAAGTTACAAAACTGAATGGGTAGACACACTTTTGTACCTATGCACAAACAAACTTTTTCATTGATGTGTATTATAGATAAAATAAAAATGTAGGTACATTGACTTTTTAGATAGGCAAAAACACCATTCTGATTTTTAAATAAATACTGCAATTTTGGGAAAGTGTCCAAGTTCAAAGCAAGTCTACAGAAGGACCCAGAAGACTCCAAGCAATGGAAAGTGTTCACATTGAATTAAAGCAAGACGGTTATGTTTTCCAGGGTAGGTGGAGATCTGCTCTAGTCTTGTGTGCTCTAAGAATCTTATACATAGTCTAGGATGAGGAAGGGCATCAACACACTTGATTACAATTTTATCATAAACACCAATGTTTATGATGGGTTAAATTTTGGATATCAGATCTATACCAATTGGCAGGAAAAAAAATCACAAAACACGTGTTAAAGTAGCCCTATTTGCTTCGTATTTCAAACATTATCATGTTATTACAAGGATGTCAAAACAGTAGAAAGTGTGGGAGAGCAAAAGAGATGGGTTAACTTTAGTACCGGCCATGACCTCTTACCATGATTCAATTGCTTAATCTTATAGGAATGTTTTCCTTGAACTTGGCACATGGATACTGGGTGTGCTTATGACAGATGGCCAATGACAGGTCAAAGTCATTCCTTGAAAGAAACCAGTGTGATGACCTGTAATTTGGAGCAGAAAATACCTAGTAAAAGTGTTCCTGAGCTATGGTTCTTCCCCAAGCAGGGTATCTAGGCAGAAGAGAGCACATTCCAATACAGAATTTTCTCTAGGACATCTAGTTGGCATGTACAAGAAGAGTTCTCCATCCCCCGCTGATACGTTCCCAGTGTTTGAGGACTTCTCCTCACACAGGAGTGTTGAGCAATATTGGGACTTTAATTGGAAAGTGACCATGAAATTCTCGAGGACCACAGGAGTTGAGTTTTTAGAATGTTTTTTTTTTTTCCTTTTTAAGGAAGAACCATTTGTTCCCCAAACATGAGCTAATGGGCCTGATGTTTGTCTTGGCAGTGACCCGAGTCCTGCTCCGGCCTCAACTGGAGAGATTTTTTTTTTTTTACACCTGTACTTTAGGAATACTTTTGAAGTCTTGTTTTCTTTGTTTTGTTGTCATTCATTTTGAATAAATGTGTTGGAGCTCTTCCTATGAGAACCCTTGTTTTTCAAACAAGTGATGTGTTTCATTGAGTTGGTTGCATCACTGCCATGTATTTTGTACTTTTGAATAAATTTCATAAACATGATTTTGCAATTTTTGGAGGGGAACTCAAAGGAGAGTTTTTCCCCTTAACAGTAGACTAATTTATTATTTAATGTTACCTTCCTACTCTTGTTTGCATTCTTAGTTATGAAAACTGAACAGATATGATACTTTTGACTTGATTCCTTACTACTTTTTATTAATCTTAAATAGCACTTAAAAACATTTTTTAACTTTGGGAGAGAAGGTGCAGTCTAATTTCCCATATTTAATAATGTAATATCTATTTTTTTCCTACTAGCAAATTCCATGCCATTGCTTTTTAAAGAAAAGCAGAGGCATCTTTCAGAGCTGTGCCAGGCAATCTGTTGTGGTGGTTTAATACACTGACAAACGCTCTCACAAACTGTATATGCATATTTAAATATAATTAAAATACAACATAATCAGGATTTTTTAGTTTTTCAGTTTGTGCTTCGATGGGAAGGTCCCTCTCTACCCTTTACTATTTCTTTAGCCATTACTTGGAGCCATATTTTGAGACAAGAAAATTGTAGTCAATATGATAATTGAGTTGGAAGGAGAGCTGCATTCAGACTGCTGAGGAATCGTAGTATGCTTAGAAATAATTTGAAACTGTGTCTTAAGTCCCTGCCTTTTTGGACATTTGTATTTGGCAATTTTACAACACTGATTTCTATAGCAAGTAAATCAACATTCCAAAGTTTGAGATCCCCTGTCTTTCCATTAATATTTGCTTTCCATTCAGCATTCTTTAAGAATCCAATCCATGGATTCTTTAAGGGACACTCAGCTGAATGCTGTGTGACTATTTTGGCTGGTTAAAATATCAACTAGCTTCAATATGTCACTAGCCAGAATTTGTACATTTTCCTTACCCCTCCCACAAGAAGTGAGCAAGGACACGTGAAGGGATAAAAAGGAAAACTGAGTACTTTAACATATAACTGAAATGGGGAGGGGAGAGTCTTTTCCAAGAATTCTGTAGTCCTGACTCTGTGGGAATTTGGCTTTGAGAATATTTAACTACCTTGAGAAGTAACATTTAACTTCTCATAAAACTAAGAGGGAATAATGCTAGAGTAACCTGGGATTCATCTTCACTGAAATAATCTGGAAATGGTTGCTCAGAGTTTATGCATTTGGATATTTTTGGATATATTTCTACATGCTTATAGCTCCTAGGTACTTATAAAAAGATACCAGTTGTGGTTGTACTGCTCTCAGACCCTAGCAGCAAAAGTCTACAGTGAGTCCCTGCCTCTGCAAAGTCTCCATGTTCCTTTCCTGTGACACATTCCTTTATGGTTAGGGAGTAAAGAAGAGACACAAATGTTTCCCACATAAGCAAATGAGCTGAGGCGTTAATTTCTTTGACTCCCTAAAAACTCCTTTATGCTCAGCAGCTAAAGTTTTCTTCTCAGCGTTGTTTAAGAAATGTGTTGCAGTCCTGTAAAACTGAATTGCGAGGTTTTTAAATAGAATCAGGGAAAAATGAGTTTCTTAGCTTACCTTTGCCTACTGGGTTGGTGTGGTTTGCATCTTTGAGTTACTTTACTGGATAAAATGTTACAGGATGTTTCCAGAAAATGTCTAGAGGAGCCCTCCAATCCTACTCTGACTTGCTGGCTCCACTGCTGCTCCTGTGTTCCAGTTGGACAGGAGTATCCTGGCCCCTGCCCTCTGCCTCAGAGAGCTATCTTACAATGTGAGAGCTCTCCTGTTTCTTGAACTCGTCACCCATACTCACGAACAATCTGTCCTCTCACGCGCAGACTCCAGTCTTCTTAAAGCACAACTCCCACCCCCTTTTGGGCTTTTTTTCATGGGTTTCATAACTTTAACCAGCGGTTCTTAAATTTCAGAAATATTTCCTGGAGGCCTTGTTAACAGCACAGATGTGGCCAACTAACCCTAGCATTTCTAACTCCATCGATCCAAACTGAATTTGCACTCATTAGTTCCCAGAGGCTGCCCTGCTGCTGTCTTGGAGAACACCACTGGCCCGTTCGTGAAGCGTGTTGCACGTGGAAACCACTGCTGACCTTCAGATTGGTCTCGAGGTGTGCAGGCGACGAGCTTCCTGCTCAAGCTCACCTGTCCTTTTTCTTCAAGTCATTCCTCCCAAACACTGTCAGTTCCAGCTCAGTTCAGAATGTCATAACTGTGCCACACGACTCCCAGAATGAGTTTGACCTTGTGTATGCACAATGGCACGGAGGTTCTGCACTTTCCTGCACTTGCACGCTTCCAAATCCTATCTTGGTGTTGCTTTTGCATTGTCTCCTGCCTAGTGCTTCTACATTCCCGTGTAGCTAACCGTTTGCGTCTTGTGAGCTCACTTTGGCTTGTGTCTTGTGCCGCTAGTATGCACTGAAAAAATTTTCCGGACATTCCAACTAAAGTAACTAATACTTCCATTTGTAGTTTTAAATATATTTTAAAAAGGAAATCCTGGACTTAAATGACAATGTAATTCATTTAAAATTATGCCAACGAGAGAATAATAGGGAGGGAATTGGATTATTTAAAAACTTTCCCTGTTCCCAATAAATATGATTATTGGAACTAATATTTGCTTCTCTTGTGAAATATTTCATATTAGTCCCGATAATAAAAACATTAGTTTCCATTAATTTTCATCTCAGAGTTAGTTATGATCTGTGTTGATAATTTCATGTTTGCAAGTTAGATAAATATTTCATAACACAGAAATGAGCTTCTTGCTAGAATTGAGGCTGAGCTCCTGAGACCTCCCATTTCACTTTCAGCATCTCTTGGCATACACATATTTGTTTTCAGTAGAATTTTTCTTTACTAATTCTTAATTACTTCCTTGAGGCAAAATTCCAAATATTCACAATTAATTTTTATTAATATATTGAATTTTCTCAATGCCTCTACCTTAGAAAAGTAATTAGAAATTTAATTTTTGTAGGCAGTAGTAATAGCCAACTTTAACCCTCATAACATATTTTCTTTATATTATAATTAATTCAGCTGTAAATTTATGAAATGTTGCAGCAGGAGAAGTTACTCAACCGAAGCGAGAGCTGTGTCCAGTGAATGGAATAACGAGTTGATTCCCATGGGCTTATCAAAGCCACTCTATCTAGTGGCTGACTTTAGTTTTCATATAACTTCTCTTGACAGGCCATTTGGGAAAGATCGGTGCTTAGCACTCACTTGGGAAAGGAAAAAGTCTAATATAAGAACACTTCTATATGTCTTTAAACGTCTATCAGTAGCATGCACTGGGATCCACTCAAGGCTGGATGCATTGCAGGGATCTCCTTCACAGGGTAACTGTAGTTTATCTTACTTCAGAGCCCACAAGAACCAGAGGCAAAAGTGGGCACCTGATCATTGCTGATGACTTCTGCAGACCGCAGTATAAGTCTGATTCTGAGAAGACTCACTCAGAGAGATCATTATCGGCACATTTTATGTTGACATTTTACATCCTTTCAGGGGGACATTTGTAGGAGATCAAGACTAATGTTTAGTGTCCTAGTGGCCAATTGGTTTTATAATGAGGGCAACTATGTTAGATTTGCACTGTTGCCAACGCATGGTAACATCCATTGACTAACTTGCTCTGTACCAGATCCTGAGGCAGGCAGAGGTCTTCTTGCAGGGGAAGATTGCTGGGAGAGATGGCTCAGCGCTGCCCACAGTTGCTTCTGGGAGGACTTCTCAAGGCACAGCTCATGTTCTTTAGAACTCCCATTCCATTATTTTAAGTATGTGAAGGGGTAGACACATGCATAGGCTTTGCGATGTGCGGCCCAAGATAGAGTATTGTATTCTTTGAGTTCTTTACTCAACCCATAGCGATCACATCTCAGAAACATTTCAGAGTGATGTGTTGTGGGAAATGTTCATGACTTTGTGTGTAATGTCTGTGCCAGGCACAGAGTACATGCCTAATAGAAGTGTGGCGACTGAACCATGCGAAGGCACACATCCATCAGCCACATTCTGCAGTCACACAGCTGAGACTGACACAGGCGAAGAGTCTAACAATCATTCATTTTGCTGGAGCATAAACTTTACATAATTTGTCCGAGTTGATTGAGCTCAGAACTTGGGAGTAGGCCTCAGGGATTTCCTCTGTGTTAAAGAAAACTCCACTGATGTTTGCCTGTAGGGAGTGGTTGCTCTGAGCTTTGCTTTACTAACTGCCACCATGTCTTATTCTAAAGTGAGAGGGGATGAGAAAGGTGTCAGACATGAAGGTGGCCGTTTCATATCACAGCTGTGCCGTAGAAGTGTCATTACAATCAACAACCCTGTAAATTGACTAATGAGGCACAAAAAAAAAAATCCACTCATACCTAATTAAAAACGGTGGTGACTTAGATTGCACTTAGTTCATCGTATTTCAACCACCAAGGTGCTACTCCAGAATCAGGAGCTCACTCTACCATGTCCTGGTTTGTTATGCTTGTCTCTGAAGAGCGTGGGGCAGGGAGGCTTGGCAGGTGGTTTGGGCAACCTTTCTGCTGTCCTTGAATCTTCTGTCCCTTCAGATTTTAATCATTTGTTGAGTAACTTTTATCAGGTACTGCTTATCAATGATGTTGCTTGCCCAGATCATCAACTCTTCTATTTCAGAGAGAGAGAGAGAGAGAGAGAGAGAGAGAGAGAGAGAGAGAGAGAGAGAGAGAGAGAGAGAGAGAGGTTTATACATTTTGTGGGCCACGGAGTGAGGAATGTGGGTTGAAGTTCCACATTACCTTCCCCGGAGCATTTGCTCTGGAATATTTTAGGCAAAGCCTTGGCCTTCTGAACCTCAATTGTCCTTGTGCAGAATGGGGATTATAATACTATTTGTGGCACATAAATACTAAAGGAAAATAGTGTGTCACTCAGATTATTCTTAGGCAAGAATTTAGGGAAAGTCGGATTTTCTTTAATATGCATTTATTCATCCGAATCTAAGATTCGAAGCCAAAGAACATATTTGGCTTTTCTTTAGACTTAATTTATATGCTCATGGATTCAAAGTGAAAACACCACTTCATCTGCAGATGAAAGGAGGAAAACCTTAAAGCTACGCTACACCATTGACATCGGGGTAGCGTATTTTAAACCATCGCTGTGAAGACCTTGATAATGAATGGTAAAGATAAGAGCCCATTAGCTGGGTTCTTCATAGTTTATGGTCTAGAATAATATATTGCTTTTCTACTTTTAATGAGAAAACCTCATGTACAACATAAAGACAACTCTAGGAAGCTTTTATTGACTCGAAAACTGTATATTCTTTTCTAGGAGAAGGCTGCTTCCCAAACCACATTCTTTCCGGACTCTGGAAAATATATCTCTTTGACCGAAAAGGTCAAAGACCTTAGTAGGGGCAAACATCTAGGCCACAGAGCAGAATTAAATGGTAAATGGAAATTAGCTCCCAAGCCAAGTTAATTCACAGCATCGCTGGTTCACGTGTGGAAGACTTTTCCTGGAGCACTGCCATCTCACGGTGCTTAAGCCCATGCGATTCCAAGGCGCCTCTCTCTCTCTCTCTCTCTCTCTCTCTCTCTCTCTCTCTTTTTTTTTTTGAGCCCTGCAATTAAATTTTAACAAGCCTTTAAGTGTTAAACAATAGGCTACATTTCACATTAGATTTGTAAGAAAATATAACCTTGGAAATATCTAATGTCACTAGTTCATACTAATTGATATTTTTAAAGAAGGCAGAACAAACCCCCCTCATACCTTTGTTAGTCAAGAATAGACCAAGGAAAATAGTGTGTTTCATAAGCTCAATTTTTCTTTTACAAAATAGATGAAAAGCTCTGAGAGCCAGTCAAGCATTACCAATAGAATGGAATTCATATATATGTATATGTATACATATATATGAGTATATATTTACATATGTGTGTGTGCATATGGAAAGGAACTGACAATAATACAAGGAAGAAATATCATCTACTTTTGACTGATTTATCAGGATAATTAAGCTAATTCTTTATTTCTGTAGCTGAAGGTGGAGAGGATGACCACAGTGCGGAAGCCATAAGTAAGCTTAGTTGTTTGCTCAGCTCTGCAGGGAAGCATCATTCCCCGGGCTATGCTGCTGCTCTGTCCATTGAGGCGGTGACTTAAGACGTACGGTAGTAACAGTAGCCAACTAAAATGTTTCCCTGATAATTTTGAAGACGTAGATGATCAAGGTCCTTCTCTTGAGCAAATCAATAGAAAGCAGCTTATTATCAGAAGTAAATGGGAAAAAGATAGTGAATACATCCATCAGGACCTTGGTTCAGTCCAGGTGAACACCTGGCCTGACACGTCCACACGGCCACCCAAGCAGGACACCCACGACTCCAAACTCCCATATTTGGCCTTGACCCTGTCAGTTTGTATAACAGGAGCTTGTTACTGTCTCATTTTAGTATTTATAAGCTTGGAATACTGGGGCATATTGGTAGGGTGCCAATACAGTCTATAACCATACCAGGGCATACCACCATTCTGATGCTTTTAGAGCTGTATTTATGGACACATGGCCTACATTGAGCAGACAGCAGCCTATTACCTGTAATCCCAGAGATGCTACTCCAGTTAGACTCTCAAGAGTTTTAATACAGATGCAGCAGTGATAGGCACCCAAGTTACCGAAATGCCCCTCTAAAAGCAAACAAACAAAACAACAACAAAACACAAACAGGTCCTCAGAGCAACTGCTGTTAAATTGTACAGACAGTCTCGTCAGCACTTGAGGCCTTGGCTTCAGGATTCTTACACTTTGCCTAATCGGAACCATGGCTGACTTCAGATATTGTTTGGGATTTTGCTCTTTTAATTTAGTGACAGGGCCCTGCTGTGGGAGCCTATGTTGGACTCACGATCTACCCGTTTCATCCACCCAAGTGCCAGGATTATATGCATGGACTCCCACATTCAGTTGTACACATGACTGTTTTATATGCTATAGAATTAAGGACATGGCCCTTGGGTGTATATTTTTAAAAGATTATGTGTTGCCATCCTCACCAAATTCCTTTTGCCGATACCATAGTCAGCTTGTTAATAACGTGCGTTCCCCCGCCCCCTGGGGAGGAAGAGTAGAGATGCAGGTGTATGTGCAGAGAGAGGAGACAAGAACAGATGGTGCCGACCTCAGAATCCAAGGAGGGTTTTCTAAAATAATAGCTTCAACACGTGTAAACATTTTTGTTATTGTTACTATAAAGGCCCGGTTTCTATATTAAGTTGTGAGGACATTTTAGCTGCCATTCAGTCGTTCTTCCGCTACGACTGTAATAAGCCCCAACGGCTTCTTTAACAGGCACATCTACACATCCTGTTAGAATTTCCAATTACAATTTTCCCATTAGCAAACAAAACCGAAAATTAATGGCAGCCCCGCCCCCCCAAAGCCTAAGCCATATCACTAATGAACTCTCAAAGAATATTCTCCATGCAAAAAAATAATAAGGTGGAAATGAGTGCAATAATCCAAATGTGGAAATAAGGCAAAGGCTTTCCAAGACGCAGGACGTCTTTGCCTCCCATTAGCTTCCACAACGGCCTGTACACAGCGGCCTGTACACAGCGGCAATCTGACATTCTGAAATTCACATTTATTTTATACTCTTCCCCTAACTCATATTGGACAGACACAGCAGCTACTGGCTGTCAGGCTCTGGCTTAGATTTAACATGTTGTTGTTAAGGAAAATGTTCGGTTGCTTTGCCATAGGTAGTCTGGTCATATGTGGTGATCGTAAATAAATTCAGCAAATCACAGAGCCCTTTTGAGTTCTGATCTCTGTCCATCCCTAACGAATCATAATTCCCTCCAGTGCTGGCTGCAGTTTCAATCCTTGGCTTCCATGCCAGGAGGCAGATTTACCTGGAGGATCTGGGATTATCACGAACGACTGTCATATCGCCTTCACTCTGGAGTGTGCTGCCTTCACTTAGGTTTTAAAGGGCAGATAAGATTTGAATATACGATGCCCAATAGCTTTAATGTGGTTACCATCAAACCTCCAAACAGATAGAATGTTCCAGCAGAGCTCCTGGAGTCCTTCAAACATGGATTCCCATTGGTGTTCTGGATGATTTACTAACTACCTACTGGCCTCCTGGGAAGTCGGGGTAGAAATAAGTGCCTGAAAGTCACTGTGTTAGATTCCTGAGAGAATGGAGGTAAAGTTCCTCCAGTGCCTAAGCCCAGCTGCCAGGCTGAGACTCTCCTCGCCATGTTTGTGTCTCCTCTATGCCTTATACCTCTGTGCTGATACAAGGACACAACTAAGCAAGCAGCCTGTAAGCGAATTAAGATGATGTGTCTTCTTGAAATGTGATTAGCATACAATGTAGTAGTCAGTCTGTGTTATGTATTCTTGCAATGCAGTTAGGATGTAGAATATGGTGACGAGCCACCAGCAGCACCCAGAGGGAGGACAGCAATGCTTACTGCAGACTTGGCGTTTGTGCTAGGTCCAAGTACGATTTATATCGAGTCAATTTCCCTAACACTTCTGTGATTTAGGCATCATTGTTAGCCTGAGCTTATAGATGAAACACTGCTTGAGTGGATGTGACCCGACAGCCCTGGTCATCCAGTTTCTGGAACAGTTTTCTCAGGGCTTTGCTGATTAGAGTGAGTGGGGAAACTGGGGGAAATAGGTCCCTCTCTGAGCTTAGAGAATGGATCGTGAGGCTTCAAAGCAGGAAGTCGGGACCCACACTGTCTAGTGGGCAGTTGATGGTTACTTTCAGCGCATGAAATGAGGTCCACACACCAGGCTCAGCCCCAGCTCTCTCAGCTCTCCCACCTACTAGATGTGTTAATGGTATATCATTTACCTTCTCTGTGCCTTGCATACAGAAATTACCTCAGACGCAATTGTAGGAATACAATGTGCTGATGCATGGGAAAGGCTCAAAGAGTCTCCTGTGTGTAATAAGCTTTCTGTATGCCTTGGAGTGTGCGAATTGGGGAGGGAGGGCTAATGACACTTAAGAGGTACACCTGATTATAGAGGCCAAGAAGGAGGTGCTGTCACAGTAAGTCCAAGCTCAGGGTTAAGATGGCGAGAAAGATTACTCACAATAGCATAAGCAACGAGGAAAACAAGGTGGTTGGCATTAATTCATTGCGGCATTATCTGCAGTAACAAAAGATGGTTAAAAGCCCCAAGCCTCCCATCAATAGAAGGCTGATCACATTCATCTACCAGACCCTTAGGGCAGTCAGAGAATGAGGTGTGTATTGAACAAGCATAAAGCTGCCTTTGCTGTGTGCTGCTAAATGGAAAGCTATATAGTACATGCAAACATTTTCTAAAGAAGTACAGAGGTGGTAAACACACACACACACACACACGCGCGCGCGCACACGCACGCACACGCACGCACACGCACAGATGCACATACACTCGGATGCATATGGACTTCCTCTAGAAAAAAGTAACAAGAATCTCTACGGCTCTGAGAGATGCACTACTGAGACACAGGTGAGAGGAGCATTATGGTGGATCTTTCAGTACTGTTTGAATTTGAAGCTTGTAAATCAAAATACATAACACATATAAAATGTGGTGGTGCATGCAAAGAGCTCAAAGAATGTGTGTGTGTGTGTGTGTGTGTGTGTGTGTGTGTGTGTGTGTGTTGGGGGGGGTGCAGGAGGACTAGTGACACTGAAGAGGTTCTCCTGATTATAGAGGCCAAGAAGGAGGTGCAGTCGCTGTAAGTCCAAGCTAAGAAAAATAAAGTTGTTGGCATTAATTCATTGCAGCATTAGCTACAAAGTTTCAAAGTTAGCCTCCAACTGGGAGATGTGAAGAACTAGGTGCCCGAGAGGAGATGCCTGAGGGGTGTGGCCACGGGATGCTCAAGATTAGGCTGCTCAGACAAAGGACTACTGCGCTACTTTTATTTGCTTTAATTTTGAGAAAAGGAAATAGATACTAAGTCATATTTTAAAAACTATCTCAGATAATGGCCATCTTAGCAGGTCCCAGAGCTGTCCAGAACTAAAGAAGGCGATAAAATTTAGCGTTCTGTTTAGAAAACTGCATTGTGGTTATGGAAGTAGATATGCAAATCTGTGCTTCAAGGATGTCGTGAGGCTTATGACAGAAGAATCAGGTAGGGAAGCTTTTTAAGCCTTCAGGCACAGAAGTAGCATTGGCTCCAGTCTAGGAAAATCTCTCTAGCCCACAGAAGACTAGGATGCGAGCACTTTGATAGGGAGAGGATCAGGAGGTAGGTGTGCCAATATGTTAGGTCAGTGAGTCACCTTCCAGAGTTGGGGACTAAGCACCTACTTGAGAAAATGTCACAATGTCTCTTTGATCAGGGATAAAGGTTTTCATATGTAAATCGACTTGTTCTGCAAACAAGTTTGCAAAGAATGCTAGTTGACTCCTAAGGTAGGATATATTGTTATTGAAGAAATAATTGTGTGAGGAAGATATAGTAGACAGAAACAGGGAACTTAAGGATGCCTGAGAGTAACTTGCAACCTGGCTGAGGCTGGGAACCTAGGAGAAACATTCTTTTTGTAGAGAACTCGAGAAGCATCAGGCACCAAGCTCAGATCCTGGGCTTTAGTCTCCTTCCTGTATCCTTCCTGCCTGCAGCTTCAGCAACTGCCCAGAGTCTGTTGGACTTAGCAGACAAACTGTATTCAGTATCACCATGAGCTTTATGTCTCACAACTCCTGCTTCTGGCCAGGCAGTCACTGACTCTCACATGGGCCTTGCTTCTTGACAGACCAGGAATAGTGTGCAGAACTGCTCAGAGGAAGGGAGAAAGCTCACTTTCCTGAATGATGGGGAAAGTAACCGTCTTTTCGATAGTGCCTCTGTTGTCACCAGAGCAGCTATCCTGTTGACCAAACAGGGTAAGTGAGTGGGCGAGCCTACCCTTCAACTCACCTGCCACAGAGTACTGAGGGCACTCACGATCACTGTCTGCCTTGTTTCTCTAAGCACAGCTGCCTATGTCACAGCTGGTGAGTACAGGCCAGGTGGCTGTTACTGCCCGTGGCACAGCTCGGGACTGCAGAGCAGAGGACTGTAAGCAGGCCACCTCACCTAGAACACTAATAACTCCCACCCAAATCGAGCTCTAATTTGAGTATATGTGTATTGACTTATTGACCCCAGGGACATGCGTGTGCCTTTCCCATTTTCATGGTGAGATTCCTTCCCTTAGGTAGAAAAGAGATGTTCTGGCCCTATTTGAAGACAATATAATCGGTTAGACAACTCAATCTTAAGCTTCTTTCTATGTGCCCTGCATGGTGGTGAGAATAAAGGTCTCCAACGAGGTCCACGTTGGACTTTCTCTGGAACTTGTGAGCAAGAAGCAGACCAGGAAAATGCTGTGATTCCAAAGCACCAAAGGTGGGACTCCGTCTGAGCATGGGAAGCAATGAGCTAATGGGAATAACAAATAGATAAGGGCTGTCAGGCAGGCAAAGGTGGGAGAGGGGTCATAGCATGAGCCTGTGTTTGTGTAACAAAACCCTATGTAGTACAGCTAAGCCAGGCTGGGGAGGGCAGGACTGGAGAGACCAGGGTTGGATCTCGGAAGGTTTTTGTACTGAACTTCTCCCAGGAAGCCTGTCTGTGGAAGGCTCTCAGGGCGAGCAGACAATGAGAGGGTGAGCATGTTGGCCAGAAGCTCATCTGGGCTGTATGAGCCCTGAAAGGGAGCTCCCATTGAGTCTGCGTTTTGTCTTCAGTCAGAGAGGTTGAAATGAGAGGCACACAATCTTCATGTGTTTGCAAAGCCTCCCCCCCCCCAGCGGATGTGGGACCAGAAATGCTTCTTGGGAGGCTTGTGATCTGATCCTGGTGTGGAGGTTCAGCCTTAGAGGCAGCAGAGTACAGAAGGAGGGCCATATCTATCACTTTACGCCTGCCCCAAATTATGTTTGCTTTTACAAAAGTTGTGAAACTTGAGGTATTAATTTAAAAATCTTTATCTTTGCGTCCTATCCCATTCCACACTCCTCCTACATACTAGGCATATGTATCCTTCCTTGAAGTCCGCTTTGCTGTCTACAGACTACGCTCCACAGTACCTTTCACCTGTTGGGGCAGCCAGCCTTGCCTACAGGTGCTGGGATAGCTGGTCCTCTCCTCTGCCAGATGTCAGACCCCTGTGAGCTCGATGCTGTGTCTGGTGCAGTGTATGGTGTACAATGGGTACTCTGTCGTTTGCTGAATGGATAGTATATTAATAAGTGAATTATATTGATGGCTAGGCTCTCCGTATTTTAGCAGAAAGGCCTAGAATTTCAAATTTTGTTTCAAAAGATAATAGCTTTCTCCTATGTGTTATACATAGAATCAATGGGTGACAAAATTATTGAAATGCATGATTATTCAACTGTCACGTGTATCATCCTGCATTTGCAACAGTCTTTATACACTAAAGAGAAAAATAACCATCTTTTATACTTGATCTTAGCCAAAAGGCTGAGAAGCGATAATAGCCATCTTTTAAACATTTATAAATGCTGAAATTAGTTCTCTTGCTGTATATGTTGAAAATAACATTAAATTGCTTAACTTAGAATTGAAGATCCCATTATATTAGCCATTGGTATTTCTAGCACTGTGTCCATGGAAAGCACTGGACAGCACCAGGGAGAGCTATCTCCTGTCCCTGTGCCAGCGCACCCAGGCAGGAGCTCCTGAAGTATCTACCCCTCTACCACTGCCACCTTCCTCTTGGTAACCTTGGAATCCCACAAGCCTCTGTGCGAGTCTTCCTCCTATTTCCCCCTGATCACCGTAGACATTTTTATAAGTTCTTATCAGCCATGCCACGATCCAAAACTCCCTTCCTCTGGGTGAGGAAGCATGCCTGGTGGGGAGCATCTTCCCACCACGGTCTGGAGCTGTCTCTGGTCCTCTTAAATGGCTTCCTTTGCGATTAAACTGCACTGCTCATCTCTTGGTTCTATTCCGTCCTTTCAGTGATTGTCCCGTCTGTCCAGTCTCATTTCTCTTTCAAGGGATCTCACAGGACAGAGGTTATCATCACCACAGATTGCTACATACTTGATAGTAGAAGCTTGGGGAGGGGGGGGACTCTTCCCATGAGGTGCACAGTGATTTTCATTTCATTGGGCTTGGCACATTTGACTATACAGATCTGTACAAGACCCACTGACTTTGGTTCAAAGACATCAAGAAATGAGAACCATGTGTCTCATGCATGGCACTCCATCCCCTAATTTTTTTGGGGGGGGCAGTTGGGGCTCTCATCTAAATTAACCTATTTTGTTGACTGAACCTCTGTGTTCAGAGGTGACACCAATTTGCGGTGCCTAGTGTTTCTGTTTATTACCCTCCTGACTTTCTTACCTCTCAATATTTTTATGTTTTGTTTTCTCTCCTGTTAGGGTTCCCTCCCGGCATCTCTTTCTCAGTCACCTTGAGTCTGGCCTAATCAAAGACTGAGGTTATGAAGTCGATCCTAGATGGCCTTGCAGACACCACCTTCCGTACCATCACCACAGACCTCCTCTACGTGGGCTCGAATGACATTCAGTACGAAGACCTCAAAGGAGACATGGCATCCAAATTAGGATACTTCCCACAGAAATTCCCTCTGACTTCCTTCAGGGGTAGTCCCTTCCAAGAGAAGATGACCGCAGGAGACAACTCCCCGTTGGTCCCAGCAGGAGACACAACAAACATTACAGAGTTCTATAACAAGTCTCTCTCGTCGTTCAAGGAGAATGAGGAGAACATCCAGTGTGGGGAGAACTTTATGGACATGGAGTGCTTTATGATTCTGAACCCCAGCCAGCAGCTGGCCATCGCTGTACTGTCCCTCACACTGGGCACCTTCACGGTTCTGGAGAACCTACTGGTGCTGTGTGTCATCCTGCACTCCCGCAGTCTCCGATGCAGGCCTTCCTACCACTTCATCGGCAGCCTGGCCGTGGCCGACCTCCTGGGAAGCGTCATTTTTGTGTACAGCTTTGTCGACTTCCATGTGTTCCACCGTAAAGACAGCCCCAATGTGTTTCTGTTCAAACTGGGTGGGGTTACAGCCTCCTTCACAGCTTCTGTGGGCAGCCTGTTCCTCACAGCCATCGACAGGTACATATCCATTCACAGGCCTCTGGCCTACAAGAGGATCGTCACCAGGCCCAAGGCCGTCGTGGCTTTTTGCCTGATGTGGACTATCGCAATAGTAATCGCTGTGCTGCCTCTCCTGGGCTGGAACTGCAAGAAGCTGCAATCTGTTTGCTCGGACATTTTCCCACTCATTGACGAGACCTACCTGATGTTCTGGATTGGGGTGACCAGTGTGCTGCTGCTGTTCATTGTGTACGCGTACATGTACATTCTCTGGAAGGCTCACAGCCACGCGGTCCGCATGATTCAGCGTGGGACCCAGAAGAGCATCATCATCCACACGTCAGAAGACGGCAAGGTGCAGGTGACCCGGCCTGACCAAGCCCGCATGGACATTAGGCTGGCCAAAACCCTGGTTCTGATCCTGGTGGTGTTGATCATCTGCTGGGGCCCTCTGCTTGCGATCATGGTGTATGACGTCTTCGGGAAGATGAACAAGCTTATCAAGACGGTGTTTGCCTTCTGCAGTATGCTCTGCCTGCTGAACTCCACCGTGAACCCCATCATCTATGCTCTGAGGAGCAAGGACCTCAGACATGCTTTCCGCAGCATGTTCCCTTCGTGCGAGGGCACCGCGCAGCCTCTAGACAACAGCATGGGGGACTCAGACTGCCTGCACAAGCACGCCAACAACACAGCCAGCATGCACAGGGCCGCGGAGAGCTGCATCAAGAGCACTGTTAAGATCGCGAAGGTGACCATGTCTGTGTCCACAGACACGTCCGCCGAGGCTCTGTGAGCCTGCTACTTTTGTGGCTGCACAGAAAAAGAAAAAAAAAATTTTTTTCTTTAGCTTAAAACTTAGAAGTCTGTTGTCTCATCGGTTACATATATATTTTTAAGTTTACCGTGTTTAGTAAAATAGTGACTGTCACAGTGCTTACTGAGTTTGCTGACATCTCAATAGCTTAGGTACTTAAACTCCATTCCCCAGGGGTTTACAGTGAAGAAGGCCTATTGCTTCAGTTACTCGGTGGTCCTTCAAAGTCTCTGAAATAGAAGGGAAAACTTTGGCTTCCAAATCCGAAGCCTAACTATCCATAGAAAATCACCATGAAATGAGTAATAACCTTTGTAACCACACCTTTCATGAGGCTGTGTCTGTCCACAGTATTAAAGAGGTACATTTTTACCATAAGTATAGTGCTAAAGTAGAGAAACTTTGTAACCTGTTTTCTGTCCCCGTTAGTTGTGTGTTGTGTCAGTGTTTAATGTGTTGGTTTATTTATTTATTTATTTATTTTTGTCTAGCTTAGCAAAACCAGAATGTAGCCCTCATAAGAGCGATGGCATACAAGAGTGATTGTGTAGCAGGGCGACCCCTGTTTAGATAGTATTACTGTCCATGATACGATTTTAGAAACCTTAGTATTTCTTCCAATCTCTGTATCTAAAGTTAATATTGACATAGGCATAAAGGTTTATTTTTCTGTTCAAACAACAAGAAGAATTTGAAGACTGTTCAAAGTATTGAGCAGAATTCATGGACACTTAAAACTGTGTTAGGCCTGCATTTTCGTAGGAGGACATTTCAATATCTTCTGGACCACAGCTGTTCAGTTGGGTAATGGATTGTGATCAGAATGGAAAAGAGAAAGTAACACTGACTTTCAAAGCTGACGCCCTGACTTTCTGCAGTCGTTAGCTATAACTGGACCTCTTAAGACAGCATGTGTCAACCTTAGTGTATACTGTTATCACTGTGGAGTTGCTGTTCACCTGCTGTGTATCGCATCGTTATGTTCTGGATTTAAGTAGATTTCAGGCCCAGATGGCCAAAAGACAGTTTGTCTTCTCCTTAATTGAGAAGAGACATTGTCTGGCTCAGTAAAATTGTGAGTGTGATTGTAAATGTGTATGTGTGTATGTGTGTGTATGTGTGTATGTGTGCATGTGTGTGTATTCTATCTTGCAACTGTTACAGCCATGTCCCCACAGGAGAAAAATCGACCAAGTGTGAGCTGTACCACTTGCTGCACCCTTGCACATGGATTTAGTTGCTACAGTTGAGCTCTTCATGAAATCCTGTTTATAAAAATTCTGACTGAAACTTCTCAGGAGAGTCTTCCCACCTAGGAGATTGGGTTAAGAATTCTCGTGACGTTTAGGTGTTCTGTAAGGCCAGCAGCATTCAGCAAGAAGTAATCAGTAAGAGGTGCCGGAAAGTAGAGGAGTCTCCCAGGGAGAGGAGAGTATGGGGGATGGTGGGCGCCTACTATTAATCAAAGTCCATGCAAATGGAAATCAATAAAGGGGATGGTTCTACGGCCTTCTTCAACCCCCCCTCCCACAGTAGCAAGTTTCAATGGTGCACGTCAGCAGTGCAATCTCAGGTTAAGGAGCACCATGCCAGTTACCAGGGCCAGGCCATTTCATGACAGAGGATGAATAGGACAGAGGGTATATATAGCAAGTGGGCAGTGAAAACCTGGTGATGGCCCAGTACCTGGCTCTGTTTAGATGTTTGGACAAAGCAAAAGGCAGTGCCTCTGCCTGCTGGTACCAAGATGTGCCAAAACATAAGGACGAGGGTGGCTAGCTTCGGTTCGACATCTCTGCCATGGTGCTCAAAATTTGGGCCCTTTTTCCGATAAAGAGAAGTATTGCTTTTAAGAAGCCACTCACTCCTGATAAATTCTATGTAGAGTCTCTCCTCATACAGGTTCTCCCCAGTCCTGAGGACTGAGTAGCATGAAGTGGAGAGCTAGTATATACCTGTGATTTCTAGTGTTTGGGGTTCCCAGCCTGATGGGGCAGTGCCCCTCCTTGCAATCAATGTGACCTGAGGGCCAAGCTAGGATATATCTAGATTTTTTTCCAGCTGAGTCTCTTGCTTTTCTTCTCTGTGCACAGAGGAGGACTCAGGATGCTGGAGGATTAGTAACTCCATAGAGAAGGGTATTGATAGAATACCACCAGGGGCTAGGAATTGCCGGCCTCATCCTACATCCACCTGAATATCAATCATGTCTCTAGCTACCAGGCTGTACCACCTCTTCTCACAGCTACAAAGACCTGGTAGGACATTCTAGGTATAGTTATTAAAAAAAAAAGAATCCAAGATTCACTTTTAGAACTGTATTTGTGTAAATGCCATTTTAGTGATAAGATTTTATAGTGCATTGAACTTTCAAGACCTAACTCATATTTAATAAGCTAAGGGACAATGGGGCTGATAGCACTAAACTTGGTGCTTATTGATACTCTAAGAAATATCTGTGAAATATCATCATGTGTGCGTTAAGCTACCTTCATTTAAAGGGACTTAAAATTAGGTGGATCCACTTTGGCTTTTCCCATATCATTTCCTAACCATATTGACCAAAACCTTTTCCCCAGTGAGTATTAGTCATTAGAATTACATTCATTAGTATCATTCATTAACCAGCCCCTTAATTAGATTCATTAATTTAAATGATTTTAATTTAATCACTTATACACTCTGGCGTCAGGGTTATCTACTTCCCTCTGACATTTGTCCTTAACATGCATTCTTCGGCCATTGCTCATCTTTAAAGGGGGCCAATTCCCAAACTACTTAACTTTGTCCAAATAAAGACTGAGTCCTAGACTACCAGTATCATTTAAACAAAGAAAGCAGTGTCTAAGAGCTCCTAGATTTACCCCTATGTATTAAATATATGTAAAAATAAATGTGCATCTGGGCAGCTTAGACATAAGTCTGTGTCAGATGTCTCCAAAGCTGTCTGATACTTGACTTTCAGGCTTAGCTGGTATCAAATGCCAAGGAATTTTTGCTACCTAAACCCATCTGCAGGAAATAGGCCCAACTACCAGACGAGAACTAGGTCTCTAGTTACCATTCAGCTCATTAATTTCTGCCATTCCATATCCATAAACAGCACCACTAACATCATGCACAAGATTAGATTCCTAATATTCTTGACTGTATATTTGTATGATATTTTAAAACCTCCTAAATGGCCATTCACAGTTGCTTTGCACTGGCCTTCTGATAAAATGTTAACACACCTATTGTAATATACACAAAACATTCTATCTACTGATTTGGACTGAATGTATGTACATAGGCTTTACAAAAAAGTCAGACGTCGAAGCAGTGGTTTACAGATCAGTGATTTTCAGATAGAGTTTCTTTCAGTTGCCGTGGAATCTTTCAAAAGCACTCTTAGTGTGAACTTACTGAACTCTAGGGGTCCTGGTGATCAGAGTCGCCTAGAGAGGAAACCTTTCCTTGTATTAATATGAACCAAGATACCAGACTATCTTGATTCTCACTTCCAGTGTTTCAAGTGGAAAACGTATTTCCTTGTTGTCTCTGTAAATGGAACATCCTTAATTTTCCTCTTAAAGAATATTGTACTGTTAGATGTTTGTTGAACTGGTAGCATCATTGAGACTGCTGTGATGTCTTTGTCAGTAATCTGTATAATATTTTGTATACAAGTACTTACTGGTAAGATTGTTATTAAGTGTAGCTCCAGTCATTAAATTACTATAGCAAAGTAGTACTTCTGTAATATTTACAATGTATTAAGCCTACAGTATATTTTATTTCATTGATGTAATTTTATTGTTATTTATTCAAGAGAAAGCAGTTCATCATGTCTATTGTCTAAAATTACCTGGAATCAAATAAAAGTTCTAGATTATCACGAAAACCCATAAAAGGCCATTGAATTCTACCTTGTATCAAAGTCTAATAGTAAAACATTGGAGGTTTGAGTAGGTGCATTTTCCACTATTGTGGCTAGGTGAGGCAGCCCAGTTAGAGGTAAGGGATCCAAAGACAGGCAACAGAGTCAGAAACAGTCCCTGATCCAGTTGTTAGGGGTCCCACATGAAGACCAAGATATACACATCTTACATATGTGTAGAGGGCCCAGGTCTGTAGCATGCATGCTCTTTGGTTGGTGGTTCCGTCTCTGTGGGTCCCTATGGGTTCAGGTTAGTTGACTCTGTGGGTTTTCTTGTGGTGTCCTTGACCCCTCTGGTTTCCTCACTCCTTCCTCCCTGTCTTCTACAGGATTTCTAAGCTCCACCTAATGTTTGGCTATGGGTCTCTGCATCTGTTTCCATCAGCTGCTGGGTGAAGCCTCTCAGATGACAGTTTTGCTTGGCTTCTGTCTACACGTGTAGTCAGATATCATTAATAGGGTCATAGGTAGGCTCTTTCTAACGGCCTGGGTCTCAAGTTGAGCAAGTCCTGGGTCCAGAAATACCCTCAATATCTGCTCCATCTTTATCCCAGCACATCCTATAGGTAGGGAAAATTGTGGGTTGGATGTGAGTAGGCTGGAATCCCCCTATCCTTCCATTGGAAGTCTTGCCTAATTATAGGAGGTGGCCATTTCAAGTTCCATATCCCCTACTGCAAGGAGTCTTAGTTCAGGTGACCTTCATAGGCTCCTGGGAGTTTCTCTTGTCCTAGGTTTCTTGTTCATCCTGCCACTGTGCTTTCTTAAACAATTGTTTAATTAATGATTCTAATGACCTTGTAATTTATTAAAGCACACAGCTGCAATACATAAGTTAAAAATTTAACATACACACTGAAGCATAAATCTTAAAAAGGGTATAAACGTATACCTTGAGCCATATAAAAGATGCATGTCTTTTTCAATAGTTTGCAAAACTAAGATTTCTATTCAACTAATAAAAAGAAGCACTAGGAAAAAGTTTAACTTTTTGAAACAAAAGCATGTAATCAATTTTGAAGAAAGCATTAAAGATTTTGAAATAATGAATTAGTGAATATTTAAAACTAGGTTATTTTTGTTTTTAATAAGCAACCTAAATTAATTATTCTGCCTCTTTCATAATGCAAAAGCGTAATGTGCTGACAAAAAATAAATTATAACTATTCTTAGATATTAAATTTTATGTTAGTACATCAAAGGAAAAGAATACATATTTTAGTATTGTTATAGCGAATTTTAAAACCCCAATCTGGCCCTTCATCCACATATGTTTCTCCCTATATAGAAATATATATTTTAAATGATGTCAGATTAGAAATGCCAATGTAATCCACTAGAATTAATCCATGTTGGATTTCTTTGTGCTATTTGATTCAGTTTAACTTCTATACATCTTGCCCCTCTCTGCCTTTCCCTCCTGTCTTCCTCTTCCTCACTCCCTTCACTGTTTTTGAAACAGGCTCTTGCTACACAGTCCACGTTGGATTCACACTTACAGCCCTCCCATCTCAGCCTCCAAAGTGCTGGGGTTACAGGCACATGCAGACACATACAGGCACACAGGTTTACACCAGGTTTTTAGGTAATGATCGGAAATGAAACATCTATGCAACACTGTATCTAGCACCACTCCAACATTGTATCTAGCATCGCCAGATGATGTGCCATCTCTCCACAGAGCACCTTATCTTCATGCTCTGTGCTGTGTCAGCTCTGCAATGTGTATGACACTGTTTGTGTATAGGTAAGAAGAAAGGCTAGTGAGATTACAGAGCTAAGGCTAGAACCAAGGCTTCTCTGATCACAGGGTCCATATTACTTTGTTTATAACAGTGCTTCCACCTACAAACGTATTCATTTTGTATATATATGCATTTCTTGATAATTCTCACATGCTAGCAAAGTTAAAGACGAAGAACACTTACGCATGCTAGAAAAAAGGAGTGCATTAAGGGCTCTTTTCTTGTTTCTGTAACCAAGTATTCTACAAGCCAGCGAAGAAAGGAGAGCTTTCCTTTGCCTCACAGCTTGGGGGTGTAGTCCGTCACTGAGGGAAAGTTATGGCGGCAAGAGCGTTGGCGGGCCACGTTGCCTCCGCAGTCAGAAGGCAGAGTTATGAAGGCTCACCTTCAGCTTGCTTTTCAGTTTATACCGGAGGCAGTAGAATGGTGCTGGCCACATTTAGGATAGCTCTTCCCACTCTGAGGAACTCAGTCTAGAAATCTCCACACATAAATGCCCGGAGGTTTATTTTCACCCTGACTCTAAATCCTGCCAAGTTCACAGTCAACAATCAGTGTTCTGCCTCTGTATCTTCAGCACATGTGTAGTCTTTAACAGGTCCAATACCGTGCATAGAGAGTAGGAAGTTGCATTTCTTTCATGGAAACTTATGGTTTTAGGCTCTAGATTTTGGATCCCTCCATGGTACAAACTTGCAAAGGAATAGGAGAAACAGAGTGGCGAATGACTCTATTCAGTTATTCAAACGGCAATTAATAAACTTCATTATATCTATCTTGGTTGTCAAATAAATTTGTGCTCTTCACTGCTTACGGAACAGGAGCATGACTCACCTTGGTGAGGTGATGAGGTAATTGGGGGAAGTTAAATATACTTCACGACAAGTACACCCTGATCCTACCCATGCATGCTACACCTCCAACCTTTGCTTGCTTACCTACAGGAACATCTAACTTCAATTCACTTAAGGAAACAAATCTACCTTCCATCTTTTAGCCTGTACATAAGGCATCTAGAAAACATATTCTATACTAGTCAATGGAATATAGCTTGATGGGATTGTGAAAACCACATAAGCAGTTTATGAACCTGTCTTGTACCTGCCACTGACAATAATGGTTAGAATTGAGCTCATTAAAATAAGAGGCATTATCTCATTTAATCCTCTCACTCACCCTGTGAAACAGTATTATTCCTATTTGACAGACAGTCACCTGCCTAAGGTCAAGCGACTAGTAAGTGGCCCGCTTGAACGTACTCATGGCTTACCGGATTACCGAGTAAAGACCAGTGAGTTTACAGCAAATGACTAGTGCATTTATCCTGTATATTTCGAGCACGTTCATTATCTACCATGCTAGATCATCAAATTACTTTATCTGGTCAAAAGGTGACCCACCAAACCATCTGTATGTAGTACAACCAATAACAAAATGCAGAGAGCAACCGGAAGTAGGAGGGAGGGACACTGGAGCAGAGTACAGACAGGAAGTAGCCTTGAAAAAGAAAAGTGTATACGAGCATGCTGGGAAACGGTAGAGTGAGAAATAATGGTAGGATGGGCACAACAGCAAGAGATTCAAGCTAGTATAAAATGTCCAGCGAATGGAACCAGTGCTGGGCGCATTCCTTGTTCTTGGTGAGGCGCGCTGCAGCTTACATTGCCCCAGCAGACCGGCGGAAACAGTTCACGATACCAGAGCCTACCCAGCCTTTTGGTAATCATGACGAGTCAAAGGCACTCTTACAAAACATCACATACACATAAAGAAGTTTCCCTTCCTGCAAGGCAAAGCAGAGAACTCAGTGGTGGAAGCAGGGCCTCCCTCTTTGTATTTCTAACTAGCTAGCCACATATTTTTCCCTTCTGACATTATCATCACTGAGAAAAGAACATTATTCATTTGGAACAGAAGGACATCAATTAGCTCCCCAAACAGTATAGCCACCAGTCCCAAAGTGTTCTTGGTCATTATTCACCTGGGCTGGGGCAACCATTTGGTCTCAGAATGACAGGGACCTTATTGAGCTCCAGCCCCTGGGGGCTCCAACCCTCTGCCCTTCTGACCTCCTTGTAAATAAGATTATTGTTGTTGCTTCTGTCTTGATTGCCTGAGGGAAATCCTTCAGGAAACAAATAGATAAGAACTAAGGGGGAAAATGCTTTTGAACTGTCTAAAGCAACCCTACTCCTGACCCAAACACAAATGATTTCATAACATACTGCTTTCAGATGTGAGTCTGGCTTGTTTCCAAGTTAATCACTTTTAATGGAGAATTCACCCTTCGTGGATACATACAGTCACGAGAATTTCTTTATGAAAATCTTGTGTCATTTTAAGAGATGAGAAGTATATCTTTTTATTGTAACAGATTTCATTATTTGAATTTATAAAGCTGAAATTTCTTTTCTGGCTTGTGCCTTATTCAGAATCATTGATTATTCCAGACAGACACAACCACCTTAGCCATACAATCTCATCTCTGATTGCCTGCTTTATTAAATCTCAGCCCATTTAACATGGGCGACTATGAGCTACTGTCACCTGGCCACCGAATATGGATACTTTCAAGTGTACATTCCCTCCCCCGAGGAGGAAGTGGAGCAAGAATACTTTATAAGAAATACCTCTCCTAATGGCTTTGTTAGCCACCAATGAGAGGAGAAGCCATTGGTCCTGCCAAGGCTCGATCCCCCAGTGTAGGGGAATGTCAGGGTGGGGAGGCCGGAAGGGATGGGTGGATGGGTGGATGGGTGGGGGATACCTTCATAGAAGAAGCGGGGAAGGATATGGGATAGGGATTTGTGGAGGAAAAACCGGGAAAGGGGTTCACATTTGAAATATTAATAAAGAATCCAAAGTTTAAAAAAAGAAATACCTCTCTTTCTTCTTTGTTTCTTAGTTTCTTTTCCTTCCTTCCTTCCTTCCTTTCTTCCTTCCTTCCTTTCTTCCTTCCTTCCTTTCTTCCTTCCTTCCTTCCTTTCTTTCTTTCTTTCTTTCTTTCTTTCTTTCTTTCTTTCTTTCCTTCCTTCCTTTTTCTTCCTTCCTTTCTTTCTTTTTTTACTTAGGGCAAACTCTTATTTTAGAGGTATTTCCTTAAACAGTGGGTATAAATATTTGGAGTAGGTCTCATTTAACTGCAGAATCCTACCATCTCCCTAGAATAACCTTCTGAGAGAGATGAGAGTAATTGGGACATCTGTCTATTGTAGCAAATAGTGTTCAACAAAGATCATAACTAAGTTGCTGTCCCTGAAGATGGGACACATGAGAATTTCCTTCTCTCAGAATGCCAGCCATTACTACGTCCTGTGGAAGGGAAAATAGTGTGCAGTGTGGAGGAAGGGTGACTGCATGTTTTACCAAAGCATAAGAACTCTTGGTTCAAATTACACTATGCCTAAGCAGAGGGAATAGGAAAAGGAATACTTATTCTTTTTTTGTGCTTGTTTTATTTTTTGTTTTTATTGGCTATTTTATTTACATTTCGAATGTTATTCCCCCTTTCTGGTTTCCCCTCCACAAACCCCGTATCCCATCTGCCCTCCCCTTGTTTCTATGAGGGTGCTCCCCCACCCACCCATCCACTCCCATCTCACTTTCCTAGCATTCCTCTACCTTGGGGCATCAAGTCTCCACAGGACCAAGGGGCGCCTCTCCTATTGACACCAGATAAGGCCATCCTCTGCTACTGCTGGATGCCATGGTTCCCTTCATGTGAACTGTTTGGTTGGAGGTTTAGTCCCTGGGAGCTTTGAGGGCGTTTGATTGGTTGATATTGTTGTTCTTCCTATGGAGTTATAGCTCCTTCTGTCCTTTCTCTACCTCCTCCATTAGGGTCCCCATGTTCGATCTGATAGTTGGCTGCCAGCATCGGCATCTGTATTGGTCAGGCTCTAGCAGAGCCTCTCAGAGGACAGCCATACCAGACTCCTGTCAGCAAGCACTTCTTGACATAGGCAATAGTGTCTGGGTTTAGTGTCTGCAGATAGGATGGATCATAAGGTGGGACAGTATCTGGATGGCCTTTCCTTCAGTCTCTGCTCCATCCTTTGTCCCTGCATTTCCTTTAGATAGGAACAATTCTATGTTAATATTTTGAGATGGGTGGGTGGCCCCATCCCTCAACCAGGTCAGTGCCTAACTGCTGGATATGGTCTGTACAGGTTCCATTTCCCCTTTGTTGGGTATTTCAGCTTATGTCATGGGTGCTGGGAGCTTCTTGCTTCCCTGGCATCTGGGACTTCCTAGTGGCTACCCCCAGTTTCCCACTCTCCACTGCTACTCACCTCCATTCAATTTCCAATCCCCTATACTCCCCCAGTCTCCTCCCACACCTGACCCTGTCCTCCTTTTTCCCTCCCCTTCCCTCTCCCTCCCAGATCCCTCCCTCCTTCTACCTGCTGTGATAATTTTGTTCCTTCTAAGTAGAACTGAAATGTCCACACTTCAGTCTTCCTTCTTCTTGAGCTTCATATGGTCTGTGAGTTGTGTCATGGGTATTCCCAGCTTTTTTCCTAATATCTGTGTATCAGTGAGTATATACCATAATCTTTATTTATTTATTTTTTGTTCCTTAATCTTTTTTATAGTCCAGTCTTCATCCCACTCCTGGTCTGCCCCCAGACCTCTTCTCATCCCACACCTCCTCCCTCCCATCTCCAAGAGGATGTCCCCAACCCAGCCCCACCCTCCAAACCTCCCCACTCCCTGGGGCCTCAAATCTTTCAAGGGTTACGTGTGTCTTCTCCCACTGAGGCCGGACCATGCTCTGCTATCCATGTTCCTGGGGTGGGGGTGGGGCGCTCACACCAGCTGGTGCACGCTGTCTGGCTGGCGGCTCAGTGTCTGAGATCTCAGGAGCCCGTGTCAGGTAAGACCGCTGGTCTTCCCATGGAGCCTCCCTCCTCCTCGGCTTCCTTCAGCTGTTCCCCAATTCAAGCCCGGAGGTCCCTGGCTTCTGTCCGTTGGTTGGGTGCTAGCATCTATATCTGACTGTTTCATCTGCTCCTTGGGCCTCTCAGAGGGCAGCCATGCTAGGCTCCTCCCTGCAAGCACACCACAGCATCAGTAACACTGTCAGGCCCTGGGGCTTCGCCTTGAGCTGGATCCCAGTTTGGGCTGGTCACTGGACCTCCTTTTCCTCCGGCTCTTCTCCATTTTTTGTCCCTGCAGTTCCTTCAGACAGGAACAATTCTGGGTCAGAGCTTTTGACTGTGTCTTGTCCCTCCCCTGGAAGTTCCCCCTCCCCACTATAGAGCATTTCCCTCCTTTTCAGTCCTGAGAGTCTCTCACCTCCGGGGTCTCTGGTACATTCTAGAGGGTCCCCTCCCCCACACACTTCCTACCTCCTGGTGTTGACTGTTTTCATACTTTCTGCTGTCCCTCAGGGCTTCAGTCCTATCTCCCCCCAATACCCGATGTGTTCTTCTCCTTGTCCTTTCTCCCACCCAGGTCCCTCCTTCCCTCTGCCCCCAGTGATTGCTTTCTTCTCCCTCCCAAGTGGAATTGAGGCATCCTCACTTGGGCCCTTCAGCTTGTTGACCTTCCTGAGTTCTGTGGATTGTGTCCTGGTTATTCTGTATTTTTTGGCTAATATCCACTTATTAGTGAGTACATACCATGCATGTCCTTTTGGTCTGAGTTACCTCACTCAGGATGATATTTTCTAGTTCCATCCATTTGCCTGCAAAATTCATGATGTCCTCCTTCTTAATAGCTGAGTAGTATTCAATTGTGTAAATGAACCACATTTTCTGTATCCGTTCTTCCATCATGGGACATCTGGGTCTTTCCAGCTTCTGGCTATTATAAACAAGGCTTCTATGAACATAGTGAAGCATGTGTCCTTGTTATGTGTTGGAGCATCTTTGGGTATATTTCCAAGAGTGGTATAGGTGAATCCTCAGGTAGATCTACTTCCAATTTTCTGAGGAACCTCCAGATTGATTTGCAGAGTGGTTGTACCAGTTTGCAATCCCACCAGCATGGAGGAGGGTTGCTCTTTCTCCACATCCTGCCAGCATCAGCTGTCACCTGAGGTTTTGATCTTAGCCATTCTCACTGGTGTAAGGTGGAATCTCAGGGTTGTTTTGATTTGCTTTTCTCTGATCACTTAGGACTTTGAACATTTCTTTATGTGTTTCTCAGACATTTGAGATTTCTCTATTGTGAATTCTCTGGTTCTGAACCTCATTTTTTGATTGGGCTGTTTGGTTTTTTGGAGCTTCTTGAGTTCTTTATATACTCTAGATATTAACTAGATATGGGGTTAGTGAAGAATTTTTTCCCAATCTGTAGGTTGTTGGTTTGTCTTATTGGCTATGTCCTTTGCCTTACAGAAGCTTTCCAGTTTCATGAAGTCCCATTTATCAATTCTTGATCTTAGAGCCTTAGCCATTCAGTTCTGTTTAGGAAATTTCCCTCTATTCCAATGAGCTTGCTGCTCTTTCCTACTTTCTATTCTATTAGATTCACTGTATCTGATTTTATGTGGAAGTTCTTGATCCACTTGGACTTGAGTTTTGTGCAAGGTAACAAACATGTATCTATTTTCATTTTTCTACATACAGACAGCCAGTTAGACCAGCACCATTTATTGAAGATGCTTTCTTTTTTCCATTGTATATGTTTGGTTTCTTTGTGAAAGAAAGTGTGCATAAGTGTGCAGTTTTATTTATGGGTCTTCAATTCTATTCCATTGATCAACCTGTCTATCTCTGTACTAATACCATGATTTTTTTTTATCACTATTGCTATGTAATATAGCTTGAGGTCAGGTATGGTGATTTACCCACAATGGAGGAATCAGAGAAAGAACTGAAGGAGCTGAGGGGGTTTGCAACCCCATAGAAAAAACAATAATATTAACCAACCAGAACCCCCCCGAGCTCCCGGGGACTAAACCACCAAACAAAGAGTACTCATGGCTCCAGCTGCATATGTAGCAGAGTCTGGCATCAATAGGAGGAGAAGCCCTTGGTCCTATGAAGGCTCATTTCCCCAATGTAGGGGAATGCCAGGTGTTGAGGTCAGAGTGGGAGGTTGGGAGGGGAAGCATAGTCATAGAAGCAGTGGTGGGGGGTGATGGGAGAAGGGGAAAGAGGATTTGAAATGTAAGTACATAAATTTTCCAATAAAAATAAATAAATATTACAAATAAATAAATATTAAAAAAAAGAATTGTTTTCACTATTCTGGGTTTTTTTGTTTTTCCAAACGAATTTGAGAATTGTTCTTTCCATGTTTTTGAAGACCTGTGTTGGGATTTTGATGGGGATTACATTGAATATGCAGATTGCTTTTAGTAGGATGGCCATTTTTACTATGTTAATTCTACAAATCATTGAGCGTGGGAGATCTCTCCATTTTCTGAGGTCTTCTTCTATTTCTTTGTTGAGAGATTTGAAGTTCTTGTCATACAGATCTTTCACTTGTTTGATTAGAGTTACTCCAAGATATTTTATATAATTTGTAACTATTGTGAAGGGTGTTAATTCTCTAATTTCTTTCTCAGCCTGTTTATTTTATGTATAAAGGAAGCCTACAGCTAAAATCAACCAAAGGGAGACAAGGAGAACAACACAAAGAACCAACAAAACCAAAAGCTGTTTTGTTGTTGTTATTGCTGTTTTTTGAGAAAAATCAACAAGATACATAAACATCTAGCTTACCTAATTAAAGGGCCCTGAGACAGCATCCAAATCAACAACATCAGAGATGAAAAGGGAGACATAACAACAGAGACTGAGGAAATTCAAAAAATCATCAGAGCCCACTACAAAAGCCTACACTTCCAACAAAATGATGAAATGGATTATTTTTTCTAGATAGATACAAGTTAAATCAGGATCAGATAAACCATCTAAACAGTCCCTAGGAAATAGAAGAAGTCATTAAAAATCTCCCAACCAAAAACAGCCCAGGGCCAGATGGCTTTAGTGCAGAATTCTACCAGACCTTCAAAGAAGAGCTAATACCAATATTTCTCAAACTATTCTATAAAATGGAAACAGAAGGAAAACTACCAAGCTCATTCTATGAAGCCACAATTACTCTGATAGAAAGCTATATGAAGACCCAACAAAGAAAGAGAACTTCAGACCAATTTCACTTATGTATATTGATGGAAAAATAAAATTCTCACAAACTTAATCCAAGAACACATCAGTATCATCATTCACCATTTTTAAGTAGGCTTCCCTGCAGGGATGCAAAGTTGGTTCAACATACAGAAATCCATTAACATAATCCACTATATGCTGAAAAAGCATTTCACAAAATACAACACCTCTTTGTGTTAAAAGTATTGAAACAATCAGGAACTGAAGGCCCATACCTAAACATAATAAAAGAAAAATACAGCAAACCAACAGCCAATATTAAATTAAATGGAGAGATACTTGAAGCAATCCCACTAAAATCAGGGACAAGACAAGGCTGCCTGCTCTCACTGTATCTATTCAATACAGTGCTCAAAATTCTAGCTAGAGCAACAAGGCAAAGAAAGGAGATTAAGGGATGGCAAAGGAGAGATCAAGATATCACTATTTGCAGATGATATGATAGTATACATAAGCAACCGTAAAAATTCTACCAGAGAACTTCTCCATCTGATAAATAAGCCAAGTGGCTGGGTAGAAATATTGATTCTTAAACATAGAGGCCCACACTTAAGCTTTTCAAAACTAAAAAGGAATTAAAAAGAGCTTCTGCGTTTTCACTGAAGGACAGAGGGAAGTTGTCGCTAATCAAACCATGCCTTTTTTATTAGGTGTACAGAAGGGTTAGTGAAGAGAAGAGCTGTCAAACAAAGGGCTTGTATTGGCAACTGTCATTTCTAACAGGAAGTGGTACAAACAAATCTGGAAAATTTAGCTCTACCTTTCTATCAAGGGCTCAAATACTTTGAATGAACCTAAAGCATGCCAAGCAGGCAGCCAAGAGAAACTCAAACGTAGGCAAAAGCCATTTACTGTAATTTGTTTTTTTTACATCTAGTTTAGTTTTCAAGCTCTGGGATGCTTGTACTAGGACCCCGAAGTCATCTACACAAGTGACAGCAAAGTAGAAAATCTTCAGAAAATAAAAATATGAGCTTTTGTTCAGGAGCAAATGGAGACACGAACAAAAGAGAATATGACACAAATTGACGCGGCCATTTCAACTTTTTGAATCAAGATAAAAATTCAACAGGCCAGGGATTTTAAATAGTTGAAAAGATACCAGATTTAGACGTTTTAAACAAAGCAGACAGACCTCTTTATACAAATGTAAATAAATGAATAGATTTGAATGTGACTTTAAGCAGATACTTCTAAACCTGGCTTTAAGTTGGTTCACTTAATTTTCTTCTATATATGTAATCCTATAGAATTATAGATTATAGAACTTAATCAGGTGTGTCTCATTGAAAACCTTTATACAATTTATTTTAAGCAATTCTCAGCTTTGAAGTTAGACACAGCACTAAAGCTTATAATGTTCCCCTGGGAGAATGAGCCCTCATCTACTCCATAAAAAACATCTTAGTAGGAGTGTCTAGATAGGTGCTTTAGACAACTGGATGTATTAAAATTGAAATTATGAGTAGATGGATGATGAGGAAATTATTTCTTCATTTAAACACACTGCCCTGAATAAAAGCTAATGGTATGGCATGCTTCAAGAAGCAGATACTCCCCTGACTGATTCAAATGTAACCAAGTGTTTATAAAGCTAATATACAGAAATCTTTAAGAAGCATCCTTATTATCCAGAGTGAGACGTTCCTACAGCCTTAAACTTCCTACTCATCCCACCTGACCCTATACGGAAGTCTCTATTTTATGTATGTATGCATGTATGTATGCATGTGCATGCATGCATGTGTGTATGTATGGTAATATATGTGTGGTATGTATGTATGTATGTAAGTATGTATGTATGTATGTATGTATGTATGTATGTATGTATATACTCTAAAGCCCATTATTCTTTGCTGTCAATATATGATGAGCTGAGTATGCTCATCTCTTCAGGGCATAGGGCTCATCTACAAATGTGTGATTATACTTGGGCCACAAGCAACTCAGTTATTACAGTAATAGTGGGTAAGAAGGAGTGAGTCATGAAATTTTTGAAAAGTCCCCAGATTACCAGGTAACCAAATGCAAAAGGCTCTATCCTGATCAGTGATCTCACTTACTGGTGCTAACAAGCAGATAGAAAGGTGGCCTACCATTCTCTGAGTTCACTCATTGTCCTCCATTTGCTGATAGAAATAAAGGCAGGCAAATTGTCAGAGGGTGGGTAGCCCATTCCTGGAGCAGAGACATCCTGGAGACTACACAATTAGCTCCTAAATAACAAGACCTTCAATGAAACAGGAGCAAGGTGGAGGGGTTTTACCTCCTGTTAGCAAGGGTTTCTTCATATCTGTGGATGCTAAAACCACAGAACCCCTTAGCTCAGCATAGTATGTTAATGGCTGCCATCACCAGCCACATCTTTAGACAGCGGCTCCTCTGAGGTAGCAGAGACTCCACAAGGCTACCATGGTGCAGGGGAAGCCTAAGTTCATGGCCTGACTTTACAGTTGGCTTTCATGTGGGCTCTACTTTCCCCCCCTCCCCACATATGACACTGAAATAGTCCTTCTAGTTGGCATGATGAAATAGGCTTGCTATTGCGTGAACATATGTGGTGTTCAGTGTAAGGAACTGGATGGAATTTATTCTGGGGAGTTTAGAAAGGGAGAGAGCGGTCAAATAACGCTGGATAGACTGTCTTCCCATGAGCCTGCCCTCCCACAGTCCTTTCATGTAAGCCCATTCTCTGAGTTTTTAATCCATCCCTAAACCCTCAAAGAGCACAGCAACTGAAAATCTTGAAAGCAGAAAGCCAGCAGATTTCTGTTGTGTAGCTGCACTGTTAGGAGAATTCTTTTAAAATATGATCTATCTTCTGTGATCAAATTCAGTGCCATCCAGTTCCCCCTGGAGGCTCCTAGTGACTCAGCAGCAGGGCAAACAACACGCAGAGCTCATAGACAATGCCACATTCCATGCAAAACGTAGTATTTCCCACAAACACCACACATAGGTAAATAACTGAAAACACTGAAAATGGGGGACTAAATACAATTGATTCCTGGTGGGTTTAAAGTTTTGCTGGAAAGTTGGAGTAGCTCGTGTTTCTGTCTCAGAATTACTTTTGGATCTGACTTTGACAATCAGTATAACATAGACTGAAGAACTGAAACATATGACTGTTCAAAGAGAAGAGGGCTGTGTAATGATGTCAACTCTTACATCTTCCGATGACACGGTTCCTTCCCATTTTTAATTTAAGTTCCAGTGAGGCCAAGGCACCATGCAAATAGCAGAATCCTTGGCACAAGTCAACCAGAATTTGATTGTTGATTTATACATCTACTAAAGGATCTGGATAACATGAATTGATTACGCAAAAGGAAATGAAGATTTATTCAGCTAGAGAGTCATTCATGTCACCAAGATCCTGCGGCAGATGGTAAATTCTGGCACATTGAACATATCAGTCATTATCAGTCACTTTTACCTTAGCATTTCTTTAGGCGTGGCTTCAGTTACACACACACACACACACACACACACACACACACACACTCACACACACCTATACACATACATATCCGCATACCATAGATATATTATATACATTTTTAGACTTTTTAAAAATAATCATATGGAAGTGTGTGTTTGTGTTGGAAAATGTGCACCCGTGTGCAAAGGATGTCAGGTGCCCTAGAGCTAGAGACGCAAGTAATTGTGAGCCACTAAATGTGGGTGTTGGGATTCAAACTCTGATCCTCGTGATTGAGTAGTTAGGTCTTCTTAACTGCTAATTCACACTCTGGCCCTAAATTAATACGTCTGACAGATACTTTTGCTTCGTGTGCCATATGCTTACTTCAAAAAACATCTCTTCAGTCATGGTTAACCAATCGGAGTAACCACGGGGTATACTCAGGAGAACTCTTCCCCGACTTAAAACGTGCCGTTCTGTGCATAGAAACCTCATTTGTGTGTTAGAGTAGAGGAAGGCTGGAGCCCCTTGTGCCTGGCTGAAAAGCACTACCCCTTTCTGTCACCGAGAAGAGGGAAAGAAACAACTGATCACTCACAATCCATTTTGGCTCATGGATCCATCTAACTTAGGAAGTCGCCGCTCATCAGACAGAAAGTATGTGACAATGGGGCAGACAGGAGTTAACAGATATCAGTATGGAATAGGGGATTTGGAGGATGAAGCTTATTTTGGAAGCAGCTGGAAGGCTTTGGTCAATGAAAGGAGAGTAAGAGATCCTCACAGGCTTTTAGCCTGTCTGAATGTGAAATATGAATCTTTATTTTTTCAGTTGTTAGGGTATCATTGGACAGATTTAAAAATAGGATGGCTCTAGACTGTACAGGAAGAATGTTATCATTTCTGACTGAACCGTGTATGTTTAAGCGATGTGCTGTACAGTATGGAGCTTCTGCATCTGAATCGACGTAGGATCAGTTAACCCCGCGTTCACATCTTAGTCATATCTGTAAGAATCTCTGTGCTGCCTTCACCACCTCAGTTCAATCTCTTTAAGTGTCTGGTGACATCAATGGAGTTGTGTGTCTTCCCCACTTTGACACTTAGATTCTAAGTATAATTTTCTGCAAGGCATTTTTCAAAATAGAAGTAGTTAAAGGTGATTTCAATGTGTTTCAGTGTAAGAAATTCTATGTTACTTTTAAATCTGGAGTAATTTTGTCATGTTTAATTGTGCTTTTTTCCCTATTTGAAAATTATTTTCTAATAATGTATGAGTTTCATTAATTTAAGTGCATCTTCTCTTGGCTCTCCGTGACTCTGGTTGTTGACATGATCTTTTCCTTTTCAGGACTTCGTGGCACAGTGCCAGAACCTTTCATTTCTGTTTTCATTGATACAGCTTTTTCACCCAGGAAGCCAAAAATCATTCACAAACAAATTGATTTTTAAAACTTCATCATGAAGCAGCCATCACCTTCCTGATGTATCTGCTTCCATTCACCAATTCACTCAGGAATTCCTTAGCTTTATAGTCATGTATAAATATACCATAGATGCAGAAATTAAAAGATTCTGGGCACTCTAATACACCTTGGCAATGGATCGACTGTTGAGAAGAAAAACATTTCCATGAAATTCTTTCACATTAAATCAACATGTCTCAGAGTTTCACTACATTGTAGAGAATTTGTAGAATAGTGACGGTGTCTTAGTTATTTTTTTCTTTTGCTGGGATAAGACACCATGATTAAAGCAGATTGCAGAGTAAGGAGTTTATTTGGGCTTACAGTCTCAAAGGGTTAGAGTTCACAACCATCACTGTAGGGAACATGGTGACAGACAGACAGGCATGGAACTGGAACAGTAGCTGAGAGCTCCCATCTTGAGACACAAAAATGAAAACAGAGGCAGAAGCAATGGTAATGGCTCAAATCTTTTGAAACCTCAAAGCCAACTCTCTGTGACATACTTTCTCCAACAGGGCCTAACAACTGGGCTCTGAGTATTCAAACATCTGAGCCTATGAGTGCTATTCTCATTTAAACCACCACAGAAGCTAGACACAAAAGCCTGGAGCATCTTTTAGTCATAAGTCCAGAGTGACTTAGGGGTGGTTAGTCAGGGATGTGGCTAATTAATAGTTCATGCAGTAGGGCAACAGTATATCCCAGTGGTAGATACCTGTCCTTTGTGAGTGTCATAATTTCTAGGTTCAAAACTCAGTTCAACCACTTTGTGACCTTGACTCAATTCCTTCTCTTTACCTGTAGTCTTGTTTTGGTTTGTACTTATTTGATACTGCACTCATTAAGAAAATGCACATAGACAACAATATGAGTCAATCATTGGAGGGATAAAAACTAATTATTCATTCATTGGGGCTAGAGAGATGGCTTAATGTGCTAAAATGCTTACTGTGAAAGCATGAAGACCTGGGTTCAAATCCCCATCATTCATATGAAAACCAGACACGGTAGTATCTAAAGGCTGGGTGCTTCTGGCAGTTTGGGAGGCAAAGACGGGAGAATCTCTGGAATATTGAGGGCCAACTAAGCCCACACACAGAAGAAAACCGTGACGTGATGTGGAAGGTAAGAATTTGACACCCAAGGTTGTCCTTTGACTTCCATACACACAATGTGGTATAAATGCACCTACACACACACACACACACACACACACACACCCACACACACACACACACACACACACACACACACACACACACACACACACACACACACACACACACACACACACACACACACACACACACACACACACACACACTCACACACACACACACACACACACACACACACACACACACACACACACACACACTCACACATACACACTCACACATACACACACACTCACACATACACACACACACATACACACACACACACACACACACACACACACACACACACACACACACACACACACACACACACACACACAAATTTTCATGTCTTCCTTTTATCCCAGTTTTCTAAACACCAGTGTCCTGTGCTTAGAAGCTTTAAACTTTAGTGATACCATCTTTTGTCATGAGGCATCTCTTGGCTCTGATGCAAACAATCCTAGACTTATGGGAATCCCTGCTCCTGAGGGAAAATTTTACAAGGGGCATTTTCTTGGGGTTTGTTTCTAAAAGAGACTCCAGGCGTGCTTATAATTTATATTAGAATATTTCATATCTTACATTAGTTGTAATATTCTGGCTACATGATTTCTAGGAGTCCTTTTAATGAAGAGACCAGTACCTCCATTTCTTTAGGACCACATTATAGTTTTTCCAAATAGATGGCCCTTCTCTACATATTAGTAACTTTGGTACAGAGTGCCAATATTTTACGACAAGTGTTTTCTTACCTTACCCAAATGTAGAAATGTAAAAGTACTCCACCTTTACTGAAGGAATTAATCTTCATTTTACATTGCTGTCCTTCTTAGGATGGATAAAGAGTCACTAAGGAAGAAATACTCCAAGTGTATCTCTCCCCATTCAATCTAGCTAGTGACTGCGACTAATTAAAGTAGAATTGTTAATAACATTCTACAAATACAGTATGTGGTGGCCTGGAAATTTTCCCCTGATAACAAGATAACTATAGGTAAATTTCCCCTCAACCCATCTTACAAACAAGTTGTACATATGTAATTGCCTCTAGAGCAACCCCAGCCTCAAAGATGTTGCATTTATCTAGAGCATTTGTGAGTTTTGGTTAGGTCAACAACTTTACCTTTTACCTTTTGAGGTGAGCGGTTCTAGCGTGTACACTGTTAGGAAAAATTTGAATGTGGTCCTAAAGGAATGGGTGTCACCAAGTCATCTCTGATCAAGTTGTGAAACAGAACTGTCCCTCTGCCCTGGTATGTTCTGAATTTATGGACAGGCTGATCATTTAGGACATGTTAGAAAGGGTTGTCATTAAATGATGTCTTCAGTATATAGTTGAGTATTTCTTAGAGGAGACTCAAAATAGAAAACCACATGTTATATTGTCCTAATTTTTGTGTCCAGCTAAAGAACAAAAGCCCCTGAGGTACACACTGACTCACAAATTCCGTGCTTTTAAGAACAGCAGGGCAAGGGCCACCATCTACGGGATGTGTTGTTGGCAAAGCCAGTCTATGCGCATGACTGACCCTCGCTCCTGTTCTTTTTTGAGACCCTTTCTATGTCCTTTGGATGATTGTAGAGTTCCTTGCTAGCTACAGCAGGAACATATTTTATTTCCCTGAGGGTAACAAAGAGGGGAAATCAAACATACTATAATTAGCTATTGATTTCTTTCTTAAGATTTTACCAAGATGCAATTTAAGGAACAAGTCTTTTAAACCTAAATTAGTCTCAAGGAAAAAAATACTGAAGGTTTAATGAATGTACCTGAAGCCAAGTATTTCAATGGCTCCATTCAGATCTGCCAGGTAGTTTTTTTTTTTTTTACTTCAAGGAAGATCTTTCATTAAACATCAAGAGGTAAGAGCTCAGTGCCATGATTATCAAATGCTCTAGGAACTTGACAAGTGTTCATATTCATAGACTCACACCATGCTTAAATGTTTTATAGTTTTTTATATTTCTTTTACTATAGAAGAAACTAAAATTCAGGGAGATTAACTGACTTGGAAAAGGTTTCATTATTAATGGGTTACAGACCCAAGATGTAAATCAGGCAGCCTCCCCTCCAGGGTCCCAAGTCTGTTTCACAACATGGCCTTCTTACATCCTTTGAACCTCACAGGATGCTTGTGGTCTAACCCAGTTTCTTTTCATTCACTCCTATATCCCTCTGTTCAGCTTTGTAAAGTTCTGTTTACTATGAACCTTATCCTTAATGTCTATCTCACGTTTATGGATATAAAAATGACATCCTTCCTTCAAAACTCATCTCAAGAATTTCCATAAAGCATTTGCTGATTAGCTTCTGCTCATGCAAGCCCAGTAGATGGCCTTAGCCACTTCCCTGTTTAAATTCTCATCACACCCCAATTTAGCTGTGACACTTGGTAAGACTTCAGGACTTTTGTTCTTTAGAATAAAAGTACCATAAGGTCAGGAGCTGGATAGGTCTTAACTGACTCTGCCATCTTCAGAGCCTAGTATGGATTCTCAGAGAGGACATTATGAAATATTGCACGGACTCCCTTATTCTGAGAATATTTATCATCACTATTCAAAATAAAGCAGGTAAATTCTTATCACACTAGAACATATTCTTGAGTGTTTTTTTTATGTTAGTTGTTGCTGTTTTCATTTCCAGAAGTTCTATTTAATTCTTTTAAAATCTACACGACCTCAAATTCATCATGTTCAAGATTTGGATAGCTAATTTTCACTTGTTTTTTATACCATGACTCTCCTTCATGGTGATTCATATCCCCATGTGGTTTGTAATTTTGTAATTTGTGAACTCATCTTCTGCAGGGCCTATTTTTCCCTGGAGAGCTGAATGTGGAAGGAAGAAAGGAGAAAGAAAGACAGACAACCAAAACTGTTTTCGAGTTGTTTCAAATGTGTTTTCACTACAGATTTTAAGGTCTTGAATGGTACTAAAACAGCTTCTCATGCAAATTTCATGACTTAACTTTTTCATATTGCTGACTTAAATACATTCATCTTCCATGCCTACATGTGGCGTGGCACGCATGTGGCTTAGAATTTATCGTAACTTGCTCTCCCATTTGCTTCGGTGAATAGTAAGCCTTTCTTTTTCTTTTTTTCTGAGTTGACTAGCAGAGTTCTAATAGATGTCTTTCCCCTAATAGGATGGGATTTTAGTTGTGCCCTGTGCAGTTACTTCTCACTCTCCCAACTTCACACATACCCAAGGCTTCCTTACCTCTCCAACCCTGAGCTCCTAGATGCTCAATACACTTCAAATTATGTTCAAATCTCATTTGGCAAATGCCATCAGTGCTGGGTTTTGTTCTGGTTCTGATTTATATCAAGTTGACTCTCAGGCTTTCCCTTTGGGCCTCTGGACAAAGTTATTATATTGGGATTTTGTTTCTGTAACAAAATATCTAAGATGAACTGTATATAAGAAAAATGTATTTTTCTTCGTGGCTTATAAAGATTTCTACCCATGGTTGGCTCTGTTACCTTGGATCTTTAGGTAATCATGGAAGAAGCATGTGAGTGAGAGGCTTGTTCACCTCATTGTGTGATTAGGGAGCCAAAAGAAAAGGGTATGGTAGGGGGTCCCAATAGCATACTCAAGCTTAAAACACCTTTAGATTGGAACCCCTCTTTTTAAGACAAGGTCACACTGTGTAGCTCTGGGCTGTCCTGGAACCTCCTATTTGAAGTGGCTGGAGTCAAACTCACAGAGATCCACTTGTCTACTACATGCTGAGATTAAAGGTGTGCACCACCACACGTGGGGACTGGGCTCCTCTAAACAGCTTCATCTCCTGCCAGTAGCTCCCCTCACTGGAAAGTGAACCATGGAGGAGCACTTCCAAACCAAACGCAGTACCAGGCGATTTGTAGAGAAATGTTTTCTCTCGTGCCTGTATCTGTAAGGAAGTGGGGAGCATCTCTGGCTTCTCAATCTGCCGTGTTGCTGGAAGTCTCGCTTAAGATTTCAAGAATACTTTCTCATGCCTTCTCCAATGATCCACTTAATGGTTGACGTGAAAGATTTACCTGAACGTTGTCCATGTCCCTGCAGCTTAGGGGTCTTACTGAAGTGATGACTGATAACGTTCCCCTGACTGTTTTGAAGCATGACTCTTCTTATTGAGCCTATGACTGTGCACATAGGGTAAAGGTTAACATCGGGGAGTAGCTTCTCAAAGTAAGACCACTAATTCGCTTTGCTGTGATCTTGTCCCGAATCTAGGAGATTCTCTTGTGTCTCGTAGTTGGTTGCTCCACAAACCTCCACTGTTCACCCTACATCTTGTATGAATATCTGCAGTTCCCAAGTTGATGAATATGGCCCTTTCTACCCAGCTTCCTTCTTTCTCTCAAATGCCGTGAGTTTACCCCGAGCCTTTACTGTCCATAGGAGTCATTTCCATTGTCTTAATGGCAGTGAAGACATTCCTCTTCACTGCCATCCCAGTGCTTCCACTCCACTCCTTTCTAATGCACTTATCTTTCATCCTGCTCACTAGATGTGATTAGGAAGATAAATAACTTGGTCCACTTTGTACCACTCTGAAGTGGAAACTTTAGGTCTTTTGGAGAGTCAGTCCTATTGGATGGTGTTTTGCTGGGGTAAACACATGACGGAGTGTTTTCCTGAAGTGGACACAGGTGAAAGACTAAGGCAGACCCATGAAGGAACATTTCACTGAGGCAGACACAGGGGAGAGGATGTTCTGCTAAAGCAAACACATGGAAAGACACATGAAAAAAGATATTTTGCTGACAACTGCTGTATTGGTTCACCTTACCTTGCATAGTTGAGCCTACATTGCATAGTGGTCAGGACTCCTCAGATTCTGACTGATTGCATGCACATGCTGAGGCAAGACTCGTGCTGAGGCAAGACACATGGAGGACATGTGATGTCTGGAGGGTATAACTAGGACTCCACGGAGTGATGCAGACAGAGCTTGGCTTGCTGGTACAGCTAGCTGCGCAACACTTGTGTGTCTCAAGTCTTCGCTGATCTTCACTTCCCTGAGAGAGGCACAACCAAGAACTTGCTGGTGTTTCTCTTGGTCATTCTTGCTGACTCAAGCTGAGGCTGAGGCCTAGCTGTCTCTGCTAGGTCATGCCACCACTGTTGCTAACCCAACTCTACAGAACTGGATTGCTGGTGTATCCATGAAGTGTTTGGGAGTGGATTAAGCTGCTGCTGCCTGCTAACCTGTGAACTGCCTGCCAATTTCCAGACAACACAGTTGGGAGTTGCTCCAGGGAACCTTTCTAAAAAGGTCCACTTCCCCCATATCCTTTCTTTTCTACTACCTCTGTTGGGTGGTAGGCTTAAAGGGGGTGTTTATGAACCATCATTAAAAATAATATTTAAAAAAATTAAAGTTATACCACTTGAACAGAATACCACATTCTGGGTAATCTATGAGGGACAGAAATCTATTTTCTTGATGTTTTAGGCTATGGAAAGTCCAAAATCAAAGCACCATCATCTGCTTTGACTCACCTTAAAGGGGCCAACAAGAGCCATGCTTTTGGTCCTCATGTGGTGGACATGAAGAAGAGAGCACACTTCTCCTTTGTGACCTAAACACTTTCATAGAGGTCTTGCCTCCAACATGGCTACAACACACAGGAGTTTGTTCACAGCAATGTAAATTACAATAAAATAACCTAATCGTCTAACCCATGGGTCTAGGCCCTTCATAAAATTATGCTTCTTTTCTGCCTAAAAACATGCTTTTGCCTATGACCTATATTTTTATTCCTCAGGATAAAACTGTCTACATATGTAGTATGCTTTCAAATTGATCTGAGTGCCATTATCAGAATCCGCATATAGAAGGGAATTACATTAATTGCTTTGAATCAACCTCTTCCAACACACTCGATCCATCAAAGGCTACAGGTACCCATAAATAGAAAAGCTGAGAAGCAGAATCTGATTTGGAAAGCAAACTGTTTTTCTTCTACTCACACACCATAAAACTCTGATGCTAAATGTGTGTATGTGGTGGTAGTTTTCCTCACACACCAAGCAAGCCATCAGTCCTGTAGTGGAAACCATCTGGATGTCCCTTAACTTAATTGGATTCTGGCATTGTGTACTTGGAGATGATACGAGATCCTTCAGTTTGAGGATCCAGTCTCAAAACTGCCTGCACTCACTTTAGGTATCCGCTGTTTACATGGATTTCTGATCCGATATCTATAAACTGAAGCTCCCACTAAGCTCTCCCTTGAATTTGGCTGATTTTCTCACACAGAACAAAACCCAGGGAAACACAACTTTGTTGGCTTTAAAGGAGGTTACAGAGAAATACAGGTGACAAATGCACAGGCTGAGGCATATGACAAAGAGTACGGAGCCTCCCTGCCCAGCATGACTGTACTGTCTTCCATGTACTCCCTTGTGATAGCTGAAGATGGCTACATGGGTCCCTTTTTTTTTTAAATGCAAACTTCATTTTGTGGGCCTGACTTAAGCATGGGCAAAGAGATCAAAATGCAAGATGACAAAAAAGTTCATAATGTGCCCGTAGACTGGGCAGGTGAACCCAGTGAGGTCTTTCTACATTTTTCTTGGCTTTCCTAGCCTTACTGTGTATTGTTCTTGCCTTTTAGGGATATCTTCCAAAGTAGAGGTCAGTCCTCTACCATCAGACCAGGGGAATGAAAGACGGGTTTATGACCAGCTCTGAGGCAGCAGCACAGAGAGATCCAGTTTCTTATAAACTGTTTAGAGGAAGAAAATTCTGTTTTCTATCGTCTGCCTCGGGGAGGAGTGAGTCACCGCAAACCATGGATGGAAACTACAAAACATAACACAGAATCCGAGTCCTCTCAGGGAGCTTTGTCTCGTTCTCTTTAAAACGTCCCCCTTGCTGAATTCCCTGGGCTCTTGGACTTGCCATTCTTAAAACCTGCCCTCTTTTCTTGATTAGGTAAGTTTTCTTGGCTTTGGATATAAGCTCTGGAAATTTTCATCATCTTGTAGCTGTGAGACAAAGAAACCCACTGTTAGATGATAGAACCAGAAGAGTCTCATCTTTAGCCCTTCACACATGAAGGGAGATCCAGCCTTCTCTCTTTACCCGTGAGATGTAGGTAGAACAGAGATCACAAAGCTACATATAAATCCTACAACAAATACTGAAGTTGAAAAAAAAAATCCACCCCACACAACCGAAAAAGCTCATTCTAAAGCCAATCAGGAATAGCACTGGCCTCAGATGTGAATAATAGAAAAATGAAAAAGTTTAAAATATGTACAAAGACCACCAGAGGCGTAGACACTCTCAGGCATCAGCTTCAGCGCGTCTTGCTGATGGTAAGCTTTTGTCCTCTTCTTGCTTAGGTCTGTGTCTGTGAGGTAGAAGCATTTGTTTTTCTGGGATTTTTTTTTTATCAGTAGTAGAAGACATTTGCATCAAAATGGGACATTTAAAATGATCTCCTGGCTGAAGATGACACTTGTCACAGTTGATTGCTAGTAACAAGGGAGAATTGGTGCATATAGTCTAATGTCTGCAATGTATTTCATTATCGTCATAGAAAGCTGGGTTAAACATACCCTCTTATTAGAGTATATGTCTGTTGTCCCTTTCTCCTTCTAGGCTGCCATGACAAAAAGATGAAAAGAGAGTCACCTAGCTGTGGTCCTAGGAAATGTGAGGACTAGACATTATTCCTTTTAACCTACTTTTGTTTTGTCTGTTTAACCAAAGAAAAACATTCAGGAAATGTCGATGAAGCAATGGATAATCTGGCTGTAGACAATTCGAATTGTTGAAGGAGCAGAGATGACTCTGAGGGCTCTATACTGCATCGTCATCTCGATTATGTTCTCCCATATGTCTTTTAGACAGATGCTGTTATGGAAACCAGCTTGGGACGCAAAGGTTGTTTTCCTTCTCCCTCAGCTTCCCTCCATAGAGCCGTGGCTTTCTGGTAATTTGGATGCTTCCTTGGAGACTCTGTAGCTCTGGTCAGTAAGTATAGCCGGAGAATCTGAGATGTGTGGGGAGAGAGCAAGGAGGCTACAGACCATGACAATCTTGTCTAGCAGGAGGTCATTTATATGTGTCTATTGGGGGCAGTGAAGGACATTGTTGATGAATGTTAGCATGCCTGCTCCTGAAATCAATGCTTTCTTCGGGATATAATATTGCTTTATTCTGGGACGCTGCAGGATTTCTGTGGCATTGGGCTTTGTTCGAAAATGCAAAGAATTCTCCAATGGCAAGCTTAGCTGTTCTAAAAAAAATAATCAATTAAAAACTCAAGTGCTTCGGATACTATGAAAGCAAGTCACAAATGTTCCTGGTTTGCATCTGAAACAAAGAAGAGAGAGTGAATGTTATTTTAGATCAAGGACAGCTGTCACCTAATGGGATTAATTCCTTCCACAAAGAAACTACAAGCAATGGAAAATGCCAAGGTCTAGCATTGTGCTAGCAGACAAAACCAAACTGCAACAGATTCTAAATATTTTACAGTGTGGTTAGTTTTATTTTGTGGTTTGTAGGTACTGAAAAGATGGAGAGAGGAGTTTTGGAGTACCAGAGTCTGTAGTCCTAGAAATTATGTTAGGATTTTCATTATTTGGTCCCACTGACCTCCTGGAGAGGTCCCCCCAAATCATGTGCTTTATTCTTCCCTGTGCATTGACTGTGTCAGCCCGACCTAGCTGCCCCATTTCTTATGTTCCAGCTTTATCAACATGAGAAAATAGTGTGTGCTAAAACACAGCCATTTTTCTGTAGCCTGTTCTGGAGATGAGGTCAGAATCAGTCTTCCCGATGATTCTTCTCAGGCAATGAGCATGAAAGCGTCATCTTTGTTGGCAAAGTGACACTGACTGGGTCCTAAGTGGAATGTTCTGCTCAAGGTTACTTCTGCCGTGGTGTTAGAGAACACTCCCTCCAGCAGGAGCCACAGTTAGAGCTTCAGAAAGCAGCAGAAGCTTTCACAGTACTGGTGTCTATGTGTGTTCTGTGTGCAAACAAACCCATTCAATCCTGTGTATGAAGTTCCCAGATTTAAAAAAATAACCATCAAATATTCTACAAGGCTTATAGACTGACTGGAGGGAGTTGGGATCTTACACGTTGAGAGCCCAATTATCTTAGGTTATCTTAGTCTCTTAACTGCTGCCAACTCACTACCACTTACTGCCTACCTCAGTGTTTGACCTGACATCCTGTGACTTCCATTCCTCTTTAGAATATACAAATGGATCCCTGATTCCCACCACTCCAAAGACTAGGAATGACATCAGAAAACATCTCAGGTCTATAGCCCAGACTTCCTTGTTTTGCTTTTGCTTGTCTATCTGGTTTCCACTGCCAAGTTTTTAAGGTGTCTTTGATGTAGCAGAACTCAAAGTAATAAAACTGATCATATAAAGGGTTTACTAGTAGATTTGCTCAGGAGACGTTAATCCAAAATACCCCCAAGGCTAAGTAGAATGCTAACCTGACCTGTGAGTGATGAGCAAAATTACTCTGCTATCATGTAAATGTCTGTTCGCCAGGGTTCACCACCCCTATCCCTGACTAGGCCCATCTCCAAAGAACATGCCTCTAACTGGCCACTCAAGGGGTGACACAGGTCACAACTAATGTTAAGCCCAGGCTGCTATAGAGTCCTCAGTTCTCTTCTTGAGAAAAACATAATCCTGCCAGATGGGCAAGAAGACACCAGGTAACAACTAGATGAAAAGAAAAAACAAACACATGCACACTTACAAGAAGTTTGGTTATGTCTTTGTGTGTCTGTCATCTGCATAAGTGGCCAGGCTTGCAGTGTCCTGAAGCAGAAACTTCTTTGGAAAGTCAGTTGGATGGTGTTTTGCTGGGGCAAACACACGAAAGAACATTTCTTTAAAGTGGACATGGGTGTAAAAGGCTAAGGCATACTCATGAAGGAACGTTTTGCTGAAGCAGACACAGGAGAGAGGATGTTCTGCTAAAGCAAGCACATGAAAGGTCATGTGATGAAAGATTCTCTGTTAATGACAAGCATGTGCTGGTCTGCCTTCCACTGGGTAGCTGAGCTGCAATTGTTGGGATGCCATAGAGAGAAATGCACCAAGAAAACTTCTGGTGGTACACTGCACTTCGTTGCTGCTTCCAACGACTTGAGCTGATTGGATGCTAGTACTGAGGCAAGGCACATGGAGGACACATGATGTTTGGAGGGTATAGATAGGACTCCACGGAGTGACAGAGACAAAGCTAGCTGTGCAACACTTGTGTGTCTCGAGTCTTCGCTGATCTTTGCTACCCTGAGAGAGACAAAGCTGAGAACTTCTGCTGGTGTCCCTCTTGGTCCCTACTGCTGGCTCAGCCTGGCTGAGGCCTGGCTGTCTCCGCTAGGTCCTGTCACTAACCTGACTCTACCGAATTGGACTGCTGGTATATCCATGAAGTGCTTCGGAGTGGATTGAACTGCCACTGCCTGCTCACCTGTGAGCTGAGCTGACGATTTCCAGACAACACAGATGGGAGTTGCTTCAAAGAACCTTTCTAAACAGGTCCACTTCCCCCATATCCCTTTTTTTCTATTACCTCTGGTGGGTGGTCAGCTACAAGGGAGGTTAAAGCATTTAAGAACCATCATTAAAAATAGGATTTAAAAAGTTAAAATTACAGTCTCCCATCTTTGCTCTGTTTATATTGTCCAAATTGCAACCTTGAGTCAGGACCTAGAAAGAGTTAAGGATGACAGCATATGTAAAATGCATAAGCCTAAGGTGTTTGTAAGTTAACAAAATCATCTATTTCAAGATGGCTCTTCCTCAGACGTTAGCTACAGCTGACCGAATGCTATCTTAGCAGAGACTTGACGTTTCCTCAGTCTTTGAGACTTTGTTCAGTCTGTGGAATGATTTCTCACTAGGAAGAAATATCATTTCTATGTCTTCTTTAATTATGGTTCTCATTGTTGTTACTCTAGAAGCCTCATAGAACTGCTACTACAATGGAACGCAGGGTTTGGAGTACCCTAATTCTCTGTCCTGGGCCATGGCCCCTCATATTGGCTCCATTATCAACAATCTCTTATTGTTTTTGAGGCGAGAGCTGGAGTTTTGCATTGACAACCACATTGACCATAGATGAGCAACGGAGACATCAGTAAGTATAAACACATGTCCAAAATTATAGTAAAATGGGACTTTGGGTCCACACAGTCTGCTCTAAGCTTATTACTCTCTAAATTTTATTGAATAGACATTGACTAATGTCATCAAGGCAGAACACAGGAACATTAAAAATGAAGATCATAAATTGTTCTAGCATTTGGAAACATAGACCAGGTCCTAGATTCTATAACAAACAAAAATGATTGACAGAAAAAGACAATGACTTTGACCTATAAGAGCTGATATATGTCAGAACAAGTTGAGTGACACTGGGTTGTCTTGGTGGTGGGGGTGGTGTTGGTATTTATGTGTGTATGAATGAGAAAGATATGGTCTATTTTTTCCCCCAGATTTATTTCTCTACAGCTTCAGCTTCTCCTTTATAATAGATCTAAAACTGTGCATAAAATATATTTGATAGCGAAAGAATAAAACTGCTACATCTTCAATTCTGAATGGCTACTCTACAGGTGTGTGTGTGTGTGTGTGTGTGTGTGTGTGTGTGTGTGTGTGTGTGTTTGGGTTTCCTCAAATTAAAAAATAGTTTAAAAGAAGATGCAAAGTCCTATAAGTAAAAAATAACAATTGACATATCAAACCACCTTATATTTGCTGGGAGCTCTTTTCTGTACGCTTTCTTCAGGCTGTACAAACTTTCTTGCATGTATATTTATAAAGAATGAGTATGTGCCTCCTCCTTGGAACCAATTTTATTTATTTATTTATTTATTTATTTATTTATTTATTTATTTATTTTGCTCTTGTGAGTGTCTTCTCATCCTTTAACACTTTCCTTAGAATCATGTTTATTTACCCTCTGAGCCTATTTTTTTGGTAGTTCTCCTCACAATTAGGCTAGGCTAAGTATTTAAGCTCAGATTCATGTCCAGTGGTCCTGGGTTAGTACCCTATGTGCCTCTGCCATTTACTTGATGAGAATAAATTATCTGAAGGTAGAAATTGGTAAGACTGGACCCAAATGAGGGTCTAAGAGAAGAAACATTGAAGTCTAAGTCTGAGGAGAACAATGTATTTGGGTAAACAGCACCAAGAGGCCTGGGAGACTTCAAAGAGATTTTTCTTAATGGGGTGGCATTATGGTAGAAGTCTTTACTGAGAGAGAATTCAGCTCTTGGTAATATCAGACATAGCCAGGGTCCAGCAACTCCTTTGGGGTCCATTGTGTTCAGGACTTGTATATTAATACATCAGTGCTGTACCCAACTCTCAGAGTGTATTCCTTCTGCAGAAAAACTGACTTACATAACTTGTGAAGTTTAGTGTTGCTAATATTTCTTCCCAGGAGGAGCTACAACAACTTCTATCCCTCCTCTGAAGGTCCCAATGGCAAACAGAGACACTCTGGAGAACCAATCAGTTTATTGGGCTTCCTTATAGAGCATAGATGATGGATTTCCTACAAGAAGTTACCGCAGTTGGAGCCCATCCCCTAGTCTTTTCCAGTCCCTTCTCTGATGCCATGTGCCATTTAGGGGGAGTTGCATACAATAGGCAGTATGGAGCAGTTAGATATGCAAGTGAGGGTCTTTCCACCCTCCATAATCCTCCATGAGTGGACATTAATAGTCAAAAAGTCCAGCTATGGTAGACCTTTTGCAAGGGCAGACAGTTGGACTCCCCAAGCTGATTGTCGTATGTACAACACTTGGTGTCAAATGAAAAACTAGGATCCCTCATTTAAAGAATCCTAACATCAGAGGCTGGAGCAATGCCTCAGTGGTTAAAAGCATTGCCACTCTTACAGAGGACGCAAGGTTGATTCTCAGCACTCACATGGTGGCTCCAACTGTCTGGAAGTCCATTTTCCAGGACATCTGATCTCACCAGGCATTCACACCGAGCATATACATATCTGAAGGCAAACATTCATGCACATAGAAGGGAGTAACTATTTTTTAAAAAAAAACTGGAATCATGGCAACAGAGTATTAACTCAAGCTTCTAGCCTTTATAAACAGAGCCCATGAGCCTGCAGAGGCCATGTTCCTGTAAGCCCTACCCTACTCGAAGTCTTCATTAAAAAAAAAAAGTCTGTTTCTGCTGGAGAGCTGGCTATTTTACAATTGATAATTGGGTTCTGCCTGTGGGGTCCATAAAGGAGAAGACCTGTGATATGCCGAAAATTTTGTTGGAGAACTTGACTTAAAATATGAATGTCACAAGCGGCTGTCAGAGCATGCCAAAAAGCATGTAATGAAGTTACGTGAGCAGTTAATCATCCCCGAGCAGCCGCGGCTACCATTTCTCTGTCTGCGTATGCTTGCAGATAACTTCACATCGAAAGGGATCTCCCTTGGGGCCACAGAGTTAAATTTAAAGGTTGGAAAGGAAGTAACTGACCAGCATAATTTTAAGGGACTAGATGAGAATCAGGAGGGAGCTGCTTGGCAACATGTGGCTTCGTGGGGTGGAGAGCAGCACCTAGGAAACTGTGAAAATGGAAACGGGTAGGCCACTTAAAACTTACGATAGACCAAGGGATCAAAACAAATCTTGAAATCCTAATGATGTGGCTAGGATGATTGGTCAGTGGGGTGTGTGGGTGCTGGGGAACAGGGTTGTGAGAACCATGATCAGTAAACCTGGAAGTTCCTCAATTGGTGACTTATGGGAAAAAAATGGAATTTCTTCCTCGTTAGTTTGTATTATATAAAGCAAATTATACCAGCAATAAGTAGTAAAGAACTGGCCAGTTTGCTACAGCAAACGATATGACTGTATTATTGAACGTAGCACTTTCTCTCTGTCAGTTGCTATTATGAAGCACAGAGAGATTCTTGGATGAAGAATGGTATAGAACCACCCAGTATTGAAATTCTGATTGCAGGTCAGATGATCACAAATGAAGAAGACATAAATTCTATTCAGGAATGTATGTGTGTGTGTGAGAAGGCCACTATGTGTATTTATTAATATGGGAAAAATTGATTGTTTCTTGGTTCAAAAGAGTATGCTGGTCGCCGCTGGGAGAATAGCAAACGTACACATTAGTTCTGTATAATGTATTTTTATGGCTGCTATTATAGGACCAGTCAGGGCCAATGAAGGTCAGAGGACTGGCTAACAGCTGTTCTTCAAGTTGGAATTTTGTCTGCCTCCTGCTGGCAACCTGAGCGGAAGTGGTTAGAATTCTAATCAATGTACCAGAAGGATGTGAAATCTGTTTAGTGTCCCTGGGCTGCTGGTCACTAGGGAAGGCTCCAAAGGAAAACATCTATAGACTCCTGCAATCTGGACTTTGAAAGACCCTGGAAAGAAACCATAGCCAACCCAGAATGTGACATGTGCACAAGGAAAATTTGCCTCTTAAGAAATGGATGTTTACATAATATTCTGCCTCTCTTCTCTTGACATAGGTATAAGTAAGTGTTAGGGGGTTGGGGGATAAGAGAGAGCATGTGTGTGTGTGTGTGTTTGTGAGAGAGAATGTGTGTGTAGTATGTGTGTGTGTGTGTGTATGTGTGTGTGTGTATGTGTGTGTTTATTCAGGTGTGAGTGTTCAATGTTAGCAGTAGGGTTTGGATAGGAACTACTCTACCTACCTTCCTTGGCCTAAGGAATTGGCCTAAGAAAAACAAAACTTGACATATTCATTTCATTTTTAAAAGAAAGGGAAGCAAAGAAATGAGCACTTGACACCGAATATGGATAAGAAAACAAACTGGCATTTGTAGAGCCAGGACTCTGACAACTGTCAGCGGCTCAGATAAGGCACAGATAATCTGGATTTACAGAAGGATTACACCAATTGCTGCAGGGGTACAGGGTTACATATGTCGGCTCACACGTGGCGCCCTAACCTTCACATTTGAGTGAAAAGCTCATTTATGGCTAAGCCCTGCTCGTTTCTGCATCGGGATCCATAGTCGTTGTGATAGAGAATGGCTTCTGGGTTCACACTGATGGAATCATAATCCAGCATATATGGTAGCAGACGCAGGTAGCCGGCAGCCGGTTTGCAAAAGATTATTTTTTAGGCTTGGCATCTTTGTACAGTGGGCTGGCCTTTAGGTGCCCTCTAGGATGGATAAAGATTAAAAACAAGAATTAGAAATTTAACCCTGCTGCAGGCTGATCCTCAAACTGAAAATGGAGGAGACCATAAAAAAAAGAAAGTCTGTAGAGAAATAAGGTAACTGAACGTGAAGGGCGCCAGCAAGGCAGCTAATGGTGCAGATCGGCAGCAAAACATGGCTGTCTTTCTCAGCCCTCTGCTCTGGGACTTCCATTTCCATGTTCTTTACAGGAATGGGGAGAAAAAAATACCACAGAGTGTGAGAAAAGCAAAGAGTAAAAGAGAAGTCAGAAAATAAAATGTGGCTGACGCTCAGTTTGCACTTTCTATAGCCATGGAAAACACATAGCTGAGGAGGGGAAATCACTGGGTGAATGTTCGTTCTCCTCCAAAATTCAATAGGCCTTATAGGATTGACCAATCGATGACTGATCGATTGATTGATTTGAAACTAGATTAGTTTCTCTGAAACCAAGAGCAGTCTGGAGCTAGCAATGTTCAGACTGGCGCTGAGCACACAGAACTCCTCTTGCATCAGCTGCTGAGTACTGGGCTTATGGAAATACAACATCATAAAGTTTTGTAAAATACTGGAAATGAAGCACTAATTAGATTTCGCCCAAATTTTCCAAATTTGTACAAATTTTATTTTCTGAGAGGAGCCTCCTTCTCTCCTATCTTCTATTTTCTCTCCCTCTTACATGTCACCCCTCAAAGGCCTGTGTATTATAAAGACTTAGTTTCTAGTTTGGCGCTGTTAGAAGATGATGAAAATAAGAGACGAATGAGAGATTTTCTGGTCATTGAGGCAGTTCCAACCCCTTCTTCCTTCACTTGCATAATTCATCAATGGGATGAGTGGCTATGCTCTACACAGACTTACACCATGGCGTGCTGTATTCCACAGGCCCAAGGTAAGTGGAACATTTTATCTATCTATCTATCTATCTATCTATCTATCTATCTATCTATCTATCTATCTATGGATCTTGGGGGAAAATAATATGTATTTAATATTAATATATTATCCAATATAATTAATATTAATTATTAACATAATCATACAATATAATCAACCTTAGTTATCATTAATCAAAATGTTATAATTATAAAACATAATTATAATAAAATATAATTGATTTATGGTGCTAATGTTAATATAATATAATTAATAATATATTGAATACTTATCATATGCATTGTGCAGTATATTATATAATATAATTAATATTTATATAAGTAGTAGTAAGTAATAATTAACACCATAACTTAGTGTGAATAAACACCAAATGGACATTTATTACTTTACTTTGTGTCAAGGCCTCAAGTTATCACAAAGATTGCTGGAATGTGAGATGTTCATTTATAAATGTTTATGTCATTTATATTTACCCAATTTCCTCATTTTTGATCATTAAATTTGAATTGCTTGTGGTAAACAACTAGGCATTTGAGATAGGAAAAGGTATTTTAATGAAGTCTAAAGATCTTGAGAAAGCAATTAGAGATTAGATATAGGATACTCTGAAAATAAGGAACTCTGGCATGAATGCCAAAGGAAAGAACAGAATAGGACAGAAGATACAGATTCGAACCTTGGTCTTTCATCCTGATACTCGTATTTCTTTTGGCCAATGGCTCCCTCAGCTCACCCGTTCTGTCTACCTTGAACATTGTGTCTGCCTTAAAGAAGTTGTTCACAGGACTGGACAGAAGAATCCTTAGGACTCAGTTGCTACTCAGTAATTTCCCCTGAGGAGAAATCAAAAGAACTCTGCTAGATGGTAAAAATGAATTTCACATAGAAGGTGTGCTGGTTTGATTCTTACATACCACTGTTTCAATTTTAGTATGTTGTTGCTGTAAAAAAAAGAAATCCCATGATCAAGGCAACTTGCAGGAGGAAAGGATTTATTTAGCTTATACTTCTAGGTGTAAATAGTAGGTATCACTGAGGGGCCATGGCAGAAACACAAGCAGAAACTATGAAGGACAACTTCCTGCTGGCTTAGTCACAGGCTTTTGTTGGCTTTCTTAGACAGCCCAAGACTACCTGCCCAGGAAAAGGTGCCATCCACAATGGCCTAGGCCCTCCTTTACCAATTAGCAATCAAGACAGTCTCCCACAGACACAACCACAGGCACAGCACAGAATGCTGCTCCAGGCAATTCTTCAATTAACACCTCTCTTCTTAGATGAGTCTAGGCTGTGTTAAGTTGTCAGTTCAAGTTAACTAGGTGAATCCCCTTAAGACCAATGTGATAATAGTTTGGGCACCAGTCTATGGCACTACTGGGAGGTGGGAGGAAGGAAGTTAGGCCATTGCAGAGCATGCTCTTAATGGGAATGTTAGGTCCCCACTCCGACCCTGGCTGCCATACTGAGAATGAGTTTTTGCTCATTATCATGTGCTTAAGTTGTAATGCCATGCTTCCCCCCAACCCCCAAGGCCCCAAAGCAATTGCAGTCACATGATCGTAGACTAACATTTCTGAAACCATACGCTAAATAAACAGCTCCTCGTTACAAATTGATTGTTTCAGGCATTTATCACAGAAGCGGAGTTGACAGAGGAGTGGAAAATTATGATCCAGGAAGTTTACAGCTGCATTACAAAAATTTGGTTGGAGAATCTGAGAACTGAAGCTTAGAATGCTTTTAAATAATTTACCAGCTGTAACTTATTTCTAAATGACTGAAACAACAAAATCACCTTGGTGCTTGCATTCAAACCCGTGTGGCATTTCCTCAACTTCCTGTAGAAGGGCAGGCATAGCCAGGCAAAGCGAAAGAGGAAGGGGAGTTTTCTAGATCTGTGGTCTCAAAAGCACAGAACCAGAAAGAATTGAGCCTTAGGCACGATGAGACAGGGAGCTGAATTGCTTTGAGTAGACCTGCACTAAAACATCTAGCTTGTCTGTGAACCTTAAGGAACCTGGGAGACAATGAGTCACCACAGCCTATTTAGTATGCATAGAAAACTTGGAACAAAATCAATTCGGCAGTGGAGAGTGGCCAGTTACCTGGAGAATGGGGAAGTGAAGACTGTTTCTTATTCAAATGGCAGCTGATGTTATTCTCCAGAAGCCAAGTGCAGGCAAGGAGAGAGGCAATTAAATTTTTCTCTGCCCTCTGGAGATCTCAGCAAAGCCTTTGGCTAATGTATTCCTATAATTTGCTGAGACGATTGTTCATATGCTTCATTTATAACTGACCATATACATCATCGCTCCCAGAGATGGTATTGCCTAAAGCTCACACATATGCACGGGCAGAAGGGCCTGCAGCAGACTGCACATGCAGACATAGTCCATGAACACCACATACCGTAGGTATACCAGTACTCTGATTTTGCAAGACGGGAGAGGCATGCCGAGCACACACAGAATAAAAGCAAAAAAGAAACTCTTTCCCCTTTTCCCAAACCATACTACTTTGCTCCTTGTGATTTCCCTATCCTCAGTGAGCTTGGTGAGATGGGGACCATCTAGGTTTTCTTTCTTGATATATTGCTTTATATAAGACTGGTGCCTGATCTTGATGGCTGGTTTACATACTCTCATACCGAAAGTATGGAGAGAGAAGTTCAACCAACATCACCCACCATTGTTTTTAATCACTAAGTAACAGTGCTGGCTCTGTCCTGGGTCATACATTCAGGCTTGTACCTACACTGCCTCTACTGAGGGTAGAATACCTTAGTCAGGGAAAACCTGTTCATGCCCTTGGTCCCCAGCACTCTGAACAAGGCCCAGCACCTTCACACAACCTGCCCCATCACTCTGACATCTTTCTGTTCTGTGAAGTCAGTAGACATGCTTGACCCTGTAGTTTCATGCCTGAAGCTCCCCTTGCCTGGTTTTCTTCCGTCTGCTCAGACCTCACCTCCTCATGTCAACCTGACCATTTTATTTGCTACAAAACTGCCTGTTCTCTGCTAACACTTCTGGTAACCTTCATCTAGTCTGAACGTACCTTTTCCCCATAATTATTATCTAATTTACTGCATAAGCTAATTGTTTGTTATCTTTGTTGACTGTCTCTGTGTAAGGTCCATTAGAGCAGAAGTCTTTTTTATTGGATGACGTAGCCTGTGCATAGGTAGTTTGTGGCATGTAATAGGTGCTCAGTAAATATTACCGAAATAGGTCAAGGTACCTAACTTTGTGTTGGGCATATTTCAAAGAACATGGACTGATTTAAATGTGCCAGTGGACAGCAGATTGTACTATTTTCATTTTCCAGTTGAAATTAAGGCTGAGGTTAACATCACAATCAAGAGAACTTCACTACTAAGGAGTGGACCCAGAATGCAAATCTGTGTTTTTCTACTCCATACCATATTCCCTCCTATATGGCTCCAATGGAAGCCCAAGACTAAAGGGACAACACTCTTGAAAGGGGAAGAGTATTTCTTGCTTGCTCTATTGCAGGATAATCTAAATGCTCTCAGGTCTTGCTACTACAAAGTGATTTTAGTAATGCTTTCAGAGTCTGAAACTATGACGAGGGATGAATATGCTAATAACTGTAAATAGAAATTCCATTTACTAAGCATATTAGTGAGTCTCTAGGTTCAACAGGTATTAAAATATGCTAATGCGGTTACTGAAGAAATTGTTGACCCCCAAAGCATTCAATTTGGAGAGGCAAACCTATTATCTCAACTCAAAGTTATTTGCTATTGCCCTGGTTTCTTTTTGATATGTTGATGGCTTAAAAATGCAAACCTTTCATTTATTAATTTCAGCTTGTTAGATTTGAAAAGAAAATGGCATATTAATTTTAATTGTGTGAATTAAAATGAGACACCCATATATAACATGAATAGCACTGTATGTTTCTAATTAGGCAAGTGTCTAGAAAAAGCCACTAATATTAACATAAAGCACATGAACAAATAAGAGAATATTGTGGGTTTTAAGCTTCATTTAATATCATAAAATAGTAGATGTGTTCACAAACATAGTCATATAGTCATTTAGGAACATGTAAAAGATAGGAAATCCAGATAACTGTTTTTTTTTTTATTCTACTCAGATTATAGAGCAATATATTTAATTTTCCTCTTATTATATACTTTACACTCTGAGTTACATTTTATTGTCCTTTCTAAAATATAACACTAACACTGCTAAAAAGAAAAATCATTACATTAAAAGTTGTGTGGACTTCCAAATCTTATTTTCCCCTCAAGACAGCTTTGCAAGGTTTACTCATGCTGTAGTGTTTAATGGCAGTTCATCTAGTTTGCTGTTAGCACCCACTGTATGAATATATCATTATTCATTTATCTCTGATAGGCATGTAGTTATTTTTAACACGGAGCACTTTAAATATAGTCTGTAGATAGTCTGTATTATCTTGTTTGGCATATATTTGTTTGCATTTTACTGTGTGCATACTCTGGAGCTAAATTTCTAGGTCATAGTTATAATTGTGATTTGTTTTATTCGATGATACCTGTGCATCAGAAGCAACCCTTGAGTCGAGCAAGCATTGAGCTGTTTACTTAGGTAGTGATTCCAGGAAGCAGTGGCTGTAAAGATAGAGACTACGAATGATGCTTTAATGCCTTATCAAACAAACTGTCACTGTGGTAACCAAAGCTTAATAGCATATTCTGAGTTAGCCAATCAAGGGTGGATTTGGGTATTTTCCTACCATATCTGATATTTCTTGAGGAGTACTTTGGTCCAACACAAATTGTGGGGACAGGAGTGGAAGACGCTAAATCTCTGGCTTGCCTCTGTGCCGAGGGCTTCACTACTGACCGAGCTAAACATACTTGGTTAAAGGCGTAGCAGTGAGGAGAACAGGTTAAAGTTAAATGCCAAGGAGACAATGGCTAACTGCATCAGCTATGACAGCTGAGATCAAGAAACAAAGAAAGAAGCCCTCCATTGCAAAAGTAGGAGGTACATCAAAGCTGAGACAATCACGAGGAGGTTAAACCTCTGCCCACATGTGTTTGAGATTAGACATAGGCTCTAGGAGCTGAGAATCAAACACAGGGGCTTGGCCCATGTGAGGCTGGAAATGAATCCCTGTATAAAACAAGGTTTATAAACCTTTGTCCACCAGTATGGGGCAGGAAAATAGGGAGAAAGACAGCTTGATGTTTGTCCAGGAGAGCAAGGAAGGGAGTGGGGCACTTATCACCTGTCAACTGTACTAGCCTGTGCCTCCACGTAGATGAGGCTGGATCAATACTCTAATTCAAAGCATTAGCATCAGAAATTGGTACAGGATCAATAGTACTTCTTGGGTCTCCGATAGAAGTAGTCTGAAATCACTCTCATATTACTAAGCAGACTCTTATTACTGGCATCTGAAACTCAATGCCAGCAGCAAACATTGGAAGTACAGGACATAGGCCAAGTGATCCCAGCTGAGGGGTGGAATGTTGGGAGAGTTCCTGATGAGCTCCATCAATCATTACTAGACGCAATATGCTAGGTGACGCTAATTCCTCAAGTTTTTCTGTCTGTCCAATGTACATGTAAAGCAAGGCATGGCACCTGATGTAGCCTTCAAACAGGGAGCTGTGGGAGATCTCTGTAGAAACTGACAGGCCTGAGTGTAAGGGAGCAGCGGCTGCTGAGCAGGCACAAGCAGAGCACCTGATCTGTCTCTTACACTACTGAATAGTTTGCTTTCCAGACAAGCCGGATCATTTCCCCCTCACTTCCTATTTTTTCCAACAATTAGTATGCTCCCCACCTTTTATTTAAGATATGCTAGTGAGTGGTAGTGAGTCATATACTACTGTGCCTTTGTTCTGTGGTTTCGTGATGATGACTAGAAAGAACAGGAGCTTCTCATGTGAGGAGGAGCGATTGAACAGTTACTATTATGAAGGCGAAATTAAGTCCCTACCGACCTGTCTTGTTGAGTTGAAACTATTTCTTGTTTTCTGGATATTATGTTTCCTCAGCCATGTCAGTCACAAACATCTTCACCTTAGTGGCTTTTCCTTTTACAATCTCAATGATATCTCTTGATAAGTTTATCTTTAATTAGTTTATGTAATTGGTCAATTATTTCCTCTGTGATTGGAAGATTTTTGTTTAAAAACTATTTGCTTATTCAAAACAATGGATAGGGTTTGGGAATTTAGTTTAATGGCAGAGTGCTTGAAATATTTAATTTCTTTTTCCTCCAAAAGCATGAGGATACATCTTAGATACTGTAGTAAATTTAAAATTAAAAAAATTTCTACTTGTTCTTGTTCGAAGAACTAACATGTTTTGAGTTGGCTCCTTGTGTCTCAGTGGTATTTTGCACAGCACATTTTGTTAACATGTGTTTTAGCTGGCACTGGTACGCACTTTCAATACGATCGCTAAGTCCCTCATGATAACATCGGACGTCCTGATTCTGCTGTCTTCTGAGTCACGCAAGATTAAATTAAATTAAAGATTATCAGTTTCAACTCATCACACAGGTAATCTGTGACTAGTATTTATGAGAATTAGCTTTCAAATATTCCTGTGGGCTTGTCTCTCATCTGCCTCAGGTGGTACATCTATGAGGAAGCACTTCTGCTCTACGACCAGGTGAGTAGGTCTCAAGGAGGAAAGTTCTTGTTTTTTCTCCATGCACTCCTGAACATCTATGATGAAAGGGGATAATTTCCAGTTGGCTTAGCCAACACTTATGGTAGGCTATCCAGTTTTTACTTAAAAATATCTGTTAACAAGATGCCTGGAGTCTGAAACATATGAATCACCTAATCTTGAATTACTTGCTTTTGAGCTCTTATACAAAACTCATTTAAGCCCAAGAATTAAAAAGAATTGTGGAGGGAACTAATTGCTCATTTCTAGCTGCATAATGTAATTACTTTAGGATTGTAAACACACACACACACACACACACACACACACACACACACACACACACATCTCACATCGTCCCTGGATCAATTGATTAGTGAGGCTCATGGTCTAACAGTTATGTTATAATGCCTTTTGATCAGCGTAAAACTGCATGTTGATAGTCTATTAGTTTAACTCCTGTAGAAGTATTTTTACAGAGATATCAGGTAATGTGTATCATCTTTTATTAAATATGAATTTAAGAGTATAAATATGAACAGCAGTTTATGTCATCTATAATTTAAGGCAATATTGTCTATAATATAGTTCATTATCCCTGATGCAAAGGACAATTTGTAGTCACATAAACCCCTCACATGGCTTCACCTACCACTCTTATCTGAGTGGCAATGTTGCTTGCCCTGCCAAGGCTTTTCTTCTGAGCCAACGGCACAGCCCTGCCTAGTTATGCCACAAATAGTTCAAGCCTAATGCGCAAAGTTGATGATCACCATTAATATGTGTTATTTATGTTACCAGGAAAATATTTGCTCCTTCTTTGAGTTCATAGTCTCATTGATAAAAAATTAAAAAATGGACTCTGAAAGAATGTTCACAACCATTTTATTAGATGTTGGATAAAACCAACAGAGAAGGCAATCTGTCAATCTTGGTAGCTGCTATGAGGAAGGAGAGAGAGATGAGAGCCATGCCTTCTGAGTTAGGGTCCAAGAAAGCTTAGTTCCCCAATTGAGGTAAGCAGGAAGCTGCATAGCTGAAGGGTTATCTTAAGAGAAAGACTGAGAAAGCCTAGAGTGTAACCTAGGCTTTTTTCCACCAAGAAAAGCCAAGGGCCAGTTCCAAAACTCAGTATGGGAGGGGACAGGAGTTTCAGGAAGACCCTTGCCTGTGATAGTGCTCACCCAGGAGAGGAGAGACATTATAAAAAGCTGGAGCTACCTTCTGGGATGCCTGGCATCTGGCCAGGACAGAAACAGACATTTCTAGCTTCTGATCAAGAACAGGGATTAGAGCTGTTTGCTTTCAGGGCCCCAGCACCTAAAATTGGCCTAGCATCCCCATCACTTGCTCCCATAGGTTACCTACCAGCCTTTGAGTCACTCAGCAAATATCATCTACAATAACTTCAGGGAGAAGCTTGGATCATCAACACTTTCCACGTTTCCTCCAATCAGATCTCTAAGTTTGCTTCTCTAATGGCACTCACACCCTGCCCATTTCAGTGTCTGTTTCTGTCTCACGAGTTCATTTTTCACATGGATTCCTACAAAAGACCAAGACTATATTTCTTGGTTCTACTCTTCTCTAGTTTATCTCCATAACACTTATAAAACCAACTTTCATCAGCAAAACACTGCTTGTTGCTATCATGACACTCCGATGGCTCCTCTAGGGACTTTAGAGTAAGGTAAAGCTTTTTGGATTAAATTTAAATCTTTTTAAAAATCAATGAACTGTCTATCTCCATATCCTCATCTCACACCTTACTTCTTCCATGTTCCAGAATGGTCAGCATCCTCAAACACATGCTGTCTTTCCTGGGCTTTTCTGTTTCCACTATTTGCTTAAAATCATCCAATTGGCTGCCTTCCTCTTTGGAAACCATTCCTTTCTTAAAGCCTCTGGCTCCCCTAGGCTAGTATATTATGTACCTTTCATCCCCTAAAGCACCAGAATTTACTATCACATTATATCCACAGAATTTATCTATCTCATTACATCCCCAATGTCCAATGATACACTTGTCTTTGCTTTTAAGGCAACTTCAAGAAGAAAGTATTTAATAGTGGCTTACAGTTCCAGAGGGTGAAGCCATGACAATCTTTGTGGGGAGCATGGCAGCTGGCAGGCAGGCATGGTGCTGGAGAATTAGCTGATAACTGTCATTTGACCTAAAGGTAGGGGTAGAAGAGAGAGGGGAGGGAGAGGAGAAGGGAGAAGGGGAGGGGAGGGAGAGGGACAGAGGGGGAGAGGGAGAGAGAGAAAGAGAGTGAGCAAGAATGAGAGAAAGAATGAGAGAGAGAAAGCTAGGGAGGGAGGGAGAGGGAAAAGGAAGGAAGGGGAGGGGGAGAGAGAGAGAAAGAGAGAGAGAGAGAGACAGAGACAGAGACAGATAGAGAGAGACAGAGACAGAGACAGAGACAGACAGAGAGAATGAATATTGAATGGCATGGGCTTTCGACACCTTTCCAAATAGTTTCACCAATTGTGAACCATGCACTCACATGTATGAGTCAACTGTAGCCATTCTCAGTTAAAACAGCAGAGTAGGAAATAAGAGGAGAGATAACTAACAAAAAGTCATATGGAAACATTACTGTAGAATCTTCATAAAATATACTTATACACAGATGGAAAGAGTTTAAATGGGGTTACTTTATAACAGGACAACAAAGATTCTACTAGACAGCAGAGGCTATTGAATAACATATATACTGCAAGGAGTGAGTTACCTCTTTTGGAGGTGATGGCTAGTGATACCATAGGGGAATAGTTACCCAGATTTTTGGTTACCTTCTGGAACTTGGTATACTTGAGTCATAGGACATGGAAAAAATCAAGTGGGGGCTTTATTCCAGATGGCTAGCTTTCATAGTGCTATGCACAATCCCAGAAAAGTAACCACCATTCTCACTAGGCTGTAAACCCCAAAATCTAAAGTACATGCCCAATGGAGCAACCGTAATATGAATGTCTTGGAGAAACTAACCACTTTTTGATTAGCTTTACGGCCTACTCTGCAAGATGAAACCCACACTTGGCACTGTTGCTGGGGTCAAGAACCTGTGACTAAACGAATCACAGGCCCTAAGAGAGCACCTACTACTATTGTTCTGCTAAATTAGCATAGTATTAAACAAACCCTAATGACATCATTATATGTAGACTAGGGCATCTCTCAAACCTCATTGAAGATACTTCTTCCTTTCATGGTTGATGATTACCGTACAACTAGCCAAGGTACAAAGAATAAGAACTGGAATGATTAGTTCTAAACAGGCCAACATCTGTACCACAACTCCTCCTCCCAAAGCTCAATGCTCAAGTATCATTGCAGAAGAGGAGGCAGAAAGACTGTAGGAGGCAGAGGCTACAGGAAAGCAGCATCCTCTGTACACAGCAGGACAGCTGCACATCTGTACTCACAGCCAGTGTGACAGCATGCACAGGGCCTGTGCATGCCCAAGCAAATTCAAAACCCCATTATAAAAGGGGCATAGAGTTAATTGCTAGCTGAGGAACTATTGCAACTGACAACTGTTATGAAAATAAGAGTTGGTTCTCCTTAAGGGTTTAGCCTGGGTGGGTTGACCATGCTTTAGTGGAGGGCCAGGAATCAAACCATGTATGGACAGCATAAGTTAGATTTGATGTATGTGTGTGTGTATACATATGTAAATATAAAATATATATTTAATTTTTATTGGTTATTTTATTTACAATTCAAATGTTATCCCCCTTCCTGGTTCCTATTCAAAAATTCTGCATTCTAACTCCCCTCTCCCTACCTCCATGAGGGTGCTTGCCCACCCACCCATCCACCCCTGCCTCACCACTGTAGCATTCCCCTATGCTGGAGCATCAAGCCTTCATAGGACCAAGGACTTCTCCCATTGATGGCAGACAATGCCATCCTCTGCAACACGTGCAGCTGGAGCCATGGGTCCCTCCATGTGCATTCTTTAGTTGGTGGTTTAGTCTCTGGGAGCTCTGGGGGATCTGGTTGATTGATATTGTTGTTTTTCCTATGGGATTGCAAACCCCTTCAGTTCCTTCAGTTCTTCCCCTAACTCCTCCATTGGGGTCCCTATGCTCAGTCCAATGGTGGATGCAAGCATCTGCATCTGTATCTGTAAGGCTCTGACAGAGCCTCTCAGGAGACATCCCTATCAGGCTCCTGTCAGCAAGCACTTCTGGGCATCAGCAAGTGTCTGGGTTTGGTGTCTGTATATTGGATGGATCCCAAGTGTGGCAGTCTCTGGATGGCCTTTCCTTCAGTCTCTGCTCTACTCTTTGTAATAGGAGTAATTCTGGGTTAAAATTTTATGAAGGGTGGGTGGCACCATCCATCAACTGGGGACTGTGCCTAATTCCTGGATATGTTCTCTGTAAGGTTCTCTCTCCCCTTTGTTGAGTATTTCAGCTAATTTCATCCCCACTGGGTCCTGGGAACCTCTTGCTTTTCTGGCAGCTGGAACTTTATGGTGGCTACCCCTAATTCCCCATTCCCCCATTGCTACACACCTCTGCTCAATTTCCTGACCCTCTGTACCTCTTGCCTGTTTCCTCCCATACCTGATCCTGCCTCCCTTTTTCCTCTCCCCCTCTTTCTTCCTCCCAAGTCCCTCCTACCCTCTACCTCCCGTGATTATTTTGTTCCCCCTTCTAAACAGGACCGAGGCACCCACACTTTGGTCTTCCTTTTTCTTAAGCTTCATGTGGTCTGTGGATTGTATCATGGGTATTCCAAGCTTTTTTCTTAATACCCACTTATCAGTGAGTTCATACCATGTGTGTTCTTTTGTAACTGGGTTATCTCACTCAGGATGATATTTTCTAGTTCCATCCATTTGCCTATGAATTTCATAAAGTCATTGTTTTTGATAGCTGAGTAATATTCCATTGTGTAGATGTACTGCATTTTCTGTATCCATTCCTCTGTTGAAGGGCATCTGGGTTCTTTCCAGCTTCTGGCTATTATAAATAAGGCTGCTATGAACATAGTGGAGCACATGTCTTTTTTATATGTTGGGGCATCTTTTGGGTATATGCCCAGGAGAGGTATAGCTGGATTCTCAGGTAGTTCAATGTCCAATTTTCTGAGGAACCTCCAGACTGATTTCCAGAATGGTTGTACCAGTCTGCAATCCCACCAACAATGGAGGAGTATTGCTCTTTCTCCACATTCTTGCTAGCATCAGTTGTCACCTGAGTTTTTGGACTTAGCCATGCTGATTGGTGTAGGGTATGATCTCAGGCTCATTTTGATTTGCATTTCTCTGATGACTAAGGTTGTTGAATATTTCTTTAGGTATTTATCGACCATTCAAGATTCCTCAGTTGAGAATTCTTTAACTCTGTATCCCATTTTTTAATAGGGTTATTTGATTCTCTGGAGTCTAACTTCTTGATTTCTTTGTATATTTAAGATATTAGCCCTCTATCAGATGTAAGATAGGTAAAGATCTTTACCCAATCTGTGGGTTGCCATTTTGTCCCAATGACAATGTCCTTTTGTTTCATTAAATAATAAAAATGGGGCACCGTCCCACACTATGCAGGGCACTGTTGGGCCACATGTCACCGGTGGGCTGTTATGATCTTGGTGGACTTTTTGGCCTGGAGCTCCCAAAAATCTCTTCACCCAATTAGCTAAGTTCTCACGGTGGGATGCTACCATGCCAGCCCCACGCATCCAAATTCTGAGGCTTGCTGGGGTGCCTGGCCACTTTCTCTGGAACTCAGTTGAGTTGTCATGTAAAGGAAAACACCACACAAACTTAGTTTAGAATCCACAAGTAACTCAATCTCACCGGGCACAACTACTAATATCCTAATTAGTAAGCCATACTAAATTAAATCCACAGGTAGCAGATACTGGCCTCTAATCTTTATATCCCCTACTCCAGTTGCCCCCCCCCAAAAAAACAAACCCAGTAAGTCCCTTTTCTCCTACTTTCTTCCCCCCTTTGACCTGGAAATCCCGCCTACTCCTTGCCAAGTAATTGGTCCCCTGAAATCTTTATTCATTAGGGGAAGGTCCTTGCCACATCCTTTGCCTTACAGAAGCTTTTCAATTTTACGAAATCCCTTTTGTCTATAGTTGATCTAAGACCCTGGGCCATCTGTTAGGAAATTTCCCCCTATGCCAAAGTGTTCAAGGGTCTTCCACACTTTCTCTATTTTTTTTCCTTCATCTTTATTAACTTGGGTATTTCTTATTTACATTTTGATTCTTATTCCTGTTTCCAGTTTCCGGGCCAACATCCCCGTAACCCCTCTCCCTCCCCTTCTCTATAGGTGTTCCCCTCCCCATCCTCCTCCCATTACTGCCCTCCCCCCAACAATCACATTCACTGGGGGTTCAGTCTTGGCAGGACCAAGGACTTCCCCTTCCACTGGTGCTCTTACTAAGCTATTCATTACTATCTATGAGGTTGGAGCCCAGGGTCAGTCCATGTATAGTCTTTGGGTAGTGGCTTAGTCCCTGGAAGCTCTGGTTGCTTGGCATTGTTGTTCATATGGGGTCTCAAGCCCCTTCAAGCTCTTTCAGTCCTTTTTAAGATTCCTTCAACGGGGGTCCTGTTCTCAGTTCAGTGGTTTGCTGCTGGCATTCGACTATGTATTTGCTGTATTCTGGCTGTGTCTCTCAGGACAGATCTACATCCGGTTCCTGTCGACCTGCGCTTCTTTGCTTCATCCATCTTATCTAGTTTGGTGGCTGTATATGTATGGGCCACATGTGGGGCAGGCTCTGAATGGGTGTTCCTTCTGCCTCTGTTTTAAACTTTGCCTCCCTATTTCCTCCCAAGGGTATTCTTGTTCCCCTTTCTCTTCTATTAGTTTCAGTGTATCTAGCTTTATGTGAAAGTCCTTGATCTACTTGTAGTTGAGCTTTGTACAAGGTGATAAGAATAGATAGATTTGCATTCTTCTACGTGCTGACAGCCAGTTGAACCAGCACCACTTGTTGAAAATGCTGTCTTTTTTCGACAGAATGGTTTTGGCTCCTTTGTCAAAAGTCAGGTGACTATAGGTCTGTAGATTTAATTCTGGGTCTTCAATTCTATTCCCTTGATGTACCTGCCTGTCTCTGTACCAATACCAGGTAGTTTTTATTACTATTGCTCTGTAATAGAACTTGAGGTCAGGGATGGTGATTATCCCAGACATTTTCTTATTGTTGAGAATAGTTTTTGCTATCCTGGGTTTTTTGTTGTTACAAATGATTTTGAGAATTGCTCTATCTCTGTAAAGAACTGAGTTGGAATTTTGATGGAGATTGCATTGAATCTGTAGATTGTTTTTATAAGATGGTCATTTTTACTATGTTAATCCTGCCAATCCATGAGCATGGGGGATCTTTCCATCTTCTTTAATTCTTTCTTCAGAGACTTAAAGTTCCTGTCTTACAGATCTTTCACTTGCTTGGGTAGAATCACACGAAAATATTTTATATCATTTGTGACTATTGTGAAGTGTGTCATTTCCCCAATTTCTTTCTCAGCCCATTTAAACTTTGAGTTGAGGAAGATATTGAATTGTTTGAGTTAATTTTATATTCAGCCACTTTGCTGAAGTTGTGTGTGTGTGTGTGTGTGTGTGTGTGTGTGTATTTCTTTTTAAAAGAGGATTATACAATGTTATGTAGACAGTAAGTAGGATGTGAATCTGGGAGGAACTGAGGGAAAGTGTCCAAATATTATCAAAATACATTGCATGAAATTCTCAAGAAACTAATACAATTTCAAAAGATACAAGTGAAATTTTAATGTGACCTTTTTCAATTAAATAAAGAGAGCTACTTTTTAAATACATGACTCAAAAGCCAGTAAGCCTGGGGTCAGTATTTGTCATAATTGCAAACTCTTATCTTGGGCCAAAATTTCAAATCAGAAATTCCAATACCACAGCTACCATTTCCATCCCTGGTAACCTATTTTTTTAATCCTTTCATAAGCACATGACCCTGCTGCTTGTTGTACAATGTGTGACCATTTGAGGCAATGCACTATGGTCTTTTCAATCAAACAGAACTTGGGATCAAGCTTTGGCCCTCGCTTAGTCGTGCATTGTTGGATAAGCTATGAAACATCTCTCAACTCCAGTTTCATCATCAGTGAAGCTGGGTGATCATAGGAGTGCTGTGATGAAGATGATCCATGGTGCTTTCCTCAACAATGATAGTTTAGAGGACAGCAATTACAGTTATTGTTTCTCCCATTGCAAGCGCATTGGCAGAAGGGGAGGTGGTACATTAGATAGAAGTAGTAGCATTTATGTGTCCACTATCTTTAAGGCAGTGAAACGCCTACCACATTAGCACTTGTTCACTACTTAGTTTTTATTTTTAAGGACTCCAGATAGCTGAGTTTTCTTTTACTCTTATATGATCATTATAGTTTTTAAATTTATTCTTTTTATGTCTTGTTTTTCATTTACCATGTCTTAGTTTTATAAGTTCTTAGAGTTTCTATACATTGATATTCCCATTTTAAGGTGAGGATGATGATGATGATGATGATGATGATGATGATGATGATGTTGGTGATGGTGATGGTGATGGTGATGATGGTGATGGTGATGGTGATGATGATTCCTGCCGCACCCAACCTCGACCAGCAAGGAAGACACGACCAGAGGAGATCTTCTTCAAGCAGTTTACTCAGGAACCTTGATACAATCTTCTGACCCCGGGGAGCCCCTGCACCACACTTAAATAGCTAGCGCTGGCCAATCCTAACAAGCCATGTGGGTCATGCAGATAGGCTGTCACTATGCGGAAGCTAGCAGGCCAGGCAGGCATAGCCAAATAAGGACTTGTTTACTACAAGGAGTGCTCACCGTTGGGAGGGTGGAAGGCAGAAACCAGCGCCATCTTTGAGGTGCGGCACGTCGCAGCTCCCTACAGATTCCTGTTGCCATCATCTTTGTACATAGATACAGGGCCCTGTTTTTTTCCTTTAACCAATACCATCAATTCTCTCATCCATGAATTGGCAATCTTTAGTCCTCTCTTCTTAAGTGTTACAAGGATAGTTGAGGGTTAGAAGCTAGGTATTTGAGGCAGTAAAATACATTTGCCTAATAAGCAAATGGTGGCATCATCAAATGACAAATAGGAAGGTGGCTGAGATGCTGGCCAAAATGTAGCACAAGGACACAGAGAGGGTTTGTGAGACTGAACTGAGAATATGAGTATCTTGGGACTGTGGGCATCTGAAATGAGCATGATTTAGATGACCTATTGCAGAATGTTGGACACTGAAGGCATCTTACTAAGTTGGCATTTATTTGTCTCTTACTATCTAATAGTATGCTTAGTATGAACTTGGGTGGTCTAGAGTTTGGAATATGTTTAGGATTATAATATCTTCTTGGTTAATTGTTCACTTGATCCTAATGAAGCATTCTTATCTTTTTGATTACTTTAAGCTCGAAGTCTATATTATCAACATGCTTCTTTCTGGTCTCATTTGTTTGGAATATGTTTTTTTTCCCCCATCCTTTAAACTTAGAGGTGCTATGCTTTGAAGGTAAAATGAATTTCTTATAAACCACAAGGTGGATTTTGTTCCTTGATTTATCTAATTAGCTTATGTGTATAGATTGGAGAGTTGAGGCTAGTAATATTTAAATTTATTATTGAAAGGCACAGGTTATTTGCTCTCCATTTTTTTTTTCTGTTTCTGTTCTTAGTCCTCTTCAGTCTGAAGTATTGTCTCTGGTCTTCTTTATAGAACTAAATTGGATAGTTTTACTGGATTCAGTAGTCTGCTTTGGCATCTGTAGTACTGGACCCTTTTATTTGGTGTTCAGTGTTCTTATATCTGTATGGGTGTGCTTTTCCTTAGTTTGGGAAAGTTTTCTTCTATGATCAAGGTTGAAGATCTGGTCTATGCCATTGAGCTGGGATTCTTCTTCTAGACCTAAGATTTGTAGATTTGGTCCTTTCTAGGTGTTTCAAAGTGTCTTTACATTCTTTTTACATTTTTTTTAAATAAAAATCATTTTTTTTTATCCTTGGACTAAGTACTCAAATTCCTCTACTTTGTCTTTGAGCTCCAATATTCTGTTTTCTATTTGATCCATTCTACTGATTAGGCTTCCCACCAATTTTTTTCAATGGATTATTAAATTTTTTCTTCCATCTTAACTTGAATGTTCTATTTCTACCTCATTTTTCAATTCAGTTTTCAACTTCTGAATTATTTCCATCATTTAATTCCTGTATACATTTCTGTTTCACTGAACTTTGCTCAGGAATTTATTCCCATCTGTTTCAAGTTCACAAGGTGTTTGCATCTTCTTTAAACTCCTTGAGACCTTTGATTAGATTCATGACTGTTCTTTTCAATTCTCAGTCCTGGGGTTCAACTAGGTGATTATCACTGGAGAACATTTCTACATGACCAGAAGGTTTTCTTTGCTTTGTTTTGTTTTGTTTTGTTTTTCTCATACATATTGCTTATTTTTGTGATGTGACCTGGGCATATGAATTTCTTTTGTTGGTTTTGTGTCTGATGTAAGATTCTAGCCTGCCTTAGACTGGTAGTGCAGGAGCCAACAGAAGCTGAGTCATGGTAGACAGGTCTCTATTGTTGAGAGTGAAAACTGAATTTTTATCTTTTTAATGAATTGAATTGTGACTGAAATCACAACACTATTGGGAGGGGGTATTCCTTGGTAATCTTTCACCTTATTTTTTGAGACAGTGTTTCTCATTGAACCTAAAACTCATCAATTCTGCAAAAGTAGCTGGCCTTAGGCATCCCAGTCTCAACTGTACCAGCACACCTGAGATTCATATGGGTGCTAGCCATCTAAACTCAGATCCTTGGGTTTATATGATAAGCACTGTATTGACTGAGAAACTTCCCTGGTTTTATATCACAAATTCTTTCATGTGCTACAAACCATGTTCCTAGAAAACCACAAAATCACAGTGCTCAATGCAAGTGTCTTACAGCAGCCAGGATGGTGGTCATGCAATTGGAGGAAAGTAAGTCCTAAGAGATGAGGGCTGGAAGTAGGATATTAGCGTGGTTGAAATTTTGTAAGATTCTAGCCTGGGTTGCATAGAAAGAAATTGCGTCAGAATTCCTTGTGGGCTTGTTTAACATTCTGGTCCCTAGTTGTAAACTCTTGTTTGAATGGGTCTATAAATTACCGTCTAATTATTTCAATATTTTCTCATCAAGGGAAATGTTTAAATGGAAAGGGGGAAAGATGAAACACATTAACCTATTATGTGTCTAATAATTTAACTGTTACCTAATCTGTAGACTAGGTTTCATTTTTCCAGTGATTACGGGGTCCTTCCATGGCATCTTGTAAGTAGATCGCCAAGTATTGATGTGAGACTCATTTAAAGAAAAATAATGAATAATCACAATAAAATGTGTTAAGCTTGTTTGTTTTGCCATGATATGAATGCACTGCAGTAAATTTTAACACATTAAGCACAAGGCAAGAAGAGGCTGAATCATTTATGATCACATTTTTACAATTCTCTCTCATTCTCTTATTCTTGTGAGACTTTTGCCAAGGTTTATAAAGAATTCAGAATTACATGCTCACACATTTATTAAATCATGCATAATTTTGGTTAGGGTGTCATTTCTACTTACTGTTCAACATGTATTATTTTGCTGAGGAAAATATGCTTCTTTTCCATTTTCCTCATCTGTATTACACAGAGGTTGTCATGGTGAATCCAAGGCACCCCAGCTAGTTTCCTTACATTGATTGCTAACAGGATGTAGTCATTTCTTGTTCACAATGGTTAGAAACATGTCTGCAGAAGAACTGCAAAATTATGATGTAATTATGATGTAATCCTGTAAAGCAGATTGGAACCTCAGAAGCTCATTTTGTCTGAGGAACCAGAGGAAATCCCTCTACCACACCAATGCCTGTCTCTCTGGCAGCTGAGCTGCCTTCTTTCTCCCTTAAGCCTGTCTCCTTGGAATCTCCAGTTTTAACACCTTCTACTATGAAAGGGAGGACAGAGAGAGCTGAGTCATCAGCCACCTGTCTATAGGGGCCTCCAAAGTACTTTATAAATTCCATTGAGGGAACCCCGGGACCTATCTATTACGATGAGGAAAGGCAGGTGCAAGGGGGACAGAGGACCTTCCTTAATCAGCCCTTCTCCACCACTGAAGTATCACATGCCTTCTTTTGCAGAAATGCCCCAGGTTCTAGTAGACCTGATGTAGCCCATTTTCTAAATCTTCATTCTCATATGAGTGGACTACTGCCAGATTCTTGTTTAACATCAAGGAGAGACATTTTACTCAGGCAGTTTAAAATGGGTAGGAGAACCTCTGTCAATGTCTCAACTCAGGGAATGCTCAGAGTCTATTTCATGATGAGGAACTCCTGGGACCCTCATGATGAGGTGAGTTCATAGAGACTGAAATGTGACGGGGAGGCTCTTTTAGACAGCATAAAAGAAGAGGGTAGGAGGGGCATAGATATGATAAAGATCTCACAGGTATTTTGGGGACCCAGGGACATTACAGGTCACTTTTACATAAGAATCTGAGAGGCCTTCTGTCACTCCCCAATCCCCCTGAGAGCAGCTGAGAACCAGTGGATGGTTAATATAGCCTTGGCAGGCCAGACCCAAGGGGATAGCAGGTGCATGTGGCAAGAATGACAGAGCTTTGTTGGTATGAATGCTTGGAGTGTTCAGAGGCCAGTCTGGAGCTTATAGAGCAAACTGGACAACTTGGACCATGAGCTGGTTGTCCCAAGTCTTTACATGTTTTTGGGTTCTAATCCCTATGAAAGCTATATTTTTCTTTCTTTCTTTACAATTTATTCCTTTTATTGAAAATAAAGTTGTTTTCATGTGCTTAAAGATTCCATTTTTGTATCTACTTTGCTCCTCAGAGCCAGCTGAATTTTGCCATTTAACAGGAAAAATCTAGACAGTGGGAACTTCAACTTGGCCAGGCCGGGGTTTAGAAACTCTCTGACTGAGCTAAATAAAGAATTCACAGCTGAGGAATGCCGAATGGCTGAAAAACACCTAAAGAAATGTTCAACATCTTTAGTCATCAGGGAAATGCAAATCAAAACAACCCTGAGATTTCACCTCACACCAGTGAGAATGGCTAAGATCAAAAACTCAGGTGACAGCAAATGCTGGCGAGGATGTGGAGAAAGAGGAACACTCCTCCATTGTTGGTGGGATTGCAGACTGGTACAATCATTCTGGAAATCAGTCTGGAGGTTCCTCAGAAAATTGGACATTGAACTACCTGAGGACCCAGCTATACCTTTCTTGGGCATATACCCAAAGATACCCCAACATATAACAAAGACACATGCTCCACTATGTTCATAGCAGCCTTATTTATAATAGCCAGAAGCTGGAAAAGAACCCAGATGCCCTTCAACAGAGGAATGGATACAGAAAATGTGGTACATCTACACAATGGAATATTATTCAGTTATCAAAAACAATGACTTTATGAAATTCATAGGCAAATGGATGGAACTGGAAAATATCATTCTGAGTGAGGTAACCCAATCATAGAAAAACACACATGGTATGCACTCATTGATAAGTGGCTATTAGTCCAAATGTTTGAATTACCCTAGATGCCCAGAACACATGAAACTCAAGAAGGATGACCAAAATGTGAATGCTTCACTCCTTCTTTAAAAGGGGAACAAGAATACCCTTGTGAGGAAATAGGGAGGCAAAGTTTAAAACAGAAGCAGAAGGAACACCCATTCAGAGCCTGCCCCACATGTGGCCCATACATATACAGCCACCCAATTAGACAAGATGGATGAAGCAAAGAAGTGCAGGCCGACAGGAATTGGATGTAGATCCCTCCTGAGAGACACGGCCAGAATATAGCAAATACATAGTCCAATGCCAGCAGCAAACCACTGAACTGAGAACGGGACCCCCGTTGAAGGAATCTTAGAAGGGACTGAAGGATCTTGAAGGGGCTTGAGACCCCATATGAACAACAATGCCAACCAACCAGGGCTTCCAGGACTAAGCCACTACCCAAAGACTATATACATGGACTGACCCCGGGCTCCAACCTCATAGATAGCAATGAATAGCCTAGTAAGGGCACCAGTGGAAGGGGAAGCCCTTGGTTCTGCCAAGACTGAACCCCCAGTGAACGTGATTGTTGGAGGGAGGGTGGTAATGGGGGAGGATGGGGAGGGGAACACCTATATAGAAGGGAGGGGGAGGGGTTAGGCGGATGCTGGCCATGAAACTGGGAAGGGGAATAACAATCGAAATGAAAATAATAAATACTCAAGTTAATAAAAAAGAAAGAAAGAAAGAAAGAAAGGAAGGAGAAACTCTCTGACTATTTTTGGCACCATATTAGCCTCGAATTTAAAACTTTCCCAGAAGATAAACATAATTTTATACTCCTTCAATAAAGGGTTGATTTAGTGCTGGCCAGAACAACAGAAGAGGATTGGAATGAGGGAAAATGGTTGCTTAAAAGTAGGTTCAACTGTGTTAGCAAAAGGTCAAGCATCTTGGGTTCTATTTGTCCAAGGGTAGCATCAGCTTGGGCCAGAGAATATTTGCTTTCTTCCAATCCCAAGAACATCATGTCAGGTTCAGAAATTCCTCAGGTAGCTAACTGCTTTAGAATCTGGGTGACTCAGTAGCAATGACTTTAATGGAACACAAGAGTACTGGCTCACCAAATGCCAGGATGGTCAGAAACCTGGCAGAACTTAAAGCCCAAGTCTTCCAACTGGAAACAAGGATAAGTGTCAATGTGTATATAGAATCTAAGAATGCCTTGACCACTCTATGTACAAGGACTTTCTACAAGGAAAAATCCATGGATTTAAGCAAAATCTCTAGAGTTCGGCTCTAGAGCAAAAGACATAAAGCATATCAAAGAACTCGGCAAGGAAATTTGGAACTTCTAGAGGCTCTGCTGGACCCTAAAAGAGTAGTCGTCATGCATTGCTGGGGATACAAGAAGGGAAATGACACAGTTGCGCTGTGGATGTTGTGAAGTAGATCAGGAGACAAATCTGGCCACCTATAGAGGAACGGATGGATGGGAAGAGTCAACAGCTTGAACTGCCACTCTGCTCCCCAGACTGTTAGCTAAATGGGACTGCAGCAACTCCCAGCATAGGATTATTTTTGAGGCTGAAGTGGAAACTATCTCCCCGGTGGTGGTGGAAGTTTGAGGATGGGCGATGAGCAATCCCCAAGGCCTCCCTCCTTGTTCCTCTCGGAGTTCCATCGGCTTTCAACTGGTACCGGTTCCGGTAGCTTTCAAGACTACTCTGGGTCAACACTCTTCTATTCTTCTGCCCCTGGCATATCCTACTGGTGCATGAACACTGTGAAGACTGTGTCCAGAACAACCTGTAACACAGATCTACCCACATGGAAAAGGTATAAGAGGCAATCCAATTTCCCTTAAAGAAGGTCTTCCCTTCAATTCCTATCACCAGGCGATGGGCCTGTGTTTGTGGTCAAGGTAGCTAAACTGTTCTAGAAATTGCTTAGGTAGAGTGCATGAACTGGACATTAGCTGCAGTTAAGCAAACGATGTCAAAGTGACTCACTTACGCAAGCTGTTGCCAATTGATTCGTTTAGAATTAGCTCTATCCTTACCAAGCAGACAGGTGTTCCTCCTTATGAAATTCTTCACAGATATTCTTCTCCCATTATTAGATATATGTGGGGAAAGAATTAGGTAGTAGCACTTTAAGACAAGAGATGCCGGTTCTTGGCTCATCTCGTACATCACAGTGTGTCCACAAGTCTGTAAACTTGACCATGGATACCCACCTCTTTAAACCAGGAGATGCAGTATGGGTTAGAGAATTGAAGTGGCCTGAAATATCTCTGGAAACATCTGCTCACTGTTTGTTGCCTTATCCATTTTTACTGCATAAAGGTGGCAGGGATGATTACATAGATATATCATGGTACAGTAAACACAGCTTATGGAAAGTATGTATATGTTCCTGACCTATTAACACTGTGTCATCTCACTCTACAGAGAGGCCAATTGGAGATTTCAAAGGATCTGATGAACCAGAAGATGACAACACCCAAGGATTACATCTTTGTCCAGGTTACTTGAGAAGTTGACCAGTCTTCACACAGCAGATGCTTAAAGAGTCACCACGTCAACCACCAGGTGCATAGTGAATGTATTTGGCCCACTGTGGTGCTCGGCTACCCTTTGGCATTACCTATTGCTCTGATCCTCACTTCAGCTTGCACAGTAGTTTGGCAGAAGTGGGCCCAGCCAACTGAACTAGTGACGAATGGTTCTGTTCTGGCTAGTTTTATGTCAACTTGACACAAGCTAGAGTCATTTGGGAAAAGGGAACCTCAGTTGAGAAAATGCTCTTACCAGAATGACGTGTGGGCAAGCCTCTGGTGTATTTTATTGACCAGGTGATTGATCTGTAAGGTCCCAGCTCACTTGAGGTGGTGGAAATCCAGGGTAGATGGTCCTGGATTGTTATAATAGGGTAGACTGAGCAAGCCATGATTAGTAACCCAGTAAGTGGTACTCCACGATGGCCTCTACATCAACTCCTGCTCTACTTCAGTTACTGTCCTGACTACCTCAGGGATAGACTGTTACCTGGAAATGTGAGATGAAGTAACCCCTTTCCTCTCAGTTGCTTTTGGTGACTGTTTTACCACAGCAACAGAAAACATAACCAAGAACGGCTCCTTTTAACACCCTTTTTTCTTCTTTGGGGGAGGATTTGTAGCTACTGTTTACTGTTACAGCCTCCTCTTAAGGTTGTTGCATCCATTCCATACAGTGTGGCCTCGGCATAGTCCAATCCTGAGCCTACCACATGATTTCCCTTGCCAACGGAGAATGTTAGGGGCTGTCTGAACAACAAGACTAAGTATTCTATCTGCCAGTAGGAAAACCAACACACTGTTTGGACCCACGGTACTTCCCTAGTGGAGAATAGCTTATGGTCTGGCACTCCTGAGATGGGTGACATGTATTAGCTGAGCCCAGATCCCCACCTGCCAGTGTCAGTACTTTTGATAGGTGCGTGACTGTTAGCAGTAACTCTTGCTGATCATCAGTTATGGAAGCCTGTCGTGAGGGTGGAATATAGGCTCAATGATAAATATAAGTGTCATAGGCCTCAGCCTGAGCCATGTGTTCCAGTGATCACTGGGCTCGCTGTCCCACTTGGAGCTGTGTTTGTTGGGCCACCTGGAAGGACAAAGAGAAAATAGTGCTTCCCCAAAAGAGTGTTACTACTTCCAGCTGTAAATTTGGAACCTGTGGCCCCCTCCAATTTACAGTCATTAAACTAGAAGACTTGAAATAAAGAATGTCCACAAAATTGACATGCACGAGTGAGTGCAAACACACCACACACACACACACACACACACACACACACACACACACACACACACACACCTAAGAACCATAGTATAGCTTCAAGAAGGTCACAGTTCCAATTCAGGTTTCATCTCAAGAAGCTCCTTCATTCCTGTTATGAAGAAATAAAACCTGCTTCTCACCATCCACCACCCCAAGAGACCTGCTTTTGTACCTCACAGGGATAGCTCAAATGCTAAAAGGTTGCCTCTTGCTTTGTACTTGGAGAAACTAACATGGGGGACCAAGGTCCCTAGGAAGTTCCAGAGCTGAACTCCCTCAACCTTATGATGAAAGGGGTTTGGTTGCTCAAAAACCTCAAACATTGGGAATTTTTTCATTTGCTCAATGAGAAAAACAAATCAATATTTCTATTGGGATTGTTATCTGTCAAGGTCAAAGATTTTATAACATACCTGCCCCAAAGACCTGAGGGCAATGATTCCCAAACCACTCAGAGCCAGTTCTACAGCCCTGTCTAACGTTTTTCATCTTTGACAGGTATGGCACAGTGGTAATACTCATGTCATACGGCAAGCTGTGTTGGGTGTGTTGGTGAACAGTTTATGCTCTGCTTTTCCCAAGCTGGGTCATGATTCTGTGTGTTGGGACCTTCCTGTTCTCTCTTGACAGAGGGGTACAGTCGGGAGCACAGGTATGTGAGGACTAGGGTACCTGAATGAAACAACAGGCCATGTAAATTGGTACTGGAAAGATCATGAATACCTCCCTAGGTGTTTAATCTATTATGTGGTCCAACCACATGGGCAGAAGAGTGGGATTAGCACGCTCTTGTGTATATCTGAAATTGTATCTGAATTGTATCATCTGGTTACAAGCTACAGTTATAATCATGACCAATAAAACCACCAAGGCCCTTAACATTTTAGCATATCTATCGAGATGCACAATATTATGTAATCTGCTTAGCTTTGGACTGTCTTCTCCCCTTTGAAGGGGGATTCTGTGGAAAGTTTAGTCTTAGCAACTACTGTTTACAAATAGTTGATGACAGAAAGGTCACAGAGAAAGAACCAAAACACACACACACACACACACACACACACACACACACACACACACACACACACACAAAACTTCACATAGACAAGATGAAAACATTGCTGTATCCTGGTTCAGATCTGGAAAGTTCAAAACCCAGATAACTTATCTGGAATATGGTTTTCAACTTGGGGGAGAGTCAAGGCCCTCACAGATGCTATGCATTTGATTCTAGGAGCCTGCTAGACTTTAGCTTGCATAGACAGCCCATGAAGTGTACGTTTGTTTCTGGCCTCATAGATGCATGGTCAAAAAATGAATGGCTATGCACATTATGATGTTATAGAAATATAAATCTCTAAACTGAGATGGTGCTTTTTAACACCCACAGAGACTTTTTTCCATAAAAGGGATACTGTGATAGGAAACCCCCATAGCTAAGAGGAAGTAAAGCAGAAAAGAGTCATTTTGGTGGGTGAGTGTCCTTGTGTGAACACACAAACCTGCCACAGTGTTATATGTTTTTTGAGGGTTTGATAGACTTCTGTGATATATTTTTCTGATACTGGACTTTTAAAAGTTGGGTGATTTTTAATAACTGCTTTTATCTAATTGATAGTTATCGATCTATTCAAATCATTTACTTCACCTTGATTTAATGTTGTTTATAGCTTTCTGATGAAACAGAGGCCTGGAATTGGGCCATTTGTCCCTTGGTACGGACCTCTACTCTCATCTTTAAGTGGGTGTTTGGATCTTTGTTTGCTGTTACCTCAACGTGCCGTTTGTGGACTAGCCGAATGATGTTGAGTGTTAGTGTTAAGAGATCACTTTGTGTTGCTGTGTGAGTGGGGTGTCAGAAGTGCTCTCAGCTCAGGACTGGGCATAATTCCTTAGCCTAGAATCAAACTTTCTATAGGCTTGGAAAATTCTTGCTGCTGGTCTTCCACGTAGAACAAGTAGTCCTAATATGAATTTAATTGAGGGAAATATATTTAACTTTTTCATATATTTTGATCCTATTCCTTTTGCTCCCTCAACTCCTCCACATATAAAATTTTTGAACATTTTTTTTACTGCTTCAGGTGGCCCAGTGTGAAATCTAAATGAAAAGCGTTCTCCACAGACTCATGCATTTAAGCTTCACCTTCAGTTGACAGCATCGCGGTAAAGCCCTGTTGGGTAAGTATGGGACACGAGGGTTTAAAGGCTTTTCCCACTTCCTGCACTGGGTGCGGCAATGAGTGTGCGATTTGCCAGCTTCCTGCTTCTCCCGTCATGTTGTACCTTTCTCACCGCAATAGCCTCTGTTCTTCTGTAGCTGTACGCCAAAGTAAAGTCTTTCTTCCTTTTGTTGCTTTGAAGGCTGGCATTTTACCACAGTAAGAGAAAGTAACTAATACACAGGGGAAACTTAACAACAGCAACAATAGCAGAAATGAGCCACGCACTTGTTTTGGGCTAAGTGCTGTTTAGGCTTTCACATCTAGGAGGATTTCAGACATAGCTCACTTAGTTTGATCTGTGTACAAAGGAATGAGAGATGAAAGGACAGAGGCGGATTTCTAGGTCTTCTCAGTGGCAGACAAAGAGGCTGGCTGGTTTCTCTGATGAGAGACTCAGCAGCTGTCTGGGAAAGAAGTTCTTCTCTTCCCAGAGACACGCGGGAGACGGTAGAAATAGAGACCACACAGCAGAGCGGTGAGAGATAAGTCACAACCAAGTGTCCCAGGAAACCACAAATCCATCAAAAATGAAGGCTGATACAACCACCTTCTCAGGCAACCGGCCTGATGGGAGATCACCTCCAGATCCAGACTGAACAGACTAAGTGCTGAAACACTGTTCAGAGATGAGAACTTGAAATGGAAATGTGGGTAGAAAAGAAGCTGGAAATCCCTGCTCTTGGCCGCAGCAGGCAAACGGTATCCCTGCAAAGCACGTGCCATTCCTGCCTTTGACCCCTTTGATTTATGATTGCTTTGACATTGTCTCAACCTACGAAGTTGCTAAGGAAAAAAAATGCATTTTTATTTTCCAATTTTCTGATAAGTACCTGCTTTCTTACTTTAGGAAAATTGTTAGCTGACAATTTTATATGTGCAGACAATGTATCTAGATCATATCCAACCCACATAATGCATTCCACACTCCTAGACTTACCAGATTTTCTTCTTCTTTGTCCTCCTCCTTCCTTTTCCTCCCTCCTTCTCCCTCCTCCCTCTTCCTCCCTTCTCCTCCTCCTCACTCTTTTTATAAGACATTCAGTCCAGTTAAACCTGTCTGCCTGCAAAGGAACATGAGTAGACCACCAGCAGCCCCACTCCTCAAGAGAAATGGGAGCCTCCTCTAGGATCCATCAGTTGCCACTAGCTCCTCAATCAGGGGCGGTAGTGGGGTGTCTCATAATTCCTTCTCTGATCTGTGATAGAATATTGGCATGCCAAATCTCACACAAGTCTCGTGCAGACAGGAACAGCTGCTTTGAGTTCACGAGTGTAATGGCATGCATGTCCAGAAAAAGCATCTCACACTCTCCTTGCCCTTAGCTTCTTTTTTTCCTCTTCCACAATGTTCCCAAACCCCTGGGGGTGTGACCTAAATGTCCCACTTAGAATGGAGTCCTCAGTGGTCATTTATTCTCAGTACTTTGACCAGTTATGTCTTGGCATTGACTGCTGTCCAACCCAAGAAGAAGCTTCTCTGACCAACGTTGAGAGAAGCACTAATAAATATTTAGAAAGCAGTTTAGCAAGATGTCCCTTTAATAAAATATCAGCAATAAGTTCACCATACTAGATCCTATGACCTCCCTAGCCAGGGACTTTAGACTGGTTTACAGCAGCAGGCATGTTTTTTCCTCCTGTGGAGCAAAATCCAATCAGGGACAGGACGTTAACTGCATAAAAGTTGAGGAACTGTTTCACTAGTTAGCACATCTTGACTAATTCCTTCTTTTGGAAATTCTTCATTTAGTTTCATACCCGACATTTGAGTAAGTAGCTTGTGTTCTTGACACTTGGTTTCTTACATTCTCTGTATAACCTAGATACCAATTCTCTGTTGTTTCTATAGCCAAAATTTTTATCTCTGTGTGTAGGCTGTCTCATTATTTGATTGACAGGTTCTTTGCTTTGTAGAAGTTTGCTTTACAGACAGTTTCTTGCTGTACAGAAGCTTTTTACTTGCATGATATGCCATTTGCCGCCATTCCTATTTCCTGAGTGAGTAGAATCTTATTCCGGAAGTTTTTGGCTGTGATTATATCTAGATGTTTACTACTTAGTTTTCTCTAATGGTTTCAGATCTTACGTTGAGATACTTGAACCAACTGAAGTTGATCTGTGCAGGGCCAGGGATAAGGATCGACTTTCATTTTTCTTCATGTAAATATCCAGTTTTTCCAGTACAACTCTGCCCTTTGTGTGTTTTTGGCCAAGGAACCATGGATCTTCTTCATTCTACACCATCACTCTGGGCCTCTTTTTGTATCAGTATCAAGCACGCCATGTTTATTACTGTGCTCTTCAGAATAACTTGAGTTCAGGGTAGGTGTTACTTCCAGCCCCGCTCTGTTTTGCTAAGGATGGCTTTGGGGCAGGGTTGAATTAGTTGCTTTTCTGTTGCTGGGATAAGGCATCATGACCAAGGCAAGTTATAAAAATATAAGAGTTTATTTGGAATTGAGGCTCCAGAGGGATGAGTTCATAATGGCAGGGAATCATAGTAGCAAGGGGCTGCCGTCGTGGTAGCTGGAATATCTGGGAGCTCACATCTTGAAGAAGGCAAAAGCAGAGTATGAGGTGGGAATTTTTTAAGGCATGCATTTTAAACCTCAAAACTTTCCCTAAGCGACATACTTTCTCCAACAAGGCACAGCACCTAAACCTACTAAAACAGCACAACCAACTGGGGACTAAATATTCAAACATCTGAGCCTATGGGGGACGTTCTCATTCAAGCCACTGCTTCCATTTAATATTGTTTTTCTTCCATTTCTGTAAAGAATGTTGCTAGAACTTTTATTGGGATTGCATTGAGTTTGTAGCTTACGATTGGTAGGACATGTTCTTTATAATATTGATTCTTCCTAACCACGAGCATGGGGGAACTTTCTATCTTCCAGTGTCTTCTTGAATTTATTTTTTTTAGTTTCAAAGACTAAAAAGATTTATTGTTTTCTTTTTTATTGGATTTTTTTAAATTTACATTTCAAACGTTATCCCCTTTTCCCAGTTTCCCGTCCAGAAGTCCCCTATCCCTTACCCCTTCCCCTTCTTATATGAGGTTTTCCCCCCAACCATTCATCCACACGTTCCTGCCTCCCTGCCTCCCCGCCCTGATATTCCCTTATACTGGGGGGGGGGGTCAAGCCTTGGCAGGACCAAGGGCTTCTCCTATTATTGGTGCCCAACCAAGCCTTTCTCTGCTACAGTATCCAGCTGGAGCCATGGGTCTTTCCATGTGAACTATTTGGATGGTGGTTTGGTCCCTGGGAGCTCTGGTTGGTTGGTATTGTTGTTCTTATGAGGTTGCAAACCCCTTCAGCTCCTTCAATCCTTTCTCTAACTCTTCCAAAGGGGACCCTATTCTCAGTTCAATGGTTGGCTGTGAGCATTTGCCTCTGTATTCGTCATGCTCTGGCACAGCCTCTCAGGAGACAGCTATGTCAGACTCCTGTCAGCATGCATTTCTTGGCATCAGCAAAATTGTCTGTGTTTGGTGGCTGTATGCGTATGGGCTGGATCCCTAGGTAGGGCAGTCTCTGGATGGCCTTTCCTTCAGTCTCTGCTCCAAACTTTGTCTCTGTATCTCCTCCTATGAATATTTGGCCATCTTTTTTCTTGAGCTTCATGTAGTCTGTGGATTATATCTTGGGTAATTTGAGCTTTTGGGCTAAAATCCACTTATCTCCGGGTGCATACCATGTGTGTTTTTCTGTGATTGGGTTACCTCACTCATGATGATATTTTCCAGTTCCATCTATTTGCCTATGAATTTCATGAAGTCATTGTTTTTGATAGCTGAGTAGTACTCCATTGTGTAAATGTATCACATTTTCTGTATCCATTCCTGTGTTTAGGGACATTTGGGTTCTTTCTAGCTTCTGGCTATTATAAATAAGGCTGCTATGAACATAGTGGAGCATGTGTCCTTGTTATATGTTGGAGCATCTTTTCAAAGTTTTAATTGTAGAGATATTTTTCATATCCATGTTTGGTTTATTAAAAGGTATTTTTTAGGCTATTGTGAAAAGAATTGTTTTCCTAATTTTTAAAATTTGTATCACCCACATGTTCCTGCCTCCCTGCCTCCCCGCCCTGATATTCCCTTATACTGGGGGGGGGGGTGTTGCTGAAGCTGTCCATTAGCTGTAAGAGGGTTTTTTGTTTGTTTTTTGTTTTAGTTTATTTGGATTTTGGAAACTTCTAGGTGTCATCTGTAGAATCTTAATAACTGCAAATAGACATGCTTTGAGTTCATTTTCTATTACATCCCATTTATTTATTTTTTTACTTATTTATTTTAATTTTATTGTTTTAGCTAAAATTTCCAGTAGTATACTAAATAACAGTTGAGAAAAAAATACCCTGTCCTTTTCCTGACTTAAGTGCAAGTGTTTTGAACCCTATCATAATTTTATTATAATGTGGGTTCTAGGTTTATCATATATAAACTTTATTATGTTGAAAAATGTTTCATCTTTTCCAAGTTTATTCAGGATTTTCAACATTAAAGGATGTTTATCTTTTTATTTTCAAAAGACTTTTCTTCATCTAAACAGAGGACAGTGTGATTTCTCTTTTTGTGTCTACTTACAAAATATACAACCATCTTTCATTTATGTATACTGAACTATCTTTGCATCTCTATAATATAGACAGCTTGATTGTAGTGAATGATTTTTTTTATATTTTATTTAGATCAATTTACAAATCATGGACTGACCCAGGGCTCCAACTGCATATGTAGCAGAGAGTAGCCTTATTGGGCATCAGTGGAAGGGGAAGCCCTTGGTCCTGCCAAGGTTGGACCCACAGTGCAAGGGAATATGGGGGGGACAGAAAGGGGGATGTATGGGGGGGATATTCGTATGGGGGGAGGGGATGGGGGCTTATGGACAGGAAACTGGGAAAGGGAATACCATTTGAAATGTAAGTAAAGAAATATATCTAATAAAAAATGTTATACAGCATATAAAAAGAGAATTTTTCATGCATAGGTTTCATCAAGTAAACTTGATGTAATTTTCTTTGGTTGTTGCATCTCTCTCTTTCCCTGTGTGTGTGTGTGTGTGTGTGTGTGTGTGTGTGTGTATTAAAGTGATTGTAGCTTCATAAAAATTCTTTTAGTTTCCTTCCTTTTCTATTTCATAGAAAAGTTTGGGTAGCATTAGGGTTAGTTTTTCTTTGAGGGTTTAGTAAAATTTGAAGTTAATCCATCTAGGTCTGGGCTGTTTAATTCAGGAGGTGTTTAATTGCTGCTTAAATCTCAATGATTTATTGATATATTTAAATTTTTAATTCCATTTTGGTTGGTCATATATATATATATATATATATAAAGATTATTCATTTCTTTTATGTTTTCCCAGCTTAATATTATGTAAGACCTAATGACCTTTTAAAATTGTATTGGTAACTGTTTTAATGGCTCCCCATTCCTTTTAAATTTTACTAACTTGTTCTTTTCTCTCATTTGGTTTGACTGAGGGTTTGTAAATTTTGTTCATGTTTTTAAAGAGCTAACTCTTTATTCCATCGATTCTTTGTATTGCTTGCTTCCATTTCATTAATTAATGCTTGATCTCAATTTATTTCTATTTACTGACTTATTGTTTGCTTGTTCCTCTTCTTCTAGGGCCCCAAGGTGTGTCATTAAACTGTTTGAGATCTCTGATTTCTTATTATGAACAAAACTGCAAACTTCCCTCTTAGGAATGCTTTCATTATGTCCTATAGGTTTGGGAACATTGTGTTTTCATTTTCATTTTATTCTAGAATTTTTAAAAGCTCCTTCTTGGTTTCTCTAAAGACTGATTTATCACTGGTACAGTGTTGTCTAACCTCCATGAGTTCGCCTATGTTCTGGGGTTTCTCGGCTGCTTGTTTACAGTCTTTTCCCATCGGGATCAGACAGAATACAAAAAACTAGTTCAAATTGCTCTATCTGTTGAGACTTGTTATGTACTAACATATTATCTATTTTTGAAAACGTTCTCTGGGTTCCTGAGAATGTTTTGTGTCATGAAACATTTAGATGAAATCTTCTGTAGATGTCTGATAAGACTATTTGATTAGGTTGTCATTTAATTCATATGTTTCTTTTTTGTCAGGAATACCTGTCAGTTCGTGAGAACTGGACAGTAAAGTTATTCACTACCATTGTGCTAGGGTTAATCTTTGGCTTTTATATAATTTGTTTCATAAAATAATTACACCATGTTCAGGGATTTCTTTTTGAATCAGAGTGTTCTCTTTTTTACGTAAATTTGTTTTTAGATATTTTCACACATGTATGCAATGCACTGACCTGCTTACCTCCCACTTCCCTATCATCCCTATTCACCCCTCCCCCTCTCCACACCTCTCTCTCTGTGTTCATGCTGATTGTATTGCCTATGACCTACTGGTACCAATGAGGGGCATCTTGTGGCCATGAGTTTGGAGCTACATGTTGGAGCCTAGAGGGGTCACTGGTGGGCACACAACTAAAGACGGAATTCCCCTCTTCCAGAACCAATTTCCAAAAATTCAGAGATGAAGGGAAAGGTCCCGTTTGCGCTTTACCCTCCCTTGATCAGTAGGTGGGAGAGCTTATCTTGTATGGGCCTAATTTAACCATACTTATTGCGAATTATTAATCAGAATGTCCACTCTGTGACTAGAGAATGCCTCCTCTTCTGCAGTGTTCTCTGAGCTTGGAGATGGTAGTATAAGTGTCTTGTTCAGGGCTGGTTGCATATTTGGTGTTTATTCTGTGAACCCAGGGCAGTTAAGAGGTTGTGCATTCAACACTGTTTGTTGTAAAGACAGCCTTCTCTGATGAAGGCTTGTATCTATGAGCACAAGCAGAGGTATTTAGAAGGCAGCTTACTGTGAGGTAAGGTGTTTTGTTTTGTTTTGTTTTTGAGAAATGTGGTAGACCTTTGGACTTTGGAGTAGAAAAACAATAAAAACTGTTAGCTGAATTTAAGGGGATGTCCTAGGAGCTCAGAAAACAGAGGTGAGGACAACATGGACCAGGGACAACCAGCTCAAGAAGTTTAGGGGAGGAAAATATTAGCAACTGGACCATTCTTGTAATATTTTCATTGGTAGTTGCTTTCTGTACATATACCAAAAACTTGTCTGGGGATACATTTTAAAGTAAGAGACTAAATAAATTTCTGGTAGAGGAGATTTCAAAACATCTAAAACTGACTCTTGCATGGTTATTCATAATCACTCTGTTGCAAGCTTACAATAAAAAAAAATCATACACATAAAACAAGTGGAGCAGAAAGAAAAAAATACAACATACCCAGTTTGGAAAGTAAAAGGACAAGTGGAACATTTAGACAGTCAAGGATTGTGCTGAAAGGGACTGTTAGGGAGATTAATGCCATCAAGGAGGAGCTATTGAAATAAAGGGAAGGATGCTCCCAGGCAAAGACCACAGGCAATTAATCTTCCGGGTTGTGAAGACAAAGTGTCTGAGGGATCTTCTGCTCCCAGAAACAAACAACAAACTAAAACATCTGAACATGTCAATCAAGGGCCCAATGTTCTATACCAAGCTGGCAGCAGAATATGCCAGAATCATCCACGAAGTGGGACCTTTGACTCATGACAGGATACATGAACAAAAGGGTCCCAAAATCTTCCTCCACATTATGGAAAGTCATTTCTCCTTTCAGCTCTAGGACCACATCTGGAACAGACCCATTTGCAACAGCAGAAATTATCGCATAGGGTAGTCCCTAGCATAAAGGTGGGAGCTGGGAGGAGACTATGCACGAAAGCTATTGCAAGCAGCTGTGAAGGTGAAGCTTGAGTTGTATTGGAGACTCCAAGATGTTAAAGGTGCCAGAACTGAGAGTTCTTCTAAGCAGAGCTACACAAAGGGAGTGGGTCAAACCTAAGAGATATATCTTGGAGGCATCAAAGCTGGAAGGGAAGAACCTTCGAAATCAGACATGGAGTTATAGGATGGAGTTAGCCTTGGTGCTAGGGTCAAATGTTTGCTCACTGTGTTGCCTTCCTCCCATTTGCAGTGGGAATGCACATTCTGTGCCCTTGTGCCTTGAAAGAATGGAATTTACTTCTTTATTTTACAAGTGGTTACAGTTAAGAAACTGTCTTGAGTCTCAGAAGAGGGACTGGACTTTTGACTTTTAAACAGGGTCAAGACTGTGAAAGACTTTAGGGATTATTTAAATTTTTATTTTTTATTATTTATTTTTCAATACTAAAATGGCATTTATTGAGTTATTTAAACAGTTATAGCCTTGAAGATCACATACTTAAAACTGTAAAATTATAGACAGCAACAGAGTTTATAAATAAGACAAATAACTTTGGGCATGACTTCTTGCCAGTACTCTTCTCATATCCTGAGCCACTGGGTCTTGGTTTAATTTGACATGAGCTATGAATCTGTTCATTTCTACTTGTCCAGTAATTTATACAGTTCACACTTTTTTCTTTTATCGAAAATAGATTTCTCGTATAAAATATCCTGATTAAGGTCCCCCCCATCCAATTCTTCCACACTTTCCCGCCCACCCAGACTTACCCCCTTTCTGTCTCTCACTAGAAAACAAACAACAGTAATACCAAACACACAGAAATAGGACAAAACAAACAGAATGAAAAGAGCCCAAGAAAAGGCCTAAGAAATGCAGATACACTCACTCAGGAATCCCATAACAGCACCAAAGCTGGAATCTATAATATATAGGCAAAAAAATATAAACAAACAAACAAACAAACAAACAAGGCAGACAACCAGAAGTCTTGGTCTGACATTATAAGGCAGGGAACCTCCTTTAGGACCCCGTCTGGTACAGACTCAGGTAGGCCCCATAAGCCTAAGTCTCTGTGATCTCGTATGTGTGTTGGTCCCATTGATTTAGAGGGCTTTGCTTTCTTGCTGTCCTCCATCTCCACCGACTGACTCTTACACTCTTTCTGCCTCCTCTTTCACAGGGTTCACTGAGACCTAAAGACAGGAAGACAGGAGACACACTGTTTAGGGCCAAGTGTTTCGAGTCTTATACTCGCTACATACTGTCTGTGTGTTTCTGTAACTGTTCTCTCTGTTGCTGAAGGAGGCTTCTCTGGTAATGGCTGAGCACCATTCTCATCTATGAGTATAGTAGGATGTTATCAGCAGTCATTTTATTGCAACGTCTCTTTAGTAGAACAAGAGTAGCATTGGTTTTACCCTAGGACCCTGGGCTACCTAGTCTTAGGTTCTTGATCACTCAAAGCAGCATTTAGTACGGGTTCCATTTTTTGGAGTTCGCCTTCAGTGGAATCAGATATTGGTTGGTTACTCCCACAGGCTTTGGGCCACCAGTGCTCTAGATTGTCTTGTAGCCCAGACACCTTTGGAGACTGACGATTTTGGAGCAGGGTTTTGTGTTCATGTTCCTTCTTTGGTAATGTGCAGAGTATCTTCTTATATCCAAGACAGTAACCCCTGGCTGAAAGCGCTGAGTAGTTAACAGCTGGATGTCTCGGTGTTCAATGAGTTGGATAGGTGCTGTCTTCAGCAATAGGTCCTTATCATAAGTTTGTGGAGAGGACTCTATATATAGTCTTGGCAAGAGCCTGGGCTGTTTAGGGGTTCCTATCGGACTCCTTTGCTAAACTCAGTGTAACCCATTCCTGGTATTGGAATCTTCATCTGTTAACAAGAGATGTCCATTTGGGGCTCTGTCTTTCCCACTGTTTGGCAAGTTCATCTTGATCCCTTTCATCTAGACCCCCTTCATATATGCATATTTTAGAAAGCTTCTGCTGTATTAGGTTTCCATTTGAGGGATAGACTTTGAAGATGTCAAAGTTGGACTAAATGAATCTTGTTTTGTATATGGACACAAGACTATCGGGCCAAGGAGTACAGTGTCATGGTTTGAATAAGACAGGTCCCATATCCTCAGGCATCTGAACACTTGGTCCCTGTTGGTAACAATTTGGGCAGGACTAAGGGATATGGCCTTGGTGGAAGAAGTATGTCACTGGGGCGGTGTGGGGGGAGACTTCGGAAGCCAGGAGCTGTTTGAGGTGTGCCCACTGGGCTTGATGCTTATGGTTTGAGTTGTGGTCCTTCAGCCTCTGGCTGCCATGTCCGTTACCTGCTGCAATCACCATTACAGACCTCTGAAACCGAAACTCTCAAATAAACCCTCTCTCCTGTAAGATGCTTTGGTGGTAGTGTTTCATCACAGCAGCAAGAGAGTAACTAACACACTCGACCTTTGCTGTTTATTATCTTGCTTATCTGATCTGCTTTGGCATATTCTTAAGTGGACTCCCTGAGTCAGACTGTCAGTATCCCAGACATACCTCTTGGGGAAAAACAAGAAACACATCAAAATAAATGTTAAATAGAATGGTTTTTTAGACATATCAGAGAACCTAATACACTTAAAGCACTAAGGGATTGTACTGGCACTGTCAGAATAACTAAAAGTCCAGAGGTAGGCCAGCTTAAAGGTTAGCATAGGGAAGTACATCTCTTTTCTTTACCATTGGTTCCTGTGGTGGTTTGAATATGAATGGTTCCCATTGGCTCATATATTCAGATACCTCAGGTGAGGTAGGACTATTAGGGAAGGATTAGGAAGTAGGTGTGGTCTGTTGGGGGAATCATGTCACTAGGGGTTGGGCTTTGGGGTTTCAAAAGACTCCAGCTCTCTCTAGTTTCTCTCTCAAACTGCTTCCTGGTTTTCTGTCAGGATGTGAGTTCTTGGCTCCTGCTCCAGAGCCTTGCCTGGCTGCTTCCTTCCATGATGGTCATGGATGCTAACTCCCTGGAGCCAGGAGCCCCAAATTAAATGCTGTCCTTTAGAAGATGCCTTGGTAATGGTGTTTTGTCCCAGAAATTGAAAAGAAACAAAGGCAGTTTCTATTCTCTGCATATGCCATATGTTAGCCTTCTTCTTGAGAGGGAATAACAGGACTGCAGTTCTTCTGAGCCACATATCCAAAACCCCCAGCCAGACAGGAACAGTAAGAACCACAACAGAAAGCTGTTTTTTCCCCAGTAGTCTCTTTGAGATGGGGAAATACTTCCCAGAGACTTTTCAAATGTCATATGGCCACATCTGAACCAATCGTATCTATTGGCTATGCCATACCATATGATATTGAGCTTCCCCAATCACTGAACTGCTATACAATGTAGGGGCATGAAACAGTGGTCAGAGAGGACATCATTATATCAAACCACGCCATCATTGTGCCAAGACTGCATATAAAACTCTCAAACAAAACTATAATATTTTTAGCTGAACTGAAGCATCTTGATCTTGAAATTATTTAAAATAATTGCAACAACAGAAAAAATAGCAAAAAAGAGAAAACAACTTTGAATCTTATAGTAAGGCAATTGCCAAGCATGATGTAGTTGGTATCTTGATAAAGGACATCAAGAGACTAACATATGCTTTCCTGGACTGGTAAAGCAGAGATGAGTTCTACTAAGTTCGCTTTCTCACTTACTCTTTGAGGATGCTGTAATAAGAAAAGCAAGATGCGGTTGAAACTATTAGTGGGAACACACACACACACACACACACACACACACACACACACACACACACAGCCAAGTGATTTAATGTGGGTGAAGAGTCACACTGTAGGGTTTCTGAATGGAAGTTCTGAAAACAAAGAATGAATATTAGGTTCACTCAGAATAAGTTTCTTAAGAAAAAGAAACAATCATTCCAGCCTTGTGATTTCCTTCTATAAGAACTGATTCCATAACAAAGTTTGTATTGATGAATTCAGGGGCTCTTAAGGAAGCAAATTTATTTGAGTTGAATACAGTGCAGAAGCAGCCGTGATTTTGGGATGGGTTGCCCTAGTAAGTCTCATCTTGAAAGTGGCAAGAACTGAGCATGGTTAGAATCAGTGGTGGTTCATATTAGGCAGAACTATGCTTTGGCTGAAATGGGTTCTTATGAAGTTACTTATGTTTAGCACAAGAACAGTCTGATGGTGAATGTCAGGTGAGCTGTTGATTATCAAATCTCTACCTCAATTTCCAAGAGAAAGTTATATCATTAATATAGAAACTCATATACCATATTTTAAAATTTTGGCATTCATTTTGAACTTGAACTTTAAAAAAAAAAAGGTTAAGGTACCAAAGTTGCCAGAATGGTAAACTAAGGTTTGAGAAATTCATTATGCTTTTTTGTTGTACAGTGGTTATAAAATTATTTTTAGTTCTATTCAAACACAATGAATTAGGTGTAATTATAAGTAATGAAAAAAATCCCAAGGGTGAGTACCCTTGCAAAGTTCACATATAAGCTATGTACCAGAGACACGTTTTATCCCTCATCCCTCTAATCATAAATCCTGTATTTACTCACAAATGCTGATACCATATCAAGCACCTGCTATTTTTTTACTATAAACGTAAAACAGGTATTTTAAAAGTCACAGCATAGAAACAGCAGTAATAATATAGAAAGTAAAATTTTATAAGAAAGCATTTAAGGTACTATAACGTTTTCCTTGTCTCAGATTTAAGAATTTCTGTATATTTACATAATGTTCTTCCTACTTTGCTGTTCTTTGAGCTGCCCAAACTAACTTGCTTTTCCATAGATTTCTAGTACCGTTGATGAGTAAAACTTATGTAACAAGTTTCTCCAAAACACAGCAAGGACCCCACCTGTGATGTTGTAAACTAACGATCAGATAATAAAGTCACTCGCCAAGCCAGTACACAGTTCTCCTCTCCTGGTATATAGAATGATCACCAGAGGTCCCAGGGGGAAATGGTGGCTGCGTCAAATGACAGTTCTTTCAGGTTTCGTTTTCATGTTACCCTTAGGGAGAACAGTTCATAGAAGATGCCACTGGACAGTAACATTTCCCAAGAGCCAGGGTGGTCTTTTATAAATTTTATCTCTGGTTATCCAAAAGGGTCACAAGTACTAAAGAAGGGTTTAGTCCTTAAGGTGAGAATCTTTTCCTACATTAATTGCCCTGGGTTCTAAATTTTTGCATTGCCTTCTAGGATGTGGAAGCATCAGGAAAAGACAAAAGTGTTAAAGTAGACCTGAGGATTGGAAGGGAGAAACAACTGGGCTAGAGAGAGATTAGCCATTCAAACACTAGCTGAGCCATCTCTTCAGCCCTAGGAAAGTTGAATTTTAGTGTTAGCTGGTGTTCACAGTTATTGGATGATGCCTGACTGGTGTCTCTCTGTAGAAATGGTTTTCTTCATAGGTCGCACTGCAGGCTGGGCCATGTTCCCATGACCCAGACAAAACCCATGTCCCTCATAGCTCCCCCAACACATACTCCTGTTTCTGTAGGAGTTCATTTCATCTCTTTGTGGAACAATTTATAGTTGGGCTAAAGGCTATATGACCCTGTCTTACCACCAAAAACACATTTTGTTTTGATTCATGTCCCAACGTTATTTGAAAGCAGAGCTCTAATACAGCTTACAAATCTCTACTCACTGGGACAGAGAGGTGGGTGAGGTCGACGTCACACGGATGTAATCATCTCCATTATCCAGGTAAGGCCAAAATAGTTGACCTTGTCAATCATTATTTTTTTAATGGTGGTTTCTAATATCTTCTTCTTTGGAAAGAAAATCTCTGTGGGAGGTCCCTTAGACCATAACAAAGTCATTTGTGACATTATGATAGTTAAATCAATATTACTAATCAGCTTAATAACTCAGAGAGAATTTTTGTTAGTGAAAACACTTTGGCATGTTTAAAACATCCTAACTTACCCAGCGGGAGATGCTTGATGCTCTGACCAACACCACAGACAATCCAGCTGTTTTCTCAGTGAAATTAGCACCACTTGAAGCTGTGGCTCCTTGCTTAAAATTGCTAGCTAGAAACCCTCTTTTGTCACCCGCTCTCATCCTACTCTTCCATTTTATTAGATTTTATATTATAAGCAATGAGATCTGTGCCTGGTGCTTCTTTTACCTTCTCTGTGGCCGGCTTATATAGCTGGGTTTTGCCAATTTCATCTACTGTGTCTTTATCTATTAGCGATGTAAATTACTCCTTAACTGTCTGCTCCAAGTTATTGCCTATGGCTCCCACGTTCCATGTCCCTGCTGGAGAAGGCCATTTCTTTGTTTCCACATGACTCTGTTTATATAATCCCTCACCTTTCTAAATGGGGTTTTTCATTTCAGTCTCAGCTTCAAAACAAGGTTCCCACACTCCTGACTATTTACACAGAATCCTTTGTTTCTGGAACTTCTTGCTCTCCTCCTTTTCCTTTTTCCTTTTTTCTTTTTTTTCAGGTAGTCAACATGGGGACCTGACTCTTATTTTTTTTTAACTAGCAATATAGTTTCTTGAGTTATGACCTTCAGGCTTCTGATGCAACACAAAGCTTTTATTTCGTTTCATTAAATGCCTCAACACAGTTTCTATTTGATCGCGTTCAACATCTACCCTATATAGTTAGATGCATATAGTATTGGGTTGCATATGTTTGTCTAAAAATTAAAAATGGCCTTAGTTTTGTCCAAAATTTCCTCTTCTATCACTGTCATATAATCATTTAGGCATTATAAAACGACAGCACATGGGAAGAAACTAAACGTGAAGTCAGAAAACAAGAGTTAAATTCTATCACTTCATGAAATGACCTTCAAACTGAGTTCATTTCTTCATGTTGAAAAGGAGTCTAAAGTTAACCTTGTACAGATGATGTTAGAGTTTATGAGTGAATAAACTTCTAAGGTCTTTTGTTTACGGTTATACCCAAGGGAATCTCACATGGCACTGGGAAAGCTTGTTGAAATGATTGTAGGCAAGCAGTATATTTAAGAGTAACAGTGCACCAACTCTCCAGCTCTGCTGGAGTTTGCGATGTTCTTTGTGCCGTAGCATAAGGAGGGAACTGTTTCCACAGCTGCCACCATTCCACGTGTGCATCAGCCAGGCAGCAGAGAGTCTTTCCCAGCACTGCTCTCCATCCTCCAGTTACTACATTCTTCATCCACACTTTCCTGTGATGTTTCCTGAACCTTGGGAGGGTGAGGGTTGACTTAGATGTTCCACATATGGCTGAACAATCACTGCTGCCTAGTTTTCAGCCCTTTTGAACAACTAGGAGCCTCTGAATTAAAAGCTTCTGTGACCAAGGCTGACAAAGACAGCCTTGAACATAAAGGGAAGTATCATTTTCTTTCTCCTTCTATCTTTCAGTCTTCACTTGCCACTTAACTCTTAGCATCATTCACAGGTTTTAATTGTGAAGCTGCCTTTACCACTTTCAGAGTAAAAGAGATTGTAAAAAGAGATCAAGTCATGTAGTGACTCAAATAAAATCCTTCAATTCCTCTTTGACATAGTAGCTTAGGAGGAGGTAGAAGAAGGTGGTCTGGGAAGGGCATCCACTCTTGTCCAAGTGGCTATTTGGGAATTCCTCATCTCATCATTGCCCTCTTTCTTATAGGGACAGCTATAGCACAGGTATCAGATGGAAGTCCGCATTGACCTCTGGGGCAATGAGAAAGCTGGGATGAGGTTGTTAGCCTTGTTGCTGTAAGGAATGACACCACCACCAGGAAAGTTCCTCCAGTGTTCGACACCCTGAAATGATGATAGTGTTCCATCACTGAATAATGTCAGGAATGCAGAACTGAGGCTCTAGAGATCAATGTGAGTTGGAGATAATCAAGGCATCTGGAAGAGTTAGACCATAGGAAAGGGATGACAGAGAGGGAGATGAGAACAGAGCTACTGAAATACAAGGGGGGATTTTGACAAACAGGAACCAGCTAACATGGAAACAGATGAGAGAAAAAGCAACTAGAGAGGTAGATAAAATTTGGCCCCAGGGTTCATGTGCCTTTTTATTAACTGTGATAAAGTTGTTCACATTATAGACAGTAACTTGTCTTTTGACTGTTTCTGACTCTTACTGAAAGCCAAGTTAGGTGTTGAATATTTTTTCCTTGCCATTTAAAAGAAATGCTGAAAAGGATATTCAAATTCTATACTTTGTAGAATAAATAATATATATTAAAGTTTTTCTATTATGAAGAAAATTGGGCAATTATTTAAATTATGTAAATCATACTTTTATAGACATATATGCTAGCCTATTATTCTTCATAACTGTCCATATATTTCTCCCTATATACTTACCTGTCATTTACCTTTAATTAATAGTGTCTGTTTTCACCCAGAATGAAGCACTCATGCAGCAATCCGAGAGCAAAGCTGGCAGGAGAAAAGTTCCTAGGCAGCAGTGCCGGCTGTTACTTTCCACAATGACAGTAGGATTCTTTCTAGAAGAATGCAGTTTTTAAAAGTTTATGCTGACCTAAATATATGCTTACTGAATTTTTCAGTCACTCATATATATGTTTTCTCCATGAAAATTGTATGTGGAGGGCAATAGAAACACTACAACTCTACTTCTGTATATCAATATCCCCTTAGCCTTCAAAAAATAAATATGGCTTTCTTCCTTCCAAGAATTACCGAGACAAAACTCAAAAGTTTTTCAGACAAATGGGTTAGGTTTAAGCCCTCTCATCAGAGAACAATTGCAACATGTGTATTAGTATGCAGTACCCCAAGGTAGCACCAATTTGTGCTCTCTAAGGAAGAGAAATCACTCAGAGTAATGAAATCATGTCCTTCCATAACAAACAGTATAAAGCCCTAGAGACAGACAGGAAAGAACAGGTGCAGGACACATTCTTTTGAATGCTCTGGGGAAAGAGCTGTGCAGCATACAGTTATTGAGTTAGGAAACCAAGAAGTACACACGCTGGGTGTTTGTGCAGCTGGAATAGGGGCTGGGCTGATGTGTTTGTGTGGGACAGTCTGGAGAACAGGATCATGTAGGATGCTATCCTGAAGTTCTGAGAGCCTGAGGCTGATGGTTAAAGATTCCAAGGAAGGAGTGAGGATGGGAGCTTCAGGAGGACACAGAAGAGTGGTAAGCAGTTACAAAGTCATGCGGAGGTTTGTGGGGAAGACAAGCTAAAGGGATAAACAATCTGAATAGCAGGAAAGAGCATCAGAGTTGGTGGTAACATTTGGCACACTTGAAGTACAGAACTGGAGAGAGAAACCCGTGAAGAGAATGGAAATCGAAGCAGGCTATGGTGATTTAGATGGTCAAAATCTAACTTCATTCTACAACAAGAGAAACTGTCAAAAACAGCTTTCTCTCATACAATACTCTAAAATCTAACTTTGCTCTTCAAGAAGAGTCAGAAACAGTCAAAAACAGTTTTCTCTCCTGCAAGTCATCACATAAGTAATAAGTGATAATAAAATGGCATAAACCTTACAGCCAAATAACTCCATAATCAGTTCTATTATTTTGAAAGAGCTGATGAATCAGTTCACTGAAGGGTGAAAAATTCCAAAATGGCAGTCCATCATAAAACAAGGAAAACTAACTGAGGATACATGTTAAAGTACGAAACAGATCCATATGGAACAGATCCAACATAGAAAACTCACCTTAATTTTAAAACACATGAAACAAAAATTATGTAAGATTCACTTGATGGATTTGAAAGCATTATTTTTGATCATTCCAGTTTCTGTCTGTGCCTGAGCTGACCCTGTGCCACAGTTCTTTGTACCCAGATCCTGCCAGGAAAAAGCTTTTCTCCCAGGAGTGCTGACACACCTGAGAGCAGAGGTGAGACTACCTCTACTGCTCAGAGGGACCTGCCTGCAGCCCTTGAGATGCAGGAGCTGAGGAGCAATCTGGGACAGATTTCTGTCTGCGCCCAGAGCTGAATCTGTGCCACAACTCTCTGTACCAATATCACCAGGAGACAGCTGGTCTCCTAAGAGTGCTGACATACAGGCTTACATACGAGGGTCAAGCCACTGCCAGAGACAAAAACCAGCTAACACCAGAGATAACCACATGTCTAGAGGGAAGTACGAGAACCTAAGCAACAGAAACCAAGGTGACTTGGCATCATCAGAACCCAGTTCTCCCACCACAGCAAGTCCTGGTTACCCCAGCACACTGGAAAACTAAGATTCTGATTTAAAATTGCATCTCATGATTATGTTAGAGGACATTAAGAATGACGTAAGAAACACAAGACAACACAGGTAAACAGGTAGAAGCCCTTAAAGGGGAAACACAAATAGCCCTTAAAGAATTACAGGAAAACACAACCAAACAGGTGATGGAATTGAACAAAGCCATCCAGTATGGCTTTCTAGTAAAAATGGAAATAAAAACAATAAAGAAATCACACAGGGAGACAACCCTGAAGATAGAAAACCTAGGAAAGAGATTGGGAGTCCACAGACACAAGCATCACCAACAAAATACAAGGGATAGAAGATAGAATCTCAGGGGCAGAACATACCATAGAAAACATTGACACAACAGTCAATGATAATGTAAAATGCAAAAAAGTTTCTAACCCAAAACATACAGGAAATCAAGGACACAATGAGAAGATCAAACCTAAGGATAATAGGTAGGTATAGAAGAGAATGAAGACTCCCAACTTAAAGGGTCAGTAAATATCTTCAACAAAATTATAGGAGAAAACTTCCCTAACCTAAAGAAAGAGATGCCCATGAACATACAAGAAGGCTACAGAACTCCAAATAGATTGGACCAGAAAAGAAATTCCTCCCATCACATAATAGTCAAAATACCAATTGCACGAAACAAGGAAAGACAATTAAAAGCAGTAAGGGGAAAAGGTCAAGTAACATATAAAGGCAGACCAATCAGAATTACACCAGATTTCTCAACAGACTATGAAACTTAGAAGATCCTTAGCAGATGTCATACAGACCCTAAGAGAACACAGATGCTAGCTCAGGCTACTATATCCAGCAAAAATCTCAATTACCACATATGGAGAAACCAACATATTTTATGAAAAAACCCAAATATATATAATATATTTCCACAAATACAATCCTAGAAAGGAAAATAGATGGAAAACTTCAACACAAGGAGGGAAAATAAACCCTAGAAAAAGAAACTAATCTTCTTTCAACTAACTCAAAAGAGGATAGCCAGATAGCCACACAAACATAATTCCACCTCTAACAACAAAAATTACAGGAAACAACAATCACTGATCCCTAATATCTCTCAACATCAGGATGCAATTCTCCAATAAAAAGGCATAGACTAACAAACTGGATACTTAAAGAGGACCCAGCATTTTGCTGCATACAGGAAACACACCCCAGTGACAAAGACAGATACTACCTCAGAGTAAAAGACTGGGAAAAACTTTTCCAAGCAAATGGTCCCAAGAAACAAGCCGGAGTAGTCATTCTAATATAGAATAAAATAGACTTTCGAACCAAAAGTTATCAAAAAAGCTAAGGAGGGACACTTCATACTCATCAAAGGAAAAATCCACCAAGGTAAACTCTCAATTCTGAATATCTATGCTCCAAATGCAAGGGCACTCACATTCACAAAAGAAACTTTACTACAGCTCAAAGCACACATTACACCTCACACAATGATAGTGGAAGACTTCAATGTACAGATCATGAAAACAGAAACTAAACAGAGATACAGTAAAACTGATCAAAATTATGAACCAAGTGTATGTAACAGATATCTATAGAACATTTCATCCTAAAACAAAATATACCTTCTTTTCAGCTCCTCATGGTACCTCTTCTAAAATCAACCATATAATCAATCACAAAACAGATACAAGAAAATAGAAATAATTCCATACATCCGATCAGATCACCAGGGACTAAAGCTGGTCTTCAATAACAATAAAAACAACAAAAAGCCCAAATACACATGGAAGCTGAACAATGCTCTATAAACTTGGACGAGGAAGAAATAAAGAAAAAAATTAAAGACATTTTAGAATTTAATGAAAATCAAGGCACAATGTACCCAAACTTAAGGGTATGAAAGAAGTGCAAAGAGCAAAACTCATAGGTCTGAGTGCCTCCAAAAAGAAATTGGAGAGAACATAAACTAGCAGCTTGACAGAACACCAGAAAGCTCTAGAACAAAAAGAAGCAAATACACCCAAGAAGATTAGACTGCAGGAAATAATCAAACTCAGGGCTGAAATCAACCGAGTAGAAACAAAAAGAACTATACAAAGATTCAAGAAAACCAGGAGCTTGTTCTTTGAGAAAATCAACAAGATAGATAAACCTTTAGACAGACAAACCAAAGGGCATAAAGCCAGTATCCAAATTAACAAAATCAGAAATGAAAAGGGAGACATAACAACAAAAACTGAGGAAATTAAAAAAAAATCATCAGATTCTACTACAAAAGCCTATACTCAAGGAAACTGAAAATTCGTGTTGAAATGGACAATTTTCTATACAGATACCAGGTACCAAAGTTAAATTAGAATGAGATAAATCATCTAAAGAGTTCCATAACTCTTAAAGAAATAGAAATAGTCATTAAAAGTCTCCCAACCCCCCCCCCAAAAAAAGCCCAGGACCAAATAAATGAATTTAGTGGAGAATTCCATCAGCCCTTCATAAAAGACCTAATACCAATACTAAAATATCTGATACAGAATGAATACTCTCTAAAAATAGATACAGAAGGAATACTACCTAATTTGTTCTTTAAAGCCACCATTAGGCTTATACATAAACTGTACAAAGACCCTACAAAGAAAGTGAACTTCAGACCAATTTCCCTTTTGAATATCGATGCAAAAATACTCAATTCAATTCTTGCAAACCAAATCGTAGAATACACCAACATGATGATCCATCATGATCAAGTAGGCTATATCCCAGGGATGCAGGGATGGTTCAATATTTGGAAATCGATCAACTAATCCACTGTATAAACAAGCTCAAAGAAAAAAAACCCACATGATCATTTCATTAGATGCTGAGAAAGCATTTGACAAAATTCAACACCCCTTCATGATAAAAGTCCTGAAAAGATCAGAAATTCAAGGCCCATACCTAAACATAGTAAAAGCAATATACAGCAAACCAGTAGCCAATGGAGAGAAACTTGAAGCAATCCCAGTAAAATCAGGGACTACTCTCTCCATACTTATTCAATATAGTACTAACCAGAGCAACTAGACAACAAAAGGAAGTCAAAGGTATACAAATTGGAAAGGAATAAGTCAAAATGTCACTATTTGCAGATGAAATAATAGTATACGTAAGTGACCCCAAAAGTTTCATCAGAGAACTACTAAGCCTGATAAACAACTTCAGCAAAGTGACTGGATACATAACATTACCTCAAACAAATCAATAGCCTTCCTCTATTCAAAGGATAAAAAGGCTGAGAAAGAAATTAGGGAAATGACACTCTTCATAATAGTCCCAAATAATACAAAATACCTCAGTGTGACTCTGAACAAGTAAGTTAAAGATCTGTATGACATTAACTTTAAGTCTCTGACGAAAGAAATCAAAGAGGATCTCAGAAGCTGGAAAGATCTCCCATGTTCATGGATTGGCAGGATTAATATAGTAAAAATGACATCTTGCCAAAATCCATTTACGGATTCAGTGCAAGCCCCATCAACATTCCAACTCAATTCTTCATAGAGTTAGAAAGAACAATTTGCAAAATTATTTGGAATAACAAAACCTCAGGATAGCAAAAACTACTCTGAAGAATAAAAGAACTTCTGTGGGAATCACCATCCCTAATGTCCAGCAGTATTATAGTGCAATAGTGATAATAACTGTATTTTATTAGTACAGAGACAGGCAGGTAGATCAATGGAATACAACTGAAGATCCAGAAATGAGCCCACACACCTATAGTCACTTTTCTTTGACAAAAGAAGTAAACCATCCAATAGAAAAAAGACAGCATTTTCAACAAATGGTGCTGGTTCAAATGGTGATCAGCATGTCAAATGCAAATTGACCCATTCTTATCTCCTTGTACAAAGCTCAAGTCCAAGTGGATCGAGGATCTCCACATAATACCAGACACACTCAAACTAATAGAAAATAAAAAAGTGCTGGGGAAAATTTCCTGAACAGAACACCAATGGCTTATGCTCTAAGATCAAGAATTGACAGAAGAGACCTCATAAAGTTGCACAGCTTCTGTAAGGCAAAGGACACTGTCAATAGGACAAAACAGCAACAAACAGATTAGGAAAAGATCTTTACCAATCCTATATCTGACAGAGAGCTAATTATCTAATATATACAAAGAACTCATGAAGTCAGACTCCAGAGCATCAAATAATCCTATTAAAAATGGGGTATATAGCTAAACAAAGAATTTTCAAATGGCTGCAAAGCACATAAAGAAATGTTCAACATCCTTAGTCATTAGGAAAATGCAAATCAAAACAACTCTGAGATTCCACCTAGGCCAGTCAGAATGGCTAAGTTCAAACACTTGGGTGACAACAGATGCTGGCGAGGATGTGGAGAAAGAGGCACACTCTTCCATTGTTGGTAGGATTGCCAGTTGGAACAACTACTCTGGAAATCAGTCTGGAGGTTCCTCAGAAAATTGGACATAGTACTGCCTAAGGATGCAGTTATACCACTCCTGAGCATATAACCAAAAGATGCTCCAATGTATAATGACACATGCTCCACTATGTTCATAGAAGCCTTATTTATAATATCCAGAAATTGGAAAGAACCCAGATGTCCTTCAACAGAGGAATGGATACAGAAAATATGGTACATTTACACAATGGAGTACTACTCGCTATTAATTACAATGACTTCATGAAATTCTTAGGCAAATGGATGGAACTAGAAAATATCATCTTGAATGAGTTAGCCCAATCATAAAAGAACACATATGTTATGCACTCACTGATAAGTGGATATTAGCCCCAAAGCTCAGAATACCTAAAATACAATCCACAGACCATATGAAGTGCAAGAAGAAGGACGACCTTTGTTTAGAAGGGGAAACAGGATTTACTCACAGGAGGATACATGGAGAAAAATTATGGAGCAGAGCCTGAAGGAATGGCCATTAAGAGACTGCCCCACCTGGGGATTCAACCCATATACATACAGCCACCAAACCCAGACAATATTGCTGATGCCAAGAAATGCACGCTAACAGGAGCCTGATACAGCTGTCTCCTGAGAGGTTGTGCCAGAGCCTAATAAATACAGAGGCGAATGCTCATAGCCAATCATTAAACTGAGAATGGGGTCCCCAATAGAGAAGTTAGAGATAGTACTGATGGAGTTTAAGGGGTCTGAACCCCCATAAGAAGAAGACAATATCAACCAACTAGACCCCCTAGAGCTCCCAGGGACTAAACCACCATCCCAAGAGTACACAGGGATGGACCTATGGCCCCAGCTGCATATGTAGCAGAGGATGACCTTCTTGGGCATCAATGGTAGGAGATGCCCTTGGTCCTGTCAAGGCTTGATATCCCAGTGTAGGGGAATGTCAGGGTGTGGAGGTGGGAGGAAGTGGGTGGGGATTAGGGAGCACCCTCATAGAAGCAGAGCAAGATACAGGTTTCTTGTGGTGAAGCCAGGAAAGGGGGTAACATTTGATATGTAAATAAAAATATCCAATAAAAGAAAGAATGTAAAAGAAAAAAAAGAAATCATTATTTTGTGAACAGGAGAAAGCTGTACATTACAGAATGAGCACCATTATCTGCTTCTTTCCATGTATGGCCCATGTTATAGAAAAATCTTATCCTGTGCCTCCCAAACACTTTATCACTGAAGGCTGACCTAGAGGCATCTGCGTCAAGCATGGCTAGTTTGAGAATCTCTATCTGTCTTGCTCTTACCTGCAACTAGAGGATGAACTAGGAATCATTATGGAAGAAAACAAAGTTCCCATTGCTAAGGATTTTGCACTTCCAGAAGGATTTAAAAGGATCCAGGTTAAATGGTCAAGGCATACACTACCATGTTGAGGTAAGGATCAGCGGTTTTTAAAAGACCAGTAGAAATAAATTCCAAAATGGCATGGCTAATTGTGTTATAGCAGATATTCTGGAGAATTAATCATTGGCATGCACTCTTAGCCACTGAAATATATGAATTTGTACTACATGGTGTTTTCATTATGTATATATACTAAATGTCACATACATGTGTGATTTCACCTGCCTTTGCCACATCCTCCACTAACCTGTTCTCCTTTCAATATTCTGGCTCCATTAGCCTTCTCTCCAGACTTAGTATGCATCTTCCTGCTCAAAAGTATTCATTCAGACCCGCTCTTTACTCTGCCTAGGCGCTCTCTCTCTCTCTCTCTCTCTCTCTCTCTCTCTCTCTCTCTCTCTCTCTCTCTCTCTCTTTCTCTCTCTCTCTCTCTAATCAAGGTAAAACTGACTCCATGAAGACTTTTAAATGGTTTTCACCTGCTATTGCTTCATAAAAATCTTGAGGCTTCTTTAAATGAATTGACTACATTATAGTCTCTAGTACAATATATTCACTCCTGGCAGTATATAAAGGACTTAGGTAAATGATGAAGTCCAAGAAAAGAGTGATCCTATAATTTTTAATGTGAAGGGGATATATTTCACTCAATGTTTGTTGAATCAAAACAGAATTCTCTCTGGGAATAGGGTGCTTTTTTGAACACTATTTAAAATCCTGTTACATGGCAGCAACCGATGACCTGTCATGTAAAAGAGAGAGCTCTTTGATGCACTACCAACTTCATATAAACTGTGCTAATTATTTTAACCTGGGACAATGTACTATGAAAATATCTCTTGCATTCTAAGAGACTGACTGGCACTTATTTTTATTTTTTATTTATTTTTTCCATCTTTATTAACTTGGGTATTTCTTATTTACATTTCGATTGTTATTCCCCTTCCTGGTTTCCAGGCCAACATCCCCCTAACTGCTCCCCCTCCCCTTTTGTATGGGTGTTCCCCTCCCCATCCTTCCCCCATTACCACCCTCTTCCCCAACAATCACATTCACTGGGGGTTCAGTCTTGGCAGGACCAAGGGCTTCCCCTTCCACTGGTGCTCTTACTAGGCTATTCATTGCTATCTATGAGGTTGGAGCCCAGGGTCAGTCCATGTATAGTCTTTGGGTAGTGGCTAAGTCCCTGGAAGCTCTGGTTGGTTGGCATTGCTGTTTATATGGGGTCTCGAGCCCCTTCAAGCTCTTTCAATCCATTCTAAGATTCCTTCAACAGGGGTCCCGTTCTCAGTTCAGTGGTTTAATGATGGCATTTGTCTATGTATTTGCTGTATTTTAGCTGTGTCCCTCAAGAGAGATCTACATTCAGTTCCTGTCAGCCTGCACTTCTTTGCTTCATCCATCTTATCTAATTGGGTGGCTGTATATGTATGGGCCACATGTGGGGCAGGCTCTGAATGGGTGTTCCTTCTGCCTCTGTTCTAAACTTTGCCTCCCTATTCCCTCCCAAGGGTATTCTTGTTGCCCTTTTAAAGGAGGAGTGAAGCATTCGCATTTTGGTCATCCTTCTTGAGTTTGGTGTGTTCTGTGTGTCTAGGGTAATACAAGCCTTTGGGCTAATAGCCACTTATCAATGAATGCATACCATGTGTGTTTTTCTGTGATTGGGCTACCTTACTTAGACTGATATTTTCCAGTTCCATCCATTTGCCTATGAATTTCATAAAGTCATTGTTTTTGATAGCTGAATAATATTTCATTGTGTAGATGTACCACATTTTCTGTATCCATTCTTCTGTTGAAGGGCATCTGGGTTCTTTCCAGCTTCTGGCTATTATAAATAAGGCTGCTATGAACATACTGGAGTGTGTGTCATTGTTATATGTTGGAGCATCTTTTGGGTATATGCCCAAGAGAGGTATAGCTGTGTCCTCAGGTAGTTCAATGTCCAATTTTCTGAGGAGCCTCCAGACTGATTTCCAGAATAGTTGTACCAGTCTGCAATCCCACCAACAATGGAGGAGTGTTCCCCTTTCTCCACATCCTTGCCAGCATTTGCTGTCACCTGAGTTTTTGATCTTAGCCATTCTCACTGGTGTGAGGTGAAATCTCAGGGTTGTTTTGATTTGCATTTCCTTGATGACTAAAGATGTCGAACATTTCTTTAGGTGTTTCTCAGCCATTTGGATTCAGCTGTGAATTCTTTGTTTAGCTCTGAACCCCATCTTTTAATAGGGTTATTTGTCTCCCTGCGGTCTAACTTCTTGAGTTCTTTGTATATTTTGGATATAAGCCCTCTATCAGTTGTAGGATTGGTAAAGATCTTTTCCCAATCTGTTGGTCTGACTGGCACTTTTGCTGGATCTCACAACAAAGCTGATAATACACCTTGAAGTCATTTAAGACAGGACTGGGCTAGCTTAGTGTATATTTAAACTTTGTTTAACCTGCCTTTAAGAGAACAATGGGGGGAAAAAACCAACCTTAATTTCCTTTTGCTGAAAGTGGCAGATACAGATGTTGAAAGCATCTCCCCCAAACCTACTATAAAGGTTAGAAGCAACCACTTATGGTAATTGGTTGATAAACAAGGATGTTTGCTATCTGGGTCAACTGGAACCCAGTGACTTAACCCCTTGTTAAACTGTAAATTTCTGTAAAGTATCACATTCCTTTCCCCATGGGATATTACCTACACTGTTCAAGCCACTTACAGATAGACAGACACCACTCACACTTTAAGTCAAATAGAAAACCCAACAGACAGACAGACACAGAGATAGATACACAGAGAAATAGGGAAAAGCATTCACAAGACTGTCTTGAGGAATATGCAACAGAGAACAGAAGAGAGGTAGCATGAAGTAGAAAATTCAAATCTGGACTCATTCTTGGATACACAACTCCCAGGGGAAGCACTTTTATTTCTTTCCTTAAGAGACACCAGTGCATTATTGGTGACTTGGACTTAATTATTACATCATGGCAATCTATGCATTAACTTACTATAAGATGACAGTATCAAAATTAAAATTATGGGAGTAGGGTGATTTCAAGACAGCCCATTGTATTTGTTACCTTTATAATGTGAAAAATCACTCTGACCAAAAACAGACTACGAAAGGGTTTATTTGGGCTTTCAGCTCCGGAGGGTTAGTCCACAATGGTGGGGAAGGCATTGTATCAGGTGGTTGGAGCAGGAAGCTGGCTGGCTGAGCACATCTCAGCTTCATACTACATCAAGGAGAAAGTAGGGCAAGTCTACATAACCTTGAAGCCCAACCTCCCCAAACAGTGCTACCACCACGAATCTATTGGGGACATCCTTCATTCCAAACACCAGAGTAGACCTAAATATTGCAGATGTATATGAAGTGCTACCATTGTCAATGCCCATTGCTGAATGGCTCTGTGTAGTACATTATGAATGACTCACTCACTGACTCCTGGCTCCTCACCTGCAGGACAATCAGGATAGCTTTGTTGGAAAGTGCACAGTGTCTAATATGTTCATGGTTGTTGGGCCCTACCTTGGGGTGTTTCCCTTCCCCCTCACTGAGCCTTTCAGCCTGCTATGGCAAGAAGTTGTTTACACCCTTGGCAGCTGCTCTCTACCCCTGATTGGGGGCCAGGACTTTCCATGACACCCTTCCCCCTCGCTGAGCCTTTCAGCTTCTTGTTGTTAAGAAGTTGTTTGGGGCCAGGACTTTCCATGACACAGATTTTTCCTGTTTGGGGATTTTCACCTGCATTATTGTTTTTCCGTCTCTGGTATATAAGGAGATCTCAGTAAAGCAAGGACCGCATTCTTCTAACATGAATGACCCGAGTGTGTGTTTCTTCTTAAATCTCACAGGCCTACGCCTGGTTCTCAGTGTTGTGACGATGCAGGCGTCGTCAAATGGTGGTCCCACGGAGATTGGGAAAGAGAGGACAACCTGACGAGATCATCCCAGGAAGCCAACCGACAGAGGAGGAGGGGCGAATTGGGGAAAACTGGCCAGGAAAGGCCTCAGAAAACAGGATTCAGAAGGAACACAGGAATTGAAAGCACGTGCAAAGAAAAATAAAGATTTGAGCTAGTGGTGAGTAAACCTTGCAAAAAGGGACAAGGTAATAATGGCAAACTGTTTTTGTGTGTGTGTTCTTTTAGAGTTATGCTAAAATCTAGAGAAGCGAAGTCAATTCTCATAGACGATTTTAGTCTTTGGACCCTGACTAGAGACAGTTTATACCCTAGACAAGAGAGAGAATGGGTTTGAGAAAAACAATCCTCCTGGACTCTCCACAGATGCTTTGGCGAGAGAAGGAAAATGAGCTTAAGCTTTTTAAGAACTCTCCTAGGGACAGGAGGAGGGCGGGAGAAGTACTGCCTCCTTGCTGGATCACATTGGAGAAGTGCTTATTTCTGGTTCTGGGTCCTTTAGGTAGGATATCTGGGTCCCTTTGGTGGGACACCATCTAGTCCTAATTTTTTCCCTCTGTCTATTGTCTGTCCTTGGTGCACCAAGCTGTCCATATATGTCAGTTTATGTCTGGGTTTTGCTTCTCGTTGCTTGAATGTCTTGTGTTTCATGTTTAAAAGAAAAAAAATGGTTAAACTTTAAATGCTGGTTGATTCACCCCTTGATTTAGTTTTATCTCCTTTCAAGAAAGGAAAATTAATAAAAAGCAGTTTCAATTGGCTTTTGGAGTCCTGCATCTGTAGCTAGGAGCCTAGGTCCACTGGGGAAGCTCCCCAGGGGGCTGGCTAAATGTTTACACTAGCCCATCCTAAATGCACCAGGAACTTCACAGCTTCTATGGTAATGGAGCTAATGGCTGTTTCTCTTAGAAAAATCTGACTGTGATTATTGGATTCAACAGTTGACAAGGTACTTCTCTTAAAATTACAGCTAGAAAAAGTAGAAATGCTGTTTGATCTAAATATTAAATATATGTGTAGCCACTTCATTTTTTGTTTCTGATTGGTTTTAAATGTACAATATGCTCTACATGTCTTGGCTATAGGTTACTGGCTTTTAAGTTATTGGGTATGGTTAAAAATTGTAACATTGGTGGGAGAGGGCCCAGGAGCGGCAGGACCCCTGCCTGAGACACCGCCGGAACCTGAAGGAAACAGACCGGATAAACAGTTCTCTGCACCCAAATCCCGTGGGAGGGAGAGCTAAACCTTCAGAGAGGCAGACATGCCTGCGAAACCAGAAGAGACTGCTCTCTGCACACATTACTGATTCCAGAGGAAAACACCAAAATCCATCTGGAACCCTGGTGCACGGAGGCTCCCGGAAGGGGCGGCGCAAATCTTCCTGGTTGCTGCCACCACGGAGAGCCCGTGGGCAGCACCCGGCGAGCGAACTTAAGCCTCGGGACCACAGGTAAGACCAACTTTTCTGCTGCAAGTGACCTGCCTGGTGAACTCAAGACACAGGCCCACAGGAACAGCTGAAGACCTGTAGAGGGGAAAAACTACACGCACGAAAGCAGAACACTCTGTCCCCATAACTGGCTGAAAGAAAACAGTAAAACAGGTCTACAGCACTCCTGACACACAGGCTTATAGGACAGTCTAGCCACTGTCAGAAATAGCAGAACAAAGTAACACTAGAGATAATCTGATGGCGAGAGGCAAGCGCAGGAACCCAAGCAACAGAAACCAAGACTACATGACATCATCGGAGCCCAATTCTCCCACCAAAACAAACATGGAATATCCAAACACACCAGAAAAGCAAGATCTAGTTTCAAAATCATATTTGATCATGATGATGGAGGACTTCAAGAAAGACGTGAAGAACTCCCTTAGAGAAACACAGGAAAACATTAATAAACAAGTAGAAGCCTACAGAGAGGAATTGCAAAAATGCCTGAAAGAATTCCAGGAAAACATAAATAAACAAGTAGAAGCCCATAGAGAGGAGAGACAAAAATCCCTGAAAGAATTCCAGGAAAACACAAACAGTTGAAGGAATTAAAAATGGAAATAGAAGCAATCAAGAAAGAACACATGGAAACAACCCTGGATATAGAAAACCAAAAGAAGAGACAAGGAGCTGTAGATACAAGCTTCAACAACAGAATACAAGAGATGGAAGAGAGAATCTCAGGAGCAGAAGATTCCATAGAAATCATTGACTCAACTGTCAAAGATAATGTAAAGCGGAAAAAGCTACTGGTCCAAAACATACAGGAAATCCAGGACTCAATGAGAAGATCAAATCTAAGGATAATAGGTATAGAAGAGAGTGAAGACTCCCAGCTCAAAGGACCAGTAAATATCTTCAACAAAATCATAGAAGAAAACTTCCCTAACCTAAGAAAAGAGATACCCATAGGCATACAAGAAGCCTACAGAACTCCAAAAGATTGGACCAGAAAAGAAACACCTCCCGTCACATAATAGTCAAAACACCAAATGCACAAAATAAAGAAAGAATATTAAAAGCAGTAAGGGAAAAAGGTCAAGTAACATATAAAAGGCAGACCTATCAGAATCACACCAGACTTTTAAGGCCAGAAGATCCTGGACTGATGTCATACAGACCCTAAGAGAACACAAATGCCAGCCCAGGCTACTGTATCCTGCAAAACTCTCAATTAACATAGATGGAGAAACCAAGATATTCCATGACAAAACCAAATTTATACAATATCTTTCTACAAATCCAGCACTACAAAGGATAATAAATGGTAAAGCCCAACATAAGGAGGCAAGCTATACCCTAGAAGAGGCAAGAAACTAATCGTCTTGGCAACAAAACAAAGAGAAGAAAAGCACACAAACATAACCTCACATTCAAATATGAATATAACAGGAAGCAATAATCACTATTCCTTAATATCTCTCAACATCAATGGCCTCAACTCCCCAATAAAAAGACATAGATTAACAAACTGGATACGCAACGAGGACCCTGCATTCTGCTGCCTACAGGAAACACACCTCAGAGACAAAGACAGACACTACCTCAGAGTGAAAGGCTGGGAAACAACTTTCCAAGCAAATGGTTGGAAGAAGCAAGCTGGAGTAGCCATTCTAATATCAAATAAAATCAATTTTCAACTAAAAAGTCATCAAAAAAAGATAAGGAAGGACACTTTATATTCATCAAAGGAAAAATCCACCAAGATGAACTCTCAATCCTAAATATCTATGCCCCAAATACAAGGGCACCTACATAAAAAAGAAAACCTTACTAAAGCTCAAAACACACATTGCACCTCACACAATAATAGTAGGAGATTTCAACACCCCACTCTCATCAATGGACAGATCATGGAAACAGAAATTAAACAGAGACGAGACAGACTAAGAGAAGTCATGAGCCAAATGGACTTAACAGATATTTATAGAACGTTTCTACCCTAAAGCAAAAGGATATACCTTCTTCTCAGCTCCTCATGGTACTTTCTCCAAAATTGACCATATAATTGGTCAAAAAACAGGCCTCAACAGGTACAGAAAGATAGAAATAATCCCATGCGTTCTATCGGACCACCACGGCCTAAAGCTGGTCTTCAATAACAATAAGGGAAGAATGCTCACATATACGTGGAAATTGAACAATGCTCTACTCAATGATAACTTGGTCAAGGAAGAAATAAAGAAAGAAATTAAAAACTTTTTAGAATTTAATGAAAATGAAGGTACAACATACCCAAACTTATGGGACACAATGAAAGCTGTGCTAAGAGGAAAACTCATAGCGCTGAGTGCCTGCAGAAAGAAACAGGAAAGAGCATATGTCAGCAGCTTGACAGCACATCTAAAAGCTCTAGAACAAAAAGAAGCAAATACACCCAGGAGGAGTAGAAGGCAGGAAATAATCAAACTCAGAGCTGAAATCAACCAAGTAGAAACAAAAAGGACCAGAGAAAGAATCAACAGAACCAAAAGTTGGTTCTTTGAGAAAATCAACAAGATAGATAAACCCCTAGCCAGACTAACGAGAGGACACAGAGAGTGTGTCCAAAATAACAAAATCAGAAATGAAAAGGGAGACATAACTACAGATTCAGAGGAAAATAAAAAAAATCATCAGATCTTACTATAAAAGCCTATATTCAACAAAACTTGAAAATCTACAGAAATGGACAATTTCTAGACAGATACCAGGTACCGAAGTTAAATCAGGAACAGATAAACCAGTTAAACAACCCCCATAACTCCTAAGGAAATAGAAGCAGTCATTAAAGGTCTCCCAACCAAAAAGAGCCCAGGTCCAGACGGGTTTAGTGCAGAATTCTATCAGACCTTCATAGAAGACCTCATACCAATATTATCCAAACTATTCCACAAAATTGAAACAGATGGAGCACTATCGAATTCCTTCTATGAAGCCACAATTACTCTTATACCTAAACCACACAAAGACCCAACAAAGAAAGAGAACTTCAGACCAATTTCCCTTATGAACATCGACGCAAAAATACTCAACAAAATTCTGGCAAACCGAATCCAAGAGCACATCAAAACAATCATCCACCATGATCAAGTAGGCTTCATCCCAGGCATGCAGGGATGGTTTAATATACGGAAAACCATCAACGTGATCCATTATATAAACAAACTGAAAGAACAAAACCACATGATCATTTCATTAGATGCTGAGAAAGCATTTGACAAAATTCAACACCCCTTCATGATAAAAGTCCTGGAAAGAATAGGAATTCAAGGCCCATACCTAAACATAGTAAAAGCCATATACAGCAAACCAGTGGCTAACATTAAACTAAATGGAGAGAAACTTGAAGCAATCCCACTAAAATCAGGGACTAGACAAGGCTGCCCACTCTCTCCCTACTTATTCAATATAGTTCTTGAAGTTCTAGCCAGAGCAATCAGACAACAAAAAGGAGGTCAAGGGGATACAGATCGGAAAAGAAGAAGTCAAAATATCACTATTTGCAGATGATATGATAGTATATTTAAGTGATCCCAAAAGTTCCACCAGAGAACTACTAAAGCTGATAAACAACTTCAGCAAAGTGGCTGGGTATAAAATTAACTCAAATAAATCAGTTGCCTTCCTCTACACAAAAGAGAAACAAGCGGAGAAAGAAATTAGGGAAACGACACCCTTCATAATAGACCAAAATAATATAAAATACCTCAGTGTGACTTTAACCAAGCAAGTAAAAGATCTGCACAATAAGAACTTCAAGACACGGAAGAAAGAAATTGAAGAAGACCTCAGAAGGTGGAAAGATCTCCCATGCTCATGGATTGGCAGGATTAATATAGTAAAAATGGCCATTTTACCAAAAGCGATCTACAGATTCAATGCAATCCCCATCAAAATACCAATCCAATTCTTCAAAGAGTTAGACAGAACAATTTGCAAATTCATCTGGAATAACAAAAAACCCAGGATAGCTAAAACTATCCTCAACAATAAAAGGACTTCAGGGGAATCACTATCCCTGAACTCAAGCAGTATTACAGAGCAATAGTGATAAAAACTGCATGGTATTGGTACAGAGACAGACAGATAGACCAATGGAACAGAATTGAAGACCCAGAAATGAACCCACACACCTATGGTCACTTGATTTTTGACAAAGGAGCCAAATCCATCCAATGGAAAAAAGATAGCATTTTCAGCAAATGGTGCTGGTTCAACTGGAGGTCAACATGTAGAAGAATGCAGATCGATCCATGCTTATCACCCTGTACAAAGCTTAAGTCCAAGTGGATCAAGGACCTCCACATCAAACCAGACACACTCAAACTAATAGAAGAAAAACTAGGGAAGCATCTGGAACACATGGGCACTGGAAAAAATTTCCTGAACAAAACACCAATGGCTTATGCTCTAAGATCAAGAATCGACAAATGGGATATCATAAACCTACAAAGCTTCTGTAAGGCAAAGGACACTCTGGTTAGGACAAAACGGCAACCAACAGATTGGGAAAAGATCTTTACCAATCGTACAACAGATAGAGGCCTTATATCCAAAATATACAAAGAACTCAAGAAGTTAGACCGCAGGGAGACAAATAACCCTATTAAAAAATGGGGTTCAGAGCTAAACAAAGAATTCACAGCTGAGGAATGCCGAATGGCTGAGAAACACCTAAAGAAATGTTCAACATCTTTAGTCATCAGGGAAATGCAAATCAAAACAACCCTGAGATTTCACCTCACACCAGTGAGAATGGCTAAGATCAAAAACTCAGGTGACAGCAAATGCTGGCGAGGATGTGGAGAAAGAGGAACACTCCTCCATTGTTGGTAGGGGTTGCAGACTGTTACAACCATTCTGGAAATCAGTCTGGAGGTTCCTCAGAAAATTGACATTGAACTGCCTGAGGATCCAGCTATACCTCTCTTGGGCATATACCCAAAAGATGCCCCAACATATAAAAAAGACACATGCTCCACTATGTTCATAGCAGCCTTATTTATAATAGCCAGAAGCTGGAAAGAACCCAGATGCCCTTCAACAGAGGAATGGATACAGAAAATGTGGTACATCTACACAATGGAATATTACTCAGCTATCAAAAACAACGACTTTATGAAATTGTAGGGCAAATGGTTGGAATCCTGAAAATATCATCCCTGAGTGAGCTAACCCAATCACAGAAAGACATACATGGGGTATGCAATCATTGATAAGTGGCTATTAGCCCAAATGCTTGAATTACCCTAGATGCCTAGAACAAAAATGAAACTCAAGACGGATGATCAAAAATGTGAAGGCTTCACTCCTTCTTTAAAGGGGGAACAAGAATACCTTTGGCAGGAAGAGAGAGGCAAAGATTAAACAGAGACGAAGGGACACCCATTCAGAGCCTGCCCCACATGTGGCCCATACATATACAGCCACCCAATTAGGGACAAGATGGATGAAAAAGAAAAGAAGTGACAGGAGCCGATGTAGATCATCCTGAGAGACACAGCCAGAATACAGCAAATACAGAGGCGAATGCCAGCAGCAAACCACTGAACTGAGAAGGATCCCTGCTGAAGGAATCAGAGAAAGAACTGAAGAGTTTGAAGGGGCTTGAGACCCCATATGTACAACAATGCCAAGCAACCAGAGCTTCCAGGGATTAAGCCACTACCTAAAGACTATACATGGACTGACCCTGGACTCTGACCTCATAGGTAGCAATGAATATCCTAGTAAGAGCACCAGTGGAAGGGGAAGCCCTGGGTCCTGCTAAGACTGAATCCCCAGTGAACTAGACTGTCGGGGGGAGGGCGGCAATGGGGGGAGGGTGGGGAGGGGAACACCCATAAGGAAGGGGGGGAGGGAAGGGGATGTTTGCCTGGAAACCGGGAAAGGGAATAACACTTGAAATGTATATAAGAAATATTCAAGTTAATAAAAAAAAAAAGTATTGAACTGCAAATCAGGAACTAAGAATTAACTTTTACAAACTTACTGCAGTTTAAGAGCTGGAACAATTTTAGTATTTTTCTGTCAAAATCTTTAAATTATGCACAGTTGTTTGATTGTATTGTCTTTATATGGCAATGTTTTAACGTTGTTGTGCATGCAGAGTGCTACTTAGATTTTTTTCTAGTGATAATTGTCTAGTCACTCCCTGTCATATACCACTTAGCAATGACAGATGAAAAAAAGTAAACCAAAAGTCTTAAAAATTTTACCATCTAACGAAATTCTCTGATAATTTTCCATAGACCCTTTTCTGTATTACTCTTTTTGTGGAGTCTACTTCTATTTGCGTTGGACATAGAAAGCAAAGACAGCCAAAGTAAAAATTCTGTCCAAACGTACCTTGGTTAACAATGAGTCGAACTGCTATTATGTGAGTGACTTTGGTAGAGACATCACTAAAAGGCTCATACTAGCATGGGTGATAGCTCATGAAAGTTGCTTTGCTAGAACCTCCTGTACAACTTTCAGGCAGCTATGGCACCAGAGGTATCTTCCTCCTCTTGAAATTGTCACAGCTCATATTGTCACAAGGGATACCTGCTAAGTCTCAAAAGATTTTTGTGAATAAATGAGTCTCACATAGCTTTCTTCTCCCCTCCATGAAGGAAAGAGCTACTCAATACCCCAGTGGTTAGGAGAGAGACATTTGAGAAGTTATTGTAACATTTGAAATTCTTCATGGGATGTGAAGCACCTTTATAAACAAGGGATCATTAAAAGAATATTATGGAAAATTATCACACTTTTAGTAAATTGCAACCTTAATCTAACTACAAGTCACAGAAACCCACTGCTCTACATATATTCTAATGGGAACCAATCTGCCACCCTTACTTGAATATAATATGGGCTCAAGAAGATAGGAGAAGTCATATGAGCCATTGCAAGTATTTGAAGAAAAAGATTTCTAGAAATATTTCAAATTAAAGAAAAGTTCTGAATCTAAAAGTTCAAGAACTCTAAATAGGTTAAAATCAATAAATATATAAATAAAAAAGACAGATGATGTTAGATATAGATAAATGATAGATTGATGATAGATAGATGATAGATAGATGATAAATCAATAAATGATAGACAATAGATGACAGATGATAGAATAGTTGCATAGATGTATTTAAACTTAGACTATATATCTTTTTAGCTAAATTCTGTAAAAGATATTATTTCAAAATTTTCCAAGTTTTGAGGCAAATAGAAGTACAAATTACATAATTATTGGAGGTTACAGATAGAGGGGAAACCTCTTATTTTACTAACAGGGGATGCAGTTTCTTTTGCCTCCTCTCAGTTAGGTCCTACTAAAGCTTTTTCCAGTAAAAGCAATGGAAGTAGCACTCTCAATTTAGATTTTAAGAGTATCCACTGCGTGTTTCCTCTTTGTAGGAATGCTCACTGTTGGAACTCAAGACCAAGATCCCCAGGCAGTGGGAAACAAAGATCATATCACAACAAACCCACACCACACAGGGAAGCCCTAGCACACAGCCACCCACTTGACATATGCATGGACTCCCTTGGACACACTATCTCAGATCATCCCCAGAGACTGAACTCCTGTCAGCATGGTCTAGTATAGCCCATGTGAGCCACTTAACACAGAATAGTGAAACGTAAGATATTTAGTTTCTCCTGAAGCTTTGTAATCCTGTTAGTAGAATGAAGAACTGTTTTCCTAATTCATTATGACAGGAAAATGCTGACTTTGACATTATGACAAAACAGAAGCACAGAAGTAAGAAATGGTGACTAACATTGTGTTAAAACACAGTAAAGATAATCTACAACTTTAACATAAAGTTTAAAATCACCAGATGAATATGATTTTTATCAATGATTACATAAGTTATGTAAATTTATATTTTACATTTTTAAGTAATGCTAATTGTAATAAAACATCATGTTAAGTATTTGCCTATCATTAACAGCAAACGGTAAAAACTAATAGTTTGAAAATAAACAGTATATACAATAATAATTAACTCACTTGGAAGGTAAGTTTAAAGCAATGGCCTATATACTAAAGTAAAATAACTTAGAGAAATAAAAGTTGTTAGAAATATTAATCCCACTGTAAACACCGTTAATTATATTTTAGCTTTTCTATGATAAGCAAATAATGTTTAATTTAATTTTACATGTGCCATAAAATCAATAAACATTGGCTCTTAAGTGGAAAATCATATTTCAGGTCTTAATCCACGATCAAATGACTTCTGTTTTAAAAGTAAAACCTCTTTTAAGGAACAGATGTTTCAAATTAGAAAAATATTTTGAAATGTCTTATCCTCTATACTGCTCAAATTTGCAAAAGATAAATCACTTGGAACCCTACAGCATTAGGCTTTGGAGAGACTTTACTATATACCTAGTTAGTCTCTTCTTTATGAAGACAGTAGTTTCATTTGAGAAATTAATCCGACCAACACTGTAAAGTAAAATTTCAAAGAGGTAGCAGGAGAGACTAAGTTGGATTGTGGGTGTTATGCAGGCCTGGCCTGGTGGGAATGGACACAAAGTCCAGAGGCTGATAACCCCCGAAAAGAAAATTGTTTTACAATATAGAATAAAATCACCAAGCAAACAGTAGTATGTACAGTGTTGTTCATAGTATGCCATTACATGGAAAACTTCAACTTTGTGCCAGGAGCCAGCAAGGAGAAGCTAAAAACTAACAAGTAACACACACACACACACACACACACACACACACACACACACACATATATATATATGTCACTAAATATTTATATATATATATATATCACTAAATATTTATATATATCACTAAATATTTATATATATCACTAAATATTTATATATATATCACTAAATATTTATATATATATTACTAAATATTTATATATATATATATATCACTAAATATTTGTCCACCCTTTTGAGCAGATTTTTCAGGACAATGAAGATGTACTGTCTTGTAGTGATGCTATATAGACAAATAGATGATTTCTTAGTCCTTAATAATTATCCTATAGGAATTCCTAAATTTATATTAGTAATTATTAAGCTCTTTTATATATTAAGTTTTTTTTGATGTCAAAACTATAATGAGAACTCTGCCAGTCTTCAAGTGTCACTAGTTAATGACTTCTGAGATAGCAAGACAGACATCTTCACCTTAGAGCACATTCCAAGAGGCTGTAAAACAGTTAACCAAAGCTCAGAAAAGGAAACTAAGGATTTGTTAGAGGTGCAAGGACATAAAATAAAATATTGAATGGGTTTCTCTATTATGAAACTTCACTAATAACCTAATAGCAAAAATTGTATTTTTAACTTTCAATGAATCTGTTGAGCTTGTGACAGATGCATACACTGTTGTAAACTTATTCATTTATGATCTGAATTTATTTTTTAACTTCTAATGAACTTTTGTAAAAACAAATGTGGGGGATGCTTGGATAAAACATGTGTTGTATTCCAGAAAAGGTATAAAAGATTAGGAATTATTACCTAGCATAACATTGGAAACATGGCATAGTATTGAAGTAAGAGCATTGGAAGCAAGGGATTTGTTGTTACACAGGAACAGGAGGAGAGAAGAAGATTGGAAGCAGAGAGCAGAGAGAACTTTTTAAAGAGCAACAGAGACGTTTAAAGACAGAACTGATGAAGAACATTTAGGAGAGAAGAAACTTTTAGAACTTTCATAGAAAACTTCCATAGAAAATCTTTTAAAGAGAACTTTTTAGGGAGAACTTAGAAATAAAGATTAAAATCACTTTTCAAAGTATTCCTCTTTTATTCCCCATCTTTATTAAATTGGGTATTTTATTTACATTTCAAATGTTATTCCTTTCCTGGTTTCCAGGCCAAAACCCCCCTAACCCCTACCCCTTCCCTTCTATATGGGTGTTCCCTACCCAATCCTCCCCCCAATACCGCCCTCCCCCAACAATCCCGTTCACTGAGGGTTCAGTCGTGGTGGGACCAAGGGCTTCCCCTTCCACTGGTGCTCTTACTAGGTTATTCATTGTTACCTATGCAGTTGGAGCCCAGGGTCAGTCCATGTATAGTCTTTGGGTAGTGGCTTAGTCCCTGGAAGCTCTGGTTCGTTGGCATTGTTGTTCATAGGGGGTCTCAAGCCCCTTCAAGCTCTTTCATTCCCTTCTAAGATTCATTCAACGGGGGTCCCGTTCTCAGTTCAGTGGTTTGCTGCTGGCATTTCCCTATATTTGCCCTGTTCTGGCTGTGTCTCTCAGGAGAGATCTACATGTGGTTCCTGTCAGCCTGCACTTCTTGGCTTCATCCATCTTGTCTAATAGGGTGGCTGTATATGTATGGGCCACATGTGGGGCAGGCTCTGAATGGGTGTTCCTTCTGTGTCTGTTTTAATTTTTGGCCTCTCTATTCCCTGCCAATGGTATTTTTTGTTCCCTTTAAAGAAGGAGTGAAGCATTCGCATTTTGGTCATCCTTCTTGAGTTTCATTGTGTTCTGTGCATCTAGGGTAATTCGAGCATTTGGGCTAATAGCCACTTATCAATGAGTGCATACCATGTGTGTTTTTCTGTGATTGGGTTACCTCACTTGGGATATTTTCCAGTTTCACCCATTTGCCCACGAATCTCATAAAGTCATTGTTTTTGATAGCAGAGTAATATTCCATTGTGTAGATGTACCACATTTTCTGTATCCATTCCTCTGTTGAAGGGCATCTGGGTTCTTTCAAGTTTCTGGCTATTATAAATAAGGCTGCTATGAACATAGTGGAGCATGTCTCTTTGTTGTATGTTGGGGAATTTTTTTGGGTATATGCCCAAGAGAGGTATAGCGGGGTCCTCAGGTAGTTCAATGTCCAATTTTCTGAGGAACCTCCAGACTAATTTCCAGAGTAGTTGTACCAGTTTGCAATCCCACCAACAATGAAGGAGTGTTCCTCTTTTTCCACATCCTCGACAGCATCTGCTGTTGACAGAGTTTTTGATCTTAGCCATTCTCACTGGTGTGAGGTGAAATCTCAGGGTTTTGTTGTTGTTGTTGTTGTTGTTGTTGTTGTTGTTTTGATTTGATTTGCATTTCCCTTATGACTAAAGATGTTGAACATTTCTTTAGGTGTTTCTCAGCCATTCGGCATTCCTCAGCTATGAATTCTTTGTTTAGTTGAACCCCATTTTTTTTAATAGGTCTCAACCCCCTTGAGTTCCCTTTTTATTGATATTAGCCTCTATCTGGTGGGGGATTTGTAAAGACCTTTTTCCCCTGTTGGTTGCCATTTTGTCCCAACCACAGTGTCCTTTTGCCTTTATAGAAGTTGCAGTTTTATGAGATCCCATTTGTCAATTCTGATGTTAGATTAGCCATTGGTGTTTGTTCAGGACATTTTCTCCAGTGCCCATGTGTTCAAGATGCATCCCCACTTTTTCTTTTATTAGTTTAAGTGTATCTGGTTTGATGTGGAAGTCCTTGATAGAAAACCAAAGGAAGAGACAAAGGACCTTTTCTAAAGCCACAAAGTCCCCCAAACCAGACAGGAGCAGCCTTCATTTGAGTTGTTGGTCTGGCTTGTCTAAGAGAGTCCCAAACTACAGCCTATGGCTATTGACTTCATGGCCTCCCAGAGGTGGAAGTTAAGTTTCCATTCCTGAAGACACCACACACTTCAGAAACAGTGTCCTGAGACACATGGGCTGGAACTGACCCGAATGCTCACACCCTAAAGACCTTCATTGTACCAGACGTCTCTGTTCAAGCTTCTAAAAGAAGGAGACAACCACCAGTCCTACTCAACTAGGGCACCTTCGAAGCACACCTATGAGCAACAGGCAGCTTGGCCCCATAACCCTACAAGTTCAGTAGTGGCACATATATCTTGGCAGTAACCAACTGCCTCTACTTGGACTTCAGACCCGCTGCACAAAAAGTACACTATGCTGGCACGAGAAACCTAGCTCATTAGGTGCTAGCAAACTCATGATTATCAAGAGGAGCAGCTCCAGCCACTAATTTGCTAAACTGGCACAATCCCTAGCAACAATCTATAAACATTTGCACTTACACCCACTGATAAACCTAGTCCTTACCTCTCACCAAGGAAACTTCTCTTTGCAGTGGACAGGAGCCGTTGCAGAAAAACACACATAATCCGTATACAGAATTGGGGAGACCAGCACCAATGGGCACATCTACAAAACACTCCCACACATACGACTCGGGGAACATTGTGGAAGGGGAGTCAGACAAATTATGAGAGCCAGAAGATCAAATACTTGTCTGTGAGTCTGTGTCTCCTAGTTACATAAGAGGCTAAGCCCACAAAGTCCATGACCACACAACATGAGCTAAACAAGGAGGACATCAATGAACATGCCAAACCTATGAGGGCTCAACCCTACACAAAGAACATGGTCAACTGAGTGAAGCTGGTCAACCCTGGAAACACATATAAGTAATATTATATAGACTCAGCAGGTTATATTTAGGAAGATCTATGTATATGCACATAAGTGTACATGTGTTATAACACAGATGAAAAGAGGCCAGGTATTTGAGGGAAAGGAAATGGATATGGGAGGGCTTAGAGGGAGAAAAGGGAAGAAAGAACTGTTATTAAAATACAATCTCAAAAAGAAAAAAAGTAAATGAATGAGTCGGATAACCTGGTTAGAAATACTTTTGAAATCAAATGGCTTCAAAATCCTGTCTTTTAGTTAAGAATAGTTGACAAGTGTCAGATAGTTGGAAAATACTCTGATAATATCTGAGCACATGCATTTCTACACCTTACATGGAAATGTATTGAATGAAATTACTTAAAGTTCTTCCACTCCCATTTGCTTATGTGATCAATGTTTCTCGGGATTACACTCATAAAAGGGAAAAATAAGAAAATGGATCTGAATCCTAGCCAATTTAGCAATAAGATGAAAAGATATATACTCTTATTAGCCATAGTAAGTGACAAAAGAAATATTTTAAAGACCTTGTCTATATCACCAAAACATGTACTATAATAAGATTCTTTTATTTTATAATCATTATTGGTGATATATTTGATCAACGGTTAATGACTAATAAATATAGTAATAGCCAAATCAGAAGACATTTCCATCCTTAGGCCTTTTAATCAGAGCAAATATCCTTTTTTTTAATGGCATATATAATTTGGCTATAGAGAAGCATCTTTAAGATGTTTTAAAAATCTTTGATGCGTAAGAATATATTTTACATGATATCTTATGCAACATACAATACGAATGTGGGTCAAAAGTTCAAAAGAACAAAAAAAAAGGGAAAAAAGAGAAAAAATGTTCAAAAGAAATTGAGTCAAATATCTGTATTGTGGCCTAGGGATGACTTTATTGGGTAGTCTTTGCAGGGAAAACATGGTGTTATGAATTCATACCGTAGCATCAAACAAAACAAAACAAAATAAAACAAAAAAAACCCCCAAAACAACAACAACAAGGACAAAAACACAGTACCACATAGCTGTAATTCCAGGACTAGTAGAGCTGGCTGACAGAGGATCCCTAAGATCTAATGCCCAGCTAGTCTAGCCAAATTCACAGTCTCCACATTCAATGAGAGACCATGTCTAAAAAATAAAGTGGAGGCACCCTCCTCCCGGCCAATGGGCAGAGACGATTTGTTGGTGATGTTATTCTTCTATCAGTCAGGGGCAGAGCAAATGGCAGTCCTTTGTTCATCCTAGCTTGATGCTTGCTAGGTGGCCAAATCTGTTTTATGCCTAGGACACGTCAAAATCAAATCAATTCAAGTCAAATCCAGGCAGCACATCTCAGGAGGAGGAAGACAGACACCTGTGTTCTGCATTGCCTTGTGCAGGGACGGTAGGGAAAGACACCAACAGACCTGCTCTCAGGCCCGTAGCACAGGCAGATTGTAAACACCTCTTGCCAGAACCTGCAGCAGGAGCACCACGAGGTGCGAGCATGTAGTGAGCAAATGGGAGAGAACGAGAAATGGAGCAGCTTGAGCATTACAGAGAGAGATGGAACTAGAGACTTGAGGGTGGAGAGGAGTACACTGTTGCGAGTAGCCAGCTCTGCCACCTGGGACCATGGTAAGGTCTCAGCCTGAGCTGCTGCTGAGTGCCACGTCTGGGTCTGTGACTATGCAGCAACAGGAGGTCATGTCCGTAGCTCTTATTACCACTGGAGAACATGGCTGGTCACGGCAGTTTCTGGGACCACATGGATGTCCAGGGGTCATGCAATAACTGCCCCCTCCAAATCTGGCTGCAATGCTTTGGAGCGCTTGCCCCACATTTCTCTCATCAGTGGCAGCAGAAAGGGCTCTATACCTTGCCCCGGGCAGCACAGTGGAGCTGGCTTTGGTGGCAGGGTTGTGGATGAGCTGACTCCAAGAACATGAGTGTGGGAGAGCTGACCCCACCACTCATCTGCTTTGGGTTGGCGTGGGTGCCGAGGTGTTGTCCAACCCTTTCACCACCTCCAGCAGTCAGGAAAGCTGCCCACAGGGTCATGAGTGTGGGAGAGTTACCTCTGCCCCTCACCAGCTGCAGCACTCAGGAGAGTACGCATGCCTCGCCTGGGCAGCACAGTAGGACTGGCCCCAGCCAAGAGAACACGGGTGAGCCTGCCCCCAAGGCAAGAGCAAGGGAGAGCTGATGCCTCGAGGGTGGCCTGGGTGTGGGGTGATGATGCCCTTCCCTCCTCCCACTTCACAACCTGCATTAGTCAACCTGCATTGGAGAGTCGGCCCCAAGGGCATGAGAACCGGAGAATTAGCACTGCTCCCTCACAGCTGTTGCACTCAGGAGAATGGACTCTGCCCCTCACCCGGGCAACACAGAAGAGCTGGCCCTGATGGTGAAGGCTCAGGTGAACAAGAGCAGGAGCGCTGGCCCACCCCTAAATCTATGTCACCTGAAAGGGCTCCTGAAAGGGTCAGTCCTGCTGATTCAAAGCAGCAGGGTCTTCATGACTCAGGGCAACAACACGATAACCGGGAGGAGTGCTGATTAGGATCCAATATTGATGGTGTCACGGAAGCCAGAGACCTCGAGCCATACCAATGATTCCTTGCAATGAATTTTTGTAAGTAAGATGTGTGGACAGAGGGATATACTGTGGTGTACTGGAACATGTTACAGCTTCCATGACGGGACATTTTCTATGCTTTGGGTGTTTGTTTGTGGTTTTTATTGGGGGCGGGGGTTGTGAAGGTGAAGGGTAGATATGAGGAGACAGGGAGGTGAGCGGGACTAGTGCATGACATGAAGCTCAGAAAGAATCGATAAAAGTTTTGAAAACCATCAAAAAAAGAAAGAAGGTAGAGAACAATTAAGATGTCAGACATGGGGGTTGGGGATTTAGCTCAGTGGTAGAGCGCTTGCCTAGCAAGGCCCTGTCAGGTCCCCAGCTCCGAAAAAAAAAAAAAAAAAGAAAGAAAGAAAGAAATCCTTCAAGATGTCAGACATGACAGAAACATCTGCTCTCTAATCTGTGTGTGTACTCTTACACACCTGTGCATGAGCAGAGCATAGCCACGCACATTCATACATGCACACACATACACCAAAATAAAAAAAAATGAATGAATGAACAAAAAACTGGCTATAGGTATTTAATTAGCTAAATTTTTGTAGATTATATGGTTTTTAGAGTTACTGATATTTTAAATGAGTGATAATTTCTAATTAACACTAAAATTTGAAAATCTATGCTCTTAACTGTTGTGCAGAATAGAAAAACACAGATTTCATCTTCAATATGTTAAGGCCTTTACAAGTATTTGAAAAGCAGCTCCACTGGGGCAACATTATTAGGAATTTGATTCTGAAGAAAAAAAGGCCTGATAACATTTTATTTTAGAGAAAAAATAAATCATCAAAATTTCTCTTGATGGTGAAATTGCTTAGTAATTATCAAGAAAATACACATTAGTGGAGTGAGCAGCACTATTTTAGTAATAAAAGGAATATTTTCCATATGCATTTGCTGCATATACTGCTGGAAAGATTCCAACTACCCAAGGTGTATCCACATAGTGTATGAGTTATTAACACATATGGTTTTAAAAGGATTTTACAAGTTTGTAATAAGCGTGTGTGTGTGTGTGTGTGTGTGAGAGAGAGAGAGAGAGAGAGAGAGAGAGAGAGAGAGAGAGAGGAAGAGAGAGAGGGATTGAAGAGAGAGATGAGGAGAGATGATGCCTATGTTTAGCATCTGACGTTAATGAGGAAGAAATTGAAAAGATAATATATGCAGGAGACATGATCTTCTATGTTTCAGATCTTTGTGACAATTAATGAGGAAGAAATTGCATGCTGATATTTCGCCAGGTTGCCTCGGCATTAAAGCCACAATCATTAAGGATTTGCCCATGTCCTCCCTCTCTCTCTCTCTCTCTCTCACTCTTTGGCTATCTTGGCTATCTATAGATTGCTGTCTATAAGCAGGTGAGGGCAGGCACAAGATGAGACAAGAGCCTATGATTGGGCAGTGAAATAGAAAGGCAGGCTGAGAATTTTAGAGATGGGACAGAGAGTCTGGAGAGGGAGAGGGAAGGAAGATGGAGGAAGAGAAGGACGACCCAGATCCATGTGGCTTTAAATAGCCACAGGTAGCTATGAATATCATGTAAAGGGTGGATTATTACAGGACAATTTGTCCAATCTAATTGACTCTGAGTTCTTTGTTTGGACATTTCGTGAGTTGAGAATTTACTGAAATAAATCTGGCTGATAAATTACAAGCCTCTAGAGTTTTGATTTTACCGGGTTACTGGGAATTGTGAATTCCCACAGGGGGCAGATGGCTGGGAATATGAGCAGAGTCCACAAGAGAACTGCAAGACTGGCGGTCTGTACATGAGGCTAGCCATGGAGGCAATGAGGCCACTGGGGCCAGAGAGTAGCCGGTGCTAGTGTGGCATGATGTCCTTCCTTTTTATAAGTATTTAACAAAACAGATATTCAAATGATTATCCTTTTCTTAAAGTCTGTTGTAAAGTGCCATTAAATTACTTAGTAACAGAGATTTTCAAAATCACTGGCTTTAATAAAAAACATTTCTATTCAGGAAAAACCTGAGTCACATAAGCATAGAAGTTCCATTTTTACAAGTTCCCTTTTTACTACATACATAGTGAAGGAAGGTACTTTCTGTCCTCTATGGCATGTCAACTACATGGTTAATGCTGAATTTCCACCATGTTAATCATATTTGAGAATACTAGGTGGTAAAATTAGTGTATCGGTGAAAGTTTTTCCAGAGAAAAGACCAGCAGGAGGAAGTGTGTGTGTGTGTGTGTGTGTGTGTGTGTGTGTGTGTGTGTGTGTGTGTGTGTGTGTGTGTGTGTGTGTGTGTGAAATGGAAAAGGCAATCTATACCCATTAAATCCCTTTAAAAGTGTTACTAACCCCATTTTGTTCAATGAACAGATTGTCTTACAATGGATTACTACAATCCAGTCAGTTTATCAGTTTCATATTTTTAGTTTCCCCAGTAGCTAGAACCCTTTAAGAAACTGAATACTTTTAATGGCCATGACTACTTTTTCACATTCTGCATGTTAGCTTTTGTTCATATGTGGTCTTAACTTAGTTTTAGCTATGACTATATTTTCACACAGTTAACTAGTACGCTAGCCTCCCGATTTTGTTTATTTTTGGCCAATTAGTCTTACTCTCAAATATTAGATGGAGTTGGAGGTTGAAGGGATTTAACTCAATCTTCTTGTGCTGACTCACATGTAGCCAGTTCTCCGGAAGCAGTTTTCTCCTACAGACTGACTCTCGGTAGGAGAAATGTGGGCTGAAGCTAACGTCTGTGCATCTCTCAATAGAAAGGTAAGTGTTGGTCAGAGTCGGTAATGTGGGGCTACATGTGTAATTTTCTGTCTTCATTTTTTCCTCCTTGTTCAGCCATATGCTAAAGTTGTCCTATGGTTTCTATATTGTCCCATGTTTGCTGTATCTTCTTTTATCTATTCTTTAATTTGCTTCTTGTCAAAAACATCAGGTTGGAAAAGGCTTGATGGCATAACTATACAATTTTTTAAGAGACATGGACTTTGGCTTTCTAAGCTGACTTTTAATTTGTATATTTCCAACCTCGGGGTTAATGACCTCTGGAGAAAAGAGGCCTTTTCAATGTGTAGCAAATATTTGAGACCGCTGCTTCCTCAGCTTATACAAACTCTCCATATTCATTAACATCTGATTTTACTGCACTCATCTTTTATTTACTGGCAACGTGATTTTAAACACATACTATTATTATATCCTTCTCCATGTTTCCCAGTTGAGAGACTTTCTCAGCCGGCATCCTGTGGGAGAATCAAATGCTGCCAGAGGAATACAAGTTGGGGTCGCTAAGCTCAGTTTTCCCATGGTGGTACAAAACCAGGGCCATTCTACATGCATAGAAGGTAGGTTAGTTGAGTACACAGGACCTAAACATCTTACTGCATTAGGACTTGACTCTCCTCCTGAGAACTTAGTTTTAAAAGAAGAATCTGGCCAGACAATTCCAAAAATCTTTCTCAAAAAAAAAAAAAGAAAAGAAAAGAAAAGAAAAGCTTCACTAAAATAGAATTGTCAGGGTTTTTTGTTTGTTTGTTTGTTTTTTATCAATAGAAGCAGGCACATGAGAGATGTGAGTCAAAGGATCTTATTTTTTCTTAAAATAGGCGTGACTTAGTGTTTTCCACTTCTATCACAGGCAGTAGTTTTAACATTAATTTTATGTGTTGAATATAACAATGAAAACAATTTTTATGACTACCAAAACAAAAAGAGATAAAAATAACAATCCGTTGTACCTAAAAGTGTAATCCCGGCTTGAAACTGGAACTAGAGACGTTAGTGATTAAATAATCACATATATTTAAAAGCATTTTGGTCCATTCCTACCTTACTTTGAACTTCTAAGAACAAAACTATACTAATGTATAATTCTTTATTCGATATTTATTTTTAACTGTATAGAATCTTAACAGTTGAAAATGTTTCACACCAAATACAGCACCCTGTACTACCCAGCACCCAGCACCCAATTTTATCTTACTCACCTTTTCCTCTCTTTTCTTTCTTTGTCCTCCTTCTCTCCATTTTTCTGTTGTCCCTCTTTGCTTTTTGCCTTCCTTTTGTTTTCTTCTTTCGTTCTTTTTTCCCTCTGGAAGTAATGTGTGACATTACATATTTCTAGATATGCATACATTTTAGAAAATGTGAAAGACTAAAGATTTGGCTTTTGTATAACCAGCGAGAAAATATATTACAAAACTAAGATATCTACATATACGATTTCATGCAGTAGTTATAGCACATTTTAGGTTTTTTAAAGTAATCACATTGAACATACATATCTGAGGTATGTGGTTTACGTTTGCTCTAGCAGTCTTAGCTGCTGTCGCATTTCAGTGAATTGTAGAAGAGACTGAGATGAGGATAGTAGAACGGGTGTGGCCTTTTCCCGTAATTATAAAGGATGTAGGAAATTTAATAATCTACTCGTTCTTTCCCCAAACTGATCCTTATAAGTAGAAGAGCAGTGAAATAGTATTTATCCTTCTATCAGTGTCTCATTTAACATTCGTAAATTGAAGTGGGCCTGATTACCCATTATTACACATAGATATGCAAAGTTGACATAACATCCTTAGAGTATATCTTAGGGGACTATTGACAAGGATAACATGAAGCCTGAGTTCGTCGTAAACAGTTTTCTTTTTAATATCATGTTATAAACAATAAGGGAAGAGAAAGAGAAAAAATACCTTGATTGGGCATCAATTGTACACCTAGCATTGTGGAAAAAAAAATGCTTTATGGAGAGTTTTTTTCACAAACCTATCTTTATTATCACCATATATTAGGCCACTGAAAGTATTTTCTCTCAAATGCTTGAGAAAATAAAAATTAAGTATGTGACTTCTACTTAAGGTGGTAGACTAGGATCTGTCTTTGCGTGAGCGAGTGATGGGGAGCATCAAAAGGGAAATTAGACAATATCCCAAAGGAAGAGAGAGACAGAAGAGCATAGGAAATCCACAAAGGAAGTGAACAAGTATCTAAAAATAGAAAAGTGGGAAAGAAAGGTGGGCAGCAAAGAGAAAAATGTCTGCAGGCCTCCTATAGGTGCAAGGGAAGCAAAAAAATAACCGACCTCCACAGCAGGCGGCTCTCTATAATGAGAAACACTGGGGGTTAAGCCTTCAGAGTAGGCTGCTCCATAAAAGGCCTTCCTGAACCGGAGGAGGACCGGGAGGGGAGGGGGAGGGGAAAGGAGGGGGAGAGGTAGATGGGGAGGGGAAGGAGGGGGAGTGGGAGGGGGAGGACGACGACGAAGATGACAACGATGATTCTTAAGAAGAAAGGAGGGACCAATATTTCTCTGTAAAAATTTTTTCTTCGCAAATCATAGTTAACTTGCCCTTTTCTCCTCTCATTCATTCAATGCTTTCTCACTTCACAACTACAAAACATTGGGATGGGCTTTGAGAGTGATTATGGTAATGTATGCAAAAACCCCACAGTCCATGTTGTGAAAGGCTAAATAAAAGTTAGTATTGCTTAACTCACGGGGCGCAAAGCTTCCCGCTCACAAGCTCTCTGCATTACTTTATTAATAGACTTATTTCTACCCAAATGGGCGAAGAAATAATGGGAAAAGATCTCACAGTGACAGACACTGCAAGTCATTTCCTGTAGCTTTAAACTTCGGCCATTTAAATTACAAACTGTTCTGGGAAAAAACTATAAATAACTGCGAAATTGTAAGAATGCTTGGGAAATCAGTAATACAGACTGTTCATTTTGGGGAGGCAGATAAACTACTTTTTGGTCTTGTGTGTTCGGTAATGCGTGGTTAAATGGTGTCAGGTAGTACATAACCTTGGGGACGTCTCGACACTCTGTAGACTGCACTCACTCCATGCTTTGGCATAAGGTCAGTGAAAGTCGTGAGCAGGAGATTTTTCCCTCGGCCTTTGGGGGGAAAAGATAAAGTTTATTTACTTATTAGTAGGACCTTTCAGAAAGTCGTTCCAAAAATAAAGTAAGATGAACCATTTTGTCCCAGATTAAAATTTTTCAAACAGAATAAAAGTTTAAGAATCCTGGTAATCATTACTGAAACTATGAGATGTTCACAAAAAAAGGGACCTACCATGACTGCTCTCCAAAAGACCCAAGGAGCAGTTGAAAAGAGTCAGATGCAGATATGTGCACCCAACCAATGAACAGAAGCTGCTGACCCCTGTGGTTGAATTAGGGGAAAAGGGGAAGAAGCTGAGGAAGAGGACAACCTAGTAGGCGACCAGCAGCCTCAATTAACCTGGACCTCCAAGATCTCTCTTGTAGACACTGGATCAACCAGGCAACATACACCACCTGATATGAGGGCCTCCAATACATAGACAGCAGAGGACTACCAGTTCTAAGGTTCAGTCAGAGAAGATGCAACCTAATCCTCAAGAGACTGAGGCCCCAGGAAGTTTAGAGGTCTGGTGGGGTGGATGGGTGGGGACATCCTTGTGGAGATGGAAGGAAGGAGGGGATGGGGGGAGGTATGGGATGGAAACCGGGGGAGGGAGGATGGACTGAGAGGAATCTGGAGTGTAAAAAGGATCAATTAGAATATCACACATGTTAAGAAAGAAAGAAAGAAAGAAAGAAAGAAAGAAAGAAAGAAAGAAAGAAAGAAAGGAAGGAAGGAAGGAAAGAAAGAAAGAAAGAAAGAAAGAAAGAAAGAAAGAAAGAAAGAAAGAAAGAAAGGAAGAAAAGAGAAAAAGAAAATGGCAGGTTTTTAAAAATTAAAAAAAGAATGCTGATAATCAATAATGGCATTACTGGGAGGGGAGCCCATTGGACCTATGGAAGCCCGATGACCCAGGATAGGGAAATGAATGCTGGGCTGCTGAGGCAGGAGTAGGGGGCAGGGGGAGCACCCTTATAGAGTCAGCAGGAGGGAGGCAAGGATAGGGGCCTTGTGGAGTGAAAACTAGGAAGGGGGATACCATTTGAAATGTAAATAAATAAAATAACCAACAAAAGAAAAAAAAACGAATCAACAACACCGAGGTTATCTATTAGGAAAACATCCGCACCGATTTTGAAGAGGAGTGGGTTGTACGGTTTGTGACCATGGAACCTTACTTTTCTTTTCTACTGTCATCTCTTATTCTCTGATGCTTTAAATTTTGTGTATTTTTACTAAGATCTTGATTATTCTTTTACCAATGCTAGAGGAAGAACTAGACAATCATTCAAAACAACAGTCTTAAAATTTGGAACCAGTGGACTTCATGTCTTCAGTACTTGAAGAATATCAAATTATCTGTACTAAACCCTGGGATCTAACAGAAGTTATGTTGTCCATACCTGTCCAGGCACATCCCTAAGTGGTTACTGCCCAGTATTCTTTCTAGGAGAGTCTGGACTTCCATGGTTTGACAAAAGCATCTTGGTAGGTCAATTCTTCCTTCACATTGGATACTTTAGAAAGTATCCAGTGCTTTATAGTTTCGAATAATAGTTTAGATTTCAAGCTACTAGGACAAAGATGTTTGGAGATATCTGAGAAAATGTCCCTTGTCTAGGTCTTTCTAATAGCTTGGGAACCCAGAGAAATCTCACAAAGACCAGTGCGTAGCACCGTTCCCTCATAGACCTATAATTCTTATAGACTCTTATTCTTACTTAAGACTCTTGGATCAGCAAGGCCGTGATTGATAAAGTAGATTTTGTCCTCAGACGGAGGCTGAAGTATTACTGGATCAGGAATTGCCTTGCCCTGCATTTTCTCAGCTGTCTTCACCGAACCAGAAGAGAGAGAGAGAGAGAAAAAAAAAAGAAGCATAAGGCAAATAAAAATCAATCATATAGTATAATACAGTATAATAGCTTCAGCAGTGTGGGCTCTTAAGAGAAAAGACCTGACAATATTTCTGAAATATTTTCTTTCCTGCAAGTCAGATCGATTTAAGCTATCCCAGAGCAATCAACTCTCATTCCATCTCCCATGTCACCTCGGCACTGAGCTCAGGGCCGAAGACATAAACTGGTGACTTCATTAGCCAAGGTTCTCTGGAGAAAGAGAACTAATATAAATATTTCACACACAACTCGCACGCGCGCACGCGCAGACACACACACACACACACACACACACGCACACACACACAAACACGCACAATCAGAACAAACACTTATTTTAAGGATTTGGTTCATGTAATTATGAAGGCTTAGAAGTCCAAAATCTTTACAGTCGATCAACAGGCTAGAGGCCCAGGAAAGAAATATAGACGAAAATTGCATTAGGACAGTTTTCTAGCAGAATTCTCTTCTCTTTGGGGAGACTTTGGGGAGCTCTTCCACTGTTTATTCAAAATGCACTCAGACCATGGAGGGCATTCCTCCTTACTGACAATTGACTTCTTTAAATGTTAATTTTAGTTTAAAGGTAACTTCAGAAAGAAATCTGGAGTGACATTTAGCCCAGTATCTGAGCACAGTGGTCTAGTCTACATGGTACATGAAAGTACACGTCGCTGTGACCAATAGCTAAGTAGGGAAAAAGAGCAATGAAAAGGAGACAGAGAGTTGACTAAACAGAGGAACCATGTGTCCAACGCTTGGTGATATAAATAGGAACTCAATCATTATGAGCCCCAAAAAGCCATGTTTAGGAAATTGAAGACACTTTGACCTCTAAAGTAGGACATTTTTCTCTCTGTCCCTTGCACCATCCATGAAGACAATTTGGCCTCTTAGTTTTGCTTCAGTGGAGAAGTTCTGTTAACTGTCAAAAGCACAACTGCAGGGAGACCTGCATTGCAGTTGCAAGGCACCTGTTATAATCACGCTCCAAAAGTCAACAACAACAACAACAACAACAACAACAAAAATCCAGCCCTGCCAAAGGCAGCTAACAGCCATGGACTTCAAACACCCAGGGAGGCGTTGATAAAATGGTAGCAAATGCTTTTCAGGACTAATGTATTGTCGAGTCTGAATGAGCACTGGAAAAGAGGCTCTCAGTACTGTTCACCGACTTTCTGTTTTATGCAAAGCAAGGAACTGCTAAACATTAGAAGATTAAAATGGTAAATAAAGCTATGTCTGCCAAGAAGGAACTTAGGATCCTATAGAATGACACTGATGGCTAACCCTGGTGGAAAACCACTGAACTTTGAAGGCAATTAGAAGGATTTAACCCTTCTCGTGAGCAGAATGCCCGCTTCACAGCTGGTGTTTAACAGATGTGCTCAAGTTTCAAGATTATGTGGCATATGAAATCACCAAGAAGGATATTTCTTTCTCACTAAAATTTTTCATACAGCTATTTGATCATACTGGTTCTCCTCTCCCTTGGAAAGTCGTTCCTCACATCAAGGAGTATATGGCATTTTGTTCTTTGTGTGGAACTCTAAAGGCTGAATAATATTTCATAAAATTGGGCTGATTGAGCAAAAGGGCAAGCAGGGTCAGAAAATTCATATGGGACGTTGATCTACAGAAGTGTAAGAACACAGATTTTCAGAGGTCGTGAGAAACACCTTAGGCAGGCCTTATCACTTTGTGTAATGCTTTTATTGTTTGGATAGCTGACCCAAAGCTCAGCTGAAATGGTCAATCCACAGTTGCTGCTTTAAAGGGAACTCTGATCACACTCATATATCCTGCCTTGTTCCTTTCTAAACATAGAGATGGAACTTAAGATTTTTTTATAACATATGCAAACCCATCAGAGTCCCAGATAGTATTTATCAGCTCTTAGGCAAGCGAATGCACTCTGTAAGAGAGGGTCATGATGCTAGAAATACATCATTTGGTGCTGGTTTTATACTCTATGAGTTGGAATCTTTAAAAAAACTTTTAAGTTTTGCTTAATTTAACCTCAATTACATGATTTTCTGGGAGTGGGGAAGGAGGGTGGGAACGACCCTTAAAAGATGTAACTAGCATGATATCTAACCCGCCCCTCTCTTCTCTCGGTGCAAATTGGATTTTAGTATAAGAAGTGCAGTAGGAGGCTTTCTCCCCTAAGAGATTTCCTGGCCCCACTGTTTGAGAACATCTAAAGTAGTCAGCCCGAAACTTCCTCGAAATGGTTTTATCTGGAAGTGTCCTTGGAACTCGGGAAGGAATGTGCTGACACCAAATACTTGAAGGCGGTAATTAATGGGATGGTGTTTAAGATAGCAATAAGACTTCTCACGTTGTAAGCAAACTCTTTGGGACTGAGGAACTGTTTCATAATACGCGATTTGCTCCTACTCTGACATGAAATGAAATACTTTAACAAGGCTTAGAAAACTGCTCGATTTGAGTGAGCTTTCACAGTGACTTGTCCTTTAATGCCCAGTGTGTCAGCAGGTGAAGCTTCTGAATGCATTAATTTCTAGAAAACCTTTGGGAATTTCAATAATAACATTGATATTTGTGGAAGAGGGAATATTTGTGAGTAAATAAAATTTTCATATCCTCTTATGGCCTTGTTGGCTACCAATGGGAAAGAGTCTTTGGTCCTGCATAAGATTGAACCCCCAAGTGGGGATTGTCAGGGGTGGAGAGAGGTGGGAAGGTGGGTAGTTGGGTGGGGGAGCATCACAGAAGAAAGGGGAGAGGGATGGGATAGGGGGGGTTTATGGATGGAAACCAGGAAGGGGTAACATTTAGTATAGTAAAATTATCAATAAAAATAAAAAATATGCCAACAACCAAGAACTTCAGGGTTTAAGCCACTACCCAAACACTATGCACCAAGACTGACACCAAACCCAACCTCATAGGTAACAATAGATATTCTAGTAAGAGCACCAGTGGAAGGAAGACCCAGGTCCTGGGAGCTGAACCCCCAGTAGATTGTTAAGGGGGAAGGGGTGAGAAGCATGGAGGTGTTAGGATGGGGAGGAACATTCCACTTACAGAAGGAGGGGAGGGGTTAGGTGATGTTGGCCTAGAGCAGGAAAGGGAATAACGTTGAAGTAAATAAGAAATACCCAAGTTAATAAGATGGAGGAAAAAGAAAAGACAAAAAAAAAAAAAAAATTATCCTTACATTTTATTCTGATCTTTCCCATTATATTATAGGAAGCTATATTAAAATGAGTCATGGTGTATTTCTTGAACTTTTGCCTTCTGACATGTGGGGATCTAGTATTGCTCCCTTCTAAAGGATGACAGGTTCAAAATGCCTTTTCAGAAGTGTAGGTGAGCCACTTAGTAGCTTACCCTGTTGCTGCTTCTAGGACCGAGAACAGTACAGAAATAAAATAATTTTCATTATAGATTACCCAGTCTTGGGTCGTTTGTTATAGCAATGCAAACCTGTTATAGCAATGCAAACCTGTCTGTGAGAATTATGGCTCAGGCCCATTGCCTAGTTTTCTTTCACTCATCACAAAATGCACTTCAACATGTTACCTCATTTCTTCCTAAACATTCATGAGTATTTTATTGCCTGGCTTTTATTTATTTTTTTCTCTAAATGTAGCATAGAAAGGAACAGATTTCATCATGGTGTTTATATCCATACTGCTTTGTTTTAGCAAATCCTCTTGCCCTACTTCCTTCCCACGTCTGTCCCTTCTGCCTTAAGTAGTTCCCGTTCCACTCTATCATGACATGAACTCCATTACTCTCCTGAAAACCCATTTTTACCTCCTGGTGGTCTCTTTTCTAGCTTTATGATTTCTTCCTATATTCACTTTCACATAATATGCACATATAAAAGTTAGGAGATGCAGGCTGGAGAGATGGCTCAGCGGTTAAGAGCACCTGACTGCTCTTCCAGAGGTCATGAGTTCAATTCCCAGCAACCACATGGTGACTCACAACCATCTGTAAAGAGATCCCATGCCCTCTTCTGGTGTATCTAAAGACAGCTACAGTGTACTTATATATAATAAATGAATAAATCCTTTTTAAAAAAAAGTTAGGAGATGCAACTTGCATAGGAGAGAGAACATGTATTATTTGTTTTCAGGAGTCTAGAAAGCCATGCTTGAGATAATTTTCACAACCATTCATTTCCCTACAAATTTTATTATTTTTTGCAGTGGAATAAAATTCCATTGTGCTTATAGAAACATGTCATCCATTAATCTGTTAATGTGTAGACTGACTATTTCCCTGTTACTTTGAATAGAGGACAAATTCACATGGATACACAACTATCTCTGTGGAAAGACAGATTCCTTGGGTATGTGCCCAAAAGTGATTTAGGTGGATCACATGATAGTTCTGATTTTACCCTTCTGAGAAACCTCCATATCAATTTCTATAACAGCAAGAGCAGAGAAAGAATGATATTCATAGTCTCTCTCATTCTCTTTGTCTCTGTCTCCGTCTCTCCCGCTCCTCTATGATGCCTATACATTTCTTTTTAAACTTCTTAGCATTTTATGAATTTAAATCGTTACTTCTTTACATCAAGACTTTTATTGCTTTGTTATTGAGACAGGATTTCTCTGCCTAGCCCTAGATGCCCTAGAACTCACTTTGTACACCACGCTGACCTCAAACTGTTTGCCTTTGCCTCCCAGGTGCTGGGATTAAGGTCCTGTGCCACCATGTCCAGCTTGAAAATACACACGTTTTAATTTTAGAATACTCAAAGAATATACATAAAAACTATTATTCCCTTAAAATCTGTGGTAACTAATGCCACGAAATCGCTACAATAACATTTAATATTACTTACTCTGCAAATATTTTTGTCAGTTAGCCATTGGCCAGGAATGATGTCATCACAATAAAATAGCTTGCTATTCTCTGACCCCTTGTTAGAACTGCCTCTGTTTTCTTCTTCCTTGCAGTTGGTGTATTAGATAGGATCTTGACTCCTTCTGGAGAAAAAACAGGTTTCAGGTTTGATTCCTGATAACAAAATGATTTTCTTTTAGAGAATATGGAAGATTGTTCGTTTGTTTCGTGGTTTATAATTTTAAATGCAGTCTCTGACTATAATAGCTGCATAGGTATTTTAACTTTTATCTTCTCTCTTGAAGGTTTTCACTTTAGCATAAAATTAATATTAAATGATACAGAAACCCCTTTGTAGAGAAATAGGTATGTGATGAAATGTGCTGGTTCTGTACCTTGGCATAGGTCCCATATTGCTGCTTCCATTACCATGGTCACAGGGCCCAGAAAATCCAGTTACCCTTTGAAGGAGCAATGAATTTTATGCTCTCTAAAAAACCACCTGATGCACAGTGCGTACCATGTTTATAAATATACTTTATGAAAATATTCTAAAAGTATCAACAACAGAATAAATACAGTAGCATATTAAAATATATAATACACAATGGATGAGAGGCTTTAAGTCTACAAATGCAAGTATATTGGGAAAGAAACTTGAAGCATTTATAATAAACATCCCATTTATAGTAACAAAAGATAAAGATAAAATATCTAAGAATAAACTACAGACACAGAATATTTAGATGTGAAAAACTTTAAAAAATTACTCAAAATACAAAAGAAAATCTGGCCAACTGTTTTTACTGTTGCATAGGTCCTAACAGTAAAAAAATGTTTGTTAAATTTAGACATCTTACATCATTTATAGTAAGGTACCAACAGTTTGTTGTTTCTTAAGGGGAGAAAATTTAAGAACAGATGAATTTTTAAGAGTGTGTGTGTGTGTGTGTGTCTGTCTGTCTGTCTGTCTGTCTGTGTCTGTGTCTGTATGTCTATATGTGTGCCTGTGTGTGTATCTGTGTGTGTGTCTGTGTGTGTATCTGTGTGTCTGTGTGTGTATGTCTGTATGTGTGTCTGTGTGTGTATCTGTGTGTATCTGTGTGTGTGTCTGGTGTGTGTGTGTGTGTGTGTGTCTGTGTGTGTGGCTGTGTGTGTGTGTGTCTGTGTCTGTCTGTCTGTCTGTTATCTGTCTGTGTGTGTATCTGTCTGTGTATCTGTGTGTGTGTCTGGGTGTGTGTGTCTGTATCTGTGTCTGTGTGTGTATGTGTCTGTGTGTCTGGGTGTGTATGTCTGTGTGTGTGTCTGTGTGTGTATCTGTGTGTGTGTGTGTCTGCATGTGTGTCTGTGTATTCGTGTATCTGTGTGTGTATCTGTGTGTGTGTGTCTGTGTGTTCTGTATGTCTGTGTGTGTGTGTGTATCTGTGTGTGTATCTATGTGTGTGTCTGTGTGTGTGTGTGTGCACACGCATGTCCATGTGTGTGTATCTGTAAGTTTGTGTCTCTGTATCTGTGCTGATACAATGAAGTTGCCTGCAGAGTCCAGGAGCAGTGTCTTATCTCCTAGAACTAGAGATAGATGAGAGCTGCCTGGTGTGGGTGCTGGAACCTGAACTTCAGCCCTTTGTAAATTCAGCCAGCACTCTTAACCACAGCCCCATGAGATAGGTTTTTAGCCTTATTTATCATCTTTAGCATGATTTTTGTGTCTGCGGTCCTGACTGATAACACTATATAAATTTATTTTTAGAATGAGGCAGTGTTTGAACTTTTTCAGCTTTGAGAAGAGAAGAATAATAATTCTGATTTGCTTTTACAGATCTCGCTAAATCTATAAGATACTTTAATAGATTGACGATCATTAAGTATGTTCATTCATTGGATTATAATGGATATATTTTGTCAAAGTTTTGTTAAGTCTCTTAATGACCTTAAATGATCTCCACATTTTTTTGTTATTTCTTTTAGATTCTGTAGACTTCTGAAGTACCTCACTCAGCACTATTTGAAATTTATCCTTCAAAAATTAAAACAATGTTAAAACAGCTCTGCTTCAGAGCCATTGATCTAATCTGGCTCTGTAACTCTAACTTTTATGTCCTTGGATGGCCTTTATATCAAAATTTAGTCCTTCATAATTTCTACAAGGTCTGGTCATATTTCTCTGATGATAATGCATGTGTGTTCAAATACTTACTGTTGGCAGTTACTCTAAACTATCTTAAATAATGCTTTGCACTCCGTTAATCGTTAGAGAACTAAGCCATTCAACTGCAACATCCCGCACAGTGTGTAGCTATTTGTAAGCAAATATATCACAGGACTGACATTTTACAATTCAATGGTTCATAACAGTTAAGCAGTAATAAAACCATTGTCCTTACCCAGCACAGGATCATAACCAAGCATATATTTAGAAAGTTCCAAGGGGACTGCAAATGAAAATTACTGCAATCCCAATAGAAAAGAATTTCACTTGCAATTTTGTACAAACCCTTTATACACATTACTTTCAATTCTAACAACTTTGGATGTGATTTTCCAGTGCAGTTATTCTTTATTAAAAAGTAAAAGCATGTTCATGAGTGCATCATTACAAAATAAAATGACAATTAATTGTGCTTAGGTTGTGCAGACACACAAACATATACACACATATAAAGAGGGTGTTAGTTCCTCATATGTTATCCACATAGCGTTTTGAGGCAAAGTCTCACTAAGAGCTGAGACTCATGAATAGACTAGGCAATCAGGCCAGTGAGCTTCAGGGAGCCTCCTGTCTCTGTTTCCCCAGCACTGGAGTTTCAAACGCTGGCCTCTTCCATCAGGTCTCGAAATCAAATTCGGGTCCTTATGCTTGTATGACAAACAATTTACCAATTGAGCTTGTCTCTTCACCACAGGTTGACTCTTTTTGACCTACTAACAAATCATTCTTGCGTAAGGACATGTTAAATCTACACGTTTATTTATTCTAGTGGCTAGATGTCTTTAATTCATCTGCTCGTGTAGTAACTCAAGTAACAAACATGCGAGGAAGCTGTGTTTCTGTGGAACAAAACACCAAGACACCTTCCTTGCCTCTCCTCTCTTCTCTACTCTCCTCTGCTAACCATGACTCTCCTCTCAGCTACCGTGAAATAACTGTTAGCCTCCACAGTGACACTGTGCACTGTCTCTCTTTGTGCCTAGGCTACTTAATGTAATCATCTCTACTTTTGGTCATGTTGTCTCAAATGACAGGATTTTATTCTTCTTTATAGAGGAATAGTGTTTTGTAGTCTGTATTTGCCACATTTCCTTGACCCATTCTTTGGGTAGTAGAAGAGTAGGGTGTTTCTGTTTCTTGGTTACCATGACTACGGTGGCAGTAATCATAGGATGCATAAATCTCTTTGACATAGTCACTTCCTGGCCTTGGGTACTACTGTACTCAGCAGCAGCTTCATTATATCATTTGCTTATTCTAATTTTGGTGTTTTGAGTAATTCTCACACCTTTTTTCTTATAGTGGCTCTAGTAATTTACATTTCCACCAACCATGCTCAAGAGTTCCGATTCTCTCCATCCTCATCAACATTTCTTTCTTAAAAAAAAAAAATACTGATTCTTACTAGAGGCGATAGCTCATTGAGAATTTGATGATGTGTGTCTGCTAGTGATTCCTGATGTTGAATGCTTTTCATTTTTCCAGTCATGTTTAGATCCATTGCTTGTTAAAATTGTTGTTTTAAGGTTTTGTTGTCCTCGTTGTTGCTGTTTCTGGTCTCTTCCTCCTTTCCATCCCCAACTCTCCCTCTGCCAATGACTTCTTTTTAAACAGTCTGGGCATTGATTCTTTGTTGGAAACACTTTCCCCTGTTACCACTGACGCTATATAGAAGCCCCAGTTAAATGCTTTCCTTTATAAGAAAGGATGAGGTCATGGTGTCTTGTAGCTGTAAAATTATAAAAAATGGTGTCTTTTACCCTGCACTAGGTCCAGCACTGCAGTGCCCCAAGATATCTGGTAGACATCTTCATCTCAGTCAGCAAAGCCTCTCACCCTCTTTGCTCTATCCCAAATCACACTGCTGATGGTTACTCTCTGAACCTGGCAACAATCTCTCTACTCATCTAGTTCCCAAGGCAGGTTGCCACCATGCCAGACATATACGTTCCAATTCCATGGCAGCCTAGTGTCTCCAGCCACCACATACTCTCTTGAACTTAAATTGCCACATTAAAGAACACACAACACAATAACCTCTGATCCAATTAGTAAGATATAATTGCCCACCTAGACTACAAAGCCATGTACACATCCATCCCTTACGAATATTCATAACAACCTGTAAATGTGCAGAGAGGAATCTTAACATCAGCCTCTTGACTCTCAGCTGCCTCTCTCCTGCTCTCCTCCTCTCTCTCTAAAACTTTTCTCCCACCCATCCTATCTTCTCGTCCAATGACAGATCTCGTTCTATCTTGTACCTGCCTTCACCTGTATGACATCATCCTACAATGTCTTTTCACAGCAATGGAACATTGACTAAGACAGTGACTTTAACCTGTAATCTCTATTCTCGGATTTGAGTATAACTATATATAGCTGCTATTGAGTGTACTACTCAGACTCTGACTTTCTTTACCTGTGTCCTAGTCATTAGCCTGTCCTTACTTAGCTCTGTTCTGGTTCTGCACTGAACTGGGCTACAGAGAGTTGCTAGCAGAAACCTGTGTTTTCTTAGACACCCTTGCTACAACAGCCATGAAAGTAATCATGCTTACCTGTCCTCTCAAGAGAGAATATGCCACAGAGAAGCCAAAGAACTGTACTCAGCAACAGGATCTGTCCTAGTTTTGAAGCTAAGCATCTTCACTACTGTGCAGTCTCAGTCCTGACTGGTCTAGAAGACCCTTATATAGATAGTCTATGTGCCTGCACAAACTGTTGGCCTGGGGGAGTCTCTGAAAACTATGACAGCCAAGGCACTTACTGCCTAGCCCCCACTTCTTTGCTCTCACAAGCTTCACTTTAGCATTGGCTCTAAGAACCTTCCCTACTTAGCCACTTTCCTTCCTATTTTTATGCCATAGCTGCTACCCCCAAGAAATCTCTTGGACTTCTAGATTCTACTTCCCAGAGAACAAAAGCTTATACATCTGCAGTTGCTGCTGACTACCTCCAGTCAGTAGACCATACTGGAGGGATATGAGAGAGAGAGAGAGAGAGAGAATGTAGTCTGGGACACTGTTTGCCCCACCCCTCTGCTTTCAAGGCTCCAGTGATATCAGCAACTTAACATACTGTCGGTAGGTTTTTGTTTTGTTTTGTTTTGTTTTTTAATCTCACTGTCCTTTATCCCTCCAACTAGCCATTTGATGACAGAGGCTAACAAGCACTATTTTTTTAACATAGTTAGTGGATTCCTATTGCCCTTCATGGCCTCATTAGAGGGAAATGTGGTTGTCCAGCTATCCAACAGCTTCCCTTCAAAATGGTTCCTGAAATGGGCTTCTTTGAAGCTGTCCATCCTGTTCTGATAATACATTAATAGTTTCTATGGCCATAGCAACATACCTGAGGCTAGATTCTTGAGAAATGATGGAGATTTATCATCTTTCTTGAGACATGGTCTCATGGAAACATGTTAATCCCAAGAGCAATGGTATAGTGTCCTCTAACTAAACAATGACCTAATGTTCTCTCTTTAATCAGTGTCCTAATGTTCTCTCATTAAACAATGAACTACTATCATCTAAGTTCCTCCACTTAAAGTCCCACCACCTTAAACATTATCAACCCTGGAACCAAGATCAGTATATGAAACCTTTAGAGATACATTCAAAACCCTTTTTCTTAATATGGAGTACCTCAAATCAAGGGCATCACCTCTGTAGCCATCAGCCTTTTAGAGCACATATGAAACTTTTTTCCTACCAATCAGGACTCGTTGCAGTTTTTAGAAATGGGAAGAAGACAGTAAGTCTTTTTAATTGGAAATAACCAAGACTCTGGAGGATGTGTATTGGTTGCTACAACCTATGAATGAAGCAAAGAACAAAAGATACTGTCTTCAAAGATATTCAGTGATGACTCAGTGGGACCTGCCACCAAGGCTGTTGAGCTGATTTTAATTCCTGTGTTCTCAACATAGTTGTCAGCTAACATCCACATACATGCTGTGACACATACACCTCATCCAAATATTATTATTATTATTGTTATTAATTGAGTTTAATAGTAATAATAAATTAGAGTAGTGTTGGGAGCGATGCCCTTAAAACCCTCCATTATTGATGTCAATAGTATAGTTAGAGTTAAGTATGACTGGGTTCATGGAAAATCCCCAGCCAGATGCAAAAGACTAATACAAATCTGGTGGTCAGGATGCCCAGTGATATGACAAACCTGTGACCTTTCTGAGAAACCAACATCCTACTGACATCAGCTGACCACAAGAGCACTGTGTCCTTGGCCTGTATAAATGTTTCCCACTTCTTCCCTCCCTCTGTTACCCCTGCTATGGTATAAATTCATCCTTGGGAAAAAATAAAATTGCTGACTTGATCAGACTCTTGTCTTGGTGTCCTTCTTCGTGTCTCTTGTCCCCCATTCTCTTCCAGGTACCCTCTGCACCCTCATTGACTGCACTACTGGATGGAACAATACTCCTTGGTGAGAAATTTTAAAATTTTGTTTGTATGTGAACACTTTTACTATGAAGCTCAGTCCATATCACAAAATTCTTCCATTATGATAGTTCTCTTTTGTATTGGCCTTATGAAAGAGAGATTTAGGTAAGACAGCAGTAGAGTTGGGCTCATAAAATCAGCTTTGGGTCATGTTATCACAGAAGGAGAACAGATCTGGATGTAAACACTTGCTGAAGTGTGAGGAATTTGAAAATCATGAGACTTGCTTCTATCTGTTTGGTTCTGAGTTCTGGTTCACTCTGGTGAGGTACGGAGCATCCATCCTTTGCAATTTGTTGTAAATCCTTGACTCTTTGAAACCAGTCTTTTGCTTTTCTACCACCTCATGCTGACATCTATCAATAAGGTCTCTGGTTTAATTAAACTCTGTTTCTAAAACAACATTATTTGTAGTAGGAAATAAATAAGACTGTGAAGGCCTATACATTATTTTGGGAAATGGCAGCTAAGTAGTCTCCCATGGTTTTCTAAATTTTGAGTGAATTGCTAGAGTGTATGATTTTTTAAATGATACTGTTAATGTCAATTTAAGTCATGGATACAGCCGTGACATGAACAGAGAGGTTGCTGACAGGTGCCAGCATCTGAGTGATTATTTTTTTCCTGATTGCATACATTAAACTTAGATTGGAAAGATTTTCTTTCAGATACCACTCTGCCTCAGTTTCCTACATGTGTCTTGTGAAATGTCATACACTGCTCCTGTATGGAGCCCTTGGGAGAACTAATCAGGGATCCCATAATAACTCCACTACTCTCTTCCAAGGATAGAGTTTGAGTCACCATCAAACACTAACATGTGTGCTACCAAGTAGACATTTGCACAATTCAGTTGGAACTTTTGAAAGGAGCTACAGAGAGTGGAATGCTCTGCTTGCTCAGAATAAATCATCTCAAGTCTCAAAGGAGTGGGAGTGGGTGGTGGCACATGCCTTTAATTCCAGAACTCAGGAGGTAGAGGCAGGAAGATCTCTAAGTTCGAGGACAGTTTGCTTTACACAATGAGTTCCAGGACAGCCAGTGCTACACAGAGAAACGCTGTCTCAACAAAACAAAACAAAACAAAACAAAACAAAACAAAACAAAACAAGGAATACACCAGCTCCAGAGCTTCAAGCTAGAGGACCTCTCACTTTAGAAGGGTAAGTTTATATGAACAAACACCAAAAGCATTATGGCATGTCCCCTTCTGTATAGTGTTTGCATCCCCTCACTATCAAAGAGCACTGAAGAGCCTTTGTCTTTTAACCTTGACTAACTCAGAAACACCAAAATTCCCAGTGACATTAAAATAGATTTGCATTACTGTTTCTGTATACTTTAACTGAAAGGTTAATTTCTCAATTAACTTTTTCACATTAAAATTATTTGAAGAGAATTTAAGATAATAGAGATAAAGAACTATGATCTCAACATAGATCACCTAGTGCATTGTGTCTTAAAAATCTCCTTCCTATGGAATGACCAGCTGAGGGAGGCATGGACGTGCACAGAAGTGTCTACTCTTGCTGAGCGTGTTTTCTTTCCTAACCAATGTGTAGCTCATTTAAATTCCCCTATTTAATGATGATAAAGAAGAGCCCAAGTTTTGGTGTCTTTGAAATACAGGTTTAAACATGTGTATTGCAAAGATTCAAATACAAAATGACCCATTCAAAACATATGATTTGAATACAGAGTTCTCAAGAAAAGAAATAAAAAAATAGCTGAGAGCTATCTCAAATATTTATTGTCCCTGGCAGTTAAGGATCTGCAAATTAACACAAACTCTGAAATTTCATCTTACCCCAGTCAGAATAACAAACATCAACGAAACAACAAACAACAAATGTGGCGAAAGGGAAACCTTCATCCACTGTTGATGGGATTGGTCCAGCAACTCTAAAAGCCAGTGTGGAAAACCCGCAAAAATCTTAGAGTAAATCTAACGTATGACCCAGCTATACTATTCCTCAGTAGACCCAAAGAACTCAACAGCCTAATTCATGGACTCTTGCTCATCTGCATTTATGCTGCTTTACTCACAATAGCCAGAAAACGAAAGCAACCTACACATGCTTCCATTGACAGAAATCTAGTGGAAAGTGGTCCATACACATTAGGGAATGTGCTTACATACTATCAGCTGTAACGAAAATTAAATCATGAAATTTGCAGGTAAATGGCTAGAACTGACAAAGACCATATTGACTGAAGAAACACAGATCCAGAAAGACACATGTCTCATATTCCCTCTCATCTGTGGATCATAGTCCCAAATCTTCAGATGTGGTTACTTAACTATAGAAACTAGGGAAGTAATAGCAAACCATGAGGGATATATGGGACCAATACGGAAAGGAATAGCAGGATAAACATGTTTTGAAGATGGAAATGGGAAAAACAGAGGGGGTTTTAATAAGGAGCGTATGTGGGAAAATACAGAAGGAGGAGGGAAGAGAGCAAAATAGTAGGAAACTGTTTGAAAAAATTATATTTATTATTTACCTAAAATTACATAAGTCAGTATACACATATACATTAACATTATACATTAAACACAAACAATCGCGCACACACATGCATATACATGTACAATGTAAATAAAACATTTCCTTCTGGGTTAACAATGTTCTCCCCAGAGGGCAGGGAATATCTAAGAGAACCTTCAACATCAAGCATGGAAGCCCCCTTTTGAGTCGTTGATCAAAGTTGTCCCGATTACTGAAGATGTCATGAACTTCAGACTCCAGACCCTGAGGACCTGCGATGGATCTGACCTGGAAGCCTCTTCCTTGGAAACCAGAAGGTACCATGGAAACTTCCAAGAGAATCCAATAGCTCTGTTAATTATAACAGCTACAGAAAAGTCTAAGGATGCAATAGTGGCACGCACACCTTGGCCAATAACTCTCTCCTTGGACTTAAGTCCAAGTCAACAAGAGGGAAACCATCCCTGGTAGCAGAAACTTACTCAACTGGAGCTAGTGAAGTCATGAGTCTTGAAGAAGAACCTACAACTACCACTTTATTAAACCAACCTAACCCCTTGCTTTATTCCAAACATGTATCTTTATACCTACAGAGAAGGATAGCTCTTACCCTGCATCAAGGAAATGTCTCTTTACAGCAGACAGAGACCATTATACAAAACCCCAACCAATAAAAATAAAGAGCAGCAGAGACTGCATGGTACCCAGTCCTGACTGGTGGATCTACAATGCAACCCCTGAACCTAAGGCTTAGGAATCATCGCAGAAGAGGGGGTAAAAACTCTAACAGCCAGAGAAACGGAAAGTTTTCTGTGAAATTGTGTCTCCTAGAAATGTCAGAGAGGCTAAACTTAAGAGTTCTGAACAACATGGCAACTTAAACAAGACCTGAGCAGTGCTGACACCAATGAACTTAGTAACATGGAAAGGGGAAAGCTGGTGGGGTCTCAACCCTTACACAGAACTGTGGGCAACTGTGGAGTTCTAAGAGCAGGAGAAACGATCTTTACAAAAAGCAACCCCAGTTGGTTAGCCAATAACAAGTGATCATCTTTGATATTATACACACACACGCACGCCCACACACACACACACACACACACACACACACACACACATAAAATTTATAGACTGAGCAGATTTTATTTTTGATGTGTTTAGGAATATACGTAAAACAACAATTAAAGAAAAAGAGGCAGAACATGGGGGGAGTGTGGGATGAATAAGAAGGAAAAGAAAGGAAAGGGAGAAAATGACAGCATTACATTAAAATCTTAAAAAATAAGAAATATAATATTAAAAATAATGTATATTGCCACTTCTACATAGTGTTACCTTACACTGTTTAAAAAAAATATTCCCCATGCTTCATTCCCCTTGTAGAAATTTGGCACAGTACAGGCTGCTTAATGGGATTGCTAGAGATTAAAATAAATATGTAAAGTATTTGGTGTGTTTTATTTGTGCCTGGCACACAAGGCGTAACTATGGCCTTTGTCCTCACCATCAACAGCAGCAGCAGTGTATCTATTACTGCCTGGAATTATTTATATGCATGAGTGTACCATGATTACTTGTATAGACTCCCACTCCTTTTTGGATAAAGCCTGAGGCCCAAGGTAAACCAATCAACACTTATCCCCCCCCCCTCTCTCTCTTTCTCTCTGTTTTGAAATCACACAAATAAAAGTGTGAGGTTACCACTCTTTCCATAATTTAAGACACGTATGTTATAATTTGTTTTGATATAAGGATCGTATTTTTCTTCATCCCAAAATAACTTAGATACTGCCTTGCTCACTCAAATTACCAAATCAAGTGACTCATTTAAGTAGAACAATATCTTTGTGCCATTGGATTGGAGAATTGAGGTCACAGAGATAAATACATAACATATATGTACAAGTAAATTACTAGATACATACATATATGGACACATGTACAAACCCATGGTTTAGTATATATTAAAGTACTTATTTTTATAATGTTAATAATACATAATTTAATCTTGAACACCAAATACTATGTTAAGTTTTAAAAGTAGTACGAAAGTCTAATAACTCAGAAAGCTTTCTTTTCCAGTAGTGTGTGTGTGTGTGTGTGTGTGTGTGTTCAATTTTTAACAGTCTTTAGCCTTCTGTCTAGATTTGTATTTCTCCAGAGGATTTGTTGGTATGATTAGGACGTTCTACTTTGTTGAAAAGTAAAAGAGCATTATATAACTGTCCTCATTTATATAACAGGAGTTATTTAACTCAGGACAAAGCGTCAAGGAACTGTTTAGAACATGCAGTGGGCATTGTACCAATTAAAACAGAACAAAGTTACATGTATCCCAAATTCCCTCCAGGGCTTAGTCATCATGATTGCACCTCTCTGAAAAATATAGATCAAGATATGCAAGCAGTATTTAGTCACACTCACAATGGTAGCCACGATTTTATATCCACCAGTCCAAAGGTAGTGAAATGTTTTCAAAGTTTTGTATTTTATTTTTCATGTATGCATTCCCCCCCAAAGATCACTTATATTTATCTCATGTGGGAGAGACAAATGCAAGACACTTTGGTGTCCTTTGTAGATTGGTCAACTTAATCTCGGTGCAAGAGCTTGTGTGTGCCTGCCTGCGTCTGTGTATGTGTGTGAACTACTTTCAATGGTTCCAAGAACACAGGCAGAAGGCAACAAGACAAGGCTGGTATTTTTGCCAAGCCTTGCCAAGTGCACTCGTACAGAACATCTGGTAAATGTACAACCAGGAAGCATGTCCTTCAGGTCTCCTGAAGATATTCTTAATTGCTTTGTCCAGACTTTTGCCTCCTTTGCCTTCAGTATTTGCGTGGAGACCCCCAAAATCATCAGGGGGCACTGAAAATATCAAATCAAGGCACGTTACATTAAATCAAACCATCTTTGAAGGAGCCAGTTTGAAAAAAGAAGGCCCCTCCTCTCTCTGATTTCGAAATGCTCAATGGCCTTATTCTTTCTATGGAAACCCACACTTACAAAACTGTTAAAGCTTTCTGAAGTACATGCAAGGACTCACACATTTACTCTGTCTGAAAATATTCATTCTGCATCTTTTATGCTGTTTGCAGAAAACTAAAAGAACAGTTCTAAATATGGAGTTTGTAGTTGGCTTGCAGACAAAGTTCAAATCTACAACTCTCACTCTATGGCACTGGGCAAAGTCATTCCTTACATCCTGGTTTGTTTTGCATTTTTGTTGGTTTGTTCATTTAATAAGGAAAATAGAAACCAAATCTTCTGCCTTAGTTTACAAAGAATACTATAAGTCAATTTATTGAAAGATTTAATGAAACACATAAACTGATCAAATTGTACAAATTGAATAGAAGCAAAAAAATCGATACAGAGAAAGACAGGAAATTTGGCCTTTAGCTCTTGTTTGCAGTTTAATCGCAAATGAAGGTTATAGTAGTTGGAGAAAGGATAGTTTCTAAGGATGGAATGTTAATGGATAGATATTAATGTTCATGGATGGAATGTTAAAAAGCATTAGGCAAGCACAAATGATTAAATATTTCAGATCCTCATAAAAATTACATAACACAACCATGAGGTTCTAGTAGTGGGGTAATTTTAATTTCTTTGTCTTTGTTTTCTTAATGGAGTCTTTCTTTCTCTTCTTTCTTTCTTCCTTTCTTTCTTTTTTTAAAGATATACTCTCAGGGATCCTAGAAAATTTTCAGGTATAGAAACTAAGCTGAGAAGAGTGGGGCTAACTTTATAAAAGAACACATAGAATTATGCCAACTGTTCCCATGCCTGGCATAATCATAACTACATTTGCCTGGCATCCATTTCCCAAACCTCCTCCTCATAGATCAGTGCTGGAGGAGTCCCCAAACATCCAGGTACTGGTCTCCTTTGCTCTGACGAATGTTGTAGCTTCAGTACATCCTGTTTCTTCTCAACTGGAAAAGACATTTGTTTCTTCCCTGCTCAAAGTTTATCTCCCTCTCACTAGAATGTGTATTCTACCATTAAATCACGAACTGTCTGGACAAGTTGTCATGATGCCTCAGGGATAGGGAATGCTGACTGCTTCCTAACATGAAGAAGATGTAACGCAGGAAAGTGTGTGGTAAGGTGGCTCCCCAACAACATTTTCTTCTGGCACAACAAATCATTTTCTGTGCAGTGGAATTCGATCACAAATGAATTTATTATCTCCCTTTGCTCTTGCTCTGCTTCTCACACTATAAAGTAGGATTGCCAGTTTTATTTAGAAATTATTGAGATTGGCTTCTGTTTTGACTTCCCACACAACTAAATTCTGTAGGGGAATTGTAAGAAGAGAATACCTTACCGTCCTACTAAAAACAAATGCCAGCAGAAACATGTTAGCTTTTATTTCAAATCTTTAAAATTGATATGTAATGATTATATTAGATTTGATGTGTCATTGTTTTCTAAGATGCAGTTTCTCTGTGTAGTCCTGGCTGTCCTGGAACTCGTTCTGTAGACCAGGCTGGCCTCTAACTCATAGATCCACTTGCCTCTACCTCCCTAGTACTGGGATTATAGGTGTGAGCCACCACTACTCAACAATTACATTGGAGTCTCTAAGACAGGTTATATGATGTGACTGCAGTGCCACAAAGAACTATAATATATAACTACTGGGGATTGACCAGATGGCAAGACTCCTGTTCAGTGTTTATCTAATCATAGTTAATCCTTAGGGCAGTCATAATGGGGAGGCTAGGGGAGGGAGGCTAGAGGAGGGAGGAGAAGGGGATGAGAGAGGGAGGGATAGGACGGGGAGAAGGGGAGGGGAGGGAGGGGAGAGGGGGGGAGAGGAGGGAGGGAGGAGGAGGGAGGGAGGGAGGGAGGGGAGAGGAGAGGGAGGAGAGAGGGAGGGGGGAGGAGAGGAGGAGGAGAGGAGAGGAGGAGAGAGGAGAGGAGAGGAGAGGAGAGAGAGAGAGGAGAGGAGAGGGAGGAGAGGAGAGAGAGGAGAGGAGAGAAGGGAGAAGACGCCAGTCAGGAAACATAGAAAGAGGAGGAAGGAGGGGAAGAAGAGAGAGGGAGAATGTGGTCAGGGAGTGAAGAGGCTAGAGAGAGAGAAAGAGAGAGAGAGAGAGAGAGAGAGAGAGAGAGAGAGAGAGAAAGAGGAGGAGAGAAAGAAGAGGGCCCAAAGAGTTGTAGTAAACCAGGCCTACCTGACTGTTGCCAGGTAACTATTGGGTGGAGCCTAGAAGGAATGCCAACAGGAAGTAAACCTTTATTAGTCTTAAGTAATTCAACTGAGATGTTAGAACCTTTGCCAGGTCATGATCTATAGATTCGAGAATTTAAACCAGGCAAAACTTGGAACTTAAGAAAGCTGAGGCAATCAAGACTTGAAAGACCAAAAATTCAGGAAATAGAGAAAATTAAAGGGAAATGAGAACAATATTTGTCCTCTTCTCTCTCTCTCTCTCTCTCTCTCTCTCTCTCTCTCTCTCTCTCTCTGTGTGTGTGTGTGTGTGTGTGTGTGTGTGTGTGTGTGTGTGTGTGTGTGTGTGTGTGTGTGTGTGGAAAATTTCAAGTTACGGGAAGGATAGGCATGAGGAAAGAAAAACAATGACAGAAAAAAATCTGAACAGAATTTATCAGCTAGTAAATCTAAAAAAAAGAAAAATGTAATTTTGGGATATACTAAGGTTAAAAGAGGCTTAGAAAACGCTTGAAATTTTTAAGTTTCTATGTTGTTATAACTTATTTAAGAATACAAATTTCAGAAAGATTAAGAGGAGAACATATTTCAATACATAAAGGCAATATAAAATGATCCGACAGTCAACGTTCATAATAAGTGGAGAAAAGCTTAGAGCATTTCCACTGAAATCAGGACAAGACAAAATATGTCTAATGCCTACTCCTTCCTGTTCAATATAGTCTTAAAAGCCATTTGGAAACCTACTATTGAAGAAGCTTCCTAAAATATGTGAATATCCATATATAAAAGGAGTTAAAATGGAGTCACCCTATAAAAGGGACAATGCTCTCCCAGATCACATCTACAAACAAACAAACAAACAAAATCCCATGATTGGTATGGTGCCACCTGGCTGTTCTTTCTTGGTTCTCTCTTGAGGTAAGTCAAGGGGGAAAAGTGTCCAAAACTTGGTCTTGTGAGATATTTAGGGTTACCTTTTCTATAATAAAACATTTGCCTGTCTTAAATCTAAGTTACTTTGCAGCGATAGATGACCTGCCTGAGTTTCTCTGAGGACTGAAACTGTAATCTCTGGAGTCTAGCACCTCAAAGTAAAACTGGGGTTGGAGGCATTAAGTAAAAGGATTTATTGCTGGTGCTCCTTTCTCTGTTGAATCAGCCAGAAGCCTGTCTGGCTAAGCTTATTAATTCTTTTTGAACCAGAGATGAAGGAAAGAAAATGAATTGAGATGCTTTATGTCAAATATGCACAGACACATATACATTCAAACATTAATATACCCATACTCTGTATTACCATCTATCACAATCAACTCCACAAGTATGCATGCATGCGTACATATACACACATATACCTACACATACATATAGACAGAAATAAACATTTGGATGGATGGATGGATGGATGGATGGATGGATGGATGAATAAATGGATGGATGGGTGGGTAGATGGATGGGGCAAAGTTCCCTGAGGCAAACCATTCAACAAACAACTTTATTGCTTTTTTCTGGTCTTTTATACCTCCTTAGGCAAAACAGTTCTTTAGAAAATTACCTCAGAGATAAAATGTTACACAGAATGAGAGTTACAAAAGCATGTTGATATTAAGTTCAAAGCAGTGTTTCATTATGATATACTCATTATAAGTTCAAAGCAACAGTTTTTACATGGCCTTGCCTTATAGAGTGTACACCTGTGACTTTATCCTTGGACCTAAATGTTTTTCTTTGAACACAAATTTGTCCCAAGTCTATTTCTCTTTTTAGTGTGATTATGAAAGCTTATTGTATTTTTTATCATGTAGCCTTTACTCATTATTATGAGGAGTGGGCACATTCTATTCTTGATTCTAACTTTTTACATCTTTCTAGCAATTAAGACCATCTCTAAAAATTTTCTTCCTAAAATTGTTTGAATCAAATCAGGAATTCTAAGGAATCATTATCTATTTGTCTATAGTGCATCATTACAAGATTGTACATTGTTGTAGATCTGCAGAAATCTGATCAAAAGGGTGAGTCAATACCTAGTGATTGTTACATTCTTAATTATAACAGTAAAAGCACGTTAATAGCAAGAATCTTTCCTCAGATCTAATCTTCTCAACCTTGCCTAGAGAAGCAAATTTATCATAGACTTTAGTCCATGGAGGAACCATCTCAGGAAGATTACTTGCTAGTTTTTAGTTTCTCCTAGATGGCTCTTAGAAGTATGGGATACAACTTTTTGAGCTATTGGCTAATGGAGATTTGTAGACTTCCCAAACATTACAAGTTATTTATTGCCTTTGCTCTGGGCAATCCTACAAATCTTGATAGCAAGACTGTATTGCTGCCCTGCTCTCTGAGCCCTCTGGGCCAATCCAAGCTGCCCCGAGCAGCCTGCCATCCCAGCAAGACCTCCATTCTCCTGTTGTCTTTCCTCTTCCTCCATCAGACCCCTCAACCATCCAGGTAAGCTTCCATTTTCCCACCCATCTTCCCTGCTCTCTGTGCCCTCTGGGCCAAACCAAGCTGTCCTGAGCAGCCTGCCATCCCGCTCCACTCCACCTCCTGCAGACATCCACTCCCCTGCCACCTCTCTGCTCACCTTCATCAGACCTGAGGCTCCTGAACCATACATAACAGTAGGTCCAGAATTATACAACCCAAGGCTTGCTGCACCAGGATCATCAAGGCTCATCCCCCTCCCAATACCTACTACAACAAGAACATCCAGAGCCCAAAACCAGTTGGCTAAAGGCCCTCAAAAGAACATAATGAACAGGAGCCAGGGTTTCATGACGCTTCTAAAGCACAGCTACCTCACTATAGCAAGCCCTGGATATCCTAACAAAACCCTACACAGAAAATGACCTTAAATCCAATCTTATGAAGATGATAGAGGTCTTTAAAGAGGAAATGAATAAATCCCTTAAATACAGGAAGATACAATCAAACATATACAGGTCTTTAAAGAAGAAACAGATAAATTCCTTAAAGACAAATCGGAAAATAAAAGTAAACAGATGAAGGAAATAAATAAAACTTTGCAAAACCTGAAAGTGCAAGGAATGAAGAAAAAACAAACTGAGGGAATTCTGGAGATAGAAAACCTAGGGAAGAGAACAGGAACAATAGATGCAAGCATCACCAGTAAAATACAGGAGATGGAAGACAGAATCTCAGGCTTAGAAGATACAACAGAAGAAATTGATACATCAGTCAAAGAAAATGTCAAAGCTAAAAATTTCCTGGCACAAAATATCCAGGGAATCTGGAACACCATGAAAAGATCTAACCTAAGAATTATAGAATAGAAGAAGGTAAAGAATCCCAGCTCTAAGAGCCAGAAAATATTCTCCACAAAATCATTAGAAGAAAACTTTCCCAACCTAAAGAAAGAGAAACCTATAAACATACAAGAAGCTTACAGAACACCAAAAGAAAATCCTCCTGGTGCATAACAAAAACATAAAATCTACAGAACAAAAAAAGAATATTAAAGTCGGTAAGGGGAAAAGGTCAGGTACAACACAAAAACAGACCCTAACTGAATCACACCTGACTTCTCAATAGACTCTTAAAAACTAGAAGGACCTGGACAGATATTCTGCAACCTCTAAAAAAAAACCACAGGTGCCAACCTAGACTACTATATCCAGCAAAACTCTGTATCAGTTTATAGAAAGAAAACAAGATATTTTAAAACAAATTCAAATTCAAACAATATTTTAATGACTGCTTCTATTTCTCTAGGGGTTATGACACTCTTTAAATAGTTCATGAAGCTTCACCTATAGCTGAGACCTACTGCTAATTAAAAGTTGCTAGGAACTAGAATCATTTTTCTTCAAGGATGTGATCATGAAAAGGTTCCACATGCACCAGTAGATGGCCCTACACTCATGCCCATACAGGCAGAACAAAGTCAACCCTGAGTTTAAAATGGAGCACATGAAGTTGGGAAGCAAAAGGGATTGGGGATAGAGAAGAACTGAAGGAGGGGAAGGTTGTAGGAGTGGACTTGATCAAAATATGTTACAACCATTTATAAATATGCCAAACACTATTTTTGAATTGATTTGTAATTCATAATTTCCTAAAAATTTTGCAAAGTTTAGTTTTTTAAAGATATATGAAAAGAAAACTCTATACACACATCTTAACAATTTAAAATATCTTCCAAAGAAAACTCGAGACATAATAGGTATTTATTCCAAGCACTTAAAGGAGTTGTAGCATCAGTCTTACATTATTCTTCCAGTTCCTTGAGCCTTAGAGAGAGGGTTAATTAGGCCTCATTCAGGATTGGGCACAAGAGTTACTTCTCACCAGTTGTGAATTTCTACATTCACTATGGTCTACTACAAACAGAAGCTTCTCTGACCAAGGCTGAGAGGCTGAGAACAACATGAATTGGGTTGTTGGTTCCCATCTGGACTCTCTTGAGTTTATTCCACACCCCTAAGAGATTCTTGGTGATAATGGATTTTTTTTAAATACTTGTAAAGGCATCTTAGGTTCTTTTTGTTAAAGGATTATTTATTTTTATATGACATGTATGTATGTTTTGTCTATAAGCATGCATATGTACCATGTATGTGCATGATGTACTTGTCAGAAGAAGGAATCAGATTCTCTAGAACTAGAGATATAGATAATAGTAAGATACAATGTAGGTTTTGGAATCAGAACCCAGGGCTTCTGCAAGAGTAGCATGTACTCTTTTTTTTATTATTATTATTATTATTATTATTATTATTATTATTATTATTATTATTATTGATCATTAAATTCTTTTACATTTCAAATGCTATCCCACTTCTTCCATGAACTTCCTCCATGAACCCCCATCCCAGGATATCCTATTTCCTGGTTCCCTTTCCACCACCACCCCCTCCCACAACTGTCCTCCCCCCTACCCTTTGTTTGTATGAGTACTCTACTAGTCATCCACACTCTTCTGCCCTACCGCTCCCACATCCCCCTACATTGGGTACCAAACTTCTCCAGGACCAAGGGCCTCCCTTCCCGCTGCTTTCAGACAAGGCCATCCTCTGCTATATATGTATCTGGAGCCATGGATCCATCCAAGTAGACTCCTTGCTTTGTGGTCCAGACTCTGGGAGAACTGGGTTGTCAGGCCAGCCTATGTTGCTCTTCTAACAGGGTTGCAATCCCTCCTCTCCTCCAGTTCTTCTGCCAGCTCCCCCAGCAGACTCCCTGAGCTTTGTCTGATGGTTGGCTCCAAGTATCCACATCTGTGTTGGTCTGGTACTGGCTGGACTTCCTCAGGACCCACCACACTAGGTTCCTGTCAGCAAGCACCTCTTGACCACAGCAACAGTGTTGGGTTTGGTGTCTGCAGACTTGATGGATCCCCAGGTGGGGCAGTCCCTGGTTGATCGTTCCTTCTGTCTCTGTTCCATTTGTTGTTGTTGTTGTTGTTGTTGTTGTTGTTGTTGTTGTTGTTGTTCCTGTTCTCCCTTGGACAGGAAAATTTCTGGATTAAAAACTTTGAGATGGGTAGATGTCACCATCCCTCGACCGGAAGCCATGCCTATCTGCTGGAGGAGGTCTCTACAGGATCTATTTCCACATTCTCTGTGCATTTCAGTTAAAGACATCCCCATTGGGTTCTGGAGCCTCATGTTTCCCTTGTGTTTGGGACCCTCCGGTGTCTATGCTGAGTTCTGCATCCCCGCTGCTACCTATTTTTAGTCGATTTCCTGATCTCTCACATCTCCTCCAGATCCTGATGCTGCCACCCTTATTTCCTCCTCCTTTATTCCCCTCCCCATTCCCCTTTCCCTCCACCTCCCACAATCGTCCTGTTCCCCACTCAATGCTGCACTGAAGCATACAAACCCTGGTCTTCCTTCTCTATATATTCTGTGGATTGTATTTTAGGCATTGTGGGCTTTGGGGCTAACTTATTTGTGAGTACATACTGTGTGTGTTCTTTTGTGTCTGGGCTACCTCACTCAGCATGATATTTTCTAGTTCCATCCATTTGCCTGCAAATTTCATGAGGTCATTGTTTTTAATCACTGTGTAGTACTCCATTTTGTATATGTACCACATTTTCTGTATCTATTCTTCTGTTGAGAGACATTTAGGTTGTTTCCACATTCTGGCTATTATAAATAAGGCTGCTATGAACATAGTGGAGCATGTGTCCTCGTTATATGTTGGACCATCTTTTGGGTATATGCCCAGAAGTGGTATAGCTGTGTCCTCAGGTAGAACTATTTGCAATTTTCTCAGGAACTGCCAGACTGATTTCCAAAGTGATTTTACCAGTTTGTAGTGTTCCTCTTTCTCCACATCCTCTCCAACATCTGCTGTTACCTTTGTTTTTGATCTTGGCCATTCTGATTGGTCTGAGGTGGATCTCAGTGTCATTTTGATTTGCATTTCCTTGATGACTAAGGATGTTGAACATTTCTTCAGGTGCTTCTCAGTCATTTGAAATTCCTCTACTGTGAATTCTCAGTTTAATTCTATACCCCATTTTTTAATAGGGTGATTTGGCTCTCTGGAGTCTAACTTCTTGAGTTCTTCATACATTTTGGATATTAGCCCTCTATCAGATATAGGATTGGTAAAGATCTTTTCCCATTCTGTTGGTTGCCGTTTTGTCCTAATGACAGTTTTCTTTGCCTTACAGAAGCTTTGCAGTTTTATGAGGTCCCATTTGTTGATTCTTGATCTTACAGCATAAGCCATTGGTGTTGTTTTGTTCAGGAAATTTTCCGCAGTGCCCATGTGCTCAAGACTCTTCCCCACTTTTCTTCTATAAATTTGAGTGTATCTGGTTTGATGTGGAGGTCCTTGATCCACTTGTACTTAACCTTTGTACAGGGTGATAAGAATGGGTCTGTTTGCATTCTTCTAAATGTTGACCTCCAGTTGAACTAGCACTGTTTATTGAAAATGCTGTCTTTTTCCCACTGAATGCTTTTAGCTCCTTTGTCAAAGATCAAGTGACCATAGGTATGTGAGTTCATTTCTAGGCCTTCAATTTTATTCCATTGATCTACCTGCCTGTCTCTGTACCAATACTATACAGTTTTTTATCACTATTGTTCTATACTATAGCTTGAGGTCAGGGATGTTGATCCCCCCAGAAGTTCTTTTATTGTTGAGAATAATTTTCACTATCCTGGGTTTTTCCTATTCCAAATGAATTTGCAAATTGCTCTTTCTAACTCTATGAAGAATTAAGCTGGAATTATGATGGGGATTGCATTGAATCTGTAGATTGCTTTTGGTAAGATGGCCATTTTAACTATATTAATCCTGCCAATCCATGAGCATGGGAGATCTTTCCATCTTCTGAGATTCTTTTCAATTTCTTTCTTCAGACACTTGAAGTTCTTGTCATATAGATCTTTCACTTGCTTGGTTAGAGTCACACCAAGGTATTTTATATTATTTGTGACTATTGTGAAGGGTGTTGTTTCCCTAATTTTTTTTCTCAGCCCTTTTATCTTTTTAGTAGAGGAAGGCTACTGATTTGTTTGAGTTAATTTTATGTCTCCCTTTTCATTCCTGAAGTTGTTTATGAGCTGTGAGAACTTTCTGGTAGAATTTTGGGGGTCACTTATGTATACTATCATATCACCATCTGCAAATAGCGATATCTTGACGTCCTCCCTCCCAACTTGTATCCTTTTGATCTCCTTTTGTTGTCTAGCTGCTCTTGTAGAACGACAAGTATTATACTGAAAAGTTATGGAAAGTGTGGGCAGCATTGTCTTGTTTCTAATTTTAATGGGATTGACTTGGGATTCTCTCCATTTAGTTTGATGTTGGCTATTGATTTGCTGTAATTGCTTTTATTATATTTAGGTATGCACCTTGAATTCCTGACCTCTCCAATACTTTTAACAAGAATGGGTGTTGTAGTTTGTCAAAGGCTTTTCCAGTATCTAATGAGATGATCATGTGGTATCTTTTTCTTTGACTATGTTTATATAGTGGATTACATTGATATGTTTCCATATATTGAATTATCTCTACATTCCTGGGATGAAGCCTACTTGATCATGGTGAATGGTCGTTTTAATATGTTCTTGAATTCGGTGTGCAGGAATTTTATTGAGTATTTTTGCATCGATGTTCATAAGGGAAATTGGTCTATAGTACTCTTTCTTTGATGGGTCTTTTTGTGGCTTAGGTATCAGTGTAACTGTGTCTTCATAGAAAGATTTGAGTAGTGTTCCTTCTGTTTCTATTTTACGGAATAGTTTGATTGGTATTAGATCTTATTTGAAGGTCTGATAGGAATCTGCACTAAAACCATCTGGTCCTGGTTTTTGATTGGTAGACTTCTAATGACTGCTTCTATTTCCTTGGTGGTTATGGGGCTGTTTGGTTTGTTTATCTGATCCTGATTTAAGTTTTGTATATGGTATCTGTCTAGGAAATCATCCATTTCATCCAGGTTTTCCAGTTTTGTAGAGTATAGACCTTTGTAGTAGGATCTGATAATTTTTTGTATTTGCACAGTTTCTGTTGATATGTCTCCCTTTTCATTCCCGAATTTGATGATTTGGATACTGTTTCTGTACCCTCTGGTTAGTCTAGCTAAGGGTTTATCTATCTTGTTGATTTTTTCAAAGAACCAGCTCCTGGTTTTCTTGATTCTGTGTATAGTTCTTTTTGTTTCTCCTTGGTTAACTTCAACCCTGAGTTTGATTATTTCCTGCCTTCTGCTCCTCTTGGGTGTATTTGCTTCTTTTTGTTCTAGAGCTTTCAGATGAGGTGTTAAGCTGCTAGTGTATGATCTATCCAATTTTTTTATGGAGTCACTCAGAGCTTTGAGTTTTCCTCTTAGCACTGCTTTCATTGTGTCCCGTAAATTTGAATATGTTTTGCCTTTATTTCCATTGAATTCTAAAAAGGCTTTCATTTCTTTCTTTATTTCTTCCTTTACCAAGTTATCATTGAGTAGATAGTTGTTTGGCTTCCATCTGTATGTGTGCTTTCTTTTGTTTTTGTTGCTCTTGAAGACCAGCCTTAGTCTGTGGTGGTCCAAAAGAATACATGGGATTAATTCAGTGTTCTTGTATCTGTTGAGGTTTGTTTTGTGTCTGAGTACATTGTCTATTTTAGAGAAGGTACCATGAGGTGCTAAGAAGAAGATATATTCTTTTGTTTTATGGTCAAATGTTCTGTAGATATCAGTTAAATCCATGTGGTTCATAACATCTTTTAGTTTCACTGTGTCTCTGTTTAGTGTCTGGTTCCATGATCTGTCGTTTTGTAAGAGTGGGGTGTTGAAATCTCTTACTATTTTTATGTGACATTCAATGCATGCTTTGAGTTTTAGTAACATTTCTTTTACAAATGTGGATGCCCTTGCATTTGGGACATAGATGTTCACAATTGAGAGTTCATCTTGGTGGATTTTTTCCTTTGATGAGAATGTGGTGTCTTGTCCCATATTTTTTGATAACTTTTGGTTGAGAGTCTATTTTGTTGAATATTAAGATGGCTACTCTAGCTTCTTTCTTGGGACCATTTGCTTGGAAAATTTTTTTCCCATCCTTTTACTTTGAGGTAATGTCTGTCTTTGACTCTGAGATATGTTTCCTGTACATAGCAAAATGCTAGATCCTGTTTATGTATCCAGTCTGCTAGCCTATGTCTTTTTATTGGGGAATTGAGTCCATTGATGTTGAGAGATATTAGGGACCAATGATTGTTGCTAATTTGTTGCTAATAACAGGTTGCTAATAACAACCTGCTATTTTGGTTGTTAGAGGTGGAAATATATTTGTGTATTTCTCTTCTTTTGGGTTTGTTGTGAAAAGATTAATTTCTTGCTTTTTCTTGGGTATAGTATCCCAACTATTGGACTTTTTTCCCTATTATCCTTTGTAGAGCTGGGTTTGTGGAAAGATATTGTTTAAATTTGGCTTTTTTCCTTTGGTATCTCCATCTATGTTAATTGAGAGTTTTGCTGGGTATAGTAGCCTGGGCTGTCTTTGTTCTCTTAAGGTCTATGTGACATCTGCCCAGGATCTTTTGGCTTTTATGGTCTCTGTAGAGAAATCTGCTGTAAGCCTAATAGATCTGACTTTATATGTTACTTGACCCTTTCCCCTTACTGCTTTCAATGTCTTTCTCTGTTCTGTGCATTTGGTGTTTTAATTATTATTTGATGAGAGGAATTTCTTTTCTGGTTCCATCTGTTTGGTGTTCTGCAGGCTTCTTGTATGCTTGTGGGCATTGCTTTCTTTAAGTTAGGAAAGTTTTCTTCTATAATTTCTTGAAGATATTTGCTGGTCCTGTAATTTGGGAACCTTCATTCTCTTCTATACCCATTAGTCTCTGGTTTGGTCTTTTCATTGTGTCCTAGATTTCTTGAATATTTTGAGATAGGAGTTTTTGTATTTTCCTTGACTGTTGGGTCAATGTTTTCTATTCTGTCTTCTGCCACTGAGATCTCTTCTTCTTGTATTCTGTTGGTAATACTTGCATCTGTGACTCCTGTTATCTTTCCTAGGTTTTCCATCTCCAGGGCTGTTTCCCTTTGACTTTTCTTTAGTGATTCTATTTCCATTTTTAGGATGGTTTTTTTTCAATTCCTTTATCTGTTTGGTTGTGCTCTCCTGTATTTTTTTAAGGGATTTGTGAGTTTCCTCTTTAATGGCCTCTACTTGTTTGTGTTCTCCAGTATTTGATTAAGGGAGTTATTTATGTCCTTCTTAAAGTCCTCTATATTCTTCATGAAATGAGAGTTTAGATCTGAATCTTGCCTCATAGGTGTGCTGGGATATCCAGGACTTGCTGCAGTGAGAAAACTAGGTTCTGATGATGCCAAGCCAAGTTGGTTTCTGTTGCTTAGGTTCTTGTGCTTGCCTCTTGCCATCTGTGATGTTTTCTGGCCTCCCTATCTCTGACTGAAGCCTGTCCTTCCTGTGAACCTGCAAGCCTGCAATCCCATGATCCTGTGAAGCTGAGTGTGTTAGAATACCTGGGGAATTGAAGTAGCATGTACTCTTAACAGCTGAGCCATCATTTCAACCCATCTCCAACCCCCTTCTTTTATATTACTCAGGAAGCCTAGAATGTGTGTACAATGTTATAATGTTTGGAAAGATTTAGATAGATCTATTGGTCATTATTGGGATTAATATGCATATACGTTTAACAATATATTTACATAATCATATATAAAACTAATGAACTGGATTAAAGTATTTTAAGGGGAAAGGCAAACAAGTTCTGGAAAATTTTTATACTATACTTTGATTTTTATACAATAGCAAGAGACTTTTATATGTTTGTATATATGAGACTGGACAGTGTGTGGTCTACAATATGGTAACTGAAAGGCATCTGCGGGCAATTACATTTGTAGTAATTAAAACTAAGTAATAGTCATAAATCACAGGATCGCTTTATATTCCATAAACATATGCAAGTATAATTTGTTAGTTTATAATTTAAAATTAAAACCTAAATAAGTAATACATTTATAAAATTTTTATTTTAAATTAATCTTGTCAGTCACATTAATGGTTACATGTTCAGTGGTCAAACACAGCACCATGCTAGATAGCATCAGATAATTTCTACCACTAAAGAAGTACTTGTTTGACATTCCCTCACTTCTGCACTAGAAAATTCTGGAAACTACACATGAAACTCACAGCATCAGGACTGGAGAAAAGTACGAAGTGATCATTAGTATTTCACTGTACACTTTTGACTATTGGTTTATTTAAAACATATGTATGACAAAGCAATTTTAACTAGGTAAAGTTAAACTAAAATTTGTTGTTTGGATTCCACAGTTGAGCTGAGTCTTTTGAAGCCTTGATACAATTTCTCCTATTCTTTGTAGCCAAGTATTTGGCAAGTCTGTCAAGGCCTACAGTTAACGTTTTAATCTTTACAAAGTGATAGGATATGCATGTGATGGAGGAGTGATGTTCAAATACTTGACAGATAGGAAAACATATAATTAAATTCTAACCTCTCCCTTTAGGCTCTCACCACCACCATCACTCAGAGCTGATGACAGAGCTGTGAAAATTGTGGTTGTTCAGAACTGTTTCTGTGTTTTATTAGTGGTCTTTAGTTTAGTCACCAAGGGATAGCTAGACCTTGGCCTTTTCTTTACAAAATGATGCTAAAAGGAAAGCATTCAGCCTCACCATTCTGATCTCTTTTATTATCACTTTATCAAGTTAATTTATTTATGATTTTGCTCCAGAACAGTATAGGTGAAAGAATCGAAAGATAAAATGATGTATCCAGAAAATGTCCCTGCCTCCTCTACTCTGGTGTCACCTGAACAAAGTGCTCACAACAAGTAGTTTGGATTCACTGATGTTGCCTTGATGCTATTTGGAGTCACACATCTCCTGGGACAAAGTTATGACTCCAAAGAATTACAAAGTAAATAGGGGACTAGAAACCTAAGTGCAATATCTGTTATTCGGTACTGTTCCCTGGTGAAAATTGTAAATACACATTTCCATAAGAGAAAGAACAGATCTGTTTAAAGAGTTGCACACAACATACAAATAAATATGTTAAGTCCCCTGCAGGGTCAGACCTTTTAAAGAGTGCACGTAGAAACCAAAAGACTGTGATATTAGTGCATTTGGTTGAGAAATAGCCAACAGGCTGGCAGTTGATACCAAAGCTACACACCAGAGCAAAACTAAGGAATTTCACCTCATTTTGCAATAGAAAGAAATTGTTTTTAATGGAAAAACAAACTACTGAAAGTCATAGGAAACAATTTTACACACTTTTACTTCCATAGTTACTGTTAGCGCTGGCAAACTCACAGGAAGTTATTTTGGGTTTGCTGGTCTACACATTAAGCTAATAGGCACTTGACGATCATTGGCCCATTTAAAGTCAACTGGGAGAAGTCTATGGCAGGCGGCTTGATGGGGATCAGAATGAGTTGCTGTGTTTGCGATATATGTGGTCAGTTGCTTTGTTCTCTTTGGATTCCTACATGTTGATGCAAAGTAGATTCACATGAGAGTATTTCTCAAGCAAATGATCATAAATGAAAACTTGCTTGTCCGTTCTGAATCTTCTGCTACATTCAGTCATCTGATTTTGCAGGATCAAGAGGAATGCATTTTCTATACTGAGATGAGAATTTCAGAGAGCGAGCCTATTGGGACCATGCTTATGACTCACAGACAATACCCAAGTTTGCTCCAAACCCTGGACTAAAGGCCATTTATCTTCCCTGAAACTCACACCTATCCTGAAATCTAAGCCATGATTTGCAAAAACTATATATATTTATTTCGCCGTAGCAATATAATCTTATTATTTGATCCTTAAAAAAAAAAAAAAAAAAAAAAACTTGTTTCTACTTTTTTTCTTTTTGAAGCTTTTTTAGAGATTTTAGTGTAATTATATTTCTCCCTTCCTTTTCCTCCCCCAAATCACCCTATATACCCCTCTCCACTCTCCTTCAAATTTCTGGGCTATTTTTTCTTTTTAGCCAAGATTGCTCCTTGTGTGGCATGCAAAGACGAACTAGTGTGCGTGCCACATTGCAGTGTAGAGGTTAGTGGACAACTTCAGGTGTGGGTCCTCTGTTCCATCTTGTTTGAGGCTGGGCCTCTCTGATTGTCATTGTGTGGACATACATCAGGCTAGCTGGCCCACAAGCATTTACGGAGTCTCCTGTTTCTACCTCCCATCTTGCTGTAAGAACACTTTTGGAGATGTGTCCTCCTCCACGGGGCTTTAACGTGAGGTTTGTATTTGTATTTGGGTTCTTGAGTTTGTGTTGTAAGCATTTTACACAGGGAGCATCTCCAGCCAAAGATCATAAAGAGGCTTAGGAAACTGAAAGGTCAATGACAACAGATGGTACAGATGAGTTTTGGGACCGTATCCTAAGATACAATGGCCCACATCAACTAACATCATACATCAATGTTTGCATCTTACCTTTCCCAACTATTTTACTTTAAACATGGTAGAGATTTATAATTATTGGAAACCAGTTGTAATTTTTTTCCTTTTTAGTGGTTATTTTGAATATGTTGTAATTGTTTTTTTTTTATGTGAATTCAATAGAGAACTTATAGGTCTAGATTTCTTTTTAAAATGAAGTGTGATTTGTTTTGTCATTGGTGGGGTGGTGGTGGTGGTGGTGGTGGGTGGTGGTGGTGGTGGTGGTGGTGGTGCTAGTGTTGGTTTTTGTTTTTTTTGTTTTGTTTTTCAATTAGGCCTAACAAATACGGATCGTGGCATGGTTGGCTGTGGCTTTGGCACCACCACCTCTTGGTGGTTATGAGTGGAAATGGAAGGTTTAGTTTCTGACCACTGATCTCAAGACTATAGCTGTGACAGGCAAGTAACAGAGAGGTTCTACACTATGTAAATGTCAACAAGAAAGGTACTGGGTGTTATTGAAGGTTTATTTGCCAGTGTAGAATCTTATTTGTTTTAGGAGCAGAGACTGAAGGAACGGCCATTCAGAGCCTGCCCCACACATGTCCTATATGTATACAGTCACCAAAACTAGGTAAGATTGATGAAACTAAGAAGTACATGCTGACAGGAACAGGATATAGATGTCTCCTGAGAGACACAGCCAAAGCATGTCAAATACAGAGGCAAATGCTAGCAGCAAACCACTGAACTGAGAACAGGATCCCTGTTGGAGTAATTACAGAAAGGATTGAAAGAACTGAAGAGGCATGCAACCCCATTAGAACAACAATACCAAAAAACCAGAGCTTCTAGGGACTAAACCACGTGGACTGACCCATGGCTCCAGCTGCATATGTAGCAGAGGATGGCCTTGTTGGACACCAGTGGAAGAAGAAGCCCTTGGTCCTGCCAAGGTTGGACCCCCCCCAGTGTAGGGGAATATTGGGGATGAGGGAAGGGAGAGTGGATGGGGAAGGGAACATCCTTATAGAAGAAGGGGAGGGGGATGGGATAGGGGGCTTATGGCTGGGAAACTGGGAAAGGGAATAACATTTGAAATGTAAATAAAAAATCCAATTTAAAAAAAAGTTCTTGCTATTTAGCTCATGCCATCTTCTAGTTCATGATCCTCCTATCTGTGTCCTTTGTCCTTCCCAAGTTCTAGGATTATGGGTATGTACCACTGTGCTTAAAAGGATTTATTCTACATGGGTATTTGCTCTGCCCCATTTTGAAATATTAACTAATCTGCCTTTTGTTCTAGAATGTTAAATGTACAGTATTTTTTGCAGAATAACAAAGTAATAAGAGAAAAAATTAAGAAATGATGCTAACAAAAATTCTGCTTTTCTCCAATGCAAATTACAATTTTAAACTTGAAAAGGAGTATTTTGTACTTCAATGCACCATGCACAGGAAGGCTTACTTTATACACTCAGATTTCACATCTTTATTTTTTTATTTATGGATAGAAAACATTTGTACTATTATTTCCTGTGCAACATAATACAAAAACTAATAATAGAACAATCATATCACTTTAGATATCATAAATAATTTAGATATTTAAAATGTGACAGGTATGGTGTGCTACATGCCTATAGTTCCAATTTCTTACAGGGTTCAGGCAGGAAGATTATTTAAGACTAGAAGCTTGGAGCCAGCCTATGCAATATAGTGAGATTTCATTCTTTAAAAATAAACAACATGTGGAAAGGTGTATGTAAAAAAAAGTTATATAAAAATGCTATGCTTAATTTAAAAGAAAATTGAACATCCGTGAGGTTTGATATTTTGAATGGTCCTGTAGCCACCACCATGGATACTAAAAGATAACCACGTGAGAGAGGTGTCACTTATATAAGGACATTAGCTTATAATTATAAAATCATGTTCCTGTTCAAAATTACATTTCACTTCATACTGTGATTTTTCTTAGCTAGTAATAAATCTTGCATTTACTTATGGGAGAAATCTAATAGACTAATCCCTGGAACCCATAACAAATTAAGTTAAGTTTGTACCGCTAGGAAAGCCTGAACAGAAAAACACAAGGAACGAACACCATAGGTATACTGTGAGGAAAATACTTCGGAACCGCAGAGATAGAGGAACCGACCACAGATCTCAATGAGTCTTGATTCTGCTCAAAGCTGAGACTGGCTTTGTTCAAGGTTATGGTCTCATCCAGTCTTATTCGTTGGAATTTGGAAGAAAAGAATGATCTTTGGCCACAGACGCTCCATGTATTAAAATACTTACAACACAGTCTCAAGCGTCTTCCATAGACTTCCTGCTCATGGAACACTGTTGTTGAAAGCATCCACACTAGCAATGGTTTTTTCTGTCCCTGTGAATAACAGTATCTAGAAAGTAAGCAACTAGTCATCGTCCTTTCCCCACCCTGCCATAGACTGTCTAATGACGTGTATTCATTTATATTTTTTTGGAAGAAAAATTTGTAGCTCGTATTTGTCAGAGGGAAATCGATGTGAACCGAGATGACCTGAAATTCAACCTTTAGAGTCCAGGAAGTAAAAAAACCAAAGCACATTCCCTCCTAAACACAGTTAAGCTAAAACAATACTAGAGCTGCAGAGGCATGGAGAGCTTGTTTAGTTCTTTTTAAATGAATTCCCCAGGGAATACCTACAGGAAAAACTGGAACAAGCTTCTCCCACCATTGTGCTTTGAAAGCACACCACAAAGGGTAAGCAAACAAGGCTCTCCCTCTTTGATAGCATTAGCTGTTGACTCTGAAGGAGGTGGCTGTTGTGGATGAGCAAATTCCTGGAGGCTTTGTCAGGGATTGTCAAATGAGTTCAAAAATGAGGCCTTTTATTCCTGTGTCACATGATACCCAGCCCTGAGATATCATGAAAGACCAGACCGAAAGGACAGCTGTCCCTCTGTCCTGTCGAACAAACATGTATGGTCAACCCCATCATCTAAAGACTGTGGGCTAGGATTAAACTCCCTATGACTTCCCGGCTAGGAATATACATCAAGTGCAGGAGAAAGATCTGTGTTCACTTCAAGAGAATAAAAATCTAAAAACTGGCAAGTATAAAAATCTTAAACCAATTAAAATAAGATTTAAACGAAATGAAACAAAACAAAATACCGTCTTGAAACTGGGCCACTGAGCAGACTCGGTGGCTAAAGCCCTTGCCATAGAAACCCAATGACCTGAGTTCAATACCTAGAACTAGTGTGAAGGTGGAAGGAGAGAGCTGACTTCACAAGGCTGTCCTCTGACATCCCCATATGTGCTTTGAAGCCCACAGTAACTCCACACGCATGCACACACATCTAACACAACAACAGAAAGTATAAAAATTTTAAATTCTGGAAACACATGGCTGGAAAGATGGCTCGGGGGTTAAAAACACCTGCTGTTCTTCGCAGAAGAACAGGGTTCTAGTCCCAGGGCCATGTGGTTGCTCATACCTCTATCTAAGGTTCGGAGGGATCCAGGGCCCTCTTCTGACCTCCACAGGCTCTAGGCACACACATGGTACATAGACATACATACAGGCAAAACACTAATAAAAGAAAATCCATTTTTTTTAAACTTACCGAAACACAATTTCAAATGGATACATAAGTGGTATGCAAGAATTCTGAAGAGTTGGGGTTCTTTGATCAATGTAAATGCAGCATCTGATATACTGATAATAATAGTCTTTGTCATTACTGATAAAGGAATAGTAAATGCTTGAAATTTCTTAGCAGGGTTTTTGCGATCACAGTGTTGGTGGATTAACCAGTCAACAGTTTCAAAATACTGAAAATCAGTAGGGCATAGAAGGAAGAGCTAACTCTCTAGTGCTCAAAACAACATCAGACCTAACACAAAGAAGCACATTCGTATAATATTATAAATACAGAAGAGTTAGAATAAGAAATATACTAGAGTAATAGTGAGGTGTCCAAAATTTATTAAGCTAATCTTGGGAGCAGCCCATTATAATAAAGTGCTGTATGTGTTTGGTTTCAGACCCTGAGACAAGGGACTACACTACGTATCAAAGCAGATCTGCTCTCCAGGTTCTCCCAGCATCCTTCAGTCCCTACCTGGCATACACTGCTCCCAATCTTGAACTTTTCAGTCAGGGGCAAAGCTGCCCTTCCCTCAGAGGCTCCTCCCTATATAACCCAGTCATTTGGGGAGCTCTCTGTCTCTGCCTTCGTCTCTCTCCTCCTCCACCTTCTCTCTTTCCCCCTCCCCACTTTTCTTCCTCTTGTCTCTGTTTGCACTAGCAGGCCCCACTCCCACCCCCATGGTGACTTCCCCTGGCCTCCATTGGGGCCAGTAAACTTGCCAGAGAGCAGCTTCCCAATAAACCTGCCTTTGATATAATCTAATCTGGCTTGAATTGGCTCATTTCAATGGCGGCAGAGAAATAACAAATCAGTATGGAATTAAAATAACAGGTAGAGATTTATAATATATTTTATAGGAATAAATAAACATGTAAGACACATTCTGAGAATAAATACTAAATAATGCAAACTTTTCCCTTGTAACTAGACTCATCTTCCAACTCCAGATTTTAAAACTGTTGTCTTTTCTTGACAATATAAAGGGCATGGGCTTTTCTTAGTTTGCTTGTTTTGTTTTTGATACGATGTCTCCTAATAGTGCCCTGGCTGGCTTGCAACAGGCTAGAAAGACCAGGCTGGCCTTCAAGTCGTAGAGATCTGCTTGCGCTTCGGGAGTATGGAGATTATGGTGATGCCAGAATTATCATAAGGAACACACAAAATCAGAGTTTATCTCTCTTAAGGTAAAGTTGAAAAGCTACTCCTGTTTTTCTTGGCCTTTGGAGAATTGACTATTGTATTTGACCATGTTCCTCCTGCAGGTTATTCATGACTAGGGGATAATTTAATATTTATATGCATATGTACATGCGATTCGTGAATCATTATTATGTTGTCCCAACAGATCCTGTGAATAACACCAATCTTTTTTCCATAATCAATGAGAAAGACCGTCAGCGTCATCTTTGGTCTGGTGTGGCCTGTATTCTCATCTGTCTTCTAACTCACCGACTCAGGATATTCGTGTTGGAAATGCCTACGTCATACTTTCCAGCTTTGCTCTAAAAGTTTCTATACGATTTTTCTAGGTATAGGTTCTTGGGCCTTTGTCATTATCAGCTAATTTTAGTGGAGTCTTTGCTGCGCTCCTAGCATTTTACAAAATGTGGGTGGCCCCAGTTTCTACATACAGTGAACAGCCCTAGATTCTTCAGGGCTGTGGCTCAACTCTAGCTCGCCCTCACTCTGATAGCTTTGTTCTTTCTCCAAGGTCCTTGCTCACGTTATTTCTCTCTGCTGTTGTAGCAACTAGGAGATGCTGTTCTTTAAAAATATTAAGTATGCCCTTTTATTTAAACAACAAAAAACATTTTTTTTCTTCCCTGGGTAAAACAGATTGAAGAAAGGGATACAACCAGCGTGAACAGAAAGTGCATATCACACATCACAAAAGCATCCAGCTGGAAAATGTGTCGAGATACCATTTACTTTATTAAAATTGCAAGACAAAGAAAATGGAAGCTTTTACATGTATGTCTGCTTGCCTAGCAGAGCACGTGACCCCCAAGGAATGCCTGAAATGGAAAGTAAGCCACTTTCTTTGCTGGGTTTAGCGTCTGCCTTTGTTCAGTTTGTTTGTTTGTTTGTTTACTTACTTGTTTTTGTATTAAGATATTTCTCTATATTTTAGAATTGGGAATTTATGTGGTGGACAGAAGCCAGCCTGGTATGAGAGAAGGGATGTAAGCTGGGACTCCATGTAATACTCACGGAAGTAGAATGGTCAGGAACGGAACGGTCTGCCAGCACTTGATGTATTGTGCTGAAAATAGAAGCGGGAAGGAACTAACGTTCTCAAGTGCTCACTAAGCAGAGCACCACAGGGCAGATAGAGCCCACTGCTTCTTTATCCTACACCCATGTTCCTCCCAACTTTTCTTCTGCTGCAGGGCCTTTCTTGCAAAAAGAAAAAAAAAGTGTACCACTCATTTTCACAAACCTGTTGCGGCTGGGAAATACACATGTTGCCCAGACCAACCTGATGAAATCAGAGAAGTTCTTACACATTCTGGAAATAGTTGCTCCCTCACAAAAGACATACAAAGATAAAAAGACAACCCCCTTCCACTTTCCAGGTTCCCATAGATGATATGATACCTGGGGCCCCGGCAGTACAGAATCACACACACACTCACACACACACACACACACACACACACACACACACACACACACACACACACACACACCCATCCAGATCTTGTAGCGGCTGGGAGACTCTTTAACCACTACTGTTACTGGTCTTGAAATAAAATAAGTATCTAGCGTTGAAGTCATTTTCAGCTGAGTGTACTGTTTCCTGAAGTCATGTCCATCCTAACTGAACATCCTTGTGACAGGCACCAGAGTATGATCTTTCAGATGTGTATGGTCATCTTACTGCTCAGCTTTTTTTAGAGAAATGAAACTTTGGCTCAGAAACGTTTGTGCAAAGTCTCGAAAGCTCCCTGAGAACAGAAGTCATGATTAGAATCTGGCTATGCACCTGAGTGTCACAACACTTCTTCGCTTCTTACCACTCCATCCTGAAGTATTACTTAGATTGGAAGAGTGTAGGGAGGAATGTCTTTGTTCTGAGTCTGTGGAAGACACAAAAAGAGATAAGGATCGGGAAAAAAATGGGTGTATGACTTTAAAAATGAGACTGTTGTTACATACAATTCTCTTAGAATTACAATTACAATTAGCTATGGGTTACAATGAACCCAGTTACAATTAACGATGGGCTATGAACGGAATTTCCATCTTCCTTAAGAATCTCTTTTCTGGTACGGAAGTCCAACAATTTAAATGGAATGGTTTTCAAATCTGCCTCTGGCAAACATTTCCAAGTCTTCTCATTTGAAAAAAAAAATCACAGAACATATTTAGGGCAGGAAAGAAGAACTTAGTAAGAATAGCAGAATATTTAGCTCTCCCTCCCCTTGTAAATCTTACCTGATAATTATAGGAAATTAGTTTAAAATTTTACGAGGCCCTTGGGCAAGTGAAGCTGGCTATTGATGGAACCTTCCTGTAGGAATTATTTAGGAAGGTCAAGGACTCCCATCCTGGGTTCACCTCCCTACTACTCAAAGGAAAGAACCGTTGTCATTAATCTGAGTCCTGGTCCCCTTTTGTCTGCACAAGTCATGCCTTTGCTACATAGGATTCCCTCTTTGGGAATTTCTCTTCCTCCCTCTTTCTTTTCATATCAGTAATAGTCTCTTGGGAAACTAACCTACTGTTCATTAATGATGATCCAAAGTTAAGTTATTAGAGCACACACATGCAAAACAATAATTGTACAAAGCTCTAGTCCAGACAACATCTGTGTAGAAATCTCAGCCAAAGTTAGATGACACCAAATGAGATAAAATTATGTCACGTGAAGTCTGCCTTCTATGCCAGCCAGCCAAAGGGGAAGGCCACTTGTCTGGTAGCACTAAAATTTGGAACGTGAATAGGAAAATATTACGATACATACCCAAGTAGGAAATAAAACTTCTGGGAACCATTGCCTTAAGAAAGACTGCATAGTAATATATAAAAGATTCAACCAGTTACAGTTGTTTTCCTAAACACCTTAGTAATATAAGCATCCGCATTGGGGAAAAATAAGTGAAACCATGCAACCGTCACAATTTCCAGTCCAAGCCACACATCAGGATGCCTGGGTCTCTTATGGCCCACGGCTGCCTTCTCAGTCTCTTCTCACACTAACAGCTCAGCCGTCCTTCTGAAAACCAAACTAAATAAGTACTCCTGCTCAGAATTCCCCAGTAGTTCTCAAGGTAACTGAAAGCAAATGTCATTGTCTAAAGGTTTTATTTCTGCCAGAGACACCACAACCACAGCAACTCTTACAGAGGAAAACATTGAATTAAATGGGGCCTGCTTGGAGTTCAGAGGCTTAATCCATTATCATCATGGCAGGAAGACATGGTGCTTGAGAGGAGCCGAGAGTTCTAGGTCTTGATCCACAGACAGCAAGAAGAGACAGCAGGCCACTAAGGAATGTGCAACCAACATCAGTAGCCAAACATTGTGGGGGAATCTATTTTGGATGCTCAAGCCACAGTGAAGGCACTGGTTGAATTCAGTCACGTGATAGGCTCAGCTATCACACCAAAGAACAGAAAAAGCGTACTCCTGAAGCAAGCTCATATTCAAATTAATAAGAACTAATCAAGTGTTGCTTTCTTAAGTCACAAATAATAGAACTCTATAATCAAACTACTTAGCATGTAAAGGTAATAAACACTTACTTAGGTAATAAGTAAATTAAAATTTTTCCTGGTATATACTTAATACATACTGCTAAATAAGTGTTCTCCCAACTTGCCTATTTATCTGTGGCATTTGCTATAAACCTATAAATGTCTCTGGCTCCAAATAAATAGAAAACCAGTTTATTGAAATTAGATTGAAATATTGAAAAAAAATCAGACTCCAAAAATGATTAAAAATCAAAGAAGGAGGCTAAAGAGATAACATAGTGGTTACGAACACTTAATGCTCTTGCAGAGGTCCTGGGTCCTTCCCACCACCCACATGGTGATTCACGACCACCTATATCTTTAGTTCCAAGGTATCCAATTCCTTCTTCAGACCTCTATAAGGGACTGCACACATGAGGTGCACATGCTTACACTCAAGCACTCACATATATATATATATATGTATTAAATAAATAAACAAATAAATAAATATTTTTAAAAGAATGAAAGGATGCTAGTTTACAGAAATCACTGACAGTACGGGAAGTGCTTACTGTTTTTATTCTACCTCCGAAAACATGAACAGGTTCTAAATGTCTTTATCTTCGTACATTTTCCCTAGTGAAAATCATCAGTCAGACTGTTCTAGATTATGAGCAATAATCCAGCTGTCCAAAGCCAGGAGAAACAATGCTTCGTGATCCCACACGTGCCACAGGAGTGAGAAGTCTTGTTCTGCCGTCATCAAAATTTTCATTCGCTGAAGGAGCTTCTAACCTGTGAATGGATCTAGACCATGGGCCACCAGAAATGAAGAGGCTCTAAAGAATTAAAGCTTGAGGAAATCCAGATTGACTCTATAATTATAAAGAGAAAATGATGGCGGTTTGTTTATATGTTGTTGTTGTCGTCGTTGTGGTCTAAATTTCCCCAGTGATATGAATAACCACATTAGCTTACGTAATGACTTTGACCAAAGGAAATTAACGTAAAACCATAGTAAGTTAATAAAAATTTTAGCCAGACATAACACAAAACCATAATAAGCTAATAAAAATCTTAGCCAGACCTCTATTTTCCCCCCCGAGACAAGCTGTGATCTGTGGTCTATCAGTGCGCACGCAGTAGAGTAAGATATGAGTGGATTGGGAGATCTTCAATGAAGTGCTTGCCTTCTTCAGAGTAACTTTTGTCCGAAGCCCAACACAGTATTGGCCGTGTTTTCCAGTACATTCACACAATAAAACGAGGCGCACCAATGGAAAGCAGATGTTCATCTGACCAAACCATCATGTGTTCCTGGTCCCAAAGAGAAATAGTCACGCATAGTATTAAACTAGATTTATAATTTATAATTCAAATGTTTTTATTTGGGGTGGTGTGCAAGCCACATGCCCATCTGTCCTCTAGGCTGCTCTGCCATGTGACTTTTCTTTTTTTCCTTGGACTTGGTGTAGTCTTCGCTGGTCTTGTAACCTTTGTGACTTTCAATCTTACTCCCTTAGATGCAGTACGGTTCTTGATTCTTGTCCTTTTGAATGCCAGCCTCAAGGTGAGGAAGTCAGAGTTACCTAGTTAAGAAGCAACAAGAAAAGCAAGTCCCTGAAGAATTAAAGTCCATATAGAAAGCACAGGGCATTTTATAGAACAGCCAGTGTGGAGACTAGTGGTGCTTAAATATTCCTAAAGAATATTCCTTATTCAACCCCTTCTAAGGCTGGAAAGAATGTAGGATCTGGAAGGCTTCAAAATGCCATCTTCTAACCATGACATGACATGGTAATTATAATTATAATCTTACAATTAGTTATGATTACCTGTACCAGGCCTGCATACGAATGGGTTAATCAATATTCACCTGTGGGCAGGAAAGTGATTCAGGTTGTCCTACCCTTACTTCTGAACTATTGGCCATTGACAGATCTTGGGAGAGGGCAATCATTGGCTTAAGCTGTATACCCATTGGTGAGCTCACCCAGTTGCAATAGGTAGTTCCAAACCCATGGTCTCACACATAGGCCTGGTTAAATCCAATGGGCCACAAAACAAAATATAGAGCATGAATCTGAGAAAAGGAGGGGAACTTGTAAGGAAGAGGGAGTATTAAAATATTCAGGTGAAATATTCAAACAAAAGGAAAACAAAAATCCTTGATTGATAGCCTTATTATTCTGTTCTCGACAAAATAGTTGAAAACTCATCAGCCTCCTTTATGAGTTAAGGCAGAATACACCAGGTCAAATTTATGTAGCTCTAGTTTTGCCATGGTAACCAATGCACTCGAAAGCACCCTATCCCGAAGTCCACCATTCCACTGTGTCAGCTACCTTGTTAGAAATGATATGAGTTTTCTCATAGTCTGCAGGAGTTTATTTGACTAACAACTCTTTCCTAAAGTCACAATGCAATGCCCAGATCCTCTGATGCAAATGAAAAGGGGACAAAAGCATGCTTTCTGATAATATCTGTTTTGTTTGTCATTAAGAGATACTGATCTTGGGGCCGGAGAGATGGCTCAGTGGTTAAGAGCACTGACTGCTCTTCCAGAGGTCCTGAGTTCAATTCCCAGCAACCACATGGTGACTCTCAACTGTCTGTAATAAGATCTGATGCCTGTGTGTATGAAGACAACTACAGTGTACTCATAAAATAAATAAACAAATCTTTTTAAAAAAGAGAGAGACACCAATCTCCTTCCTGTGCTCATTCACATCTTGCTTCCCTATGCTATGATGGAATCTTATGGTTATAGTACATGGTGAGGATTTCAGTCTAATTATATGGGGCTGTGCATGACCACAGCAGGGTGGCGAAGAGGTTTGGCTTCACAGGATTCTACCTTGCTGGCATTATTTTATGGTTCGCTTAATAGCAAACTTCTCAAGAGACCTACATTTCAGGTCTCTCATTTCAATATGATTAGAATATCATAATTTTAACACTGACTATTATTATAATGACATAATATTTGCTTCTGGAATTTGGCATGATTCATTTTGATGTTTGTGGTCCGGAAGTTGAAGCAAAGGTTTTGAATGCTTTTTAAATTTTAAGTTGCTTAAAGTATTTAATGCTATCTCTTTCACTCTTTGCTTCCCTGTGTGTCTGTCCGTCTGTCTCTGTCTCTCTGTCTCTCTCTTAAGTGTTTGCAAATGCACATGGGCACGTGCACCTCCATTTGCATGTGTATTTAAAACTGTTAACATGAACACTGCCTTCATCACTCTGTTTCTTAAATCAAGTTGTACGTCCCCTATTTTCAGGACTTTGTAGCTACTTGCTTCTGCGAAGCCACTGGAGTTTCCTATTTGAAGGGACTTTTTGTTTCACTCACTGCCACTTAAGAAACAAATTTTGATTGCACTTCTCCCGTATATGAGGTCTGGGATAGCAGCTTGAAAAGATATGTTAGGAAAATGCAATCCACACGTTGACTCATGCCTATAATTCTAGCATTTAGAAAAATAATCAGGGAAATTGCTGAGTTCTAGATTAGCCTGTGCTATAATGAGTGATCTTGCATCAAAAATTATAACTGAACCAAACTACATTTGGTATGACTCATCCCCCAAAATGCCTACCATCTTATTTAAAGGAGAACGTTATCTTGCTCAGACTTCACTCATCACATTAGGAAGAGCTACCCAGGGTCATTGTTTTCTTCTGTGCGTTTGTGTAAACACTTAGAAACATTCTCTACACAGTAAACCTGTGCGCTTTGATTGCTGCTAGATATTCTTAGCCCCTGGAAAGTGCATGTCACCAGTGGCTGCACTGTGGGTCAATGAGCGTGCCGTGACTTTACACAACGCATTCGAAAGTCATTTTTGAGAACAAAAAGACATAAAATGTATTATTCTTGCATATACAGAACTATAGCTTTTATACTAATGTTTTATGGTGATATTGTAACTGACTGTGCCGAAACCATTAGTCATCTGAACACCTTAAAAACTCAGCACTTTAGGGAAGAGTGGAGGCTCACTGGGTAGAGGTGCCTGTATGCAGGCCTGAAAACTTGGGTTCAATCTCTGGGTCCCACAAGGTGGCAGAAGAGAACAGACTCCCAAGATTTCTCTGACGTCCATACATTACACACGCTGCATACAATGCAGACATGCATATACATGGTTGTACAGATGTGTACATGGGTGTTTGCATGCACGTCTACACAATGAAGAAGAGGCCCTCTTTAAATAAATTAATAAACAACTAACTGTACATTTGTTTATTGATAGAAGTTGTTTGGTGCAAGCTCATCTTTAAAACAGGAGTTAAAAGTGTTCACAGTCCATTAATTATGTACCTGTAAGAAGCTGATTTTCAATTTTCAGTGATAATTTTGTTTTTATTAGTACTGTGATTATTAAATGAATAACCTACCCCCAGTGGGCTCTGTTATATGCGTGCTACACTGAACAAAGGGCTATTGTTCACAACCATTTGATTTAAAGTTTTCCATTTTTATTTACCATTGTTTGCTTTTAAGATGAATAATACCTCTTCCCTGGAAACCAATCTCTTTGAGGAATAGGGACAGGGAGGGTTTTATATTTATTTTATCCTGTGCTCCAAGTCTAACAATAGTATGTCTCCATTGTAATTTATCAGAGGGATTTTCAGAAAATGGTCCAATTGAATCACAGGTTAGTGAATGAAGAGCTCTTATGAGATCTCAGCCTTTATGTAACCTGAAAATAAAGAAAAGGCCTTTGAAGTTTTTCTATATTGGTAAGCTGATGAATCATTTTATCATGTAACTAATATGTTTCTAACTAGTGATTGACATACCTTACCTTGTGTTTTGAAATAACAAGAAAGTATAAATACAGACATACTAAACTAAAAAAGTTTTTTGCTTTTTTTACAAGAAAGTATAAATACAGACATATTAAACTAAAAAAGTTTTTTGCCATAAAACTTCCATTCCTCACAAAGACATTAATACTAAATAATTTCTCCACCTTTCAAAGAAAGATCAATTCCAAAGCAAATCTTTGAGGAAGAATGGAATCCTTAAGTATTTTAGTTGTAAAGTGTTCTTTGTCTAAGGAGTTAGCCTACCTATGCTTGTGACTCAACAGGATTTCTATTGCTATGATAAACCATAATGACAAAAGCACCTTGTGGAGAAATGGATTTATTTCCATTCTCAGTTGTACCATCAGTCAGGGAAGTCAAGACAGGAAGTCAAGCAGAGCAGAAGCCTGGAGGCAGAAGCTGATACAGAAGCCATGAAAGTGTGCTGCTAACTGTCTTGTTCCTCATGCCTTGCTCAGCCTGCTTTCCAAGAGCATCCAGAACCATCAGTTCAAGGGTACTACCCAAAGAGGTTGAGATCCTCTCTCCCCACATTAATCACTTGTAAAGAAACTGTCCCTTTAGATAATATGAAGAGGCACAGCCTCACAGTAAATTCCTTGACACTCTGACATTTGCAATCTTTTCTCTCCCTTTCCACAGTGTTCACTGAGCCTAGATGTAGCCATTAGGACTGAACCCCAGAACTCTACACTTTGATTGGTTATGATTTCTGTAGTGGTCTCAATCTACTGTAAAGAGTTTTCTTGATGAGGAATGAAGACTACACTAATCTGTGGATATAGAAACATGTGTTAATAAATTGTTAGGTATTATGCTGATTTAGCAGATGAGGGGTTACAGATTGATCTCCAATAACAATGATTTCACTAGTAGTGACTAATTAAGCAGGCACCCAATACCATGCACACTTTCCCTCTTGTTGAGAGGGTGCTACATGCTTTTAGAGAGTTTTTGGTTACTGCTAAGGCATGTGTACCACTACCACACTCTTAAGGTTATCATGCCATGCTGGCCATTGATATAATTCATAGTTGAGTAGAACTGTTGGTTGGTTCCCTCCTTTGGAAGCTTGCATGGCACTTTCTGGTACCATGAAAGCTAATCGTCAGGGAGATAGTATTCATGTCAGTTTCAGATCAGGTATCTCTGGGCCATATTTCAGTAGTTCATAGTATCATAAGAAATGGAAACTTACCCTTCACTTTTCAGGCTCAACCAATGGTAAGAGCAATAGGCTGTATCTTTTGGGAATCTCTTATACAGTCTTGGTCAACAACTTAGAAGAGGACTTCTTAGATCTGTTCTTGCAAATTTTGTTAGTAATGTCAGAAGCTACGATCATAAAGTCTCATCAACATAACTGCCCAAATGTGAGATTAACAAGGACATTAATGGACATGCCAAAGTGGATGGGGAAAACCCACAAGGCCTTGACTCCACACAATGAACTAAAGACAACTGAAAAAAGCTGAGAGCAGGAAAGGGGGGGCTCTTCCCCAAGGAAGAGCATGCCAATTGGTTGTCCATTGTCAATCTGTAAGTCCTGAATACATACATGCAAGTAGCATCGAACAGACTGAAAAGGTTATATTTAGGAACATACGTGTATGTATGCATGCATGTGTATATATTCATGCAATAACAATTAATGAAAAGAGAGACCATGAATTTGGAGGAGAGTGAGAAGGGATATATGGGAGAATTTTGATGAAAGAAAGGGAGGAAGAAATGTGATTATATTGTAATCTCAAAAAATAGAAAAAAGAAGGAAAGAAGGAAGGGAGGGAGGGAAGAATAAGAAAGAAGAAGAAAGAAGATGAAGACAAAGACGAAGTCAAAGAAGAAGAAGAAGGAGAAGGAGAAGGAGAAGAAGGAGAAGAAGAAGGAGAAGAAGGAGAAGAAGAAGAAGAAGAAGAAGAAGAGAGAGGGAGGGGGAGAGGTAGAGAGAGAGAGAGAACAGTGTTCAGTTCTTTCTTATAAAGGCATTTTCTTCAATTGAGTTTCATGCTTCTCAAATGAGAGAGTTGACATAAACTAGCCAGCACAGATTGATACATTACATTCTCTGATTTTAAACCATCATCTTTTTAAAAATTGCTTTAATATTAAGAATTTTAATTTTATAAATTTTTTGCATGATAAAATAATACAGGATGTTAAATATGAACATTTTATAAAGCCATGGAGAAATAATTTTAAATTGCTGTGAAATTTCATGATAAATTGAGTGTGTTTTCTAAAGGCATTATGAATTCTAAGACACCAAAATTTAAAGTGTTGAGTTACATCCCCCAGAGCACCACCAATTGGGGATCAAGTGTTTCAATGCCCCAAGTCATGGAGGACATTTTGTTCAAAGCACCACAGTAATCTAACTATATAATCATTAAAAAAAAAAGCTCTTTCTAAAGTCCTTGGAGTTTAATAGTTAATAAAAGTATAGGCAATGTCTAATGCCCTCAAGAAGCAAAAGCAGTCCTAGCTTTTGGGTCAATACCTGTACACTAGATAGGAAGATAATGACTCTGATTCCTGCTAATGAAGGAGATAGTTCTACCAAATGCTTGGAAATGCTCAGTTTGTCATGTGGGTCGTACAAATGTCAATTATTTGCCCAAGCATTTTGAAATATTTATGTTATCTCATTAAATAAAGTTCAATCCATAGATGGACTTGAGCCTACAACAATACCATTTACTTTTATGTATATATTATATGTATATATAATATGTTATATTATACATAAATTATTTATATATGTCATATTATACATAAATTATTTATATATATAAATCATATACACAGAGACAGGTGCACATATTCACACCCAAATATACACATACACACACACACGTTATTTTAATTTGTTAAAACTGGGAAAAATCCTGAAAGGGTAAAACCTATTTGTAGAGACGTATGTATGTTTAAAGTTATAGCAAAAAATTAAAACACTCCAGATGAAAGAAACATGTGGAAATACGAGTAGAACAACAAGTCTCATGACTATACAGCACATGGTCCTATTTCCAGAAAGAATGTCATTGTGTGGCACACAAAACATCAAACATCACTGAGATGTAAAAAGCAGTTCTGGCCACAATGCCTACATGGCACCAATTTGATCTCAAGAAAGACTCCAGCTTTTAATTCAATTCCACAAATATTTGTGTTCAATATTTGTTGTACAAGAGAACCCAATACACTGCCAAATGTCTGCTTTAACAAAACTCTAAAATCTCCATTCAATTTTGAGCAAATATTTAGTCAGCACAGGTCCTGATTTCTTCATCTGAAAAATGGGGACCAAATTAAATGATAACTGAGGTTTTAAATTTCATTAACTATGTGAGGAGCTTGGACCTGATGATGGCAGATTATTCTTTGCTTTTTAACCTGTTCTTTTACCTCTCAATCAGGATAGGAACTAATAAGGAAACCACCAATTCGACTTTCAAGAAGGTACGTCTGCTACTAGAAGAGTGTGCTTGGGGTGCTAGGCAAGACAATGGTAGAGTGTACACTGTCTCCAGAGACATGGCCTGGGTTGGAGCTTTTCCACCATACATTACATGATTTGAGGAAGTTAATACCTCTCTAGGGGTTTTAGTTTCGTTTCTAAAATAGTAATTAAATTTACTCACAAATGGCCAATACATAAATAGCTCAATGTGGAAAACTATGGAGAATATGCAAATTAAAACTACATGGAAATTCATTCGTTTATTTTTTATATATTTATTTATTCTATGTATATGAGTACACTGTAGCTATCTTCAGACACACCAAAAGAGGACATCGGATCCTCTTACAGATGATTATGGGCTACCATGTGGTTGCTGGGAATTGAACTCAGGACCTCTGGAGGAATGGCTGGTGCTCTACCACTGAGCCATCTCTCCAACCCTGGAAATTCATTCTTATACCAATCATGGATATGATTTAAGAAAAAACAAACAAACAATAATAAAAAACAAATGCTGGTGAGGATACAGAGAAAGAGGAACTCTTATTTCTTGATGGTATAAATGTAAGTTGGTATGGTCAATATGGAAGATTTTCAGAAAACTAAGAAGAGAACTCCGATTGATTCAATGATCCTATTTCAGCATACATACCCAAAGAATTCTTAGTCAGCATTCCACAAAGACACTTGAACTTTTATAGTTCCATTTTTATTCAACTCACAATAGCCAAGATATGAATCCAGTCTAGATATCCACCAAAAGCTAGATGGATAAAGAAAATATGATACATACATACAATGAAATTTTACTTCGTTATAAAGAAGAATAAGTCATAGCATGTGTAGGGACATAGATGGAATTGGAGACTAAACAAAGTAAACTGGACTTGGAAAGACAAATATTGCATGTTTTCGCTAACATGTGAATTTCATGTGAAATTTAAATGTGTGTGTGTGTGTGTGTGTGTGTACTGGATGGTTTTGTGTGTCAACTTGTCAACTTGACACAAGCTGGAGTTATTACAGAGAAAGGAGCCTCTTTCCATGAGATCCAGCTGTAAGGCATTTTTCTCAATGAATGATCAAGGGTGAGAGGGCCTACTGTGGGTGGTACCATCCCTGGGCGGGTAGTACTGGGTTTTATAAGAAAGCAAGTGGTGCAAACCAATAAATAATACCCCTCTATGGCCTCTGCATCAGTTCCTGCCCTCAGGTTCCTTTCCTGTGTGAGTTCCAGTCCTGACTCCTTTTGGTGATGAACAGCAATGTGGAAGTGTGAGCTGAATAAACCCTTTCCTCTCCAAAATGCTTCTTGTCATGATGTTTTGTGCAGGAACACAAACCCTGACTAACACAAAATATGTATATGTTTATATATATGTATATACACACACACATATATATATATATGGGAGCAAAAGAAGTTAATGAAAACAAAAGAAGGTTCTATATGAGTGCATAGGAAACAGCAAGTGAGAGGATGGAGAGGAAGACCAGTGAAAGGAAACAAATAAGAATAATGAGATTTGTGTATGAAAACGTCACAATGAGGCCTACTTCTTTGTATGCTAACTCATATATATGAGTTATTATTAATATCTTACAGGAATGCAAAGAATAGATGAGTTGCTTTACATAAAGGCCTTTGAACAGCATTTAGCAGAGTAGGTAGTCCAGCAGGACTCACTGTTGACTTCTGTTTTATGCAGAAGGACAGAGATGTCAATAGTCTAGATTTCACCCTATACATTCCCAAAGGAGATGCTTACTTCAATTAACAGTAGTCACACCATGGGATTAGTCATGGATTAATAAGGAAATACCATAGCTCACCAGCAGTAATACATGATATAAAATACATACTATTAATTTTCAACTCACTTCACTCAATGGAATCCCCCGATAATTTTTTTAAAGTAACGTGTTTGTCACACACTTTAGAAATCAGCATAACTGAGGAGGGACTTCATTCTTACTTGGCTAAATATTGAAATTACAAGTAGAAGTTAATATGTTAGTGAAGCCAAAATTACACAGAACTTCTGTTCCTTCCTTCAGTGTCCTACGTACAGTAAGCCTAGGAACTGGGATGTCTGCAATATAGGACAAATATGTGAATGGACAGAAATCCTTAGGTTTGTAAATTTGACCACAGTGAGCTCATAAAATATAAATATTCAGGGCAGTCAGTAACAGTCTTCAACAGCATAGCTAGTGGGGCGTGTATGCTCAATAAATGTTATTGTTTATTGTTTTAAATTTCCTTTTCTGTCCAACTGAAGAAATCTCCCTCAGTTTTTACTGAAGTGAACTTTACTATGCAAAAATCATATCCAATAGAGCAAGACATTTCTAAATGATAAAGGAGACCATTGTTTTCTCACAACACGGCAGAAATTATATCACAAATATAATATAGACTTAAAGGATTCAGGGAAAATTAATAGTTATAACTTAACAAGATTGGAAACTCATTGTAATGAAACTCATTGGAATGAAACATCAATTCTCCCACAATTGTGTTCTCTTCATCAACTGAGCTCTCAGTAGTTTCAAAGAGAGTAACTTATGAGTGCTTTGTCTACTAAGGTCCTATACGCTCTGGAGAGATCAGATCACTTAGAAAGGACTTCATTCTTACTTGGCTGAAGATCAAAGTTACAAGTGCATCAAATCATTGTCTAAAGACATTATTATCTGTTAATTAGCACTCAGAGAAATGGGAACAAACAAGTGTCAAACCCTGTTAGTAGGTCTTTATGCAATATACATACGTTTTGATTGGGTTGATCATTTTTTAATCTAGACAGAGAGCTGTGGCAACATTCTTTTATAGAACAGTATAATATGATTTCTACATAAGATAATCTAAGTAAGTAAATCTGATATGCCTGTTAGGTCAGTTAACTCCTTCTTTCTTAGCCCCCGAACAGCATCTGTGCTTCTATTCATTCCCTTGGAAGGGTCAGAAGAGATGCAGTATTTCTGAGTAGTGGTATCCATTAGTCGATGTTGTAAAAAAAAAAAAATCATTCCTTGTTTCTGTAGACTACTGGGATCTGGATTTCAAGGTTATATGGGGGGAGGGTGCAGCAGAACTTTATGATGGTATTCAAGAGAGTGGGAAGGGCTCCCTAGGCCCCTCCTGTTATTATGGGGGGTCTGGAATGGAATTATGAGGGAGATGCTCACTGTTGAGGGCCAAGTTGGGACAGAGACTCCTCAGCAACTGAGGGCCTCTTTTTTTTCTCTCAGTATCCTTGCTCAACTGGGTGGGTAGTCCAGGGTTTCTTACTCCTTGGAGGCCACGTAGGTCATGAGGTCCACCACCCTGTTGCTGTAGCCATATTTATTGTCATACCAGGAAATGAGCTTTACAAAGTTGTCATGGAGAGCAATGCCAGCCCCAGCATCAAAGGTGGAAGAATGGGTGTTGTTATTGAAGTCGCAGGAGACAACCTGGTCCTCAGTGTAGCCCAGGATGCCCTTTAGTGGGCCCTCAATGACTGCTTCACTACTCTCTTGATGTCATCATACTTAGCAGGTTTCTCCAGGCAGCATGTCAGATCCACAACGGATATATTAGGGGTAGGAACACGGAAGGCCATGACAGTGAGCTTTCTGTTCAGCTCTGGGATGACCTTGCCCACAGCCTTGACAGCACCAGTGGATGCAGGGATGATGTTCTGAGCTGCCTCGTGGCCATCACACCACAGCTTTCCAGAGGGGCCATCCACAGTCTTCTGAGTGGCAGTGATGGCATGGACTATGGTCATGAGCCCTTCCACGATCCAAAGTTGTCTTGGATGACCTTGGGCAGGGGGTCTAAGCAGCTGGTGGTGCAGGATGCATTGCTGACAATCTCCAGGGAGTTGTCATATTTCTCTTAGTTCACACTCATCACAAACATGGGGGCATTGGCCAAATGGGTGAAGATGATGACCCTTTTGGCCCCACCCTTCAAATGAGCCCCAGCCTTCTCCATGGTGGTGAAGATGTCAGTAGACTCCACAACATACTCAGCACCAGCATCACCCATTTGATGTTAGCGGGATCTCGCTCCTGGAAGATAGTAATGGGCTTCGTTGATGACAAACTTTCCTTTCTCAGCTTTGACTGTGCCAATGAACTTGCCATGGGTAGAGTCATACTGGAACATGTAGACCATGTAGTAGAGGTCAATGAAGGGGTCATTGATGGCAACAATGTCCACTTTGTCAAATGCAGAGAAGGCAGCCCTGGTAACTAGGCGCCCAATACGGCCAAATCCATTCACACCAACCTTTTCCATCTTGTCTATGGGACTAGACTGGTACTGCATGAGAAGATGTGGCTGTCTCTGGAACAGGGAGGAGCAGAGAGCCTCAAAGTCATATTTTTATATTAGTTGTATTTACTTATTGCATCCATTCATTTATTCATTCACTCACTTACTTTCTTATTTCCAGGCTAAGCCTGGGCCTTAGACATTCTAGAAAAACACTTCATATCTGATCTCTCTCCCAAGCCTTCCTTTTCCTTTTTGTTTTAAAAACAAACAAACAAACAACAACAAAAAGAACACCGTTCTCACTACATTGCATAGGCTGGTCTTGAGCCTACCTTTGGCCTAGGCAGGCATTAAACTGATGACTCCCCAGCATCAGCCACCTAATTAGCTGAGAGTAAAATCATGTGCCACTACACCCAAATGGCAGTAATATAAATTATTTATTGTTTTCCAGTTTATGCAAGATAGAAAAATAATTAATTTAAAACAGATAAATACAAATGATAGATGTCTAGTGATAAACATGACCAGTTGTACTCTCATCAAAGTATTGTGGTCTCAAGTAGTTGTGGGATTTGTGTAAGGGGAAAGCATGTGTCATGATTCTAAACAAATCCATGTGACTATTGTGTCTATTCTGGTGATTACTGTGTCTCCAAACGTAGCATCTCAGCTCTTGACTTCTTCTAAACTTTTCTCCTCTCAGAGACCTGAGACAAAAGACTTTGTGTGGTTAAAGTCTTCAGAAGATATTTCAACACAGATGTGTGGAGAAGATATTTATGGTTATTGAAATGGCAGGGACAAATAAATAGTATTACCAAATATCAGTCCACTGCTTCAGTAATATATGTGGGAATTTTGACAATAACAGTCAATCTCTTATACATATATTTAATGTAAATAAAATGTGTTCAAGCAGACACATGTTTAGTGAAAATAAGTGTTCAAGAGAGTGAAAAGAATAAGAGAAGGGATCTGAAAGCCTTCACGTTTCCGGTCATACTTTTTTCATAACAAGTAAGAGGTCTGGTGTCATCCGCATCAGTTTGTTCTAGGAACTTCTGCCAGGGGCCTGTGTCTCAGAAGTGCTGTGAGGCCTGTGACCTCTAAGCAGAATGACATGCTGAGGTAAGCAAACGTCTTCTGCTAAACTCACTTCTCTTTTAGGAAGTCCTTTCCCCTTCCTCAAGCACTTTTGCCTTTTGCCTCCTTCAGCGCTGTCTTTCTTTCGGTTCTTTGCTCTCTCAGTTTAAGAACTCACTAATGCTTTTGGAAGAAAATTGCTGTTAAAGCTCTTGGAGAATCTGTAGTTACTGCTCAGACAGTAATTCAGAGCATTAATTTTTCATCAATAGCAGTAACCAGTATGGGTATTTCAACTGGGATGGTTCCTGATTCAGGGGATTATTTTTGTGTCTTATCATTTATATGAAAAGTTCTACCATGAACTAGGTTGCCTGCCCTCCGATCTCAGGTGGCTTTGGTTAGAACTGCAAAGATTGGATAAAAACAATCTTCTGCCAACTTTTTTGTAAGGAAATTCACAACTTTGAGTTCACACTCATGCAGGAGGTGAAGAAATGACATGGCAGGACAGAATGAGTGAATGTTTGCAAGTGGCTCTTTAGGTAGAGTGAGTCCCCTGGCTATTGGCATCACTGCTTCCCCAACCTACAGTGTGTGCTAACTGCATGGACTTTGGGCTACTGGGTGTGAAGAAGTCACATAGTTAATTAAGTAATCAACCAACAAATAATATATGATAGACTTCTGAAGTTGGCAAAGCTCGGAGGTAAATGTAAAAGAGAATATGTAGGCATTGGATGAAGCGCTAGGCCTCTTTATAAGCAGTATGTGATTACTATTAGATGAAGGCTATGCCTGAGACATTGCACTAGTATCAGTAGCTTTACTAGGCAGTATAGAAGGAAGATAATGGAGTGCTCTTACTGAATATTTTCCTTGGCCAGGTACTAGGTGAGGATCCTTACACATACAACATGTAGAATACGTCCATGACACACAGAGGGGATGAATGAATACTAGGCCTTCTTACAACACTGGAAATCATCCCCATCATTCTCTTTCCATAGGAATTATTATCTCTTTCATTATAATAAAAATAAGGCATATAAAATTAGTTAAAAGATAGCAAGAGACATGAGTTCTGAACCTGGTGATCTTAATAAATGAAGGCAAAAGTTAGAAGTGGGAGTTAGATCCAGGCAGCAGTAGGAGAAGACAAAGGCAGTTCCAAACCTGGTGATGGGGTCAGAAGGTAAATTCAGATAGGATAAGTAGAAGAAAACCTTCTCCTGCAACTTTCCTTAACTAGAATATTTCCTAACTGAATTTTAAATACTTATCTTCATAACTGTATCTCTTACCCCTCATAAAAAAATCCATTTTATTCTTTGACTGAAAATAGATATTTCTCATACAATATATCCTAATTATGGTTTCCCCTCCTTCTACCATTCCAAGCTCCTTCCTCCCATCTGGATGTACCCCTTTTCTGTCTCTCATTAGAAAACAAACAGGAATCTAAGGAATATTAATGATCTGAAATAAAATATAATAAGATAAAACAAAACCAAAGTCATGTGTGTTGGATAATTTGAACAAATACAAAGAAAAGAGCTCAAAGCTGTGGGGTGTCTAACTCTAATGGGTAAATCTACAATATAGACCCTACTCCTAAGGTTCAAAGAACATATGGGAATAGGGGTAGAAAGACTGTGAAAGCTGGAGCATAGCACATGACTTTCAGATATTACATTGAAGCTGTATCCATAACATCTCAACAGTACTGGTCTCCTAAGTGAGACGTTAGGAATGACAACAGCAGTTGACAAGCCAGTGAGGATGGGGGAAATCTCACAAGACAACAGCTACAGGCAGTTAGTGACTGTTAAGAGAGGGAGGTTCAGTCTTCTTTAGAGATGACACCCCTTAAATGTTATCCATTCCCAAATGGTCAATTCTAAACACAGATACCTATGGACAATGCTAAATGTACTCAGCAGGTTGTATTTACACACACACACACACACACACACACACACACACACACACACACGCTGCCTGCCAATAATAATTAAAGGAATAGTGTTCATAAATTTTAGAAGTAGCAGATAATGAGGGAGTTGTGGGGTGGGAAGGGGTAGAAATGATATAAAAACAGTACTCACATATAAAATTCTTTTAAAAATAAAATAATACATTAAGTGTTATTTTTAAATGCTTTTTAACAAGCTGAAAGAAAAATAGGCCAAGTGCTTCTCTTGGGGAAGCCTGTACTTTTGGAGTCTGAAGCAGGAAGACCATGAGTTTGATAGCTAATAATGAGTTCAGCCTGGGTCATATTCATGTTTATAACTGGACAGTTGTAAAATGCAATTCGTATTGTTTCATTTTTAGTGGGGGACAGGGCATAATTGCTCATGGCCCAGAAAAGTCATGCTGTATTTGTACATATGGTGCTGATTCAGAGGAAGAGTGGAGTGACTGTGCATAAATGAGGACTAAGGGGGTATAGCAAACATAATTTTCAATGAGCTACTTTAGACATTGATTAACCCTGTGGCCAAGGCTTTTTAAACAAAGCCAAAGATATTACAAATAAAAAAGCTCAGAAAAGCAAAGTGCCTCTATAGGCAAGCTTGTGAGGTACAGATGGAGTTATAAATCACAGACAGTCAAGTGAAATGTAAGTTTTCTGACTGTAGATAATGAGCAAACACATATGTGGGCTTTCTTTGGGTTCCAACATTTTTTTTTTAATAATAAAACAGTTGTATTTTTTTCAAAACTTACAGTGATACTGAAAGGGAAAAGCCTAAATCTCCAGATTAGAAAATGCAGACAAACCAGAAACATGTCCAGAAGTCAATGACATGGCAGGATTCAAATAAGAATTAAATGGCTTAGCATAAAAAGCAGCCATGTGGTAACCAGAACAATGATTCTTTAGAGCAGCAGTTCTCAACCTGTAGATCGCAACCCATTTGGGAGGTCCAACAATCCTTTCACAGAGGTCACCTAAGACCATCAGAAAACATATATATTCACATTATGACTCCTACCAGTAGCAGAAATACAGTTTTGAAGTAGTAACAAAAAAATTTTAGGACTGGGGGTGGGGGCTCACTACAATTTGAGGAACTGTATTAAAGGGTTGCAGCATTAGGAAGGTTGAGTGCCACTGTTTGAAAAGATTCTGAAACAACTGAATCAAGTCTGTATAGCCAGCAGGCTAAGATATTTGTCTCCAATATAAACATATCTTAAAGGTTTTAAAAGAAAGGTGACAATCTGGGGGTAAAAAAAGATGACAGTAAACAGAATCAGTAATTATAACATGATCTTGACATTGAGAAGAACATGATACAGAGTGTGATGGACTCTAATGCCATAATACAGTGGGTGGGTAAGATAAATGGGTCAACACAGCAAAGCAATGTACTTAAACATTCTAGTCTTTTCTGTGTTTTACACATAGAAGTCTAGTCTTTCTTGCCAATCTTCTAACCCTCAACTTAACAGGCAGCACAAAACTGGCCATTTGAAACTGATAGTCTCATCCCAATCCCAAGATTAGGATAGATGAACTAGTAAGAATCAGACACAGACACTTTCAAGCCAAGTCAACTGTCAACATGTGATAATCTTAGTCCTTTGCCCATCTGTAAGATCAAATAAATCTATGCATTCAAGAAAAGGGAACATCATTAAGATGCTTCGACAGAACAGTTAGTCTGTAAGAAATTCAAGTATGTTAATGCTCCCATACAAAAGTTGAAGAGGTTACTAAAGTGGGAGCTTCTAGAAAAAAATGGCACAGTCAGAGAGCTTTATAATTCTTAGAAAAACAAGTTCAAAAAACAAGTGACCACACATACACAAGCAGACATTGAGTCAAAGAACAAGAAGCACATTAATGATGTGTGTGATGAATCCCAATCACTGAAGAAAGCATGACTAAAATTTTAATGACAGAGAACTTAGTAGAGAAGAAATAGGGCCAAAAATTCAGCAAGCCAAGGATTTGAGGTGTGGTTTAATGGATTAGCCAAAGTTGTATTCAATATGGTCATTGGCTAAGTTTCACGATAATGTTGGAGATTTGGGGTATAACTCTACAACTCTTGTTTGGATTGCAGGTCCTGATGAAAATATCCCTGTTTGTGATTACAATGAGATCATTCTAAAGTCTTCATTTCCTATGAGAATTACTAATAACTTTTGGTACTGGAAGAATAAGACACTAGTACAGTCATACACAGTTTAGTTGGCTTATTCCCTGCAGACACTCTGAGAGGGAGTATGTGAGGTTTTTTTTCATTATTTCCTTTCCCTTTTTCTTTTTTCATCAGTCTTGGGCTGCCTTTGAAATTGCAAGATGACGAAGGGTGACTTTGAACTTTTGACCCTTCGGCCTCTACTTCCCAAAAGCTGGGATTACAGGCATGCACCACCACACACAATTCGATCTGGGAATCAAACTTCAGACTTAATGAATGCTTATAAGTAGACCAAGATCTCAGGATCATAGGATCACAGAATCACAAGATCACAGACTCAGCTGGACTCTGAGGAGTTCAGGCACAACAAGGATCATAGGAGGTACAGGCTCTAGTCAGAGACAGCAAAGAGCAGGTAGCACTAGAGATAACAGATGGAGAAAGGCAAGTGCAAGAACATAAGCAACAGAAACCAAGGCTACTTGGTATCATCAGAACCAAGTTCTCCCACTATAGCAAGTCCTGGATACTAAATCACCCCAGAAAAGCAGGAATTGAATTAGAAATCACATATCATGATGGTGTAGATTATTTTAAATAAGAGCATAACTCCCTTAGAAAAAAACAGGAGAACATAGTTAAGTAAGTAGAAGTCTTTAAAGAGGAAACACAAAAATCCATTGAGGAATTGCAAGAGTACACACGTGAAGGAATTGAAAAAAATCATCCAGGATCTAAAAATTGAAGCAGAAACAATAAAGAAATTACAAAAAGAGACATCTCTGGAGATAGAAAACCTAGGAAAGAGATCAGGAGTCATAGATGCGAGCATCACCAACAGAATACAAAAAATAAAAGACAGAATGTCAGGGGAAGAAGATACCATAGAAAACATTGACACAACAGTATAATAAAATGCAAAATGCAAAAAGCTCCTACCCAAAACATCTAGGAAATCCAGGATACAATGAGAAAATCAAACCTAAGGATAATAGGTATAGAAGAGAGCAAAGATTCTCAAGTTAAAGGGACAGTAAATATTCTCAATAAAATTATAGAAGAAAACTTCTCTAACCTAAAATAATGAGATGTCCATGAACATAAAAGAAGTGCCAGAACACCAAATAGACTGGACAAAAAAAAAATTCCTCCCATCGTATAATAGTCAAAACACCAAATGCACAAAACAAAGAAAGAATATTAAAAGCAGTAAGGGAAAAATGTCAAGTAACATATAAAGGAAGACTTATCAGAATTACAACAGACTTCTCAGCAGAGACTCTAGAATACAGAAGATACTGGGCAGATGTTATACGGACCCAAGAGAACATAAATGCCAGCCCAGGCTACTATACCCAGCAAAACTCTCAACATAGATGAAGGAACCAAGATATTCTATGACAAAACCAAATTTACACAATACCTTTCCACAAATCCGGTCCTACGAAGGATAATAGATGAAAAACTCCTGCACAATAAGGGAAACTGCACCCTAGAAAAGGCAAGAAAGTAATCTTCTTTCAACACACCCAAAAGAAGACATAAACATAATTCCACCTCTAGCAACAAAAATAACAGAAAGCAACAATCACTTTTCCTCAATATCCCTTAACATCAATGGACTCAATTCCCCAATAAAAAGACATAGACTAAGTGGCTGGATATGTAAACAGGACCCATCATTTTGCTACATACAGGAAACACACCTCAGTGACAAAGACAGACACTACCTCAGAGTAAAAGGCTGAAATTTTTTTCCAAGAAAATAGTCCCAAGAAACAAACTGGAGTAGCCATTCTAATATCAAACAAAATAGATTTTCAAACAAAAGTTATCAAAACAGAGAAAGAAGGACACACTTCAAATTCATCAGAGGAAAAATCTACCAAGATGAACTCTGAATCCTGAGCATCTATACTCCAAATGCAAGGGCACCCACATTCATAAAATAAACTTTACTAAAGTCAAAGCACACATTGCACCTCACACAATAATAGTAGGAGACTTCAACATCCCACTCTCAGCAATGAACAGGTCATGGAAACAGAAATTAAACAGAGACACAGTGAAACTAACAGAATTATGAACCAAATGAATTTAATAGATAACTATAAAACATTTCATCCCAAAGCAATAGAATATACCTTCTTCTTAGCACCTCATGGTACCTTCTCCAAAATTGACCATGTACAAAACAAGCCTCAAAAGATACAAGGAGATTGAAATGATTGCATGCATCTCATCAGATCACCACTGACTAAGGCTGGTTTTCAATAACAACAAAAACAACTGAAAGCCCACATACACATGGAAGCTGAACCACGCTCTACTCAATGATAACTTGGTCAAGGAAGAAATAAAAAAAGGAATTAAAGACTTATTAGAATTTATGAAAACAAAGGCACAACATACCCAGACTCATGGGATACAATGAGAGCAGTGCTAAGAAGAAACTCATAGTTCTGAGTGCCTCCAAAAATACTGGAACCATATATTAGCAGCTTGAAAACACACCTGAAAGCTCTAGAAGAAAAAGAAGCAAATATACCCAAGAGGAGTAGAAGGCAGGAAATAATCAAATTCAGGGCTGAAATCAACCAAGTAGAAACAAAAAGAACTACACAAAGAATCAACAAAACTAGGAGCTGGTTCTTAGGAAAAAAATCAACAAAATAGATAAACCCTTAGCCAGACTAACCAGAGGGTACAGAGAGTGTATCCAAACTAACAAAATCAGGAAAAGAAAAAGGGAGAGATAACAACAGAAACTGATGAAATTCAAAAAATCATCAGATCCCACCATAAAAGTCTATACACAACAAAACTAGAAAATCTGGATGAAATGGACAATTTTCTAGACAGATAGCAGGTACCAAAGTTAAATCAGGATTAGATAAACCATCTAAATAGTCCCTTAAACCCTAAAGAAATAGAAGCAGTCATTAAAAGTCTTTCACACCCCCGCCAAAAAAACCAGGACCAGATGGATTTAGTGCAAAATTCTATTAGACCTTCAAAGACAACCTAATACCAATGCTCTTCAAACTATTCCACAAAATAGAAACAGAATGAACACTGCCCAATTTGTTCTTTGAAGCCACAATTATTCTTATACCTAACCACACAAAAACCCAACAAAGAAAGAGAACTTCAGACCAATTTACCTTATGAATATCGATGCAAAAATACTCAATAAAATTCTTGCAAACTGAATCCAAGAGCACATCAAAACAATCATCCATTATGATCAAGTAGGTTTTTTCCCAAGGATGCAAGGTTGGTTCAATATATGGAAATCGGTCAATGCAATCCACTATATAAACAAACTCAAAGGAAAAAAAACCAAACACATCATATCATTAGATGCTGAGAAACATTTGACAAAATTCAACACCCCTTCATATAAAAGTCTTGGAAAGATCATCAATTCAAAGCCCATAACTAAACATAGTAAAAGCAATATGTACCAAACCAGTAGCCAACATTAAACTAAATGGAGAGAAATTTGAAGCAATCCCACTAAAATCAGGGACTAGACAAGGCTGCTGACTCTCTCTCTATTTATTCAATATGGTACATGATGTCCTAGCCAGAGCAATCCATTCTCATGGATTGGCAAGATTAATGTAGTAAGAATGGCCATTTTGCCAAAAGCAATCTACAGTTCAATGCAATCCCCATCAAAATTCCAACTCAATTCTTCATAGAGTTAGAAAGAGCAATTTTCAAATTCATTTGGAATAACAAAGAAAAACTAGGATAGTGAAAACTATCCTCAACCATAAAAGAACTTCTGGGATAATCACCATCCCTAACCTCCAGGTGTATTGCAGAGCAACAGTAATAAAAACTGTATGGTATTGGTATAGAGACAGGAAGGTAGATCAGTGGAGTAGAATTAAAGATCCAGAAGGAAACCCACACACCTATGGTCATTTGATCTTTGACAAAGGAGCTAAAATTATTCAATGGGAAAAAGACAGCATTTTCAACAAATAGTGCTGGTTCAACTGGCAGTCAGCATGTAGAAGAATACAAATTGATCCTTTCTTTTGGCCTTGTACAAACCTCAAGTCGAACTGGATCAAGGACCTCCACATAAAACCAAATACACTGAAACTAATAGAATACAAATTGGGGAAGAGCCTTGCACGCATGGGAACAGGGGAAATTTTCCTGAACAGACCACCAATGGCTTACACTTTAAGATCAAGAATAGACAAATGGGACCTCATAAAATTACAAAGCTTCTATAAGGCAAAGGACACTGTCAATAAGACAAAACAGCAACCAACAGATTGGGAAAGATCTTTACCAATCCTGCATCTGATAGAGGGCTAATCTCCAATATATACAAAGAACGCAAGAAGTTAGACTCCAGAGAATCAAATAATCCTATTTTTAAAGTAGGCTAAAGAGCTAAACAAAGAATTATCAATTGAGGAATACCAAATGGGCAAGAAGCACCTAAAGAAATGTTCAACATTCTTAGACATCAGGGAAATGCAAATGAAAACAACCCTGAGATTCCACCTCAATAAGTCAGAATAGCTAAGACAAAAAACTCAGGTGACAGCAGATGCTGGCAAGGATGTGGAATACAAGGAACACTCCTCCATTTTTGGCAGGATTGCAAGTGGTACAACCACTCTGGAAATCAGTCTGGTGGTTCCTCAGAAAATTGGACATAGTACTAACTGAGGACCCAGCTATAACACTCCTGGGCATATACCCTAAAGATGCTCCAACATATAACAAGAATACATACTCCACTATGTTCATAGCAGCCTTATATATAATAGCCAGAAGTTGGAAAGAACCTAGATGGCCTTCAATAGAGGAATGGATGCAGAAATGTGGTATATTTACACAATGAAGTACTACTAAGCTATTAAAAATAATGACTTTATGAAATTCTTAGGCAAATGGCTGGAACTAGAAAATATCATCCTGTGTGAGGTAACCCAATGACAAAAGAATATACATGGTATATGCTCACTAAATTTATGTGGATATTAGCCCAAAAGCTCAGAATACCCAAGATTCAATTCACAGGCCACATGATGCTCAAGAAGAAGGAAGACCAAAGTGTGGAAGGGGAACAAAATACTCACAGGAGAAAATATGGAGTCAAACTTTGGAGCAGAGACTGAAGGAAAGACCATCCAGAGACTGCCCCACCTATGATCCATCCCATATGCAGACACCAAACCCAGACACTATTGCAGATTACAAGAAGCCTAATATAGCTGTCTCCTGAGAGACTCTGCCAGAGCATGACAAATACAGAGGCAGATGCTCGCAGCCAATCATTGGACTGAAAACAGGATCCCCAATGGAGGAGTTAGAGAAAGGACTGAAGGAGCTGAAGGGGTTTGCAATCCCATAGGAAGAACAATATCAACCAGACACCCCATTGCTCCCAGGGACTAAACCACCAACCAAAGTGTACCATAGAGCGACTCATGGCTCCAGTCACATATATAGCTTATAATGGCCTTGTCAGGAATCAATGGGAGGAGAGGTCCTTGGTCCTGTAAAGGCTGGATGCCCCAGTATAGGGGAATCCCAGGGTAGGGAAGAGTGGGTAGGTGGGTCAGGTAGCATTCTCATAGAAGCAGGAAGAGGGGGATGGGATGGTGGGTTTCTGGAGGGGAAACTGGGAAAGGGGATAACATTTGAAATGTAAATAAAAAAATCCAATAAGAGAAAAATATAATTGCATTACAAAGGTTTGCAGATGGACAGGGGATACACAAGTCATCCCATGATGCTCAGTATTAAAGATAACTGGAATATTTTATTCATATATGGACTATGTTTTCTAGCCTCCCTTTGAGCTGTTGGTGGGCCCATGACTGCCACTTTACTCTTACATGTTTAAAGATGTGATACCATTGTCATTCATTCAGTCCATCTCATATAAGAGTGGGAACATTCTTCTGCTTGATATGTTTCTGTCCTGAAGCGATGAATCTACACCAGAATTACTTCCTGCTCAGTAGGAGGAGAACCAGGACAGACATCCTGTATAGTTATATAAAAGAAAAGAAATGTCCGTTTTCATTGAGATTTTAAATTATGGATAAACTCCTTCACACATCCTTGCAAATATACTTGCCTACCTAATGTTAACAAAAGATAAGGTTAGAGATTAACTTTTAGTTGAGGATAGTTTTCAGACTTAAGGCCAAACTAACTTTAAAGATCCATAGTCTATACTGTAAACTTAAACTGATTTTTTTCATTTTTGTCTTTGTATTTGTTGTTGTTTTTGTTTTTCAAGACAGAATTTGTTTTGTTTTGGTTTGGTTTTGGTCTTGGTTTTGGTTTTGTTTTTGGTTTTTTGGTTTTTTGGGGTTTTTTGTTTTGTTTTTGTTTTTGTTTTGTTTTTTTGAGATGGGGCTTCTTTGTATAGCCCTGGCTGTCTTAGAACCAGCTCTGCAGAGCAGTCTGGCCTTGAACTCACAGAAATTCTCCTGCTCCCTAGTGCACTTGAGGGCATCCAACGAAACTCCCCATTGCCAGGCATTAAACTTATTTTGTTCTTGTCGATAATGTAGCCATTTATTAAATTGATAAAGTTAATTTCCTGCGCTCTTACACACTTTCCATAAACAATCAGAAAAGAAGCAAATACTGTGGATGCGTACCGTGACCTCAAGTTGTTCAGTTTGATGACAGAAAATGTAACCAAACATAGCCAGTCCAAGGGATGCATTCAGGATTTGCCTGGGAAGGCCATAAACAAAACAAAACACAAAACAAAATAGACAGACAAACAAACAAAGCAAACTATAAATTAGTGAGGGATGGCACTTGAGTATACCTAGATGAAACTACAAAGGACTATTAAATACGCATTTAAAGGGAACAGATGAAATTTTTAGATGATGTAGACACGGGAAGGTTGGAGGAAGTTAGTTACATTAGAAGATGAATGATAATAAGTATAAATGAGTTTGAAATCGGCACAGAAGGTAGACCTGCATAAGAATCATTGACAGTTTTCCTCTGACCTAGTAAGGAAGATGCTTAAACATGATCAGGAACCCGATTTCCCTGTGCAAGTTGGATGGGTGGTCTCAGTGTCAAGTAATGGGAACCATCCCTGTTTCTGGCAAACTTAAGGCTACTTAAGCTCATATAGCACTGAGCTTGGTGGCTAGATTCCACCTGCCTTGAGACAAGAGATTAGGTGAGATATGATGTCCAGGGATTGTTCTCTTGCTTGAGAAATGAAAGGAAATATCAAACAATTAAATGTATGTTCTGTAATGTCAATTTGGAATACATGTCTACCTATGGTTCTTCATGGAAATGCTTACATCAATCCTATTTTTGTAGAAGAGGACATAGATTCCCAGAAAATAAACATACACAATGTATTGGCTGGTTTTGTGTGTTAACTTGACCCAAGCTGGAGTTATCACAGAGAGAGGAGCCTCCCTTGAGGAAATGCCTCCATGAGACCCAGCTGTAAGGCATTTACTCAACTAGTGATCAAGCGGGGAGGGTCCAGCCCATGGTGGGTGGTGCCATCCCTGAGCTGGTGGTCCTGGGTTGTATAAGAAATCGAGCTGAGGGCTGGAGAGATGGCTCAGCTGTTAAAGGCTAGGCTCACAACCAAAAATATAAGAAAGCAAGCCGAGCAAGCCAGAGGAAGCAATCCAGTAAGCAACGCCCCTCCATGGCCTCTGCCTCAGCTCCTGCCTCCAAGTTCCTGCCCTGTGTGCGTTTCAGTCCTGATTTTCTTTGGTGATGAACAGCCATGTGGAAGTGTAAGCTGAAGAAATCCTTTCCTCCCCAACTTGCTTCTTGGTCATGTTGTTGTGTACAGGAATAGAAACCCTGACTAAGACACAATGGTCAATGAAGAGGAAGAAATGAATTCTATCTGACTCTGATGCCCATTTTCTTCCATATCATGTTTTACTTTGCTTTCTGCAATCCAATTGCTGAATGAGTTTCCAGAACCTTCACCTGCCACAGCTTAGGTCCTACAAATTCATCACAGTGGCTGAGCCAATGATCTCTGGATGTGACAGGAAGTGGCTACCAGGCTACCTGTGTGGGAAGCCCCATCCACTGTGACCACTGTGACCACTGTGAACATGGAAGCATGTTTAAATCCTCCTACCCTCCCCTGTCCATCTCCCCTTCCCCTCTCTCTCCTCCAGGGCTGCTTCTGTGTGATGGAGTGCTGCACAGAGCAATTCACAGAGCGACGATGACATGGAGCACCCCTGCAGTATTTCCCTACTCTTGGCTGGAACCCAGAATAGATTTTTTTCTTTCTTTCATCAGCTTAGGTCTTTAAAGATCAGCACTTAATCTTTCAATTTCTTTCTCCGTGTGCAATATTAATCTTCACAATGAAAAGCAGAAGCTGGACTCTATTATATAGAAAACTAAATGTTGTTAAAGATGATTTTAGGGCTCATCGGTCCTAAGTGAAACAGTATGTCACTGTACCCCACTGATACAGTGGTTATGTAAGGTTAAGACACTGTATACTCATGCTTCTGTTGTGAAAATATTTGAGTCTCACACACTCTTTTTTAACTCTCAAGACTATACTGTTTAACCCCAGAATTTAACTCTTGACAAGGAAAACCGCTCAGAATTAATTTCTCCTTGCTTATTATCCCACAGAATCTAATCCTGAATTGATGCTCAAGTTGATTCTGTTTTTTGTTTGTTTGTTTGTTTGTTTGTTTGTTTTTCTTTGTATTGTTAGGTTTTGGTGTCCTCTGTTTTCTATGTCCTTGCAACTAATTCTTCCAGTGCTAATTAATAATCTTAGGCCTAGAATAATCCTAGGCCTCCAAACTACTCACATCCATGGCTGTTCACACTGTGCTCATGCTAGACCGTGTTTCACTGATTCGTTCTTGTTTGTAACTCCCTTAATATAGAATGCATATGATTGCCCAGACTAGGTACATTGCACAAGCCACAGAGCAGTGAGCAACCATTCGTTAGCCATCGACTCCTAACGTCCAAATGGATTCCTGCTCACTCTCTTTACTAAAAACTGTTTTCTCTTTGGTATTTTAGTTGTAATATAAGATATTCAGTGTCTCTAGTTATCCTAGGTGGCCTAACAGGAGAGTGGAATGCTATTAATCATGAAGCCAAGACCACAGGTTCCACAGAGTTTGGGATCTCCCTCTTCAGCCCCAACCTTCCCTGACCATCCACAGAAAAGGAGCTAACATTGCAGATTAGGACTTACGCACTGTTTCTGCTGCTTCTATTCCTCTCCGCTGTTTGTGTCCTTGAGTCTTAAAATGTATCATCTTACAGCCGCAATCAAATGAAATTTTAATTTAATAGTACGGTGATAATATTCAACAGCTTTAGCACTTTCAGTTTGAGATTTAGAGTTACAATAACCAAAGTAATGAAATGGCAAGGAATTGTGGTTCTAACGCTATCTGTAAGCTAATGGTTCTATGCCTATAACCAGTTCAAATGCATGCATGTGTTGACACAGGTGTGCGGAAGCATTCATAGCAGCATTGCATTACAAACAACTCATAAATAAATGTCCATTTTACTCTGCAATGAGTAAAACACAGCAAGAGGATGAACAGCTACATACGAAATCGCACAAGCATGTTGTTGCGTGTTTAGACACTGGACTCAAATCAGTACATACTGAACGATTTCCTTTGCGTACATTCAAAAAGAGATTAAATTAACCCTTGACACTACAGTTCATCGTGACAGCGACTATCCTCTGGTGAGGTGTAAAACATGCAATGGAGCATGCTGAGAACATGAGACTCTAAAGATACTTTGTAAGATCCTGATTAATTGGTACACCCAATTTGTGAAAATTCAACAAAACATATCCTTATACGTGTTCTCTTTTTATTATAGGCATTGCATTTTGAGGCCATTTTAAACTTTATATATGTGATCATTTTATATATGCGAACATTTTTCTTCTAAAGTCTAGCAACACTGGTTTTATAAAAGAAACTCTACTCTTAGCAACCCACAGAAGGAATGGAATTTTAATCAATTCATTAAATTCAATAAACTTTCAATGGAGCTCAATGAAAATATTGAAAAACACAAACTGTAGCGTTCAGCTGTTGAATAAGAGTACGGGGGCTGGGGATGTAGCTCGGTTGGTAAAGTACTTTACTAGTGTACACAACCCCATAGGCTCAAGACACAGCACCCTGTAACTGCAACACTTGAGGGAGAGAGAGAGACACAGAGACACAGAGACACAGAGACACAGAGACACAGAGGAGGGAGGATCAGAAGGTCGAGGTCATGGTTGGCTTCATCCTAAGTTTGAGATCTGCTCAAGATACAGGAGAGGCTCAGTCTAAATAAACAAATGTACACAGTGAATATTTAAAACAGGATAATTGCAAAATATGACAATTCCATTACCTTGGTATAATACACTTATAAAATGTGTTTTCTACACGTTACAAATATAAACTCGTCTCTTCATATAGAATGCTTAATAATTAATATAAAGATTTTCTATCCTTCTTTCTTTCAGATACTCAATGGGAGTTGCATTTTTAAAACAGGAGACACTGGGGGTGGGAGATGGCTCAGCAGTTAAGTGAATATTGCTTTGACAGAACTAAATTTGGTCCCATCTTAAGTGACTAACAACTGCCTGTAACTACAGCTGCAGTGGATCTGATACCTCTGGCCTCCTTGGGCTCCTATACATACCCATAATTAAAAATAATAAGATCAGTCTTAGGAATTTTAAGATTTCATGAACATACATAGTTACTCTTTGCTGTATTACAAGCTTGAGAGCAATTGCAAAAATGCTCATAAATTCTATTTCTTTTCGTTTCTTTAACATGCCTGGTACTTTTTAATCACTTTTATCAACATGTTCTTTTATAACATATATTCATTGTCCCAAAAGCCAAGAATTTCCATTTTATTAAGGAATTTTAATATTCTTTTTAAAAAATGTTTTGTTGTGTTTTATTGCTTTGGGAATTTAACCAGCATGCCTGTGCACCATGTGTATGCCTGGTGCTTAAAAAAGCCAGAAGAGGACATGAGATTCCCTGTAGCTAAAGTTACAGTCAGTTGTGAACCACCATGTAGGAGCTGGAAATTGAACCCAGGTCCTCTGAAAAAAATGCAAAGTGCCGGTAACTTCGGAGATGTAGCTCTCTAGCCCGTGACTAGGAAGTTTTAGGTAGTGAACCCTCCTTTTGACCTATCTTGCACCTATCTTAGCTGAAGACATTGCTTCAAGTCTGTAACACTAGCACTTGGGAGACTGAGGCAAGAGGTAGTAGCTAGGAGTTTGGAGCCATCCTGACCTAAAATGAGCTAAATGAGCTAAATGAGCTAAAATGAGAGGTGGATAGAGTGGGAGGAAGGACGAAAAGAAATGTCCCAAACATAACTACCTGAGTTCCCTGTGTATTAACTAGTCTCTGTCCTGAGTAGAGGAACCGAATTCTTTCAAACTCTGCACAAAGGTTATGGTTCTAGTAGAACGCCTTTAGGTTAAGGCTGGGGTTGGATCTACAGAATCCGCAGCAAGAGAGCTCACCAGTATTTCCTCTTCCTGGACGGGTAGAAGAACTTACATATGGATAGAATTGCTAAAATAAATAAATAAATAAATAAATCGTACTAAACACAATAAATTAATAAATACAGCTCCCAAGCAGGATCTTAAAATTATCCATGACACCCCTAACATGATCGACACAAGGAGGAATGGGAGGGAGGGCTATGCTGAGAGAACAGAGTCTGCTCTCGACCAACTGCTATTAAGCTACCATATGCTTGAATGGTGGGGAAACCTTAGGCCAAGTGAACTCAAATTCTGGCCCCTTGCTGAGGCCCCGGGGAACCCTGAGCACACGCTCCATTGGCTCCTCTCTAAACCCACTGAGCTTTTTCCTCTGCCTCACCGGTTACTCATTGCTTCTCCTGGAAGTTAGCTCGACTGCAATTACTGTCAACAACACACACACACACACACACACACACACACACACACACACACACACACACACACACACCTACTGTGGCTCTTTTGTCGTGGTCTCCCCACAGACCACACTGTTCAAGCTTTCCCCTCAGTGACTTTTCATCATCCGGCTTCCTGAGCTTGCCTGGTGGACGCTCTGTTTCAGCCTGGTGCACAGCAGCTGGTGCAGTATCTGGGTTTTGTTATCGACCATTGTTATGGGATGACCAGCTGAGCACAGTTGGGCGGCGGCCATTAAGCTTTGATGCTGTACCAGGACTGGCAGTGTTTCAAGGCCTTAATGGTTTTTCTCTTGCCATTTGCTGTCGATTTCATACCAGCGAACAGGGCAGGGCTTTCATGGAAACACGCAACAGCTATATTTTCCAGTCGTCACACTAATTACATCGTTCTTGATTCAATTCATCACTTGGGCAGACAGAGGCCACTATTTTTATTTATTTGTGCTGACTCTTGGCTCTGTTTAACACCTTAAAAGGGCAGGCAGAAACCTCTATCCTCCTTCATTCGTAATGCACATCTGCTTAACAATATGATAAACACATGTGCTTATCATGGATCTTGATACTCGGGAGAATAATGGGACAAGGGCAACGGTTACCCAACCAATGACTTTCAGCACCTTATTGATAATCTGTGCTGAGTCTCAGTCTCTCCAGCCTAAAGAAGTGCTTCATTTTTCTCAGTTGATATAAAGGTTTTGAGGTGCAGCACATGGGTTCAGTTAAGGTCTCAAGTGGAATTAAATAACTTGAATTAACGCCATTGCTCAGATGATCATTAGATTACCCAACTACTTGACAAGAAAAAGGTGTATTTTGTTCTTTTGTTTTGTTGTCTGTTTGGTTTTTAGTTTTACTAGTATTATTTCACACGTATTATTCCATTTAGTCCTCATATTCAAACTATATGAACGACAATAGTATCCCTGTTTGGAGAAGAAAGACTAGCAGAATACTGACTGGCTTGCAACATCACTTGGTACTTCCCTCAGCTATGAGAAGGTCAGCTTTTAGTTAGGTACATCGCTACACAGATACAAGGACAAACTTCGCAGCCTGCTTTGGAGCTCCCTATGAGGGTTTGAATGAGGTCTACTTGGGAATTGTATGCCTTTGCTTAGAATCATCCTTAATGAACAAAGGCTGACTCATGGGTTACTTTTTCCCCACCTAGGTTTCCCTGAAAGCAAATGTAATGGCTGGAGCTACAGCAAGTCTTTTGATTACAAGTTTAGTAGTGATGGTGGTGGTGACGATGATGACGATGACGACGACGAGATGACAACGACGAGATGACGACGACGACAATAATGATAATAATAATAATAATAATAAACACTATTCATTGGTACAAGAAGATGAAAATATTGCGTCTGTAACACTGTGAAGTTGTCATATTGCTTCACAGGACCTACCCTGGATTTGTTTTATCAGAATTAGAAAGAAATACGTAGTTCGCTATTCTTCGGATATTATTTTAGAAAATAAAATGTGGGGATAGCTAATGGATTCAAAGTAGCAGGTTGGCTACAGTTACCTACAAGCTAAAAAGACTTTGTCACTGTGTCATCTGGGGACAGCATCTTCCCTAAACCAGGACATCTCACTCCATTTGCAAGCAAAAGGGCCATCGAGGGTATTTCAGCTGCAGGGTAAACGGGTTATGGCTCACATGGTAGGTCACGTGCCTTCCAGGAGTGGGATGTGACTCCCGCGCATGTCAGCCGGCTTTCCAAAAAAACGGTATTGCGCATTTTCTGAGCTCGGATGCCAACTCCTCTCCCACCAGGGCAACCCTGGTCAGCATCTTGTCATGGCAGATTGCTGGGCTCACTTAAAAAACAGCTGGGGAGAACGCTTTTGTGAAGTCACCAAAGACCTATAAGCATCTAAAACAGGATCTTCAAACCAGCTGGTGAGTATGTTTATTTTTGGCCGCCGTTCGTTTCTTTAAAGACTCACGCCAGTCCACTTCGACCAGCACACTGCTTCTTTGCTGCTCTTGCGTAACCATCAGCACATTTAGGACTTGTGGGATTCAACACCTGGGGTTTCTATCTGAGGAAAGTAAGGGGTAAGCAGCAGGAAGGATGGATCAGGAGCCAACCATCGAAACATAGGCAAGGACTAAAAGTCCTGGTTCTCCGTCAATCGCTCCTCTCTAAATTAGTCCCCTGCCCCCACCCCAGAGGCCATCCAGATTACCTGCCTTCACTTGACCTTTAATTTTAGCTCCAAGAGTGTACACATTCAGAAGCCACTATGATCTTTTAAACCGAGCCTAACTTTGAGTAAGTAATAAGAGTAATAGAACACAGCTGTTATTCGAGATGTGTGGAGGCATTCCATGTGCTCTCAAGAGCTTCATGGAGTAGGCCCTTTAACAACCTCACAGGTGATAGGGGAGACTGACTTCTACATTCAGGAAGCAAGCAAGCAGTGGACTAAGGACTTGAACTTGAGGATTCTGATTCCGAAGTTTGTTCTTAATGCCTCTCGCACCTGCCTATTACCCAGGCTCATGGGTACAATTGTTACTTCATAAAAAATTGTAGTCTAACTAAAGGGACAGTTTCCTCCCAGCTTCCTTTTCAAGGTGACATGGTAAATGACTGAAATTGCACTTAAATGTTTATAATCTTTACAGGATGGATTTGAAGAAAATTCTAACCAACTCTAAACCTTTTAGCCTGAAGTTAGTATCCGATGAGTACAGTTGCTCCTTGGCAATACTGAGAAAACATGAGGTAACAAATGGCGATAACTCGAGTTTGGTGGTTAAAGTGCAAGGTATTTTCAGAGAAAAAGAGAAAGGATTGAGATACAGACACGTTTTAAAGGTTTAAGGTGTTCTATGTTGCCGCTCTACCTCACTTTCAACCAGTGCTGCCTAATTTTGATTCTATTCATTTTATTTAATATTATGTAATGTGACACTGAGTGAGATCATTGTGACAACTTATTGGGGGGTGGATATATGAGTGGATGGTACACATGTGTTGGTATATGTGTGCTCTGGGTATGAGGAACATGGGAGCACACGCTTGTGTGGGTCCACAGGCACTTGTGCTTGTACATGTGGAAGCCGATAATTGACATCAGATGTCTTCCTTGGTTGCTCTCCCTCTTATACATGGCGGCAAGGTCTCTCTCTTGAGCCCAGAACTCTTGGATTAGGCTAGTTTGCCTTTGGAGATTCCCTCCCTCTGTCTTTGCAGGGTGTGGCCTGGGATTTCTCCAGTGGGCTTCCAGGTACAGCTAGGCATCCGCATGGATGCTGGAGATGGAAACTCAGCTTCTCTTGCTTACTCAACCAATGCCGTGCCCACTGAGCCATCTTCCCTATCCCTTGTACCATTTTTTCCTCTAGCTTCAGTTGCATGTTTTTACAAGTCGCATTAACAAGCATATGTAGGCAGAGTTCTCCCGCCTGAAGAAATGATCTCTAATTGTACAGTATGAGTCCAATAGGGAAAGCTGTATCTAATATGTAGAACTTTGATTCAGCAATCATTTCATTAACATCAAATTTTGCTTCAAGATATACATCCTTGAATCTTCACATCCAGGATTACAGCCAACCTCAAATGCTAATTTAGTGTCTGCCAACACTGTGCATTTAAAGCTTCTGATAAAAAAAAAAAAAAAAAAAACAACCAGTTCAACTAATTTTAGGAATCCCTTATGCTTTAGCTTCATATTACATGTTTTACAAAGCTATACAGTAGTTTGCAGTCAGTGCTGATCTTATAAGCCTTTTAATGAATTCTGTTCGTTCACTGAATGAGGTTCTGCATGTGCACTAGACATGAATCATCTGTTACTGTTAGCAATTCAATGAGTCTATAAATCATGACTCTGGGTAAAGAATGACTAAAGTATAAGCCTTTTTTATCTGCATATCACACACACACACACACACACACACACACACACACACACACTGTAAGTGGAAAATTGCTAAGTGAACAGTAGTAGATTCCATGTTTGATCAGGAATTTGTTTCTTCCCTTGGGTTTTAAAGCAACTCATAGTCATGCACTCACTTCCTTCATCAGCTTGAGGCAGCAGAACTCTCTCTGAAGGCCGTCCCCAGGAAATGGCTTCCCGCAGACTTTTCTTTAGATACACTGCAAGATCAGATGCTGAACAGATGCTGTCTTTCAATGCACTGAGTCCATGAGGACTTAATGTTCACTACCAGGCACTGTCATTTTGGAGAAAGATAACAGGATATGAAATTATGGTTTTTACCTGTGTAAGAGACCCTGTCTCAAAACAAACAAATACCAATAAATACAAGCTATTTATTTTATACTGGTAGCACTTGCAGGGGCTTCCCAGTAGTGAGGAAGGGGGGCCAACAGAAAGAACTTCTTGGGGGAGGATAAGAAACAGTCACATTCTGAAAAGAGCATCTTGGTGAAGTAACAAAAAAGAAACCAAATAAAAATGAAAATAGCTAGAAACCAGCCATATTATCATAGTGAATTAAGTATGTCTGCCAAACATTGTATCATTGAAGACTGTTTTTTTTCAGCTACAAGTAGCATAGGCAAAATTAAGGTTCTAAAACAAATCATGGAGGGAAGAAGTAAAGCAGTAGCTAACCAAGGCCGTTGGGGCAGCTTACTGTTGTGTAGGTTTTTCCCTTCTCTTTATTGCTGTGTAAGCACAGGTGGCTACAATACATTGACATTTTGTTGTCTACTCTTGGACACAAATACAGGATCAACAGGAGACAGAAGAGACAGCCAAGCCTATTATGTTATATTAATAAAGAGGACAATCTCTCTTAGAAACCTGGGTCTCTCCACTTTCCTTTTTAATATATTGGTCAGAATTGGGTCACACAAGACTCCCGAGATGAGTCATTGTGTACTGAGTGACAAAGAGAAACAGCATTACTGTGATTTAGATCAGAATTGGGATAGGGATAGAATTTCCAAGGAACACTGTCCGGAGCACCTTAACTAAACTTATTAAGGTTTGTGTTGGAGGAGAAGAGAGGATGTCAGGGTGTAGTCAATGGATGGTCTCTGTAATAATTAGATACGGAGCTCCAGCCAATCTTCATGGTTGAACTCCAATCCTTTCGAAAAGCAATATATCATTTTACTGCCAGACCCATCTGGGAGAAAACAAGCAAACAAGCAAACTTGAGACTATATTAATAAAATATGTTTTTAATTTGTTTAGCATTTAGGTAACAATGTAAAATCAGAGGCTTATTTTGCATATTCATAGTCATGCACGAAAAAACAATAACACATAGAATCCTCCATTTTTTATTTTCATTTTTCAGAAGAAGCTAAAACCTCTCAGTTTTTCCCTGGAGTTAGAAACTCTTATCTCTGGAAAGAAAAAAATGTCTGCTGTTGTGCAAGTGAAAAAATTTAATCAAATTCTCCTTCTTCACGATTAGGGAAATACTTTAAAAACTAGGATAAAAGTCCAAAGCACATTCATCAACCTGGCAGCATAACAGTCATCTGTTCCTGTTCTCAGTGGTGAGGAAAAGCTCTAAGGCCCAGGAGAAAGACTGTTGCCATGGGTTGCACAATTATTAGAGGAGGTAGAGTCCAATCACAGACATGCTGACTATGTCTGGACTCTTTTTATCTCTATCCTTTCCGGCTGAAGCCATCCAACAATCTGGGAAAAGAATGTGGGGTGGGTAGCCTTAATTCCTGGGAAGAAGAGAGCACACAGGAAGAGAAATTCTCTGGAGAGCCTTACCTCCCAGTTAGGAGAAGACCAAAAGGACACTGATATCACAAACAGAAAGATAAAGCATGTTTGCATATAACCAGCAAGCCTTTCCATGTTAAACCTCTCCCCTCTCTCCCCCTGTCTCTCTTTATTTTTACCTGTATTTAGTCTGCCTCTGTTTTCTTACTGATATAAGGTACAAAGAGAATCCTGAGCTTTAGTATAAATTAAAATTTAAAATATACTTCTAGGTTCTTACATGTGGTCACAATCAAAATTATGGCTTACAATCTACTAAGGAACAGTTCTCCCAGGATGAGTTCAGTGCAGCTAGCTTCTCATCTAAAGAAGGATTGAATTTCTAATTCCAGAGAATAATGCCAGATAAAGAGGTTGACTTCCATTTAGCGGTCAAACTGTCAATGACCTCTGTCTTTAAGCATTTGAATCATGTTCATTGGATGAGATCTTCTGTGGCTGACAGTAACAGTCCATGGCAGAATGCTTACTAGGTTGAAAAAACAGTGTTTGATGTATCATCTTGCTTTCAACCTACAGTCCACAGTCATTGGGTAGAATGGTGCCTGACACTCTCACACTTTCAATAGCACTATTTTTCTTTCAATTTTTTTAAATTATAAAATTTACATATAAGAGTCTATCTCAACCCTCATCAGAAAAGTTTCTCCTTACAGTATATGGAAATTAATAGAGAGGACCTCGACTGGTCTATGTCCAGAGAATAAGAGACTGTGACCTGTTCATCTCTAGCTGGGCCACACATATTATACCCTTACTCCAAGGCTCAGGGATTTTTTTTAGGAAGAAGGGGAACAAAGATTGTGATAATATCAAGGAAATGGTGTTTACCAGACAAACAGGGCAGATGGACAAATAAATGCACCACTTTTGAGATAACATGCACAAGGTCTGTGCAAGTTCAAACCAGACAAAATCCCAGCATAGAGCAGGGAATGTGGGTCCAAACTCATCACTAACTCAAAAGCTATTGGCATTTCATAGCTGCTAGGAAAAGATGGTCAGTTTTCTCTAAAAGTCTGACCTCTGGTAGATCAACCACACACCCTAGCAGGTGCCACTTCCAAGACTAGTTGGGCCACACAAACGGGATTTAATGGGAGAATGAAGAAGACTAAAAATAGGATAGGAAGGAGGGGAGGGTGCTTATGAGATGAGTTGCAATGAGGAGTGTTATATATGTTCAAAGTATATTGTGTGACATTCTCAAAGAATGAATGTAAACATTGCTTTAAGATTATTTAAATTGATTACTTATGAATTCATCATGTGTAGCAATACCACTGAATACAGGCTAGTACATATCTGACTGAAAATATAGAATTGTAATTCATTATCCTATAAGTTTTGATCTGTGATAGAAAAAAACATTACATAATTCACAAAGGATTTCTTAGAGGTCTACTGTGAAATAGTAATTTATCAAAGAAAACTAGTAAGTGTATCTTCCCTACCACAAAGTGGATATATCTTATATCTGTGCCCCATCCCATCCCAACACAAAAAATAAAAAAGAAGTATCTTGTGATATTCCCCAGTGATTGTGGTAGAAATAATAATATTTTAATGACATATAGTTGCTAAATGATAGAACCAAGATTTGAACCCAATTTTGTATGAACTTAAAGTCTGTGTTTCCTTGGTGACAGACCCTGTCCACATGACAGCATTGAGATCCATTCATGAAGTTCCCTTCTTTACACAGAGTCATGGGAGCCATCTCCACCTTTGCCTTTAGTGAAGACTCACTTACAGCAGGCATCCCGAGTAACTGTGTAATGATACGTAAAGATATACTAAGCAAGTCTTCTTCTACTGTTACAATGGTATGTAACAATTTTCCGACCTATCTCTTTCAACATCAAGAATCTGTTTACGCTTTGTTGTTGTTGTTGTTGTTATTCAAATCTCATTTCTTATGTTCATTAGTTTTACTTTTATTCTTAATTTCGTTCCCTTGACACTATGTGATCTAAAACTCATAAAGATATCATGCCATACCTAAGGGTCTTGGCTCATAACTCCCTCACCAAAGTACGTCATATTTCCCAACAATTCTGTCTTTGAGCTGAACATTGATGTTATTTGACCTTCTTTGTCTTATAGGAGACCAAAGACCTCCATGTCAGAATGGGTTTTGCTTATACACCAGGAGAGGGACTGTTGATGAAAAAAGTCAATAAGAATCCAGGACAGGCCATGAATGCTTCCCTGTTCTCTGTCGAGTGTCCTTACATTATACCCCTTCCATCCTGTTCCATTATGCACAGATTGTTGAAGCTTCAGAGATGTCTATTCAATAAAATTGTCATTAAAAACCCCAAAGATGATTCAAGGAGTGTCGGTATATGTGAACTGTGGAGGCTTCCGAGAAGCAGAATATGACTCAGCTTAGCAGCTCTTACCCTCAGAACCCTTCCCAGAGTTTCTTTCTTTGGTTGTTTAATAGTCTTCAATACACTGCTAAATGTAAAAAATGCTTCTGGGAACTCTGTGAGCTACTCTAACAAATGAATGACATTTATAGAGGGAGTCTCATCCTATAGGATCAGAAGTTCTAGAAAACTAAACATTAGCTAGTTCTGAAGTGAGGGCAGTCTGCGGCATTCGCCCACTCACCTCTTAACCTATGGGATCAGATTCTGTTTCCAGGTAGGTAACATCTAAATTGAATTGAATTAAAGGCCACGCAGTAGGTGACCACTGCATGTTTTGGAATTATAGATATAATTATGACCCTGAGTGTGAAAAGCTGAACTTGAGGGCATCATTTTTTTTCCTTCTAAACCATTAGAGTTCAGTCTTCAAATGAAATTATGTTACTGTTTTAGTCAGGGTTCTCTAGAGTCACAGAACTTATGGGTAGTCTCTATACAGTAAGAGAATTGGTTGATGACTTAGTCTGTAGTCAACTCCACAACAATGATCAGCAGCAGCTGTGAATGGAAGTCCAAGGATCTAGCGGTGGCTCAGTTCACAAGGCAGGCAGGCAAAAAAGAGAGACTCCTCCTTCTTCCAATGTTCTTATGTAAATCTCTAGCAGAAGGTGCATCCCAAATTAAAGGTGTGTACCACCACGCCTGGATCTCTGACTCGCTTTGTCCCAGATGACCTTGAACTCAGAGATCTTCTCGCCTTAAGCTCCTGGAATTCATAGCCACTTTGCCTCAAGATCACCTTACCAAGATCCAGGTCAGAAACTTGTGTCTCCCAACCTCAATATCAGAATCAAAGGTGAGCCTTCCAATCCTAGTTCATTACAGATATAGTCAAGTTGACAACCAGGAATAGCCATTACAGTTACTTTATTAAGTTGTACAGATTGCTTTATACCTTGTCTCAAACAAGGCGAAATGATATAAGGCAGGAAAAAAGTCCAAGCAGATTATTTACGGAACATAAACTTCAAGAATGAATAGTTAGTTAATAAACTCATCAACTATACAAATGTATTTAGCAGAAAGGTTATAATTCTTATTGTATTCATTGTTGTTGGTATCGGGCATTTATCTTAATGTGTAAAGCATGAGAAAACTAAAAAAGGAAGGCTGTTCCAGCAGTAAAAGAGAAAGTATTTATTTTTATGGTTAATCGTGTATACAATGGCATGCACTAGTTGGGCCTGAGGATATAAAGATGAATAAGACATATTTGCATACATAATAAACAGTTATTTCTCCTTAGTCATCAGTTCTGTGCCTGAATTCCACCAACTGTGGCTCGAAAGTATTCATGTTACAGTTGCACTAAGTAGTTAGGGCTATTATGGCTACATCTGTACTGAACACTTACAGATTTGTCTCCAAATCTCTATAAATAGAGAATATATAAGAATATTCATGAAGCATTACTTGGATTACATTCGACATAAAAGGTAATTTAGAGATGTGATGGATGATATACATAAAGTTTTCCTTAAGTAATTTGAGCATCTGCAGACCTCGACACCTACACGGTTACTAATGACCTACAGATATCAAGGATGACTGTATATATAATTATTGTCAATTATGCTGTGGTGGTTTGAATAGGTCCGACTCATAGACATAGACTCATGGGCTTGAATGCTTAGCCCACAAAGAGCGCCACTATTAGGAGGTGTGGACTTATTGGGAAGGGTGGCTTTGTTGAAAGAAGTGTGCCATTGTGGGGGTAGTCTTTGCGGTCTCCTATGCTCAAGCTATGCCCAGTGTGACACACAGTCCCGTCCTGCTGCCAATGGATCAAGATGTAGATATCTTAGCTTCTTTTCCATCACCGTGTCCACCTGGACAGTGCCATGTTTGCCATCAAGACGATAATGGACTAAACCTCTGAAACTATAAGCCAGCCCCATTTAAATATTTTCTTTATAAGAGTTGGTATCTTTTCAGAGCAATAAAACCCTAACGCATATACCTTGACTAAAAATGTTTTAAAAATACTTATTTCCTATTCTTAATTTCAAGTAAATGCCATAAAGGGAGAGTATGACAGAGATGTACAAAGGACACTCTGAGACTAACACGGTGAAATACATGCTCAGATCCTTCTAGGGTCCCTGCCAGCAAATGAGTTCTATGACCTTCACTCCTGATAGCTGTATCCATTTCTGGATTTTAATCATTCTCTTCACCATATGGCCTTCTTTTGTCTGACTTTATCTTCCTACAACATTTTCAACTCTATTCATTGAATATTAAAGCCTACCAATTCAGTATGACAGCATCTCGGAGATATACACATTTATGGACAGATTCTATTTCCAAATGAGACCATGTTCTGAGGTTCCAAGTAGACCTGCATTTTGAAAGGTGCTAGTTAATGCTGTACTTATGTGAATTGAATCAAGAAGCTAACTTCTTTGGAGCTCCTACATAAATGGGAGATTAATAATAGCATCTAAATCCTAAATCATTGAAATATTTCAACAAAACATACCAAAGTATTTAGGATACTGCTTTACAGATTGGTAAATGTAGGCTAAATATTCGTAGTCTAGGAGCTGCAATCTACCCCCCTCACTGCCCTATCTATCTGTCTGTCTGTCTATCTATCTATCATCTATTATCTATTATCTATCTATCTATCTATCTATCTATCTATCTATCTATCTATCTATTTATCTGTTACTAACAATTTGGGTTTGGCTTGGCTTTGGAAAAAGTCTATGAAATATATCCTGCCAAAGGGTTTAGATAACTCTCCTAACTGCAGAACTCTCTTACATGCTCTCAAAACCCCTTTGAGAAGCATCAGTGTGCCAAGAATTTTACAATTATAAGTATATGAAGGAAAAGTCAAGTTCCAAGAATATACACCCTTGGAGACTGGCTGCCTCCACTTGATCTTTAGAGGAAGATAGTGGGCTGAGTAAATCCTGGGACACGGAAGAATCCGAGGCTAAATTTTGGCTGTTGTTTCCTATTAACTTGGATAGGAAACAAAGATTTTTCTTCTCTCCTCTCTCCCTTTCCGGTTGCCAAGTGTGATGATGGGAGGGAAAGAAGAGGGACATCTACTGGCCCTTCAAACTGCAAGCTTCAGGGCTCAATCCGGGTGGTAGATAGCAGGTTTCTCTGATGTGAAAGACTAAGACTTCAAGGTCCCCTAAGAGATGTGCAGCTCTAATTCCTGAAGGGATTGAGGAGGCTGAATGGGTGACTCCTGAAGTGTTACAAGAAGTCCAGCCAGTTGGCCTTCGCTCCATGACTAGTTTAATCTTCCGTCTGAAGCTTGTGGATATTGATGCAGAATCCTGACTTCATTTTCCATTACATGGAAGACCCCTTCACAACAATGTGCTCAGTGACCTCTAGCCATAAGGATAACTGAATAGGACTCACAGTGTCAGCCAGTGTATGTCTTTGTGATAACAACAAAAAAAAAAAAACAAAATAAAACAAAACCAACCAACCAAACAACAACACTCAAAAAACTTTCTACCCTACTGGTGCTTACCTCCTAGTGAAAATGCTGCCAATAAGAAAGAAAACCCATTTCTTATCCTGTAATGTCTGGAAGCAGGGGGCAGTGCAAGGGAATCCAGATGTTTCTTTATATTGCTTTCTGCTAATTCCACCATAGAATGCCTGACCTTTCAGGAGTTTCAAGAACTAAATGAATTTTCTGAATCTCCCATGACTTAGGAAAGTACATTTCATAAAAAACAATGATCAAGATCAAATACTCTTAAGAAAGCTTCAAATGTTTTGAGGGGCATGGAATCAGGTGAATTAGGAGTTTGAAGAAGTGCAATGGATTAGAAGAAAGCAAAATTTTAAAAAAGTGTCCAGGGTGATGGATAGTATTATGGCATTTTCAGAGTTACATATAATGACTTTGACCAGAGTCACCCCCTAACCACTCTTGTGGTTTCCATCTTTCCTGACAAGAAGCACCCTTTCATCTTCACACATTATTTAGAATGTTATTATTTTATTCAAAACATACTATTACTAATGAATTTCCACTTCCCTTCAGTTAATTCATATGAACCTGGCTGACCACAAGTATTTGACTGAATCTAAAGTGTCAAATGACTGACTTAGACAAGGGTCTGAATCAGAGGAAAAGGTATGTTCTGTGCTTTATGTGTTTTGGCCTCTCCTCCTCCGAATGTTGTAGTGTTGCATTTTGAATTATTGAATTACTGGAGTTCTTTTGCTTCAATGAGCAAAGCTATTCTAAGGAGAAAGCCACTCTAGGGATAGATAGGAGCACAGGAACTGTTGGATAATGTCAACCTCAAGGCTGCCTGATTTCAGGATTTCCCATATAATGAGTCAATCCTTTCCTTTACTGGGTAAATCACTGAGTCACTTCTATTATTAGCTCTTTCAGAGTGCTCTAATGCATCGTTCTCTATGGTTTTGATAGTCGACATTCTCTTTTATAGAGTCCAAAAAATATCTTTCATTCAAAACTAAACTAAAATGTCATATCTACCATTATGTCTCTTCTATCCCATGGGCAAGACTCATTGACACCAGTGCTCTCCCATAATCTCTTATTCTGACTTAATGATGATTAATATTTACATGTCAAAATGATTAGGCTAGGGATTGTCAGAATAGTTGGTAAAACATTATTCCTAAGCATTCTTGGGAAGTTTCTAGAAGACATTAGCATTTGAATATATATATTTGAATATAAGGAAAAATGGTTTCTGCTCAAGGTACAAGAAAAAAAAATGCAGAAGAAAAGATTCTTTTTCTGATTTGGGATATCCATCTTTTCCTGACTTCAGCTGTGGATACTTCTGGTTCTCATGTCTGCAAGTTTGAACTGAAGAAAATTACAATATTAACTTTCTGTTGATTATAGAAATGTTGATAGCATATTGTTGGACTTATTGACCTCAAAAATCATGAAACCCAGTCCCTATAATAAATCTCTCTGTGTCTCTTTCTCTCTGTCTGTCTCTCTGTCTTCCTCTCTCTCTCTGCTTTCTCTCTCTTTCCCTCTTCCTCTTTCTTCCTCATCTCCACACATATATTTGAACATAAAAACACGTATACAGTTGATCTGTTCGTCTGTAGAATTCTAATATATCCATTCTCTCAGTGTAGATTTACCGAGGATGTATATATGGCAGTTTCTCTTATGGGCAAAGCAACATAAAACTAACTTCTAACACTGGAAATAGGATAGCATGAATGAATTTCTTATAAAGGAAGTGTAGAGAAGTCTCCATGGAAATTGTGTTCTAGTTGGCAAAAGAAACTAAATACCAACAAAAACGGTATGGTATCCACCATATTTAAGAGGTTTGATGGTGACTAAACCTAGAAAAAATAGGATAGGCAGAAATGGGTGGTGGCTGCAATATGAAGCAGGGTGGTTAGGGAAGGTTTTTCTAAGATGATAAAATTCAAATGAAAGATATCAAAGGCTGGGTATGCTTGGCTTAAACAAGTAATACCAGCACTTGGGAAGTAGAGGCAGGAGGATTACAGGTTTGATGCCAGCCTAAACTGTACAGCAAGAGTCTATCTAAAATAAAATGTAAGAATTAAGTGAATATTGGGGGGAAATGAGGAAGGATATTGACCATGATCAATGTTACTGTGTCACAGAAAAGAAAGAGTAGAGATCCAGAGCAGGTCGAGGGCAGGAAGAGAGATTGGAAACAGATAGCAGAAACCAGATGCTCAGGGCCTTGGAAGTCCCTGACCTGGGTTTAGCAGATACTGACAAGATCTGACTTCCACCTTCAAAGTCTCACTGGGCTGCTGATTTGAGAACTAACTTGGGAAGTGTCTTAGTCAGGGTTTCTATCTCTGCACAAACATCATAACCAAGAAGCAAGTTGGGGAGGAAAGGGCTTATTCAGCCTACACTTCCACGTTGCTGTTCATCACCAAAGGAAGTCAGGACTGGAACTCAAGCAGGTCAGGAAGCAGGAGCTGATGCAGAGCCCATGGAGGGATGTTACTTACTGGCTTGCTTCTCTGGTTTCCTCAGCTTGTTCTCTTATAGAACCCAAGACCCCCTGCACAGGGATGGTACCACCCACAATGGGCTGGGCCCTCCCCCCTTGACCACTAGTTGAGAAAATGCCTTACATCTGGGTCTCATGGAGGCATTTCCTCAAGGGAGGCTCTTCTCTCTGTGATAACTCCAGCTTGTGTCAAGTTGACACACGAAACCAGTCAGTACAGGAGCATATTTTTAATCCTGTGATTTTTTTGTTGTCTGTTCATCTCCAGCATTTCTCCCCCTTATCAGATTGAAGCTAGTTCATTTTAGAATGCTTCTTACTCTACATTGTTTGACTTACTGAGTGGTTATCCATTTGCTGATATTTTCTATTTCTTCATCAGTCATAAGATATACATTATATTATATATATATAATATATGTATGTGTGCATATGTGCATGTGTTAAATCGAATCTGAAGAGATATGTTAAGCCTATTTCATAGAAGAGGAAAACTATACAGGCAGGTGAGTTTAAGAAGAAAAAGAGAGAAAGCAAAATGAACTTGCGCATAGGAAGATAACAGACTTAAAATAAAATATAAAACAAAACAGTATGTTTCAGAATGAATTAGGACGTAAAAGAATTCAAGATTATAGTAAAATAAATATATCAGTTCAACCTCTAAAATGGTGACTATACTATAATGCAGTCTATTTTCTTTAAACTTAACTTTTACTAAAAGCCTGGGAAGAGACTCAAATCCCAGTGTTGAATTGCAGTTACAGGCAAATCATCAGGTAAGTATCCCACAGCTAAGGAAAACTTGTCCCCAGAATATAAATCAAATATGTGCTCCGAGCACATCTGTTACTTCCAAGTACGTGCTCACAACCTCATTGACTTGTCAGACAATTCATAGGTTTCACTGAACTTATTCTTTAGCACCAATTGTCTGGTGTTTGAAAAGCTGTATTCATAAAATCACTGGAAAATATTTATAAGCCGCATGGTGCCAGGCATTGGCAAATGTCCTCCCGTGGACATGTGCTGAAGCGAATAAGCCATACGGCTACTTCCCTCCCACATAATCCCTATGATTCAGTGGGATTGGATGACCTTCTTGGGAACCCTTTACTGCAGTCGGCATGGGTGCCAAAAGCCCGAGGAAGCTTGCTGCGCTGTTCTCATTTAAATACCGAGCTTGCTGGGTTCTTATTCAGACATCTTTAGCCACACTTCCTTCTTGCTCAGCAAAACTGCTAATTGGCACAGGAAACATCCTGGCTTTGTCTGTTTTCTATAGAACTTGGAAATGCTCTACCTGATGCTGCTGACAGAATTCTACTTTCAATGCTCTGAATGCCCCAGACATTTCAATGACAACATTGGGAGCAAAGTAACACATAATACACTTAGCTGGTCTTAAACTGTCTCAAGAAACAATGTAAGTCATTTACAGCAAAAAAAAGTCCCCAGAAACTGAGGATTAAATAAAATAGGTGTTGGAATATAGCTATTTAAATTTGGTGAAAGCTGCACACAGGGCTTTTTCTGTTTCCGTGGTCTTCTTCACTGGCCCCCACCCACAAAGTTTAATCCATTCACCGCTTGCTATAGCTAAGATTCCCAAGAAACCTTTCTTCATAAGCTCAAGAAAGCATGTTGTATTGGCAAAAGTTTAAAAAAAAATGTTCTTGTACTTAACTGCCAACCAAAGGTCCAAGTCTCACAAGCATCTGAAGGTGGAGGTAGGGGTGGTTGGGGGGAGCCTATAATTCCTATTTTTAGGTCCTTCCTGCCTCTTATGGGCTTATATGGAGTGAAAGGCCAAGGGGAGGAATAATTAATTACTTGTGAGCACATTGGGGACTTGGGTCTAAATTATTGTGAACTTTTAAGGCTCATCATTCTGAACCTACTTGGCCAAGGCACCCTAAGTTATTAGCATATGTGTTTGCACATATTTTCTTTGAATTCATGTTGATGCGCATCGTTTCATTTGAGCCTTTAGAGGCTGTCGTCCAGAGGATGCTATGTTCTGTTGTGCTGTTCAAATGCATCAATCTGAGCAATACTCCTGCCCCAGCAGAAATTTTAAAGAGCCATTCATGACATTGTTTTAACACAGGACAAACCAGGTAGATGATTATGTACAGAAAACTCACGGCTAGACTTTTCTACATTTCACTTATAAGAAAGCCATTCATGCTACCCTATTCCCAGTGTTCAAAGTTATCCGAATCATTAAAGTTCTATGAGCTGATAATATGTCCAGGACTGTGATAAACATTTGAATGGCCACAAAAGAAAAGACTCCTGGAGTACTTTTCTTCTGAGAATGATTGAATTAGACTTACGATGCCTGCTAAATTGGTTATTGGAATTAGCTTTTCAAAGAGAAGGGTAATATTCCATGCTTCAAACCCTCAACTTAAATATGCAGTAATATGTAATGCTAAACTAGAAACTGCCTTCAGGATCAGAGAGAGTTAAATATTCAGTCTTTGAGAGAGCATTATAATGATAGATAAAATAGAATTGTAAGTTACAGAAATAAAAAAAAAAATCACATGGGAATTTGATGTGTGGCAAAGCTGTTACTTCACCACCATGAGGAAAATGAACTATTTGCTAAGTAGGGGTGAAACAGCTGGCTAGGTGTTTGGTTGGAGTTCAAGTGAAATCTATATTTTTGAACTGAGGAAAAAAATGCTTTATTAACACAATGGATTAGCAACAACAATAAAAACAGAAAAAAGTGATAAAATTTTTCTTTATTATCAGGAAGCAGGTAATATCTTTTTTAAAAAAAAATAAATCATCACATGTAGGATATGTAAAAAAATTAGTGACAGAATTGACTACATAAGAACTTAAAATGTCATCCCATGAAATTATATAAAACACAGCACCAAACTGATCAGATAGCAAAAGTTATAACTAAAATGTCACAAAAAAAAGACAAACTGGTAAAAAAAAAAAAAACCAATTGCTGAACATATAAACATGGATTTAAATTCTAGATGAGCAAAAAATACTCACAAACCCGTAGATCAATAAGAAACACTTAAGACCCTAATCAGAGAAAATATAGACAGAAAATTTACAGAAAGGAAAGCAAAGGCCAGTAATCATCTGTTTCACAAATATGCACTGAAAACCATGACTACTCAAGGCGCTTGGGGAATGGCAGAGAGCAATGCAGATGCAAATGACCTGCACCTGAGTGCATTCTATCATGGTGCAAAAACAACATGGATTGTCTTGGCTTATGCTTCCCACCATGTATGCTGTTTAAATTACCTAGGGTCGCAATATTGGTTCTCCAAATGCATGTATTGATACTTAATTCTCAATGTCATGTTAATAATAAGGGGACCTTTAGGGAAATGGTTAAGTCACCAAGGTCCTAACCTCACAAATGAGATTAGTGTTCTCATTTAAAAACAAAAAACCAAAATCATCTACTCTTTTTATCTCATCTTTCATGGTCGGTCAAGTTGATGGCCAAGATTAACCATCACAAGTAGTCTATAAGTTACACTGGTTTCTAAAAGCTTCGGGAAGGGGCTTTACACTAACGTATTTTAAAATATTTTCTATAACAGACATTTCGCATTATATTAATATTACTATGACTACACTTAATTACATATGTGATTATTCCTTTTACTTATAGAATATTATAGAATCTATCAGATATCCCATAATCTGTATTTTGGGATAATTTCAAAATAAAAATTAAGAAACATAAGTACAAAGATAACCGTTCCTATTCTGAAATACTTACATCATAGTGTGAATATTACCCATATCAAGTATTATTAAACAAATTAATTTTAACTGGCAAAACATACATATTGCTGTGTGCTGTACAATGTTTAAATCAAGTTAAACATAGCTATGTATCTTCAAACATTTATCATCTTTTCAATAAAACTTCTCAATAATTTGTTATTTAAATTTATAATACATGATTATTGTCTATGATTACCATACTGTGTAATGGACGTCAGAACTCCTTATTCCTATAAAACAGTGACTTGATGTCATTGACAAACCCTTCCTTTGAACAGTTCAAACTCAGGTCCCCTGGAAGAGCAGCAAGCACGATTAACCCTGGAGCCATTTTTCCAAGTCCCAACAATTTTCGACTCTAGCAAATAATAGAACAATTGAATAATCTCTTCAATTAAGAGATATCATTTTAGGGTGTAATGCTCAATAATTCTAAGAAGTCATTTGGATAACCTCTATGTGAGTGCTGGAACTGAACCCAAATCTTCCAAGATTTCAGCCAGTCACAGTCGAGCGAGTAATGAGGGGTGGAGCCTAGGTAAAGGAAGTAGGTCACTCCTCTCTCGCTCTTCCTCTTCCTCTTTTTCCCTCGCTGCTTCTTGGATTTCTGACCTGTGGTACATGAACAGCCTTCGCTAGCATCTTCTCCCACTGCTGGGACATTCTTCCACCACAGACCTGAAAGTAATAGGGCTTCCTCAATATTTACTGGAAACACAAGCAAAAATAAAAGTGAAGTTCTATATCTTTGGTATGTCATCACAGTTGTAGAAGTCTGAGTGATACTGTCAAAATCAAAGAAGATGTGAAATGTCTGAAAAAATCTCTCAGTTCACGCACGTATAAGAAAAAATACATAGGATTTCCCCAATTTGATAATTGAATTATAAAGATGAGCCATGAGGATTAATGAAACTTTCTATGTTACCATGTTTTAAAAGCTCATCGTTGTACCGTACTGTCCATACCGTCTGTGCTAGGAGTATAATTGGAGGAAGACTGGATTATCTCTATATATAAAAAATAAAAAGGGGGGGGTGTAGAGATGGAGAGATGCCACCCACTGCTCTTCCTGAGGCTCTGCACTCATTCTTTGCCATAATTACCATCTTTATGATCCAGTCACATTTTAATAAACCAGTGAGTGGAGATTGGACATGCAGACCTTTGATACATGAGCCTGTAGCAGTCATTAGATCTAAGTCTCAACAGTGTATAACTTTCAACATGTGTTAAGTTGATGATACTTTTTAAGCAGCTTATACTTAAAACCTCATAGAACATGATGTATTATGAGCTTTATGTTATTTGCATTATGATATTTGGGGTCTTTTTTTTCTCTTTGAAATGGGGGTCTGTCTTCTCATGTAAAAGTATAGGCTGGCCTAGACCTCATTAATATTCCTGCCTCATTCTCCATGCTGAGATTACAGGTATGAGAGATTTCTCCATCTTCAAGAAGTATAGTTGTTGTTATTAAAATCTCATTGTTGTTAAATATCAGCCCACGCCCACCATGCCGGTCCAGGTAGAGCACTCCAAACCAACACAGTTCCACGTGGAGAGATTTAATGGGAGAACGAGACAAGGGGAAGGGGCGGGAGAAAGAAGAGAAAGAGGAGGAGGGCAGAAGAAGTCCACCTTTTATTTGGAATATGATGTAACTATTCCCTGGTGGAGGTGGGAATGGAACCAAAGGAATACTGGGAATGTATAGCCGTTGACATGGCAACAGTGACCAAACGTTGTCCTGTTGGAGGTAAAGGCAATTTCTGATACTAACATAACTCCCTTTTTCTTATCATAAAAAGAAGGAGGAGAAAGGGAGGGGGAAGCTGATGGTGAAAGGGGGATGGGGCGCCGTGTCTCAGGCTACTTCCTGCTGTCTGGGGGCATCGTCAACGTCGGGGTACAGCTGATGTTCACCATCGGCGCCCACTTGGTAAATGTTTGCATCAGGCTCCTCAGTGGACAGAGGCTGGTAATGCTGCAACAGCAACTGATTAATAGTTTGATTAGAAATTTTCTGTATCTGTCGTTGAAGGAACGTAGAGAGAAGATTAATGAGGCAGGGAGCAAATAGTAACATCAGGAAGATGACAAGGAAAGGTGTTATTAAAGGGAGTATCCACTTCCATATAGGGTTTTCGAAAGTCCAGGAACTGGAGGCCTCACGTTCCTTGAAATTCCGCAAGTCTGATTGCAGCTCCTGGATTTTTATTTCTGACTATCCCGGATTGGTTAACATAGAAACAGCATTCTTCTTGAAGGAACAGGTAAAGACCACCTTCCTTAGCTGTCAGGACATCCAGCCCCGTCAGTTCTGAAGCACCGCAGCAGCTAAAGAATCGATCTGTTTCTGTATGGTAAGCATGGTTTCAGACATTTTTCAAAAACCATTGTCAAGCTCATACGTGAACTTATTATATTGGGTCATGGAAGTAGTTATCCCTGCAACCCTAGTGCCAGCCCCTATGGCTATCCCTGTAGCAACCAAGAGTGGCAGGACCTGAGCTGCCCTCTTATGTTGGGCAGCTGTCATATCTACAGCTGGGATTGGCAGGGGCTCGTTTCCCTGCATTACCCCTAGTTCAGGGAAAAGGATCACCAACGTACAAACTCCTGACCAGGTAGGTGATGTTATACCTGGGTGCCACAGAGGATTGACGTGTTTTGGACTGCAGGGCATTGTGGCAGAGATGGGGTATCAAGGGTTGTGGTTCTATTGACGTCTAGCGAACCTAGCGTTCCTACAGAATGTGTCCTGGAGATTTTAAAACAGTTTGCCACACTAAAAAGAGAAATAGAGGAAAGGTATGGAGTCGTAGCGACCTCACAAAGGGTGAGGTAAGGTTATTGGGTTGTATCACTGGAGAAACCATAAGTGACAACTGTTTGTTCCCGGGGGTACGGGTAGCCAGCAATCTTTGAAGCGACCAGGTCTTTTCTAGGTTCCCTAGAGACACGTCGCCCCAAAGCAAGCAGGAAGTAATCAGAGATCACAATGATTCTATTTCTGCTTCACCATTGCTTCTAATTTTTCTTTTTAATTAAACCAAAATGGGGGAATGTTGGCATTTTGTCTAAGCTCCACCCCCACAGCTACCTGGCAGCAGCCAGGTATTCTCTGCCCCACAGTCACCTACCAACAGCCAGCTGTGCCTGACTATATAAGGGGCTGCTTGGCCCCTCCTCCTTCTCTTACTTGTCTCTTACTCCCCCTCTGACCCCCTCTTGCTCTTTGTTCTTCACTGCTCTTGCCCCCTTCCCCCCCCATCTCCCTCCATGTGCCTATGGCCCGCTGCCTTTCTGCTCGAGATTCGAAACCCTAACAATGGTACTCTATCAAACGAACAAAATCTTTAAATAGTTTGCCATTATATTCCACCGGCCCATTTAAAAATTGATTTGATATAAATCAATACAAATGCCTACTCATTTTCCCTCTTTGAAGTTAAAGTTGTATACTGACAAATTACTGGTATTTTTATGATGTTTTTATTAAAATTCGAGTCTCAATGCCAGAATAATTTAAGTTCTTTTGCTCCGTGATTTTTATTGACTTCTGTTTCAAATTTATTTATTTTATTTAAATGCCATCTCAGTCATAGGCAAGTTAATAAATGAATGAACCATGCAGACAAAAATGGATTTTAAAATCTATTTTACATGTTGAAATTAGGAATTCATAGTTTCTGAATCGTTTTCTCCAACACATTTCAAAACAGCCTTACAAAATGGACTTAACTGCACATATATTTTGCTAACATTTTATTTCTTATGTGTTTTGGCTTTTGTTTTACACATTAAAAATAGGTTCAAGAAATCTTTAGGATATCACGTTCATTCTGTTGCCCTCAGGATGCAGCATACAGAACCTTTACGTAGAAACCTCTTCTGAGTTCAAGTTGTCAAGTGTTAAGAACGTTATATCAACATGAGAACCCAGGAAGGAAAACAAGTGACAGATGTGGCAAGCTGGAGTAATCAAATGTTGGTACCTCGAAGACTGCGTTTGGCCCCGTGAGATTGAGGAATGGACTCGTCACATGGGTCATACGGTGTTCTCACATGTTTTCAAAACAGAGTTGCAGCCGCTCTGCAGCAAACAGGGCTAGGAGAGTGGAAAGGCAAGCCACAGGCTGGGATAAAATACGTGCACACTGCACAGCCAACAAGGAGCTTGTATCCAAAATACACAAAGAATGCTTAAAACTGTAGATAGGAAAACAAACAACCCAACTTAAAAAAGCACAAAAGATGCCCACAGAAACCTCAGCGAAGACACACAGATGGTGGGAAAGCATAGGAAAGGACACTTGTCACTGAGGAACTGCTTTCTGAACAATGATGGTGGACTACGATACGACCCCAGATGAAAAGGCAAAACCGTCAATAACAGTTGCTGGCGGGGACGAGGAGCTGTGGGATGTTCCATTCATCATAGCCCCCGATGTCACTGTGACTTGGGGAAATAGTTTGGAAGGTTTTTTTTTTTTTCAAATCTAAATGTAACGATGTAACCACTACTAGACATTAATTAAAATGACTTGGACACTCAGCTCCACACAGAAATTGTGCTTAGAGTAGTTTCACTATAATGATCAAAGTATGGGATCAATTGAGATGTTCTTTATTAGATGAACAAATAACAAAACCTGTGATATGCACTCAATGGAATATTTTGAATGAGATACCAGATTCCCACATGGGAAGTAAAGAATCGACTCCTGCAAACTGTCCTCAGATCGTCACATTTTACACACACACACGCGCGCGCACACACACACACACACACACACACACACACAAATGCATGCACAATTTTGTTGAGTTTTATTGTTTCCTTGCTATTGAAAAGAAGAAAAGATGTTTGGTTTGTGCATAACTCTATACAATCAGCTCTCATTTCCATAGGTACTGTGTCCATGGATTCAACCAACTTTTTTTTTTTTTTTTTTTTTTTTTCCGAGCCTGGTTCCCTGGGACCGAACCCAGGGCCTTGTGCTTGCTAGGCAAGCGCTCTACCACTGAGCTAAATCCCCAACGCTCAACCAACTTTTGATAAAAATATTTTTAAGTGTCTGTACCAGACTGGCTACTTATACCTTTCTGTGGTTAATCTCTAAACAATACAGTGTAACACATAGTGTGACATTTTCACTTAGTTACAAGAAATCTTGAGATGATTTACTATATGGAAGAATGTGTGTAGGTACAAAGACTATGCCATTTCCCATATGAGATTTGGGCGTCTTAGAGTTGGCTATGGGTAGCCGGTTCTCAGTATAATCCCCTAGTATCAAGGGAGAAATGCACTGCCTCACTGTTTCCCCAGAGAACCTTCTGTTTGGTCAGATTTAGATGAAACCGGTCTTCCTTTATAATTTTGCACAGCAGAAAACTAATGGTTATAAAAACATCCTGCAAAGTATCTTCTGGCTTCTCATCTCTCACATGTCCAGATAGCGGGGCCACAGAACATGTCTCTACCATGATATAGCCTCTAGGTATGCAGCACTGGGTCATGTTGTGCTTGTGAGTTAGCACGGTCATCAATATCTGTCACTTGAAGCAATTCCTACATCATAACAGTTACCAATAAGCGGAGATGGCTGCAGATTTATAAAAAACATATAACCACGTGAAGAGACCACTAAGTTCCAGAATTTATAAGGTAGGTGTGAAGAGAGAGATTCTGATATTATGGTCTATTTACTATGATAGAAAAATCCAAAATTAAGACAGGGGTACAAAGAAATTAGGGGACAGTGATGCATTTAAAATTTTCCATAATAAAACGTTTGAAGAAAGAACTGTTATCAAACAATGTGATAGATGGAACCTACTTAGTCTAAGTTTGTTTCAGTTACAGAAGTAATTTTACTAAACTTGAAAAATGTGGCGGAATAAGGGTCATCTCGTTATTTCTGTAATTGAAGATAATTAGTATATTAACTCCTTCAAACATTATGTGATAAATAAAACGATTAGAGAGCCATATTGGTGCCTGGATTTCGGCCATGAGGATAATGTGACTGTTATAGCCATTTGGGTTGTTAATAGTAGAAAGGAAATGGGAGGTATAAGTGTGGTGGCATCAAGCTGCAACGTTGTCTGAATTAGTTACTTTTGCCATTGCTCTGACAAATTACTTAGCAAAAGCAACGTGAGGATGGGAAGAAGAGGCAATTTAGCTCACAGTTCAGAGGACTGCAGTTCATCGGGTGGGAAAGCAGAGGGGCAGGAGGGTGAAGTGGTTGGTGGGTAATGTTACATCATTAGAGAGCAGAGAGCACTAAGAATGCTAGAACTCAGTTTCTCTTCTCAAGTCTGGGCCTGCAGCCCAGGGAATGATGCTGCCCACCCAGACCAAGACCAAAACCACCGGGGTTGATCTTCTCAGCTTAGTTAGATCTTCCTGAAAACACTCTATAAACACAGCCAGAGTTATGTCTCCCAGTCGGTTCCAAATCTAGTCAAACTGACAATATGCTTAGTCCATTCCTCAAAACCCCCAGAATCTTAACAACACCAATATTGTCCAAGAATTCAAAGTCCAAAGTCTAATCTAAGTCTTAAGACATTCTTAATTATGAGCCCTTATAAAATTAAAACACAACTTACATGTTGCCAACATAATGAAACAGTGAAATTTCCTATCCCAAGAAGGAGTGACTGCATCACACGTAAAGATTGGGCTTCCAAGCAAAACCAGACTCAGTATGGCAAACACAAAATCTGGGGGCTCCATCTGCTTGATCCCTCCATGCACTGTGTGGCACCGGGAACTTTCTGGAACTTCGGTGAAGGACATAATGACGTCAGACTTTTGCAGATTGAATTCCTGCCAGACCAGCACCACAGGATGACACTGCCAAGTTTTGCTGCCATCTTTAGATGTGGTCTTATCTCCTTCTACACAGCTGCAGTGACCACTCAGTGTGTAGGTGGTTCGAAGAGGCAAGAGACTTGCCTTGTCAGCCTTTTTGTTTTCGTCCAGGGAAATCCTTCAATGGCATCCTCAGCCAATCACTCTCCTTTTCTATTCAAATGAATTCACAGGTTCACAATTTAGAGCCTAGGGTTTGCTCTCCCCTCCCCACCCCCGCCCCCTGCCCTATACTTTTCCTATTAGAGTGTAAGAGTTCTCTTTTATTTATCCATCCCTGCCCTATTAGAATCTTTGAGTTTTTTATACCCTTTCCCTCAGCACACTGCATGGGAAACGCTTTCACTGTAGCTCTAAAAGCAATAAGAAGTAACCATGTCAAAGACTGAATGCTATGTGGTCTAAAAACTTCCTTGGCTCACTGATTTCTTCCATTCTTGAACTCGGACTCTTATTCTCAGGACACCAGCAGAAAGCAGCGAGATTCTTTGTCAGGAAATAACAGCCCAGTTTCCACTGGTTCTCTTCTGAAACCTCATGGACTAGGCTGCATTTCTCTCAGCTTTCGGACATTCCAAACTCTCATCCAATTGGCCCATGAAACTCGGCTTCCAGCAGAGTTTAGGTTTCTGCAACCCATAGCTCAAAATTCTTCCACAGTTCCTTCCACAGATCAGGTGAGAAAGCCTAAACCACCACTTGGTTGTGTTCGCCACAACGGCACTTCCTTTTGGTATCCCTGTTCTGCATTAGGAACTTTTGTGGCTGTGACTTAGGCAAGGTTTATCAAGGCTCTCCAGGAGTGCAGTTCCGATGCCTCCAGGTGTGGAGAAGTGGCTCTTCATAGTGTCTTCGGGTGGGAAACAGAGAGATACATGCCACCTCTCCACCCAACATTTTACGGTGCAGCTCACATCATATCCAAGGTTGAGTTTTCCAGCATCAGTTAAAACTGTCTTAGAAAGTCCTTACAGACACACCATGGTAATTTTCCAAGGCAACTCTATCCCCAGGCAAACCGACACAAAGATTAATCCTTGTGTAGTCTCCAGGTAGTGCTAGGCAAGGATTGAGTAAGATGTTTATATACTGCCCAAACCACAGACACCGTAGTGAGTTTAATAGGCCAATGATTTTCTCAAAAACACACATGGATGTGGTCACTAAGAACATGTCTTTATTACCTGTTGTCCCATCCAAAGGTTTCATCTCTCTGTATATCTTTTTGTCAACAATATATGCTAAGGACATGCTTATTTGACCAGATAGAAAAAAACAGGAGATTTTTACACCTCTTGCATTGGTGTATGAGAATGACTCATCCTTGTAAGATTTAACTCCAAAACCAACTTTTTCAAGAACGTCCCCTGCTGTATTCATTTCTTATATGTGCCATGAACATGTCGACTGGACTCGAGTTTAGCATCTACTTACTTCAATTGTGACAGTAACTATTATACTGGGTTTCTTTTCTCTTCCTAACTTACATTATAAAGCTCTTTTCATTATTTCATCTTGATTACCTTTGCCTATTATTACAAGTTATTTATTGAATTAAAATAACTTCTTATCCATCTGCATCTACATCTCTATGAAATACTTCTTGATAACAAGGGTGCACACAAAAATAAATTTTCTTAGTAAATGCCTATCCATGTTATTAATAATGTAATGACCTTAAGGTATCAAATGAGAGGGCAGATTTATGATGGTGCATAAAATTCTTTATTTAGAACAATAAAGTATATGTTTATATAATGTAATTTCAAATTCAAACCTGTATCAAAAGGGTCAGGACATATACCTATTTTAAAAAGTACACATACAGTATATACACATACACATCACATTTTACAACCTTTTATTTAATTAAACTTCAGTCATAAACTATTTAGAATAGTGTTGACATAACACTTACATTACAATATGCAAACTCCAATCTATGACTGAACTAGCAATATATCTGTGAAGCCATATAAGTGTCAGAATACTTCTCAAGTCCATGGACTTAAAAAAAACAGTGGCCGAGAGACACAATAATCACATATTAATGCCTAGACTACTGGAGAAGAAGACTATAGGAATTTGATTGGAAAACGTTATTTAGTGAACTCTTTTAGCCTAGAAATTGAGTAAATGAAAATACCATAGTTTTTGCTTGTTTTAGACAATTTTCTTCTTCTAAAAACAGTCTTATAAGAAAATATTTGGAGATGGCAGTTGTGCAGCTACAATGCTTACAAACATTCTGGGATCATAAATGTTCACCTTAGTGTGGCTCCCTCCTAAACCCACACCAGTTATGAATGAGGTACTGTCATTCTCTCCTGACAGTATCTTAAAGACTGTGTGGGACAGCAGTGCCAAGGGTTGTGTAGTCAGACTTCATGAATACATTTTGATCGGAATGGCTATATTTAAAGCCAATTTCACAATACTGTTTCAAAGATAAACTGGCTTACTTTACAATTCTTGTCCTACATTCCCCAATTGTAAATGGAATTTATGGATTACCATTTTTACAAATTGGCTTTAAAATATCTCTTGGCATCCAAGATCCTTAGTAGCACCCTACCTTTATTTGTTCTTAGCTTTCAATACAACGAGAACATTTAAATTTACCCTATGACACATTTCCAAATGTTATACACATCTTGTATCTCCTCATGATGAAAATGCACTGTTGGTCTTGATTCTTCAGAGGTGATCCCAAAACATTTATTTAAGCAAAGATAAAAGCCATCTCATGTGTAAATGGTCGTCCAATCCACCCGACCTAAGACTGAATTCACTTTTACTAATGGACCCTATTTACACTAGAAACTAAAACAGCAAGGACTTCTCATTGTCCAAACTATTGTTCAGAAGCCAGAGCCGGGTATTTTTTTTAGGATTCTTTTTGCTGTTTTCTTTGCTTTGTTAACTGTGTGGCATAAGGGCTCACTCCCGAAGAAGAGTGACCTCTGACCTATCTACACACAAAGACAACACTGAGATCCAAAGAGAGTGGGGACATTATATCCATTTGTGGCAAAGTAGACCAACCTCCTGGTTACCTCTCTCAATGTTCACCCACCTACACCTAACTGCCTAATTTGAAAAACATATTTCTTCAACACTGTGTACAGGATAGCTAAGATTCCATATCAGAATTAAATCATGAAATCAAAACCTACTGTGAGAAACAGAGTGGAAAACAATCAAAGATTCCACAACAGATTCTTCCATTCATTTATAACTTCGATTGAATTCGGGTACCAAACTCTGCGATGCTGATTGTTTCTTTCAAAGCACGTGAAAGTTTACCAAAGTGTGTTTAATTCTTAACTAAAAGTACATACGTCATCGTGGATACATACTTTTATGTATTTTCATTTTTTTCTCATACGCAATACTTTTTGTAATGCAAAATTTAGGGTTTTTTTTTTATTACTAATAGAAAGCTTCAGTTCTTCTGTGGTTCATTAAAACATGGCAGTGTGTTAAGCATGTTAGATAACAATACAAAAACCAGGACTGCTCTAACACTACCCACTGATCACACAAATAGTCTTGCTATGGGCTTGCTTCCTACCAAGGAGACACAAGGCTGCAGATTTCTTAGATCATTTTTCAAGAATCAAACTGGTCACATTACAAAAGAGAACTCTCAGAAAAATGGGCAATTTAAAGGGCGATTTTATACTTTTATCTTCTCAGTTGTGGGGTTTTCATAATTTAAGAGAAATATTCAGAACATACATGGGATAAGCTAGGCGAAGGATACGCACTTTTAATCTGAAAGCAGATATGCCATAGTTAATGTCCAAGCAGCTAGCATTCAAAATAATGTTCAGCATTTTCCTATTGTTCATGCATTTTATTGAACCTTAGCATTTTTAAAAAAATTGACAATCTATGTTACTCTCAGTGAACCGACATGTTTAATACGCAAGACATGTCGTTCACCTTCTACCATGTCCAATATTACGACCTGTTGAATTTGTTTATTTAGTGCTACTGATTAAGACCGTGCTTGTGAGTGTTAAAATCCAACTGCTAGCTTTGAGAAGAAATGTCTATTTATTGTACTCTCAAGCCCAGTAAATAGCATCTTCATAAGCCTGAGCAAAATGAAACTACCAGATAAATAAACAAAGCCACAAAACTGAGAGGTAACAATAGGCTCAACCTATATACACCTATACCTGTGACTCATGGTGCCCTCCTGCTACTACTCTCAGAGCAATCAATGCCAAGCAACAATCTAGGCCCTTTCAGTAACTAAGCTGATTTCTCATTGATTCCTAATCAGTTGTATCCTGGACTAATCCTGAACAAGTAAATACAGTGTCTTGGGGCTTCATATCGCAGGAATGATAGCATTGGAGGAACCTCGGAGCATTAGAGAAGGAGCCATAGAAACCATCAGAACTCTTTGGTACAAAGAAGAGCAGCCACCATGTACTGGGGTTGTACTTGGACGAGCTTTGAGCATTTAAGCTACAACTTTTCATGCAGCTCCAAGACAGAATAGAAGCTAGCAGTTAGGTTTCCATGCACTTCTGTGTCATTATGTTGAAAATGGTTCGTCTTAAGGTTTTAGCACTGGGCAAATAAAATTACTAGCAAGAATGAAGTTAGTGTGAAAAGCTTTAAACTTCGTAGGTCTAGGGTATTTCACCAAAAATAAAGGCAGAAGAAAAGACATAGCTTGATTTTAGCCAATTGCTTTCAATATAGTTCAAGCAGGGGCATCGCTAGCACATGTGGTAAATTCTGGTTTGAAAGCGCAATGTTCGTCGTGGAATCGCTGCGAATTTCTGTCTAATATGAGAAATGCTGTCACACTTGTTAAATAGCAAACTGACATGCACAAATACATAAAAGCTCTCTCTCTTTATTTCATTTCATAAACCTTAATGTATACAGAGTGCCGGATTTTAATTAAATGGCTATGTTTAAAGAGATAATGGTTATACTGCAAATAACTAATGTTTTCTGACTCCTTGCACTCTTGCAGAATACGAGTGACTTAGTTTGCAACTCCCATATTAGAATAAAGTGTCTATTTCTAATCTTAGGTACTAAATACCATCATTCATTCTTATTCTCTCCCATCAGGATTTAAAAAAAAAAAATGGAATCCTTAAACATTCAGCATTTTCTCCCAAATCTGCAGTAGTTTCAAAACATAAAACGTGTCACATTATATCTTTGCAAACATGATTTACACACTCTAGAGTGACTGTCAAGGGAAAAGACCGGCTTCACTAGGGGCCAAATGTCTTCCTTGGCATGTTCTTCCGCTGGTCCACATTGACAATTTTCTCCTGTAAAGACTCTTCCGGAGAATCTTCCATACACCGTGGCATCATACTGCAGTTCAGCACGGGCTCCACTGCCTGGATAGAACTAGCTACCCATGTCCATCTTTCTAGTCAGATATGATGCACATGACTTACGTCATGGAAGAGCTGACATTTAGGCTGCTCTTGTTAATCCATAACTACAGAGCAGACGGATGAGCCTGCTCAAAAGAAAAAGAAAAATACTCCCCATGGCTTTCAACTCCATACAGTGGCTGATGCTACGGAGTTACTGTTTCTTTAAATTGTTTTCTACATCCCTTTGTGAAAAAAAAAATGTCCCCTCCCTCCCCCCAACTATCCAGGCTGAAATCTACTTGTAGAGACCATAATTAAACTACGGGCTGCAGGTTGTTAACTAATGAACAAAGCTGGGCGGGTTTTCAGCACTTCAGACATTTCCCAAGCCATGCGAATGGCGCAAGTAGACTGGACACGTGTTCTCGTCCCCATCATCACTTGCAAAACCTTCAGAGTCCTGCTTCATGCAACAACTTCTTTACAGATGAGAATTCAGTGCAGGTTTCACAGCAAAACACTCTGCTCCAACTTCTGAGTCATCCATACAAGGTTACGGGTAGCAAGAACAGGTAAAGATGAGGTCTGTCACTTGAGACAGAATAGGAATTTGTTTAAAGCTGCTTCATTTATGAAGCAAACATGAACTGTTACCAGCCTAGAGAGGAAGAAAGAGGAGAGGGATTAAAATGTGTCTTTCTGCCTCCTTTTTTCACCCCCAATAGCTAAATTCATATAAAAACCCAGAATGAGAAACCAAGTTAATAAAGTGTGGTCTACTTAGTCCCAAAGAACTGGGGAGGACTATGTAATCAGCTGTGAGGATTAGCCCGTGTCTCCTCGGGAAGACTTTATCTCAGGTGATCTTATTTATACTGTGTTGTCTATTTCTTCTCATTAGTAAATAAGTTCCGGAAGACCAGATTTACTTTCATTGTTGCCGCACAATTCTTAGAGCAGGGGCTGGCACGTGTGTAGATTATAATATAGATTATAATGCTATAATCTACATGCAGCAAATATCTCTTGAACATATGAATGGATACATCTCCCTGTTTATCTATGCATGCGAGCAAGAAAATGGAGGCAGCCTGTGGGTCCATTAGCAGGTGGGTGGATAATGAAATGTGCTACATATTCACGATAGACTTCTAGTCAGTCACAAAGGAGAGGTAAATTAAGATAAATTGGCAGGGAAATGCTTGGATCTAGAATGTATAATACTAAGTGAGGTGAGCCCAAACTCAGTAAAAAACAAAAGACAAACCAACATGTGGTCTCTTGTGTGCCTTATATGTGCAGATCCTACCATGTAATGTACACACACACACACACACACACACACACACACACACACACACACACACACACGAGTGTAAGTGTGGATAAAGCCTGAGAAGCTGCAAAGGAAACCAAGAGAAGGTGAAAACAGGTGATGAGGAAGGAAAGGTTTGGAGTGGAGAAGAAAACACAAAATAGCCATGAGAGAGGAAGAGATGATGGGCAGGGCAGGGGGCAGGGTTACAAGGTAAGCATATTCTACTTGGGTATAGTACATATTTCCTGATGTGCTATAAAAATCAAAGGTATCATTATAAAAAAATGTAGTTTTTTTCTATTTAAAAAGAGTGGTAAGCTACAGCAAGGTCGGATAAATGATACACACAGCCATCCTGAAATCCATTTTTTAATGTAAGCTAATAAAAATAACATTTAAATTTGAAAAACAATCTAGATGTGTTAGTACAACACTACAGAGACCGAGGCAGAGACAGGTAGATCCCTGAGGATCGCTGGTCAACCAGCCCAGATGTGTTGGTAAGCTCCAAGCTGATAAAAGATGTCTCAAAAGCCAAGATGGAGGATGGCACCCTGAGACCGATAGAGTTGTTCTCTTGTCTCAATGGGCACACACGCACATAAGCACACATGCAGAAGGAGAGAAAAAATGAATAAATTAGTATCATTCTGCTTTCATTCTACCGCAGCACCACTTGTCTCATTCTGTGACCGGAGGGTGAGCAATCTATGTAACTTCGAAGTTCTCTAGCATGGACTAGGAGAGAGACGATGAACAACGGGCATTGGCAGCCCAAGGTAGTGTCTGCAAGGTGCAGAGAGGGAGCCGGATGGAGTGGCCCAGGAGTTACATCTGCAGAAGGTGGAGAGGCAGGGGAGAGACCACCAGGCTCATCGCTGAGCAGCTCCAGGATCCTGGCTGCCGAGCTACGCTCTAATAGTCATTTCTCACCAAGGCAGCAAGCTCATACTCGGCCTCTCTACTCCAAGGGAGAATAACTGAAATCCTGGCACCACACGCCGAGGAATTCCTTTGGCCTCCCTCTATCTTATTGTGCTTGGAGAAACACAAAAGCCATACTTTGTTTTAGTTTTTCAGTGCTGGTGTTCAAGCAATGAATGCTCATGTAGTTCTGCGTTCCCATAATTTAGGCAAGCAAAATGAAACCCATACAGATCAATGGAGAGGGGTTAAAAGAAAATTTCAGAAATCAATGTTTTAAAAATAGAGCATCATGAGACAAGCAGATCGGAACCACGGGAAGCGAGGAAGCTATGCGTAATTTGAAATTCTAGAGTTAATCGCCCATAGAGAAACAGGATTGGAAATTTATTATGGATTTTTTGTTCTTGAGTCACCAAAGCAAAGAAAATGAAATTGAAGGCTGGCAGCAATTTTTTCCATAGAGCAAAGTTACATCTCTTTAGAATGATAGTTCGGATTTGGCAACACGGTCATGATGTAAACAGAACGAATGCTGTTATCCCATACGGTGACTTATCGCTTAATGAGGGGGGTGCCTTCTTACAAACAAGTCGTTAGGGGATTTTGTTATACAAAATATTTATATATGTCTACAAATCTAGGTGGGTTAACTCACTACACAGCTAGACTATATTATACGGTATTGTATGATGATACTGCTGTTAAATGTGGTACCCAGGCTGATAGGTCAACAGATGCTATATGCCTTCTTATGAAAATATAGAGGTTATCAGATCCTGAATCATCTAGTGTCCTACAGCTATTTGCAGAGCTAAGGCTTGAACTCAGGACTTGGCGAACCTTTTCTAGACCTTGGCTCTATAATGCAGGAGCAAAAGAAAGCTCACCCACACAACTTTAAAAATATCAAAAGCGATCGGGGTCTCAATGACTACTTACCTACCATTTCAAAGACTGTGCCCTACATGTCCAGGCTTACCTTAAGCTTCTCCTCTTACCAAGTCTCAGACCTACTGCTCCCACTGTAGCTCAGATCTACAGGAAAACTTATGTTGTGCTCTGTTTTCAATCTTCTTTATGACTTTCTACTTATATGTGTGTTTGTGGATACATAAATTACAATGTATAATATATGTAAATTATAGCATATAGTATATAAAAATATATGTTGCATGTTACAACTTCGAAAACACTTAAAGTTGTATACATTGAAATTATATGTGTGAGTTTAAATATTTTTGAAATTATAATAACTTACTTCCTCCTACCATGGAAAGGCAACGGAAATTTACTAAATGAACAAATACATATTATTTCTCATCAGCTAGCCTTCTCTTTGAGGTAACAGCATTTTCCCCAAGGTTTCAAGTAAGATTCTGCATAGATGACTCTCAAATTCTAGTCTACTGTCCCAGCCCGAAGTGATGTCCTCCGTTTGATGTCACTATGTGTAATAACATCTCAGAACTATCAATACTTATCATCAGCTCGGTCTCTCGACTCCAGACATCTCATTTCTTTTAATAACAGCATCATCCATTCTTAAATTCCCAATCATCTCTGAGACTCATGAGGCTGCACAGTCTCCCAGTAAAGACTGGCTGATTCTTCTACGGCAATGTCTCCAAAGTGGGAATTTAAGAATGGACGATGGCCCTGACCCTAGTTCTCATTCTCTCCCATCTGAATGGAAGACAACTCTTCTGAGTATAACCTCTCCCTCTATCCCTCCTGGTCATACCAGCATCTGCTGATTTTTCCTAACACTGCTTTGATGGATAATTAGTGCTTTTCTAACCCCTCAAACAGCTTTTATTAGATTACTTAATAGGATATAAACTATAATTTCTAGAATTCAAACCTGCTTTCAAACTGATGTCCCCTCTTTCTGACCCTGTGCGCTGGATAGTTTTGTGTTAACTTGACACAGGCTAAAGTCATCCAAGAGGAGAGAACTTCAAGTAAGAAAATGCCTCAGGCTGTAGGCAAGCCTGTAAGACATTTTCTTAATTAGTCTTTGATAGGGGAGGACCTCAGCCCATTGTTGCTGGTGCCACCCCTGGGCTGGTAGTCCTGTGTTCCATAAAAAAAGCAGGCCAAGCAAACGATGAGGAACAAGGCAGTGAGCGGCACCCCTCCATGATCTTTGCATCAGCTCCTGCCTACTGGTTTCTACCCTGTTTGAGAGCCTGCCCCGACTTCTTTTTATGATAAACAGTGATATGGAAGTGGAAGTCAAATAAACCCTTTCCTCCCCAACCTGCTTTTTTCAGTCAGGGTGTTTCCTCATAGCAACAGCAACCCAAACTAAGTAAGACACCGTGTGTGTGTGTGTGTGTGTGTGTGTGTGACTTTCCTTGGAGTCAGTTTGTACAACTTCTGGAGCTTTGGAGCACAGTTTGTACTCTGAGATCTTCCTCTGTCCATGCCATGCACTTTAACCCTTTCTATTGCTAATAAAATCCTATCTCCTGCTATTTGATGTATCTAGTGTAAACACCACCTCTATCAATGATAGAACCAAGTCTTTCTCTTCTTGACAGAGATTTCTCCACCCAGTCAAAGAGAGATCGCATGTGGGTGGGCCTAGCACAACCCTTAAAGTTGCATATATTGAAATTATATGTGTGAGTTTAAATATTTTTGAAATTATAGTAACTTACTTCCTCCTACCATGGAAAGGCAACAGAAAGTAATTAAATGAACAAACAAATACATGTTATTTCCCATCAGCCAGCCTTCTCTTTGAGGCAATAGTGTTTCCCCCCAAGGTTTCAAGTAAGATTCTGTGTAGATGACTCTCAAATTCTAGTCTACTGTCCCAACTGTCCACATCAATGTCCAGAGATGTGACAAATTCAGATCTTCTATAAGCGGTGGTCTCATCTCTAACTTCTTACTGTGGGTCCTTTGCAAACTCCATTAGTTATTTTTGAGCTTCATAAATTTATTTACTTAAAAAAAACCAGTTCTGTAGTAATTCCCTTTGTAAGCCACAATTACAAGGAGGACTGTGCTATGCCGTCTTGCACACATCAGTGTCCCTTTTACAGCTTGTTGGAGCAACACGGTGAGAAGAATAAAGAATAGAGTATCCCGATAAGGAAACAGTATTGATGAAGCTTTTAATGTAAGTCATCTCCACTCTATTTCTCTCTTTTAATCTGTACTGCATACAACCCACTTCATGAGTTCTGCATAGACAGTTAATATCATCTAGGTAACAAAGACAGTTTTTAATGTAATATAAATATTTTCGTGTTTCATGTCCAATCAATGCAACTTTAGCATTTTTTTAAATGGAAATTTCTCCTGTTTCTGGTTCATCATTTAGTTCTTTTTGCTTGTTTCCTTATTTTAAAAAGGTTACTTTTTTTGTCTTCAAATTTTATTTCCTTTGGAGAATTACCTTTGTAATGTTCACTCTTTGACTTGGTTAAATTGATTTAAGACACATTGATTCACTCAGTCAACAAACTTTCACACAGAGTCCATTTTATCCGTGCTATGAGCTCAGTGCTAGGAATAAGGTGCAAACTGGACCAACCCAGCTCCTGTCTTTGCATGTTATGAGACTAGCTGAAGTACTTATACATCACTTGATTATGTTTGCTCTAAACTGTCATCAATTCTTTTCCTCCTAAGCAAGTGGCTTGGGTTCCGCATCATAATCCAAATGTCACAGGGCAAACGCCATCATCAAAACCACAGGATCGCTGAAACGAAATCCCCAAACCAAACAAGATCGGATATCATCGGAGCTTTTAAGGTGCCATCAATCACTTAAGGTGTGACATGTGAATAACTGGCATAAAAGAACTGAAATTGCAGATCCAGAAAAGGAAAGCTGTGGCTTGGGCAGGGGCTGAGTGGCAGAGACCGGGGTTTGTAGAATGAACAATAATTTCAGCTCCGAGAATACTGTTTTAGGAAATAATAAAGAGTCAACGTACTTTTAGTGTTAGACAGGGATGGGGGCAGGGATGAGCCCGGAGAACCTAAGATGGGATGGGATAAGAGGATAATAGTCCTGCTGCACGTGACAGTCACAGGGACGGCTGAAGGCAAAAGCCGTACGTATATGGAGCAATTATCATCTCATGGTAAGCCCAGCTGTGAAAAATGGTCTTTCATGCCAATCAAAGCGAGTTATTAGAGCAAGAGGCAGAGACTATGACCCAGGTACCCCTGGGAAGATTTAGTCTAGAGATAATTTTGGAATCTGGGACAGAATGACAGCCGAGAGTACACAGACCTGTAGGGAAAGGAGACAACAGTTCAACACACACTCTATCAGAAGTAAGGTGTGAGGGAAGAACAGAGGCTCCTGGGTGAGGAGCAGGTATCCTTGTCAGCTGTGGAAAATGCATGCAAGGGTGGGCAGCCATTAATGACCAGGTACCAGAGGGAAAAGGGAGTCAAAGGTTGAACCGATAGTGGATCGAGCTGATAGCTTTCCAGGTGTCCCTCCAACCACGTCTGTGCCTGAGAGCAGGGAAGGAAGATGGTGTGAGCGATAAGAAGCATCTGCCGGTTCCACCCAACCCCTATTCACCTTTCCTGCAAAGGAGACCCCACCCCAAATCGCACAGTCACATCAGGTATCTGGCTGGGATAGCGCGAGTGTATGAGCAGCCCTTCACCACGTGGCCTTTTGACTTGAACGTTTTATTCTGGCGATAAGATGCTGACTATTTTTTTTTTAATGGTGGGAAAACTCTTTGGCTTTTTTCCCCCCTCTTTATTAAATATCTAGCAAGTGGGTCACTATCATTTGATAGTGGGCACAGCTAATTAGAATTGGTTGTGTTTATCGTTTCTTTATTTTTTATTCCTAATTTGCTGTTCACTCTGACTCCACGTTAGCAATCGATGATTAGTGTTTCACACCATCTCCCATCTAAAAGGAATTCACTAATAGGGACCAACACTACCCACCTTTCAAAACCTGAGATTTGCCAGTCAGAGGCTCGGGATTCAACTGTGTAACAACTTAATCTACCATTTAGCAACCAGTCCTATCAAGGACATAAAAATACAGTTTGTTTCTAAATGTCTGCCTTGCAGCCAACCATCTGACTGAGCTCAGGAACCCCAATGGAGGAGTTAGGGGAAGGACAGAAGAGGCTGAAGGGGCCTTCAACCCCAGAGGAAGAACAACAATATCAACCAACCAGATCCCCCAGAGCTCCCAGGGACTAAACCACCAACCAAAGAATGGAGGAACCCATGGCTCCAGCTGCATCTGTAGCAGAGAATGGCCTTGTCTGGCATTTATGGGATGGGAAGCCCTGGGTCCTGTGAAGGCTCGATGCCCCAGCTTAGGAAAATAATAGGGCGGTGGGGTGAGAGTGGGCGGGTGGGTGGGTGGGGGAGCCAGGGGAGGAGGGTGGAACAGGAAGTTTTCAGAGGGGAAACCAAGAAGGGGGATAACATTTGAAATATAAATAAACAAAATAACCAATAAAAAAAAAGATTTTCTATGATTTCCAACAACTTACCACTGTGCGAAGGTAACAATGTTGATACATCCACAATTACACCTCTTGAAACTCTCTCTCTTTCTGTTGCAACATACTGAAAAACAATAAGAAAAATCCTTTTTGTCTTGGACAAATTCTAAAGCACATCAAGAGCCAGATAGTCTAAGAAACTATTCTAGAAATGAAGCAAATAGAGTAGCAAAAGATTGCTGGGGGTGTTGGGGTGGGGACGACCTATATACATAAGAAGCTTCTTCCTGCCTGTCCTAGAGGGAAGAAAGATGATTTCGTGTTGATATTATCTGCTGACGTACTTTAAAAATTACACTGAAAATGCTTATATGCTGTGTGTGTGTGGGGCCTGGGCGCAGGGTGTGTGTGTGTGTGTGTGTGTGTGTGTGTGTGTGTGTGTGTGTGTGTGTGTGTACAAGACGCAAAGCTGACAGATATAGTAAGAGAAAATACGCGTGCTGAAAATTATAATCAAGGTACAAACAAAGTGCTGGAGGGAGTGGTGGAAGAAGCATCATGGTCAGTTACAGTAGGTTGGGAAACATTTTAAAATAATGGCTTCATTTAGCTTTAGGTAGAATACCAAATTCCTTGGAGAAAACTAAAGGATGTGAAAAGCAGAATGAAGTGAAAAGTTATATCCAGGGCCGCAAGGGAAAGCCACGTACAGTGTTTTGAACAGGAAGTAGCACCTCAAACAGAGATTTAAGAAATAACACGGCAGAGAGTGTATTTACAAGAGCTGAAGACAAAAGGAGTGTGATCGTCGCGACTCAGACAACACATAATACAGACACCAGACACAGGTGAAGAAAGGTTATCTCCAAAGGACCTGAGGACTCTGTAGAAAAGGGAACAGAGGCAAATGTGCCTTCCCAGACAGTAATTCACAGGTAAAGACGTACGATTGGAGACACAGTGGAAGGCCAGAAGTTGCAGGAGATGTGGAGCACACTGAATGGGAGGTGCGGCCATGAACACCTCCCTAAAGATGTCAGATTCCTGCGTATGCACAGCATGAGAAAGGACGACACCGAGCTTCTTTGAGCACACAGTTAGGAGAACAAAATACCTTATCTCATTATCCTCTTCATTAATCTGTATATTTTCAACTGCCCTTGTAAGACTTGACTGTTTCTTCTGGAAAAACAAAAACAGTGACACCTATTGTAGAGACACCAGTGACTGCTGCAGTGCTTGAGGTCAGTGGTCTACACTGTTACCGTGAACGCCAACTGAACCGCTCTCACGGGTGCTTTCCCTTTAGCAATCAAGAGATTTCGGGGTGTGTCCGTGAAAGCATGGTCAGCTCAACATTCGCAGGCTGTTCTATAAATAGCCATCACGTTAAAAAAGATGCTTCTTAAAGCTGAGTCATAATGATTTGGCATACTCAGAATTTTAGACAGACCAGTAAGGCATCAAAGAGAGGGCATTCAAACTGGCAGCCACATAAAGACATGTCTGTTTGGCTTTTAAACATAGGTTCTCAATATATTTTCTTTCTTTTTGTATTGAATTCAGACCATGAAACTGGGCCCCATCCCTTAAGTGTGTCTACTCTGTAATAGGGTGCACAATGGTGGAATCTTTCCTAAAGTTTGAATGTCTTTGAGAGGCCCTGTGTTATAGCAAGAACAATCGTTTCTTCAATAGAACCAATAAGAGAAGTGTCTCTCTCTTTCATATATATATATATATATATATATATATGAAAAACAAGTATATAAAGTTGATGATGGGGTAGAAAGAATAATAATGCTCACCTTCCAGTATAAGGCTCCAAAAGCAAAGCCAATTACAAGCGAAATGAGAGCCGGCAGTGCCATTGCTGTCCATTGTAGGCCCGGGTCTTCAGGGGACTTTGCGGCCTTCCCTACAATTCAAAAGAACATGGTGGTGAAAAAAATCGGCTCTATTCTAGAGGTCTGGCTATTAGGTTGTGGCTGCTCCCCAAGGACTCCGTAATGATGTGCACAGCCTTTTACAGTTTTCAAACAAGCGGGGTTGTCTGCTCAATTTTGGTTTTGCAAGCAGTATAAGTTCATGTAGTCTCTAAGAGACAGAGGCATTTGAAAAATAAATTAAAAAAAATAAAAAAATAAAAAGAAGAAGAAACCCAACAGGCAGGAAGAGACTTGACACAGCGAAGGTTCATGCATGTTTGGAATCCAGACTTGATACATTCCTGAGCAGAAAAGACTTCTACCATCAAGCAAATCTTTCCTCTCTCATCGATTATCTTAATATTATTTAACTTTCTTGCTTTTAGCATTCTGACCCCCCCATTTTAAAGGAGCCTCGAAAGATGGATCAGATCCTGCATGCATCCAGCTAGGGTTAGTCTGTTGCAGACAGCAAATCAATAAATGCACGCTGCAGGTAAAGCACTTTAAGCAGCCTTAACATTGTGGCTCTTTGCTGGTTCACAACCTCCGTACACACAGGGGAGCAGGAGTTTTTCTTTTTTTTTACATCTTACATGGGAGAATTTGAAACTCCTCTGAAGAATGACTAAAGCCAACAGTGTCCCCCTGTATGAAAATAACACCTTAGCGACAAAAATAAATGGCCCTGACTGTTGATACCTTCCTTTACCCTGGTTCACCTTTCCTTGAGAAGCTGAATGAGTCCCACAATGGTCTTTCTCCCAAAGTAAGACAGACATAGGACTCATTGCAAAAAAACAATTTAGCTATTTGGAAACAGTGGCGCATTTGCTAGCCTGAAATTCCCTTTCAAAGAAATTAGATATTTTTCAACAACTACGGGACACAAATTAAAACGGGATCAAGGTAGAGTGACCGCTTTTAGGTAACCTTGGAACGGTACTGAGTCACAAGGTGAGCTGACACTTACTAACATCCCTCTAAGTGATTACTAGAGAGGAACAGATCCAATGTGTATGTGCACCCCATGTTGATAAGGGGGGAAACTCACAGGTTTATTCTAGGAAGTAAGAAGTAAATTGTATCTACCAGTACATGTGGATGACGGGGAGGGGATTTCCTAACTCTCTATTTCCTGTCCTCCCCAAATCGTTTGTTGTGAGCTAGTGCGCATGCGCGTGTTAGAGGAACTGCTTAGGGATGGGTGCTCCGTATGAGACGCAGGGATTGTGTGTGGGGAGTCGTTCGAAGTTGTGTCATCCACTTACACAATAATAAACTGATTCCTCACGACAAAATGAATAGTTCTATCATACAGCCTCAGGACAGACATGTTTTAGGCATCCCAAATTGGGAACCAATAGTCATTTATCTCTCCAAAGCAATATAGCTCCCCAAGTCGCGAGGAGACGGAGGATAACTGAAGTATTGATGTACATCACGAGCAATTGCTATCACTTTAGGAATTTCACTATCTGCGAGCAAATAAGTTGGCTATTTGTGCTTGTATCCCTTTAACGGACAACCTCCCGTGGCTACCACTGTCTACTGGGACCGTTCGCCCTGGAACTACTGGTCAACACAAGTCGTAGAGTCTAAAACACAACATTCCTTCTGTGGGAAAGGAAGAGAGAGCGGCCCTAAAAACAAGGGAAGAAAAGGCCTGGGCGATGGTCGATGGTCCTTCTCTAGAGCTCATTGCGGCTTCTCTTACTTCACGCTTGCAAACCTGGCCTCAGTTCTTCCAGTCATGCCAAGAATGCTGAGAGTGAGGGGACAGCTTTACCAATAAAGGCTTGCTAACATCATCTTCGGGGAGGACTACAACACCTCTAATAGGCCTTTCCACCAGAACTGGATGCATCAGAACCCGCATGAAGGGTATTTGAACCAAAGCCCACGAAGATTACAGAACTCCCTTGCTTTATACAGCAATCGTCTGCCAAGACCTTGTTGGAAAGAGAACTGATCTGGACAGCATCTGAGTCATCCTTTATCCCTGGGTCATTAAGGCAAGGATTGTGTCTCCTTATTACGAAAACCTGTCCATGAGTGACACAGCGTATGGTTGTTACAAATCATACCAGTCAACATCTGGAAAACACCAGAACAAAGAAAAGGATGTTGATCTTGCTGAGTTTCTTTTTAGGGAGTTAGACTGCTTAAGGACTCCATGACAATGTCTCTCTCGGCACTTAGGAAACAGGCAAATGATTCAGAGCCCAAATGGTTCTGTCACTGGTCCACCATTTCATTGTCCCACAGTGTCTAGTCGCCTTCAAAGTTGATGATTAACTCTTACTAACCATTAAGAATTGGCCCATGCACATGCATACTAACGTGTTTAAATTCACAGAAGTCCTATGAAAAGGGGATTATTACACACTGATTGACAAAGGATTTACAAAGCTTAAGCAGCTTGTCCATGGTCACCCATCATACTATTATGTGTCCAGTTATTCTGAGGGACAACAGATCTCTAGATGTGCTAAAAAACCATGCACCATACTACTTCAATACTGTTTAAGAGGCTCTCAAGCGTGAGTGTTTTGAGAATAAAGAATGCCATTTAGTCTGTAAGTATAATCTCATTCGTAGAAATAGTACTCCTATATATTATTCCATTTCTCCTCCCCATCCCCCAACCCCAGATATTCACATCTTTCATAAGTCTTGGTCCTCTGATTGTCACAACTTATAAGACTTATCCCAACAAATTACAATGCTTTTCTCAAGTTCTCCTGACCACTCTTCCCCAGTTTAATTTTCTTTATGCTATGAGTAAAAAATACATTTCAAAAACTTCTATGACGATTCCTATTAGGTATCACATTCTTCGATATGAATGTGAGCGCCACAGTAGATTGCTTTATGCATTGGTATCAACTTCTGAGTGGCATTCTACCTAGCCAAGCTGTGACAGATAAGACCTGTGTTTTACAAACAAAAGAAGAAACAGCAAAATAAACAAGGATGAGGTAGGGGAGGAAAACTATAAAAGGATGTCCACCTTGCAAAATAAATTAATAAGTTAAGAATTAAATAGTATTGGGTTTTGCATCCAGGTTTGTTTGTTTTTGTTTGTTTGTTTGTAGTTGGTAAGTTAGGACATTCTGTTGCTTCTAATGGTCATGGTGGTAGCTTTCTCCAACTCCACAATTATAATTCTCAACATAGTATATGAAACTCCTATTTCCACAAATTACCCCATAAACAGTACAAATGAGTAATTGCTAAAAAGAAAGAAGTATAAAAGTGAGACCCATTCGTGGTTCATTACCTAGCATTTATTTGGCTTCTCTAGTCTGGGAAGACTATGACCAAACTTATGACATAGCTTTGAGATTAGAAAAAAGTAAAACTTGGAAATTCAAGACTCTAGACAAAAATCAAGAAAAATGAGTACAAAGAAAAATCACCTATTATACATCATCTTTCACATTGCTCAAAAACACAGAGAAAAACGATACAAGCAGTGATTTTTGTATTTCAAATTCAATATCTTTGGAAGAAAATGTCATGGTGTCTTTAAAGGAAGAAAAGAAAGTTTTACTAACCTAGAACTTGCTATCTAGTAAAAAAAAAATCCTGTGCGTGCAGCAAATAGTAGACATTTCTCAAAGAAAAGAAAAGAGATTTGTTGCCGATCTGTACTACAGCAAATGATAAAAGGGTTACTTCCTGAAAAGAGTTAACCCCAGGTTAGAAGGGTGGACCGAGTAAAGAATGTTAGGAAAGTAACATAAAATGTGACATATATTTTTCTACTTGAAAGGATATAGAGTTGCTTCGAACAACCTTTTGAAAGCTAAATATGGGAGTTTATGGCTCCAAGGAAGGTCCATGTTTTTTTTGAAGTGCACCAACCAAGGCACCAATATTAACTCTAAGAAAAACATTACAAGGAGAAATGTTTATTTTAGTACCTAAAGTCACTATAAATAACATGAAAAGATATTGAAGCTCAAATAGAAAGGAAAATGGATCTCTCAGAAGAACAGGGCTCAAATCAAGAAACAGGATAAAAACCAGAGCAAGAAACAAGTGGAAAAGCCCACAGATCCAAGTTCAGTCACAATGGCCTGAAATAGGAAGATTTGAAATACCCAAGACAGCTGGGTGTGGTACCATGTGGCTGTAATCACAGTGCTTCAGAGGCCGAGGCAGGCTGATTGCAAATTTGAGGTCAGCCTGGTTATGTATTAAGAATTTGCTCACGGAAAAACAAAACAAAACAAAACAAAAAAAAAGAACAAAACAATGCACGCATGCATACTTTCGAAAGACAAGGTACAAAAATGTGTGTGACTCAGTTATCAGCAGTACAGCAGCATATTTTTTTCCCCTTTAAGGAAAGAAATTAGCTTAAAGTCAACAATTTCATTATTCCAACTTAAGACAGGTTGAGTGAGTTAAAAGCAAAGTGTTGAGGATGAAAATAGTAAATATTAATATCAAGAAAACAGAAACAGAGTTTCAGAGATGCTAAAGGTGGCTCCTTCGATGAGTAGACAAAGGAAAATATGACAAACAAGTACTAGGCCCGGTCCCTTTGTGAAATTTGTCAGATCTGATGTGTTTATATGCATGCAGTTCACAATTTCCGCTTTCAGAAGTCCATCCTGAAAGCATTGGACATTGTAGACTGCCAGCCAGAGCATTCTGGCAGCATCCTTCCCTTAGGTGTATATCAAATGTCTACACTGTGAAATATATATATTTTTCGGGGATAAAAAGACTAAATATAGCTTTATTTAAGGTCCAGGTCAAGTTTTGATAGAGAAACATTCTAAAGCATGGACTTCAGAGAACTTTCTTTAAAGACTGAATAAGCTATTATGAATCTGTAAAATCAGAAACCAGAGTATTCCCAGTATATTCAATAATCTTTATAATAATCATTGCACAGACATGAAAAATAAGATAGTCTTCCAGGAACGTGGGTTCTTGGGCAAAGAGGACAGAAATTTTAGGGAAAGAAGTCCATTCTTCTTCAACATACATTCTTAGGTAATCTAACGGCATCAGCAAATTTCCAAACATGCAGTAGTAAATATGGAGACACAAAACTGAAAATAGCCTTGACATTGTGGAGAGTTAGCACATGCACTTGAAATTTGAAAACTTCACTTTGATCAGGGACATTCTCCACAAAGTCTATTTTAAGCCTACCATGATTCAAAATAAGGCCTTGCTTGTATTTTTTTTCCTTCAATTAATTTCGTGCCTTATTTAAAATAACCTTAGCAGAAAGTTGATTGGCCTAATTTTGTCATGGTCATCTTAACCTCTAGGGAGATCCGATTCTACAAACCAGATATTTAATTGTCAGGAAGCCCATACAAGGAATAACAGTGACAGAACAGCATTATTAGTAGTGATTTATAAACTTTGTTTAAGTCCATGCAACACTCCTATAGAGGATACTTGGAGCCATGCATGTAGTAAATCAGATACGTGTACTTACTATTACTGCTACTGCTGTCATTCCTAAGGGAACTGGCTGCAACAGGGGGTAACATAAATGGTTTTGTGACACTGACTCTGGAATCTAAATAGAAAGCAATAATGTGTCAGTGTTACATGGCGATCTTTATGAATCGTAGAGTCCCCCAAAGGCGAAGTGCAATATCACAGTAGGTGCTGGGTCTGCCTCCCAAGTCTAGATTATTATTTCATACTCAGCTTGGCTGCTCAATTTTGTCAAGAGATACGCCATAACTGTCTTGTAGAGTGAAGGCTTATTGCATGCACAGACATGCTTAGGAACATGTTTATAATAGCGAGGAGCTGTTGGTAACTCGTCATGTTTTAAAAGAAAGCAATGAAGTTAGTTCCACCATAGGGACCCAGCTCGGGGAGAGTGGGGATTCAGAATGACCTGCCGAGGCTCAGAACTCAAGTCTCAGAGTTCAAACCTTATGGAAAAGACATGAGACGTGAAATCTTAGGAATTCTGGGGATGAAGAATAACATCATTCTACTCTCCTGGCAAATATCACAGTTAGAAAATATGGGAGCCACCATCACACAATTCTTCAATTTAGAAATATCGAGAATCGCTGTCTTAGGGAATATCTCTCACGCTAGATAATAATCATTGGTAGTCATTGATATTTGCTTTTTGTTTTTATCAGAAAAACCCACACGTTCTTTCTACAGCAACACATTTAGTTGATTCAGCAGTAGAGGCTTACAGAAGTTCAGGCTTTCTATGTACATTTAAACAGGAAATGCTTAAAAGCCTTACCTTTCTCAGGACCTAATGTTGAAGAGAGCACACAATCACTAGTGTCAGATGCCACCATGAAATCCTTGAAGGCATCAATGGATCTATTGAAAATACTAAAGAATTCTTCAGGAGTAAAGTTTCTAGTTTCTGGTTTCTTCAGTGATTCTTTTACATTCTAGACAAATAATAAACAAACAAACAAACAAATAATTAACAAAGATTCTAGTTTTCAAATAACTCATAGACTTGACTGGTATCAGCATAATAGATTATTGACTATGTCCTCAATGATTCAAGTAATTGAACAGCTGTTCTAATAGATACAACTCAAAATGGCTACAGAGAATAACAACGGGTAACAGGTCAATCTCATGATCAAAGTAACTAGGGAACAATAAACAAAACGGAAGGAACAACAGACAATGGGACAGGACAAGGTCGTGGCAATAGGACAATAAAGTGACCCGAAAAAACAATTAAGAATTTTAAAGCTGCTTATTACAAAATAAGAATTAGCCTTTAAAACATATTCCTAGAATTTACATCTGGGCATACTGAATACAGAAAAGAATAAGGATTGATGGGAACTCCATCAGTGTTTCTATTTTTTAATTGTGTGTATGTATGTGCTGAGGTGGCAGAGGTGGTATGTACATATTTGAGAGCAGATTCCTATGGCATCCAAAGAGGGGATCATGACCTCTGGAGCTGGAATTACAAGTGGTTGTGAATTGCTCATCATGAGCTCTAAAAACTAAACTTGGGTCTTTGTCTGAAGACTAAATTCTCTTAACTGCTCAGACATTTCTCCAGCCCCATGGAAAACTCTTAGACATTGGTGTAGAAATTCCACTCACAGGTAAAAACCTTAACGAAACTCTCCTACATGCATACTGTAAGACAGAGAAATTTTTAATTTTTTTTTTTCAGAGCTGGGGACCGAACCCAGGGTCACTGAGCTAAATCCCCAACCCTGACAGAGAAATTTTTATCATCAGGAGTTGTAACCCTTACATCAATCAATGGATGAGTGGCTTAATAAGTAGTGGTGTTCTCAGTAATAATGGAATATTCTATAACAGCAAAAAAATTAACTAATGTTATATATATATAAAAGTGAGCATAGCAATATAGCATGACAGGAACCCAACATAAAAATAAGAAGAGTATGATTATATAAAATGTAAGCATTCAAACCATAGCTCTATGTTAGGGCTCTAACATAAACAAATAATATATATTATTGATAGTACACATTTATAATTTCTCGGGATCTGGTAAAAATGCCATAGCTAACAAATGCACAGTCTTTATTATTTGTAATGCTTTAACAAACGCTGCCGTTTATTAAAGACAATTCATCTTTAAATCCTCGACACATATGTTATTTCCTTTGTGATAACCTTCTGATGTACCTGTTCTTTTGGGATTCCTACTTGCTATAAATGAAATGGCTTTCTGTCTGCAATAGTAGTATATTGTACAATGTGTGTACAATCTAACACATTGTAGATTTCAAGGTATATTCTAACTTCAGAAATCAGAAACTGAAACAACGGATATGATCAAGTACCATGAAAAGATTATTAATACAGCAAGAATGCCGTCTAGCTGAGCCCTGTAATCAATTAGATCAGTGGTTTTCAACCTCCCTTTCACACAGTTCTTCATGCTGTCGTGACCCTCAACCGTAAGTTATTTTCATTGCTACTTCATAACTTTATTTTGATACTGTTATGAATTATAATGTAAATATCTGATATGCACAATATCTTATATGAGATACTGTGAAATGGCCATTTGACCCTTGGAAAAAGATTGTAAACCTCTGAATTAGATACTCCAAGATCTAGTCTATTGTAGAAACAGTACCACAAATAACAATATCAAGATGTGCCTATATTTACTTTTGCCTGATCTGGCATTAAAGATACTCTATTGCTGATTCCTTGGAAAAGGATTGTACCATTGTTCCTATGTAGGTAATTAGGTATAAAGTTCAGAGAAGTTAAGGTATGCAAGATTTAGACTTTGAACCTCTTATTGTTAATTCCTTAAGTCCTGGAGTGTGTGGTTATTCCATAGGCTCCGAAACCAAACTATGGTCATGTGCAGACCCTGAAGTTGGATGACCAGTTACACAATGACCCAAGGAAATGAACTATGGTTGAGGCAATTACATTATAGATAAAGGGGCAGGTAGTCTGAGTCAGTTTTCCATGAGAAACTTCGATACACTTATCACTTTTTTTTTTACTATTTTATTCTCTTTACATCCTGATTGCAGACCCCCTCCCCCCAATATCCCTTCTTATAGTTCTTCCCCCCACCTTTTTTCCCTTCTCCTCTGAAAAGGGGGATATCCCTCTTCCCAACCCTTGTCAAGTCACTGCAGGACTAAGCACATCCTCTCCCACTGAGGACAGACAAGGCAGCCCAGTTAGGAAAACACGATCCACAGGCAGGACGCAGAATCAGGGAAAGCCCATGCCTCAGTTGTTGGGACGTCCACATGAAGATCAAGCTATACATCTGCTATATATGTGAAAGGGGCCTAGATCCAGCCCATGTTTACTTTTTGGCTGGTGGTTTAGTCTCTGGGAGCCATCAAGGGTCAGGTTAGTTGACTCTATTGGTCATCTTGAACACACTTATAACTTACTAGGAAGATAGTATGAATTTCACTGAGGAATGAAACAAAAATTAAGGCACAAGCAAAATTGTTTTTAAGATTACAGTAAAGATACTATATTTTCACCTTAGGTGGCAAGATTTAGGTCTGAATATCCATTTCAGTATTGCAATAAAACTACAATAAACTCTTCTTAAACTATTAAAAGTTTATAGTTTAAAAAACCACAAAATTAAGAGGTTCTCATTTCCCCAAGACCATTGCTTAGGAAAGGTCTTGGAGAAGTATAAGAAAAAAATAATTCTGATGAATACCAAGTTACCTTAGGTGCATTTTCTTCCATACATGCCACGAGGTCATCCACTATTTTCCCAAGTTTGTCTATGATGGAATAATTACTCAAGCCTTCAGAAATATTTGAAAACTTGTCCAGAAGAGTAGTCAAGCTGACTGATAAGTGTGTTACCATATCTCGTAACCAACAATGACTAGGCTGGAAGAAATTCAAAGAGAAGACAAAGCATCTATTACAAATATGGCAGATTCAGAGTGCTCTTCAGATCTCTCAGCACTTTTAGTCACTGACTGCAGGACAAAGAGTTTCCTCAGAACACAGGACGCCAACTCTTGCTCAAGTGAGATTCAGTTCAAAACAAACAAATGCATAGAGATCAGAGGAAATGATGGATGATTTTGTCCTTCCACGGAAGAAAATTAAACCACCCTTGCATACCTTACCTTCTCTTTCTTGACCAATAGTGAGACAATTCTTGCCCCACCCCCACATACAAAGTTCATGAACCACTGGACATTCTGTGGAAGATTATTTATGGCTTAGTCACTGCGTTTTCAAAAGAACATTCGATACAGACAGGATTACCAAAACATTACTAGGAAAGGGAGTCTTAGTGCTGAAGGAACTCCCAGTTTAAAACCAATTAACCTAAAAGTCTTGATAGATTTCAAGGCTTCTCGATAGATAGAGTCACGTGGGCAGGGATGTGATTTGAGACCTGAATAGAAGAACTTCAGTCGCAGTACCAGCTGTGTTATTTGTGGGAGTGAGTGCAAAAGGAAAGTGTATTTCTTGTTCAAAATTATCACTCGGCGATTTGCTGAAAAACTATTTAAAATTTCAAGGTTGTGATAGCAGAACAGTAATCCAAGCACAGGGCCAGCTCCCTTAGCCAGTTCTGCCCACTTAGATAGATATTGGAAGCTAGAATCAAGCCAAACAGCACTCAGGTCTAGCTGAGAGTCTCCAGGCAAACAATATAAACTCCGAATCACACATTGCATGTGTGAAGCATGAAAATGAAGGAGAACAGGTGGGACATAGGTTGCGTGGGGTCAACATTTTTTTTTCTTTTTTTTTTTTCGGAGCTGGGGACCGAACCCAGGGCCTTGCGCTTGCTAGGCAAGTGCTCTACCGCTGAGCTAAATCCCCAACCCCGGGGTCAACATTTTTAAACAGCCTTATTCTCTGTGGTTCCTCTATAGAGTATTCCAGAGCATGCTGGGGGGGTTGCTCAAAGACTATGTTCTAAAAAGATATTTGAAGGAATGAGAAAGTGAATTAAATAGGGGCTGGAGAGATGAACCAGTGGTTTAAGAGCACTAGTTGCTTTTGCAGAGGACTTCGGTTTCCTTCCCAGCATCCTCAGGAGAGTTCTCAAACATCTCTTAACTCCAGTTCTAGAAAGTCCAGTGACCTTTTCTGGCCTCTGAGGGCACCTGACAAACACGCGGTGCACATACATGCAAATAAACACTTGTCAACAATTTTAAAGCTCTAAAAAACGAATTACAAAAATACTCTTCATTCCACATCATCACTCTCAGCAAAACACAAAAAAAGTCACTACTTGGCACTCGCCAAAAGACGAAATGGAGGCCATTATGTTAGGTGTGAGACAAAGTACATTGCTATCAAAACACTCACTCTACAAGTACCAGGGATCAATCTTAGGACTTTGCTTCTGCCAGGCAAGTCCTCGAACACTGAGAAAGATGCTCAGCCCTTGACTTGTTGAGACAGTGGTTTCACCCTGTAGCTCAGGATGGTCTTGATCGTGAAGCAACCTAGACTGGCTTTACATTCCTAATCCTCTATTAACAAACGAAAGTCAACTCCCAGAAGCTGTAGTTGTAAATGAATTGCTCTAGAAATTTCATCACAGCATTAAAAATGTAATAATAGCTAAGTGCAATGAACCACCTTGCAACAGAGATCTACTAATCAGAAATTCTTTGTTTTCGGCCTAGCTGTTCTTCAAAATTTGCATCCTTCATTATCAGAGTACTCACGGTAATTAATGTCACATAAGATTGGTCAAACTAATAAATCTAATTTCCCTATTAACCAGAGGGAGGAAACAATTTGTTCAGTTATTATAAATCATAGAGTTATTTCATACTTGTTTCATAGAACAATTTTAACTAACATAATAGAGAGAGAGAGGGAGAGAGAGAGAGAGAGAAATCGGTTTATACAAAGATTGGTATGCTCCAATTCCTAGAGGTAAGCAGGAAACAGTTTAGAATGTTGGCTCTGGTTTCAGGAAAGAAATAAACAAACACACAAGGGCAGTGAATGTAGCTCAATGACAGGGCAAATTGCCTAGCATGTGCAAGCATGGGGTTCAATTCCAAACATCATAAAGAGGAAAGGGAAAGGAAAAAAGAGCAAGCAAATGGTGACAAGGAGGACCACGTGGTCACTAACTCATCTTAACTAAGCTCTGCGAGTCTTTGTGTTTCTCAGGTATATCTAGAATAAATCATTTGCCTTGCTCACACCCTGTTTATCTGAAGCAAGGCAAGTCCCTACTTATTAACAAGCCAGCAAATTCCCTTTCACTGTGACTCACTCTGTGAGTGTCTCTCCTATTGGGCAGTGATATTTTCTTTTAGGCGAAAGCCATCTGAGTAAGGCGATGCAATGACTCCATGTATTATGATCTTAAACTCTATTTCGTGTTACCAATATTCTTGCCTATCCACTCAGATCTCCTGACACAATTAAATTCCCAAGCTCTGAATTGAGGCACCCCTTTTATCCTGTGGTTGTTCTTTTAAAAATATGTTCTTTCTCTCTTTCTTTGCTCCACAAAGACCCCTAGTTACAGTAGAGGACTGTGCTCACTCCTTCCTTATTTTTAATCTGGGGAGTTCTATAATAGTTATCATCCTTTCTGTTCAGCACTATTATTGATATTATATCTTTCTATTTACTTATAATGTCTCTCATTTTCACAGACTTAAGTCAAGTCTGAGAGATAGGATGTCCCTTTCAAACACAGGGACAACTTGTCATAATAATATTAAATTTTTGACATAAATCCATTCATTCTTTTTTTTTCTTATCATCCCCACTCCCCACCCTGCTACACAAACAGAATCTTGCTATGAAGTCCGGACAAACTGACACCTTGTGATCCTCCTGCCTCAGCCTCCTAAGGACTGCAATTAGAGAAACGTGCCGCCATACACTAGGCTTGCTATAAATTCTTCTGTATCCTGCTAAAAAGTCACAAGCCCTTGCTATTATATTTTATTCAAGTCATTATCCCGTGTAGCACGGTTTTCTTGAAATGACTGTATCTTTAACTTGTTCCTGTGCAGTCATTAATTCATTTTTTTTCATTAATTCACTTATTCAGCAAGGCAGCAGCTTTTTAAGACTCTTTGTTCTCTTCAGGAGAGAGAACAAAGTAAACAGATCATATTCAGTGTTGGCCTCTTTTGACCTTCCTGCCTAGTGGAGGGGGCAGGGGAACAAGTCTTGACTAGAACCTCAAGAAGTTTCTTTTCTTTCTTTGTAATTAAATATAGTCAATGATTTGCACGGAGAACAAAACACAATTGAGTAAGTATTTCATTTGTGAGAGGATCGGAGGTCTGCTTTTTAATTCTTCCAAGATTATGATTATGAAATAGATGATTAAGTGTTGTCAAAGTCACAAATAGAATCCTTTTTCCGCTGCCTCAAAAACAGCATTATTACTGCTTCTTATCTTTCAGAGGCCGTTTACAACTTAAATACTTTAAAACAAATATTAATGTACCACAACCACAAGAGGCACAGAAAATAGAATGTTCTCTTTCGCTGAAGGAATGTGAAGGTTCAAGAAAGTTAACAGTGACCCCAGATGTCAGAGACAACATGCAGCTTCCAAATTTCTGAAGGACATATAATTTGACTTTTTTTTCTCCTTAATCCATGCATACAGTTATCGAAAGAAAAAATTTGCCTGTGCTTTTTTTGTTGTTGGTTTGGTTTGGTTTAGATTTTTTGTGACTCCGTACTTCATGTACTCTTATCTTCCTTCCTGCTACCTTCTGACTTTCAGAATATGGAATATGTTTGCAACATGTATTACTCTAAAATGCCAGTTGACTCCATGACATCAAACCAACATCACTGGACTATGAGTAGATCTCGACCACTAATGATTTAGTTATTAACTTCCATACGGATCTTTTCTTTTTTTAATATACCAGAAGTACCAAATACATGATTTTGCTACAGGACTCAACAAAAGATACAATGAAAGACAGAAATAATTATCAGTAATCTAAAAGCAAGTAGGAATATGACTGCTTCTGAGGGGCAATGACGGAAATCCCCGTGAACTTCTCAGGGCAAGCAAATATTTAAAAGAAGATGCAAAAACTCTGTGAGGTGTGTGATATAGCCACATTGCAATATCAGAACTGGGCAATTTGAGCCATGCATGAAGAGAATGTGGCAGAAATACCTTGGGGCTTGCTAAGCCTGGGATATTTTTGTCCTCTCAGAATCTGGCATAATATTCTGCATCAGTGTCAGATGTGTGGTCTCTTTGTGGTCACCATAAGATTCATGGGATTCACAGTAAACAAAGCGTAGTTGGTAGCTACCTGCCTTCTTAGTGGGCCTAAATCTGATATATTGCCAATATCAATCAAATTTTGAGGGAGAAAATCCCTGGCTGGTAAACTTTGAACAATATTTACGAGGAGTAGAATCCTGTTGGTGGGTAAATCTAAGCTTTCCTATAAAAGAGCTTTGTAAAACGTTATGTCTTGCCATAGCTAGTATAGACTTCCCAAAACCTTAACTCTCTTTGGATGATCCAGGTTTGGGGGTTGACTCTATCAGTCCTCCCTGAATAACTGTTTCAGATCTTCAGGGCTTACTCAGCTAACTTTGCATTTTCTTATTCGAATTAAAGAGATGGGCAATCTTCAAGCTGACTAAGATGGTAATCAGCCAGGGCGGTGTAAATGCATGCTATATCTTGGGACAGGCCTATGAATGGCCTCTCAGCCAGACCCAAAAGAGCAAAGTGAGGAAAGAGCACATGGAGGTGATGGCCTCAGAGCCTGATGGGTCGGAGAACCGGTTCTTAGTCCCAGTCACCTCACGTGGAGTTCCAGGCAAGTCAATCCATCTTCTCCTGCACTTCCTCCATCAGTAAGAGAAAGAGAGCTCTCTATTTTGTGCTCGGCCAAGGCTGGAGCCAATCCGCTTTAGTGGGTACTTAATACCACATGCTATGGTGAATATTTAGTATCTGAAGTAGACTTTGCTGTAGGCATGAAATACACAGTGGATTTTCAATAATGTAAGGAAAGTAAAATATTCCACTGGTAATTTCATATTCATTGTAAATGATTGTGTTTGGCATATTATATGCTAAGTACAATTTATTATAGTCAATGGCATCTGTTTTTTTAAACTTTTTTTAATGTGGCCAATCAGCAATTGTAGGTGCGGCTCTCTTTTCTATCAGACAGTAGTTGGTCTACATGTTCTAAATGGTGTCTCAATCACATTTACTGATTGAGCCACAGTGCTGTTACGTAAGTATGCAAAACAGGTGGACACCTGACTCAGAAAAGCCAATGAGAAAAATCCCTCCCACAATTGCTGGTGGTGGGAGGAGCTATCATTATTAGTCTTTGAACCAGGCTAAAACTATAGTGTGTCCATTTGGAGGCTCGGAGACTTTGTAGAACAAAAAAGCATTCTGCACAGACACAGAAAAATATGCAGTCACAAAAACATGGTAGCTTTGCAACCTTGGTTGCCATGAGACCCCCCACAAGCCCAGGCCCTTGTTAGTGAGCTCTTCTTTAGTATCTTATAACAAAGGGACCTACCTTCCTTTCCTTTCTCCCTCCCCTTCTTTTTCTTTGCCCTTCCCTTTCCTTTTCCTGCTTAAGCTTGAGTTCACTATTACCAAAAGGGACCATAGGAGTCCTTAGTGGAATAAGATAGGCTTCTTCAATACTCACAAACCTGGGGCTTTCACTACAATTAAATGTTGCCTGGTAAGTATTTTTTGAGCAAATACTATAATGCATAGGATCATCTAGAGAATGGGGAGAAGAACAACAAAGTAAAAGAGACCATCCCTACTCTTTGTACAGTTAGGATAGAATAAGCAAACAGGGCCTAACAACATAATCCTGCCACCTGGGCATGGTGGCACACCTGTGTAACAGCAGCACTTGGGAGGCTGAGGCAGGAGGACTGAAAGCTTATGGTCAGCCTGGGCTACACAGCCAGACCCAATTTCCAAATTATCAAGTTATCAACATCATAATGAAAGGAATGGTGGTGACAGCTGCTGCATGCCACATGGACAGCTTTTTTAAAACATTTTTATCATTCCTCACAACACTCTGAGAAGAGCACATACCGTTTGCACTACTCAGTGGCCTTCTGTGTAATACTATGCTATACCCACAGTGAATGGGTTTTTGTTTGTTTGTTTGTTTTAGTAAATTCTACAGAAAGTAGAAGATAATAAGCTAAAAGACAACATTTCCTTCAGGAGGTAGAGTGTCAGTGTCGCTGACCACCAAGTCTTCAGCACTAATCAAAAAACACTCAGCTCAGACTACATGTAGTCTAAGTTTGCTGTGGTCCCATATTAAATGCAGGAGAGAAAGCACAGTATTGCAGATAACGGCCCTGTAATGAAAAATAATAACTTGATCTGCCCTTAAAAGAGCCCTGAATTAAGATAGGTTCCAAAACAGCCACAATTCCATGGTAGGGTGATGGACAGACATACCTGGCAAACATGAGCAGTACTCAGCATAGCACAGGGGTTGAGAACAAGCACGACTTTGGGGGACAGCGATGCTTCAGGCTAGGGTGATGAGCTGGAGTAGGGGGGAAATGGGTGCTCTGGTGACAAGGTTGAGATGAGGCAGGATTAATGAAGGGGCTGACAAACTTCAGGCTTAGGGATTTGTCTCTCAGCCTTCAGCAAACTGGAACGATGAGATGGTTTTTGAGGAGAAATGACTCAATACACATAGAAGGCTCACGTGCACAATACAAAAGCAAGATGACATGAAATGTGCTGACGTCTAAGGAGAGAGCGAGTGGCATTGCTGAGGTTCGGATCCTGTGTGGTGAGTTACAGGCACCCAGCCATCACGGCCCTCTTGGACATCAAGGCAATCGCAAGTGATTACACACCAAGGAAAGGCCCTACTTCCTTTCCTTGCATCCTCCCATCAAATATTTATTAAGTGCCTCCCCTACAGAAGGCAATAAATAGGCGTAAATTAGCACAGCAAAAGAAAACAATGCATCTGTGCAGTTTTCGTCTTGCAAACTCTGTAACCCAGGGGAAGCGTATCAGTCAAATAGTCCTAGAAAGAATCAGGAAACTGCAGTCTGCACCCTCGTTGCCTTAACACCCTTCCCTGTTTCAGAAGATGAACCAGAGGTCAGTCAGCATGTGTGAAGGAGGAATAAATCGCAATTGGATAATCATTTCTAAATCACTCTCCCAACCAGGGAACCAAAGTATCCAGTAATAAGTCCTGAGATGGCGAAGGAAAATACGAACACAGCGCTAGGTGAAAGGGGGCTGGGGAGGGGGGAGAGCGGGGGTAGGAATAACCTCAGAGTGAAGCTGCACATACCTGAGGAAGGGCTATGCTTACTGTCACCTTAATAGAGGACCTCAATCAAAAACTTCCCTCTTAGCTATGCCCTTTAAAAAAGGCCTTAGAGAGCTGGACAGATGACTCAGAGGTTAAGGGCACTGACTGTTCTTCCAGAGATCCTGAGTTTAATTCCCAGCTCACAACCATCTGTAATGGGATCCGATGCCCCCTTCTGGTGTGTCTGAAGACAGCAACAATATATACATAAAATAAATAAATCTTTTTAAAAAAAATGCTTTACGACCTGGGCGTATGGCTCAGTGTAGCTGGCAGAAACACAGTCCTAGGTTTGATCCTAAGCACCCAAACAAACAAAAACTAAAAAGGACGTAACCCTAAAGATTAGTGCAGGCAATACAGCTCGGTAGGTCCCAACAGGATGTTCGTGTGGTTTTAGTATCTCAAAGGCTGTTGATGAGTAAACACACAGAAATCAGTTGGACGTATTAAACCAAGTGGCCTTGTGGGGATGACACACCCTACATGCTCTGGGAGGGGCAGTCTGAACAAGTGCCATCACGTGACACCGTAGGATGCATAATTAGTAGGAACCATCAATCATGCCTGAAAAGGGACACTGTGTCAAGGGGAAGGGTGACTCATTCAAAAATTTCAATGCCGCAAAGACGAAGAAATGACTGAGGGGCTTTTTAAAAGAGACTCTAAGATATGATCTGTTGATTTCCTACTGTAGCCAGAACAAATTACCACTGAGCTGGTAGTCACAATCAAGTCTATTTTACTGTTCTTAAGACCAGATGTATGGGATAAATCTTAATTAAACTAAACCCAAGGCAATCATCAAGACTGAGGGAGAACTTCGCTGTGCCTTTTCCAGCTCCAACAGGCCATTTGCCTGTACTCCTGCTGCTCCAGCTTCGAACCTTAAAGGCAGCAGAGGAATCTTTGCACATCTCTCTATCTTAGACACATATGAATAAGGCTGTAAGTGTACTGACTGGGCCCACTTAGCAATCCAAACTAATCTTCTCACCTCAAAAAGTTAAACCGAATTACTTCTTGATAATCCAGCTTAATCTTATCTCCAAAATATTAACTGAATTACTTCTTCAAAGTCCTCTTAACCAGATAAATTAACGGGACTAGATGTTGCCGGGGAAACAGTATTCATGATATTAAAGTCATGCTACTGAAGAGAGAGCTCAGCAGTCAGGAGGCCCATTTCTCTTCTGGGACCCAAATTCAGTTCTTAGCACCCATGTCTAGCAATACCTCTAATCTCTATGAGCACCTGTACCACATGTGCATAAACAATTTAAAATAATAAAAATAAATCTTTAAAATGTACAGTGTCAGTCACGGTCGTGGAATGGATCTTTACCAGAAGAATAGAAATAAAAACACAAAAAGATAAATCTGAAGGCAGCTAAGACATTAACATATTATTGTTCAGTTTACTAGAGTTGAAACTATGTTGCTGAAAGGTAAGATAATAATTCTGTGCATAAGAAACACATACTAAAGTATTTAGAAGCAAATGGCCATGACGGACACAGTTCAGTTGGAAAAATTGATATACTAAATATCCATGTAGAAAAAAAAATGTTTTGGTAAATAAATGCGGGGAAGAAAGAAAAAAGCTGAACCTGGGGTAGACCACGTGGCATTCTTTGAATATTCTTAGAATATTCCGTACGACTAAAGGAATTTCCAAAAATACGTCAAGGAAAACTGTGACTGGTGTATATATAATTTACTCTAATTAAAAAGGGTGAGCAATTAACTCCGGCATCTTTTGTCTTAGGGGCTGACACACACATTCGAGTGAACACAGCTGTGTGGTTACATTCGACAACCCCACGCCCATTCATCCTATAGTAACCGCTGGGTGAATGGGAAAACCAGCAGTGTTCATTCAGAAGCTAAGCGGAAGAGGTTCAGGGGAAACCCTACCCATCTGGTTCTATTACAATGTTACAGAGGTGGGATTATCAGTGGATTCACCGGATGACCACAACGCGCTATCTCTGACAGAAACTCTGCTAGCTTCTTGTCTAAGAAGGCCTGTGAGGAAAGTAGACTTTCCTCTGCAGTCTTCAGCTGCTTTTCACCACAAAAGTGAAAAATAAACTGTATCCTGCCCAATGCCCAAGGCTGACTTTTATTGCCTAGGCCCCAGGGGATCTTGCTGGCATCAAGTCCCACTCCACCCTTCATTGTTTAAAGACAAAAGATTAGGCAGCTGGGACTCTGACCACCAACAAATCTCCACAGGCTACTCGACCGGGAAACGCCTCTGGTCTTGGCAGAAAGGAGCCCTTTAAAATGAAGGTAAAGGGTAAGACCCCAGTTTCTGTGCTAAACCCTCCGAACCAGCTCGGTTTTCCCTGCCAACTGCAGTGGCCAAGAACAATGTTTCTCAGTAGTTCCACGATAGCATGCCAAGACCAAATAATAGCAGGCCTCTCTCAATTGCAGAAACACGCACAAAATGTGTGGCAATAAGTCGGCTTTATTTTTACAAGGCTGGCTCTAGCTATCACCAGCCCATACTGAAATTTATGATTTAGCGCCGTCTATGATTAGACCAGCACAAAATCATCTATTTAGTTATTTCTCTGCTTACCGCTTGCTTTGCAAAGAGCAGCAGGGTTGCTTTGAGCAAGTCTGGTGATCGCCAGACTCAAGGTGGGGGGCTGCAGTCCAGGGTGGGAAGGCGTTATTATCTAGACACTTCCTTCTAACACTTGGCTGGGCTAGGTAATTATTCTCCACATTCCCCATTTTCAGTAACCCAGAGTGAAGAGTCAGGTGGCTGGAGTGGGGTGGGATGGGAAAGGGATGGGTATTCTTTTTAGGTCTGTCATGTACAAAACCATAGAACCCTGGTCAAAATAAGTCTGGGCTGTAAACCTCCTTGAGTTCTTTGAAAATATAAATATGTGTACCTAGCATATGAGGCTTCTTCTCACTCTTGTCTGCGTATGTGTGTTTCGGGGGGCGGGGTGGGGGGAGGTGACATCATTTTGCAAAAACATGACATAAAGGCTATATTCATGCTTTCCTCACAATTGTTGTTAAGATGTTTGTTTGTTTGTCTGTTTGTTATTTTTGTGGTGCTGGGATGGAATTCAGGACCTTCCACAGGCTAGGAAAGCACTCAGACATTGTAGCCAGAGGATTTAAAGTCATCAGCGCAGGGGACTCTTTTTAGGGGTCTTCAACAAGCGCTTGCTAAGTGCTCAAATGACTGTACTGACTGATTCTCAAGCTGCTCCGACTCCCCATTTCCATTTGCAGAAAACCCCACTACCTGAATTGACAGACAGTGTCCGGGCTTGAGCGTAGCTGGTCCAACATGAAAATCCACCTTCTAGGGAGTTCTAAAGAACATTTGGCAGTTCATGGTAAAAATGCTTATCAAGTAAAAGGAGTAGAGTAGCCACAGACAGTCTCTTGAAACAAAAACCTTCGAAAGGTAATTTTAAAGAGCAAAATAATATACTTTTGGCTGACCAATCCACAAAAACCAGAAACAACATGCGCATAATTAACATGCTACGAATATTTATTTGGTTTAGGGAAAAATGAGAGTTGCAAAAGAGGGAGCAGCTCAAATAGCTTTAAATTTACTCCAGGATTGCAACAGCTACAGTGAATCAGTATGGATAACATGTGTTGAAAACATGTGACTACGTTGCAAGTTGGAACACATAGCATAAAGCAGCATTAGCACTACATCTTCGGGGACAGCAAAGCTCGAAGTCTTATGAGTTTACAAAAGCATGCAGAGTTACTCCGCATCTTTTTGGACTGCATAGCTCTAGTGGAGTTTGTCCACAGCCTAACATCCAAAAATTCACATCGAAACAAAATTATAACCACAGACTTTTATTCAAAGACCCAATGCATGCCTAAGAAGCTCAGAAATACAATAAAATATTCCGTCCCCTTAAATGAAATAGGAATAGGAATAACATAGCCATGAGACACTGCCAAGGAGGAAATTTAACATGATTTTAACATTCAAGTCCCTCTGAGAGATGCCTGGGGAAAAATTAACATCAGTTTCTAAGTCTAAGATGAGCCATTTCCTTTTAATGTGTAGGTTTAAAACACATACTGAAATGCTCACTGATAATCTTAGCAGCAGCTTGAAGGAAAAATTATAGGTCAACATCTAAAAAAGACAAAGAGCAAATAATGTCTTCAATGTGGATAAGCACAGGTCACCCATTAGCTCCTAAAAGGCAACTCAGAAGTGTGTGAACTACATACCAAAACATCCATCCCGGCGACATAGTTGAGGGTTATCATATAGTCATTTGGAAGATTCGCCACCTACAGAGACCAAGAAATGGAAACGTGAGTAAATACAAGAGAATTTCTTGAGAAAACTCATCCATCCAACTTGACATATCATTAATATCTCATACCCCGTTGTTGTCCAATATATAATGCTTGAGTTGTAAATCCAATCTTGGGTGCCTAAGTATATACCATGCCCAGGACTAGAGACCTAGCCAACCAGCCAGGGCTGGTGAAGTCACGGCTCTTAGAGGAGAACCTACAACTATCACTTTATTAATTCTATTGAGTTTTTTTTTTTTATATTGAATAAATCTTGATTTCCAACAGTAGCACTGGAATTCTCCTTTGGGACAACTTTCAATTTGCTTATGTAGATAAGGTTGTTATGCCTTTTTTTTTTAGTGGTTCTCACAGCGATAGGTCAAGATGAAGAAGGAAACTTCTAGAAGGACGAGTTCACAAGTCACAACAGATGTACTGCGTTTTACATAACAGACACTCAAGCTGGAGGGCTTCTATTCTAAGTTGATCCTATGTAAAGTCAGCATGGCTTCAGAAGGACAAGGCTACTTTTTAAAGAAAAGAACACTTTAGAGTTTAATTTAGAAACGTTGGCATTTGCGATAGGTCTCAGTTCACTTACCTTGGCTTCAACACGACATGCTTCACCAAACTGGCTAGTTTCTAAAGGCTTTGAAAGCATCTAACACGTTTACAGCAATAGTGCTGGTATCAGTGAATAAGGAAGGGGCTGGAAACTAAGAGAATTTAGAATTAAGCTACACACTGTTGCTTTCCTTCATAAAACAGAGATCCAGTTACCTATTACTAGTTAAGTGAACATTGTAAACCTGCATTCTTGATTGGGAACTACCTAGAAAAGACAGTTTCAATGGCATATACCGGCTTTATTCTGTGTCTGAGGTCTTTATTATTCCTATAGAAAGTTGGGATCATATGCATATACACAGGGGTAGGTTATCTCTGACATGTTTTCTTTAACATAAGACATATGTTGCTTCTTGATCTTGCCAATATAATCTGAAAGCAATTTGGTGAGAAAACGCTAGAGAAACTCAGAAGTGGTCAGAGCAGAGCCAAGGTATTTACTGGCCCCATGGTAATATTATTCCACCTCTCGTTCATTTCGGCCTCGATGGACAGATTTAACAGTTGCTCTTTCTGCAACTCGTGTGATGATTCACAGCAGAGAGGTCTAATTGTTTTCAAGTATTTACCATAGTCTAGGCACTGTGCTCTTAAGGGTGCAAGTGGCGTGATTATCTCTCTAACACAGCATCTGTGTTTAATAAGTGAAAACATTGACTTAAAAGACCAAATCACTTGACCAAAGTCACTTGCCTCTTGGGTGTGACATGTGGACTGGAATATTCTCTCTCTCTCTCTCTCTCTCTCTCTCTCTCTCTCTCTCTCTCTCTCTCTCCCTCCTCTCCCTCCCTCCCTCCCTCCCCTCCCCCTCCATCCCTTTCTCTCTCTCCTCTGCCTCTCACTCATTGCAACAAACTGTACCCAATAGTCTATGTGTAAAATACGACATCCTAGCCTGGCATGGTGACACACCTGTCATCCACATAGTAGCCAGACAGGGCATGAAATTCTCTACCATTATCCCTCTCATGCTCTTCTCAATCATAGAGTAGAATTCTCCGAGTCTACTGGAAATTCACCCGGGCTCCTAAAGAAAGTGGTGCTTTGTTTACCTTAACTCTACACTTTAACTTTCTTTTTCTCAGCCAGTTTCCCTGCCCTGCTTTTGATTACATCTTTTGCCTTCCAAATTGCCATGCCCAAGTTCAAAAAAGCAAAACAAATCTCGTCATTTTACACAAGCCCCACCAACAAAGGCGCACTGTAAACTTTAACAGGCACAAGACTGAGCAGTGATATTATAGTTCATGATGGAACAACCATGTAGATTAAAGTCATCCCATGAAGAAAATGCACCAAGGAGTGGCAACGTTCTAAATACAGGTTCTTGAAGATATAACCTACATTACATTTTCTAGTGGAAGCCTAGATTCACTGTTTAAAAACCTCAGGATTGGAGACTATTAAAAGGACAGGGCTAAGGGAGGTGCTGGCCAGATTCATCTTCTGAAAAATCGGCACACAGAGTTCATTTATAGAGGCCAAAGGAAGCTCACAGAAAAGTTCTACGGCCAGGACCTGAACATCTCCACAGTGTCAGCCAGAGGATGGAGCTCCTCACTGAACTAGTTTACCTGTGTTTAACTTACGGTGAGTCTACAAGACAAGACTGTTTTTGAATATGGCTTCACAAATTCTAGTAAGTTTTCAGTCACTGTTGTAGGCCCATGAGACATTCCTTATTAAGCTGATTTCATAAATGAGGATGGAGGCGGAGGGAGTATGGACGTATGGGAGGTTAAAGGGCATCTCCAAGGTCAGAAGCACCAGGAGTACCTGGAGGAAGAGAGAATCCCTGGTTCACTGAGCTGGTGACTCACACCAAGCCGAGGTGCAGGCTAATACTTGGCTTTCTCTGTTTGCTTTCCCATTACCTTTTGAAGAAGACTTGGAAAAGCGAGCTGCAGATATTTACGTTCAGGTCATTCATTATGGTATTGCCTTCTCAGTGATCTCAGTATGTCAAATAGGACTGAGAGAGCACAAATAACGCTGCAATAAATTTCACGTCTCTGATGTCTATTGATCACCAGGGGAATGTTTTATTGAGAAGAGAGAGCCTTGGACCTGAAATGACAGACCTTGCTTAAAGATGTGGAGTTTGAAGTCTGGGCCAACGGCACAGGTTCCGAAGACAGAAGGTTTACACTGGATGCTGGCCCACCACCTGCTGACTCAGGGGTGGGAAGTTACTTCAACTACCTCAGCTTTCGTTTCCACGTGCGTGCGTAAATGGGAAGCAGACTACAGCATGGCTGAAGGTTTTAAGGGGATTAAATAACTCAGACTAAGGGCTAGCTGGGCATGGTGATGCAGGCCTCTATTCCCAGCACTTTGGAAGCTGAGGCAGGAGGATAGCCATGAGTTTGAGAACCTTTAGCTTCATAATGAGTGTCAAGCCCTCCTGGGGTCAGATGGCAACCCTGTCTCTAAAATCCACAGTAAAGGAAAGAAAAAGAGACACCTAAGAAAAGACAGAAAAGGCAGGGAAGAAAGGAAGAAAGGGAGAAGAGGGGAGAGCTTAGCCGTGGTGGAGAAATGCTTGCAGTAGAGGGCAGCATATTGAATACAAAAGTGTTGTATATAAGGGACGGAATTGGAAGCTTGTGGTGTATTTGAAGGACTAGCTAGAAAAGAGATGTTGCCTTAGAGACACATGAGGGAGAGATCTCTGCATGCTGGGCTAAGAGATTCCTAAGGAAGGCAGCACCATCAACAGGAACAGTGACCCTTAGGCAGATCGCACCATCTCCTAGGACTTTCTACTTTGTCTCCGAAAGGATTACGTGGCTAATGACTAAGAGTAAGTCTGGTTAGGGTTTCTGGCAAGCAGAGAAGGAATAGGGCCAAGCAGAGAAGGAATAGGGCGGTAAATTCAGGATGAGTATTTCGTCTAGATAGAAGAGTGGAGAGATCAGAGACAAACCTCGAGTTTACAGTGCTGCCAGGGAAGTGCTGGGCATCTGTTCAACATGTTCATGAGAGAACAGACATCTGTAGAGAAGCAGGAACTAAATATGAGTGTTGGTGTTACACACCTGTCATCCTAGCACTTCGGAGGTAAAGAAACGGGAGTGGAGGTGGGGGCGTTCAAAGTCATCCTGAGATACAGACTACATGGAGGGATGGTGAATTCAGCCTGGGCTATGTGAAATGTCTCTGGAAGAGGGAAACATAGAAAGGACAATGAAGAATCAGAGAGGTTTCTTCCCACAACTGATGGGAGCAGATACAGAGACCCGTTACAGCCAAACATTAGCGGAGCTCAGGGAACCTCCGGGAAGAGGAAGAGGAAGGACTGTAGGAGCCAGAGAGGTGTAGGACACCACGAAAACACAGCCCACAGTATCAACAAAGCAGCACTCATCCAGGATCACAGAGACTGAAGCAGAAACCATAGAGCCTAATGGGTCTGGGATAGGCCCTCAACATACACACTGTGGTAGTTTAGCTTGGGCCTCATGTTGGACTCCTAACAATGGGTATGGGGTGTCTCTGACTCTTTTGCCTGCTCTTGGGGCCCTTTTCCTCCTACTGGGTTGCTTCATCCAGCCCCGATATGACAATCTGTGCCTAGTCTCATTGCATCTTGTTATGCTGTATTCGGTTGATATCTTTGGAGATATGCTTTTTTTCTGAAGGGAAATAAAGGAGCAGTGCATCTGGAGGAGAGGAGAGGAGGAGATAAAGTTACATTTTCTGTAGATATCTGAGATTTGATGCTATTCGATGACATTAGGGGAAAACAAAACAAAACAACAACAAAACAAACAAACCCAAACAAGCAAAAGCGACAACAACAACAACAAAAAGAAAAACAGCAACAATTAAAAAAAAAAAAAAACAGCAAAGGAGAACAGTTTTCAGAAAGGCTCAAACCTTTGCCAAGAAAACGTCTTGGCAATGCAACTTGGCACTGGCTGCTTACCAAACCCTGCAGGTATTTGGACTCAGGAGAAAAGAACACAAAGTCAGGACAGTTAACTCCATCTCTGGGTCACTGGTCTAAAATGTCTGGCTCTCATGAGTCAAATGTCGTCAAGGTCCTTAAGGGTCAAGCAACCAATGGGAACTTGGACATCTGTGACAAGGCCCTCTGCTCTCAGTGTTTCTCCCAAGTCCACAGCAGTGACTCATGGTTTCCTTGGCACCTTCTGTAAATTGGTTTCCTTTATTCAGCCTTTGGGGAACAAAGGTCAGGATCTTCAGTCTCATCAGAAGCATCGATGTTTAAGAATCCTGGCTGCAGCAGGAAATGCTTAACACGTCCACCTTAGTTCATTCTTACCCAGCTTTCTAGCATGGCTTTCAGTCCTCATGCATCCTTCAGAAAAAATACTTTTTATTGTCTTTCGACAATTTTGTTTTCCCCATTAGTACTGTCTAAAAGCCTAACTAGATCAGTTATCATAGATCATTTTTTTCCAGGATATCTGGGTGATTTCTAAAAATAAAAAAATAAAACCCCCAAAACCAAACCAAACCAAAACAAAAACAAAACAAAACCCAAAACAACAAAAACAAACAACAAACAGCAAGTAGATAACTCAGTTGTGATTTTAAACATTAAGTTGACTTCAGAAAACTGTCTATACCACCTCTCATTAGTTCAAAACACATAAATGACAGCAAATAGCTACTGTTTCCTTTCCAATAGAACAGGGTCATTTTTTCTTTGGGCTTATGGTACCAGGGATCAAATCTAGTTCCTTACCCATGCTCATCAATAACTCTACTAACCTCAGACTAAGATGATTTTTTAAAATCTACTTCACAAGGGCATGACTTGAACGTGGTTTGTTCCTACAAAATTCATGTTGGAACTTTTTTTTGTTGTTTGTTTGTAACTCCTTGCTCCTCTGTGGTGTGTGTGTGTGTGTGTGTGTGTGTGTGTGTGTGTGTATGTGTGTAAGTCAGAAGACAACTGTGGGAGTCAATTCTCCCCTTGCACCTGTGGGTTCCAGGGGTTCTACTTAAGTAAGCATCTTTGCTTACCAAATAACTCAACAGTCAGTCATGCTGAAATTTAATCTCTGTTACGAAACATGGTGGGAAAATGTGAGACCTTGGTGAGGTAGCTAGGATTCTGCCCTTAGGAATGTGGACTGTTCGCTTAATATAATGTATAGATTAAAGAGCTCTCTCAAGAGTATGTCTGTCCTATAAGCCAGTCTGACTGGGTTTTTGCTTTCCGTCTCTCCTTGTGGTGCATTGCCCTTTCTTAGGACTCTTCCATAAAGAACCACCAGATACAGTCTTTGGACCAGAACTGTGAGCCAAATTAAAACTCTTCATAACTTCCGGAGACTGAGATATTGTGCTATTAGCAACAAAAAATATATATATATATATATATATATATATATATATATATATATATATATATATATATTATGCAACTATATAGATATATCTTGCATATGTATATACATATATGTGATGATTCCAGCTAAGTTATAGTGATTGAGCTTCTAAATGAAATAGATTCCCAATCACCATGAGATAAAGTGGTTCAGGAAGTAAAATTCATTAGATTACCCTGGTAATTTATAAACCACAGCTGATTCATTTTTCCTCAGGTTACTGGCAAGGCGTTATCAATTATGAACATCAATCTACCTCAGAAACCATTTTAAGAAAGGCAAACCATGACTCAGCAGATATTTGAAGATAAAACAGAACAGCTAAAAGGAATTAAAAACTCACATTTAATTAAACTTCCCTCCAAGTGAAGGGAAGAGGGTATTACCAGTGAGAAGGAGCACAGGGAGACCAGATGGGAAGAATCCACTTGAAATAGTTCAATATTTGGATTCCTTCCTACACGAGCACTGGGAAACGTTCGACACTGTATTCCAACTATCCATAGGACTTTTTTAAGTTCGGCTCATCCTCGTCCCAGATGCTTGACCCTTTCCTTAGGTAGGTCTGACTCTGCCATGGAAAACAAGTCTTGCAACATTTTTTTTTTTTTTAAAAAGAAAGCAAAATGTTCTGTAAATAGATGAACTATTATGCTAAGTAAACATGCCAGAAGTATTTCAAATAAAAACCGTGGGGACCATAGGGGCAGTACAAAATGTCCAAGGAGAAATTAAAAAAAAAGAAGAAATGTAAAGCTGTAAATCATGTGCTTCTGTGGCACGAGAATCACCCAAGCAAACATACTTAAGGTCTGTGGGCACAGGGCGAGTGGCCGTCTACTGGAAAGACAGAGCTGGTGGAGAGCACGAAGGGAGGAGCCGTCGTGAAAGAACAGCTGGGAGCACAAAGCAAAGCAAAACAAAACAAAACAAAACAACAACAACAAAAATCACAGCGCCCGCCGGTGTCCTTTCCATCATTCAAAAGAAAAAAGCACCAGGGCTCCGCCTGGAAAACCGAGCCCTCTTCTTCCGTCCAATCCCCTTTTAGCCTGGCAAGATGGATGTCTTCTAGGCACTTCCAAATAATGAGACATCATTGTGGGATAAAATAAAATAAAGCCGAGAAGGGGCGTGAAATTCTCGTATCGTAGAGATCTTCCTGGGGCCCCTGACTTCTCTGGGAAGTTAGGGAAGCTGCACACAGCCCCTCCGGAAATGGACGTACAGCACGGGAGAGTCCGACGGAGAGTCTGAAATGTTAAGGACTCTCAATCCCTGATTCTCATGGATCCTTTTAGGCAGTTTGCCTATGGGCAGATGAATAGGTGGGTTTTCAATGGTTTTCAAGCTACCCTGTAGCCCCAGCTTCCACCTAGGTACTTTGCCCTACCATCCTTTAAAAGAAACTCTCCAATTAGCTGTCTCTACGGCCTCAGCAGACCCTCCTGTTGAAGGAAGGAAGCCAACAGATTAGCATAGGAAATACCTGACTTCTTACTTTTTAAAAGATATTTCTATTTATTATATTTAAGTACACTGTAGCTGTCTTCAGACACCAGAGGAGGGCATCAGATCTCATTACAGATGGTTGTGAGCCACCCTGTGGTTGCTGGGATTTGAACTCAGGACCTCTGGAAGAGCACTCAGGGCTCTTACCCGCTGAGCCATCTCTCCAGCCCATCCTTTATAACCATGAGACACTGAGACCAGCACTGCAGTTTCTGAGCAAATCGCCATCTACTTTCATTCTCCAGGGAAACATTAAGCTTCCTGAACCCACATCCACAAGCTGCAGCTCAGCACTTCTGCAACTCGGGACTACACAGCAGCTCCCCGAGAGACAGCTGGGGTTCCGCTCCTTCTATCCTACCAATTTCGGTTAAAGCAGTGGCTTTTGAGCGTTCTTTCAAAAGTTCCAATCGATGTCAAGCCAAGTTCAATCTGGAAGCACAGATCTATAAACAAGAGTCAAAAGTACTTGGCGGCCATAGCAACCATGACAGCTACTGTCCCTGAAGGCACAGAGAGGGAAAGGGCCCCGGAGCTGGGCTTCAGCTCTCTTACCCGTTAGTTTCCTGTCATGTTAATAGGTAGAGTATCTCTGCATTCGCTCTACGCCCAGCACACCACCACCACCACCACCACCACCACCATAAAAGACAAATGAGCACTGGAAGACGCTCGTGCGGAGACTCCTCTATTTCCACTCTCACAGCCATTTGATAAGATTAAACACAATTAATTTATTGTAAGTATAAAGAAAACTGGGACGGGGAGAATTTATGTAATAATAACTGGCTTAAGAAAAACTTGTCTAATTACTATACACCCCAAAATTGAAACGTGGACACTGAGGTTTAGAAAGGTTCCTACCTACCTAATGTAGAAGAGCTAGGATGTAAACACAGAGCGACCCCAATTCATGACTTTAACCAATGTACACATGGGCATGAACTGAATCCTATGCCGTGCCCTGAAATGTTTTAAAAGTAATTATGGGGGGCTGGAGAGAGGGCTCATCGGTTAAGAGCACGGACTGTTCTTCCAGAGGTCCTGAGTTCAATTCCCAGCAACCACATGGTGGCTCACAACCATCTGTAATGAGATCTGATGCCCTCTTCTGGTGTGTCTGAAGACAGCTGCAGTGTACTCACATACATTAAATGAATAAATATTTTTTAAAAAGTAATTACGTTTATTTATTTATTTATTCATTTATTGTGTATGTGTGAGCACACGTGTGCTCGTGGGCACACAGTCACATGCCAGAGTGTGCCTGTGGAGGTCTGAAGGCAACTTACAAAGGTCAGTTCTCTCTTCCCTTCTCGGGGAGCCAGGGCTAGACCCTGAGTTGTTTGGCTGCTCAGCGAGGTCCTTGGGCTGCACAGCAGCCCTCTTGCTGGCCCCACCGTTTATCATCCTGGTACAGCGGGGCACTCACATTGTAATTCAGAGAGCTGATTCTATCACACTCCACCCATGACTGTCTATGCTCAGGGGTCGTTCTGTACATTTTAATCCCCTCCTCTCTAAAACACAGGCCTTGGATCGCGTAGGCCTTTATTCAGTTCCGAGGGGTCTTCAGAGCCTGTTCTTCCTAACTTGACTTATTTTCAAATGTGCTAGTATAAAATATTCATGAAAACACACTGAGTTCACTAGAGGAACTCTTGGATGATTTTTTCCCCCCAAGTCAAGTGCTAGAAGGCAGAAAAAAAATTTTTTTTTATTGTGAGGCGACTTAACATTTGAGCTCAGAGTAAGAAATTATATTTTACTGTCGACATTAACAAACCCCTCCTTTCCAAGCATCTCTTCTTTCTCGTCTTCTTAATGACTTTGGGGGTTTTTAATGTATTCGTTGTATATTTGCACAGGTATTCAGTTACAAGTGACTCTTAAAAGGTAATAATCAGCACATAAAAGCAAGAATAGAGAATCTTAGGAGGTGTATGTAATACCCACCTGTGCTACTTGAAAATACCACTTTGACATTTACAGGAAGTGGTCCCTTCCTAAGTCATGTCCCTTCCGACACTTTGCAATAACAACATACAAGAAATTTCTCGTAAGTAGTGCATTAATCTCCATATGCTCAGCCTGTGGTCAGATAGACCCTCATCTTCCAACAAATGGATCACCTATTTTTATAATGCAGTGTGTGTGTATAGGTCTTTTGTCTGCATGTACACCCTGGGCACAAGTGTGTGTTTCGTGCCAAGGAGGTCAGAAGTGGGTATCGGATCTCTTAGAAGTGGAGTTACAGAACCCAGGCCTTCTGGAAAATCAGCCAGTTCCCCTGAGCTCTGAGCATCTCTCCAGCCCACGACCACCTATATGAAATTTGCAGCTCCCCTAGTCTGCTTTAGTAGCAGCTCCAGGAGGTTATTTTCCAGTGACCTACTTTAAGCATACTTCAGAGCTTTGCATTAATAGACATGCTTAAAATCTGCATAGTGCAGAATCCCTGATAGCATTGGGACTGAATTACAGGGAAGGTAATGACCTCTTGACTTCCCCACTCCCACCCCAGTACTAGATATTGAACCTACGGCTTCACACATGCAAAGTGCTCCTGCACCGAGCTGCATCGTGAACCCTTTGTCTCTAAACTTTTGACAGAATAGACCATCTAAAGCAAACTGTTCTGAAACCTCTTTACAGAACTTCATGAAAAATGTAGGTGCCTGGACACTTTCCCAGGCTTATTGAATCAGTTCCTTGGATTAGGGCCCAGTGTTTCATAAGCACCACAAGCAATGGTGTGGTGATGTGCATCAAAGTGCAGCCTGTCCTTTCTCTCTTCACCAAACAGTAGTGGACGATGAGGGTGATGGTTAGCTTTAATTGTCAATTTGAGACAATCTAGAATTACCTAGCAAGGGAGTCTATCTGGGGGATTGTCTGTATTAGGTTAGGTTGGCTTGTGAGCGCATCTATGGGGGACTATGTTGCTTGCTCTAACTAGTATGAAAATACCTAACCACTGTGGGCAGCACCATTCCCTACGCATGCATGACATGCCAACTATATTAGAATGGAGAAATTGAGCTGAAGACTAGCATCCATGCATTAATTCATTGCTCTTTGATGCTAACCCTGGGTATGATGTCACCAGGTGTTTCAAATTCCTGCCCCTTTGACTTGTCCTCTATGATGGAATAGAACTTGAAATTGTAAGCCAAACAAACCCTTCTCTCTTAAGCTGTTTTTCTTATTCACAATGGAAAAGAAAACTAGGGCAATGAGTCTGGTACAGCGGCATATACCTGTAATCCCCGGATGGATTAAAAAGATCACAAGTTTGATGAGGTCAGGCTGGTCTACAACAAAACAAAACAAAACAAATCACACACACACACACACACACACACACACACACACAAGAAAACAACAAATCTCTCAAATACTTGAATTTTGTGTTGGTGATGCATGTAACTCAAAGAGAAAGCACTTACTTAACAAAGACAGTTCCTTAGGACCACATCCCCAGCCCACATACACACGAGGGAGGGTAAACCCAATGAACAGCTTCTACTAATATACACAGAATTTAGAATAAAGCACATATCGTCTTTTTAAATATTATTACTTAGGCCTCAAATTAACAAGAGACTTGAAGAAAAGGCCCATGATCTATGCTTCCAAAATCACTTCCTCCTCACCCCCTGCATGCCAACCCATATATCAAATATTCAACACTGAACTGAAGAGGCGGTAGTCGAAGGCTGTAGGGCTTTGCTCACCAGACCTCAAGTAAAGCATTCATACTCTGTCAGCTATTTTATGGCTTTCAGTGCTAGGGAACAGACTCAGGGCCTTGTGCACACAGGCAAGAATGCTTTTAAATCTGGAATGCCTTGGCATGTCAAGGAATCAACATAAATCCTGTGTGTGTGTGTGTGTGTGTGTGTGTGTGTGTGTGTGTGTGTGTTTCTGACTCTTCACTGAGAGTAAATTAGCCAAAACCTAACTACAGAACTCAGCTTTCATTTTCAATTCTGTTATAAACATCACACACACACACACACACACACACACACACACGCGCGCGCGCACACACACACGCACACGCACATGCACATCAATCCACAAACTGGTAATGCATATCTAAGAGCAGAGCTCATTGATTTACATACTAATATCAATAAGTATATTTTATTTCTTTTCTCCAAATAACAACTCTTATTTCTTCCCCATACTTGTATCAGCTGTGTTCCCTACTCCATTTTAAAACTACCTTGAGACACAGCGTTGGGAAATTTTCACTGAATTTTCCTTTCTTTCTTTGAGTCCTCACACAGGACTAGGCTCTCCTCCAGCGCACGATTCTCCCATCTCAGCTTCTTGAGTCCCTGCCTGTGTATGTCAGCAGGCCTGGCTCAAACTCTGATGGTACTGAAGTCATTCTCAGTGGCCCAAGTAAATATAAAATCTCTCTCCTAGGTCGGGAGAGTAGGAAACGCTGCATCTCAGTGATGCTTTGCCCTCTGACATGGGGCTTAACAGAGGTGTCAAGCGAACAAAGCAGGAAGCTGGCAGTGATGAGGACGCAGGTGTACACAATGGCTGTTGCTGAGAAAGGACTTCCAGTGTCACAAACATGGAGGTGAGTGGCTCTGCTCTACCATGGTGTGGAAGAAGCTCCTCCTGCTGCATCCACTGGGATCAAACATCTTGCCACACACGACAGTCTTTGTACTGATGGGGAGCATGGCTGTCCTAGGTGTCCTGTGGCTATGCTTCCTACAGGAGCAGGAAGGCACATGGCAGACATAGTCACACAGAGAAACCCACTCAGTAGGTAACAGGCAAAAGCCAGTCAGTCACTTTGTTGGTGTGCAATGGGCCAGTTATACAGAAAAATCCTCCACGACCTAAGCATCTCCCATTTGCCCAGAAGAAGCACTTCAGACTTGTACAGTGATTCCTTACCTTAGAAAGCTGGGAACTCCTGTCGGGAGTGCTCTGAACCTATGTGGTCAGCAAGCACAAGGGAAGACTTATAGATGGCAAAATCATTCTTTACTTACCAGTTTTGTAATGTCTTTTACATTATCAGTCACAGGATTCCTGCAGATCTCCTGAGTTTTGACGAGAGGATTAAATAGGAGCAGTTGAAGATAAATGCAAGTGATAATCCAAGTCTAAACAAAGAACAGAAACATTTCTTGGTGTCCATCAGTTTTCAAAAAAAAAAAAAAATCCAGAATTATGCAAACCAGTAACACCTTATACCATATGTGTTAAGTGCAAATATGCCAGAGCGGGGGGGGGGGGTGGTTGTTTTGTTTTGTTTTAAGCTGATGGCTTAAATGTTAAGCATTCAAGCTGCTCTCACCAAACTGAAGAGAAAAAGAGCAACAGCCACAAAATACTCCTGGCTTCCATCCTGTTTGAATTACTCTTTCAATGGCTTTACTGTCGGTTTCAACGTCTGTGGTAAGCCTCCTACAGCCAGTTTCTTGATGGCAATTAGGGATGAACTTGTAGCAACACGTAACAGAATTATCACTTGGGGGGGACCTCGGAAAATGGAGGAATGCATGAAATTCAGAGCCTAAGGCTGAAGGGAAGCACTCCCTTTAAATGTGGACAATTTGGGGAGCAGAAATACAACCATGAAAGGAGCCTTCATTTAGACCTCTAGACTAGCACACTGCCCCTCGGTTTGACAGAAGGGTGTGTTTTTAGATCGAAGGCAGAATTTAACCTAATCTTTACGGCAGCAAGAGAATTATTATGTGCAGACAGTTTGTTTACCACTTATGGGAAAACATGTCCTTCGCCAATAGAAAGATACTTTTGAATGGTGGCAAAAAATTCTCTCTGTCCCTCTTGGTCCTCCCCCCCCCGCCACCCCTCTGCCTCTCTTTTTCCCCTCTCTCTGTCTCTCTCCTTTACCCACCTCTCTCAGTTTCACAGACACATACACCCCTCAAAGAAAAATTATACATTACACTATGGATTAGTTATTTTTATGCATGATTTGTTTTTCTTTCTCACAGTATATTATAGACTTTTCCAAACTTGAGCATCTGATTTCCTTTTTTTTTTTTTCTTCTTCAAAGATCTTCAAAACACATACAATAGTGTCATGCATACAAACATCCCTCAATATGTGTTTGCCGGATGAATCCACAGCCAAGACAGAAATCTACTGTCACTCCCTAATTCAGTAACCATTTACAGAACAAGGTTCAGGAGGCAGAGATCGTCGCAGCAGTCGCCAGGGAGACAAAGATGATGAAGATGTCCTGGAAACTCAGAGGCAGGTAAATAAATAATACCTCAACCCATAATAAATGTTTTGGGAAGACAGAGAAGAAAGCAATTAATCAATTAATCTTAAGGGGAGACAAAAAGTAGGAAAGCAGCGTTAGGGAAACCTAGAGAGAAAGTGTGACATGAATCAGGTTAGAACTAAAAGCAAATGACTGTAAACACTGATAAAAGATGACCACTGCAGAAAAAACTGAAAAAACAAAGGCGTGTGGAAATATTTAAAAGCATATTAGATCTTTTAGGATGTAGCATTCACATATGACATCTAAAAAAATTACACAAAATCACATTGTCAATCAATATCTGCACACTGACACACTGGACCACACGACAATTTGTTTTATTTGCTATTTTTTCACTATGATACTGCATCTGTAGATACAGTGGTTTGCACATGGAATTAAAGCCTCTTATTCCCTCACTCCTTGGGATCTCCTTGAGCAGTAATGGTACCTAAGTTTGTTTAAGGATTATTTTGAGCACTGTGGGGACATAACTCTTCATTACACCATCTCCCTTAGACCACAGTGAAGACCAAATGGTTCAAAGGATCTGTCTGGGGGATCCCTGTTTGGGGGAAAACTTGGCACATAGGTTTTCCCTTAATACCACAGTCTTCCTTCATAGGTATTTATTTTATTGTGACTTTCTTTTACATGGCTTGATGCTGAGATGTGACTCCTCCTGAAAAGGATTTCTCCAAGGCCCTTTATCCTGATAAGATTTGGGGAGCCTCCCTAAGGACCTTGGGAACTGGCCAACCAAGAATAATGTTTGTATTGTAGATCCTAGGAAATATGGAGGCAGATGATGTCTCATCTTCACCATGAACTATTCCTGGGACCAAATGAAAATTGGGGAGAGGAAAGGGGGTAGAGGAGGGAGAGAGAGAGAGAGAGAGTGAGAGAGAGAGAGAGAGAGAGAAACACAGACAGATACAGACAGGCACAGACAGGTATAGACAGACACAGACAGAGAGACAAGCAGAGATATATAGACAGATAGGCAGACAAAAGTTTCTCATTCATTCAGGAAATAGTCATTAGGTACTTTATTGAGTATATATCATGTACCACATATCTCTCCAGATGCTATGCTAGACACTGAACATAAGGGCAGAATACCTCTACTTCCATAAATTTCACCTTTAACTAGGGAGACAAACAGAAACAGGAACAGAACTGTGCTATATAATCCAATATAAAATCTTAAGACAAAGAATCATTAGAGCCAAGGAGAGGGATTGCTATTAAAACCCTTAAAGTGAGATTATTTGAACCTGGAATCACAAACAGGCATGATTGTAGGTTCTGAGAGTCACAAAAGAGCCAGGTATGGGACAAGCACACCCAGTTTCATTGGGCTGTAGTAGGTTACACACCAACAGCTGTTGTGGTTTTTACATACTGGAGGTTTGTGGCAAGCATCATGTATTATTGATCAAGTTTCTTGGTGCCAATTCCAACACTTCTGATGATCCGCAGCGTGTTTAGCAATAAAGTCCTCTTAAATTTCACGTTGTGTGCATGAGTGGGGTTTTCTTTTCTGTATGAATATCTGTGCACTGTGTCCATTCCTGACGTTAATAGATAGTTTGTCAGTTACCAGGTGGGTACTAAGAATTGGCTGCAAAAGCAGCCAATATTCTTAATTTCAGAGCCCCCAGGAAAGTATTGTAATTGAAGTGTGCATACTGTTTATTTAGACATAAAGCTGTTACACAGTTACTGCTAGACAGTATAATATGGGTATAAATTTTATCCATACAGGAAAGATTCTCTTTACTGTGACGGTTATTTGTGGTTATGATGTTTGGAATGGAACCACATGATCTCCAGCTTTAGAGAAAAAACGAAGACAGGAAGCAAAGAGCAGATACAGCTGAGCTGCTCCCCACTTCCCGCATCTCTAATATCCTCTGCAAGCCACCGAACGCATGGTACGTGTGTGGCAATGACAGAAGACAGGTGGACAGGACTACCGCTCTTCCTGTACTTGCCCTGTTCAGTGGCCCTTCAAAGACACCGAGAAGCATCCATCCTTAAACCAGTGTGGCTGCCAATCACCAAGACCAACCATGGCAATTAAGCACTTGTGATACTGTGTTTGCTACCTAAAATCTTCAGCTATATGCTCTTGGGTAAAATATGAATGTACACCTTGAGTTCAAGTTTTGGAAAGAATTTTAGGGAGGATCAAATACCCTGGCACTCTCCAGTCTAAAGAAAATGAAAAAACCAGAGACAGTCTTTACCTTTGTCCTTCTAGGATTGCCGTACAGGTGAAAACTACTGGCTGACATTTTAAACACAATGATCAAAGGGTACCTCCTGGGAATTTCACCCCAAGGACTGGATGGAACTAAAGTACTCCACTTAGACATCTGTGGGGAAATGATGCTACTGGGAAAGCAGATGCCAAGTCCCTAAGGTATACTGAAGGGGACATCTTTATTTAAAGAGCAGGAGTAAACCAGGAACAGCAGATGGCATCAGAGAAAATACAGAAGCAAAATTAAGGGTATTGCAGCCCATAGTCCAGTTTTCCTGTGAATGAAACAAAATTTATTGTGGAATTTTTAGCACAGGAGGGATGTGAGCGGACCTTGAATTAAAATAAAACAGAGGCAAGTTAATGAGGGCCCAGGGGTGGAGTGCCTGCTAGCATGTAAAAATCCTTCAACTGAATCCCCAGGACCACAAAAAGTAGGCAGAGTGGTGCAAACCTACCTGTAAACCAGCATTCAAGATCTAAATGCAAGTTCAGAGGTCAAAGTTCAAGGTGATTCTCAGCTAGATAGCAAGTTTGAAGCCAGCCTGGGATATAAGCTACCCTGTCTCAAAATGAACTAGTTAATCAACCAAGTTTAATAAATAAGTGAGATGACTGTGATTTCTTTAGGGTAACAAATGGTAGGGACATTTTAAGCAGAATAAAATGAAGAGGTACCACTAAGTGTTACCACTATAAGCCACCAAGGAATGATAACAAAAAATACATTGATAAGAAGCACTTAAGAGTCTGGGCCTCTGAAGGCTGAACCCTGGGTCAGGAGCATCTGGTGCGTGATCTGAGAGTCAAAGAAACTCAAAGATTTGGCCACGTATGGGCAAGGCCAGAAGTTACACTATGTGTGTAGGGTAACTTGTGCAGTTTTCCAATGATACCAGGTCAGGATATTTGAATCTGGATTTGTGGTAGGGAATTGGTTGGGACTGAAACTATAAATGTGACTGCCTTCAATAAGGAAACGGGATTCTACACAAAAAAGAATGAATTAAGTCACCCAGGGACTCTACATAGAAAACGAACAAAGACTGAACATCCTGCAGTGTCAAAGATCAGATCCCACAGAAGAAAAGAACTCATGCAGGACCTAGACAGGTAGACACACCTAAGGAATAGGAAAAATCACATAAAACCAACAATTAAGTACAGTGTGTGGCATCACATAACTACAAATCCCCTCACTTAGAGTTTTGAGGCCGGTGGACCACAAAGTTGTCATAGATTCACACAGTGACACCATGTCTCAATAAGAAGCAAAAGAAGAAGGTGGCTGGACCAGATTATGTCAAAGACTAAGAATCAACCATTGGATTAAGCAACATGGAAGCCATTGGTTAATACTAACCAAGAGATTTTTATTGAGGAAGCCTAAAAAGACTTGCTTGAAGAGGGTTCAAGAAGCAAGAGAAAAAAGTAACCAAGAAGAATATGAAACTCTTTTGAAGGCTTTCCTCTCAAAGGAGAGCAACTTAATAAACAGACTACAAAAATAAAAACAAAACGGAGTGGTGATTGACAAGGAAGTATGAGTTTCCAGGGGCGGGTATTCGAAAGAAGTTAGAAGCATCAGCACATTTGTATTCAACACGGGATTATCCAGGGAGAGAAAACAGCTGGCTTAGAGTCACATATCTGAGTACAGAAGGTGAGATGGGTGTCTAAAACATAGCAGCTGGCTTCCATTAAAAGTATAGATAGCTCACCAAAAAAATCATGGAACAATAGAATAGATCATTTTAGCTGGGAGCAAAGCAATACAGGGAATAAAGCTATTTGTTTCAAACATTTACTATGTATTAAGCAGCAAATAAAACATAATTTTAATGTATCCTAATTTTAAAGATTAAGATATCAATTTGATTTCAGAATAAGTGAAACCAACATACAACATCAGGTATGTCTGATTCTAATCTCTGTACTTTTAAACATAACATGCTGTCCCAAGACTACAGGAAATCTGTCAGAGCAATTATAAGAACACTGAGGCATATCTCTAGTACTTTAATAATTTTGCAAATACCAAACATATGGGCACACATTTGTTCCATATTTCATGCACAGCTGAATATTCTGCACCATTCAGATGATCATACTTTTTAATATATGTCCTTTGATAGTTTCTTAAAATACAATTAAGACAGATTGCTACAACAATTACAAAATAATTTCACCTGCATAGCCTCAGTCTTAACTGTCAGTCAAATACAAATGCCTACAAGATGCTTTTGCTAGTTTTACAGAAGTGTGCTTAGTTACGGGGAACATCAAATCCGTGCCAACCTAATCAAATGCCACAGAAGAGGCTCTTTTTTTTTTTTTTTTTTTTTTAAGAACTTTATTTCAAAGTGATTCCAAGTGAATCTGCATTGTGAGGTAGTTTTTGCGTGCACTTTGCTGCCACTAATAAAGAGCCTCCCTTTGTGAAGGTCTAACTTTACTCTAGGATAGCTCTGTAGGAGGATGCAGGAGGAGAGGTAAAGATGCGGGACTCACGGGACAGTGTCAGTATTAATGACTCTGTGAGACGCTTTAGAGCCAATTCTCTTCCCTGGTTTCTGGGACCACAGTAGAAATACTAAAGGCATCAAAGGGAAGCCTAGCAAAGCAACTGCATTGCCCTACTGTGACAGAGCTCCAAGTTGCTGAACTTGCAGGAGGGACCGTTTTTCAATTTGTACTTAAATTTGTTCCTTACTCTCTTTCCTACAGATGGTCAGTCATTATTCACGTATTCTTACGGAAAATGTGTGCCTTCTCTAGCTACTGAAGGCTTTCTCTTCCTTTTGTCTAAAAATTGTCTTTGTCATTTGTGTACTCTTGTTCTTTCTAAAAATGTTATTACTTCTTTTATTTTTTGAACTAATATATTATGTCACTTACTTCTTCCTTTTCCTCTCTCCAAACCCTCCTGTATACCTCTCCTTGCTATCTTTCCAATGAATGACTTCTTTTTTCATTAGTTGTTACATGCACGTGTATATATAATATATATGTATGTGTATGTTTATGTGCATATGATATATATGTGTATATGATATATTTATACATTATATGATGCATATGTATATGATGTATATGTTTATGTATGCTTATGCATATGTATATGTATAGGTATATGTATATGATGTATATGTATATGATGTATATGTATGTATATATGTATGTGTATGTGCATGATGTATATGTGTATATGATATATGTATACATTATACAATGCATATGTATATGATGTATATGTTTATGATGCATATTTATGCATATGTATGTGATGTATATGTATATGATGAATATGTATGCATATGTATATGATGTATATGTATGTATATATGTATATATATGTATGTATGTATGTATTTCTAGATACAGAAGTTCATCCTGCTTAGCCTGTATGTTTTCAGGGCTGACCATTAGGTACTGGATAACTAATTGGTAGTCTCTCCCTTGAGAAAGACCCATTTCTCCTACTCTCCTGCTGAAGACTTACTTCATGGTGTGTAAATACAACATGTGTCTTGTCTGTCATGGGAACCCATAGGAACCAGCATGCTAGCCCTGAGGATGACTGTGTCCTAATATTAAAACCTGTGAATGTGTTGCTGTATGTGAGAAAGTGGACTCCAAGAGGAAACACTGTCTTGCATTGTGGGGCCCAATGATTTCTTTTTTAACCTATGCCCTTTAAGACGGGGAATATTTTCTGTCTCTGGTCAGAGACAAAAAGACGTGAGAAGGAGCTGATTTGCCACGCCTGACTTTGAAAACAGAGGTAATGATCCTAGAGTCAGGACAAAGGCTACTTCTAGGACCTGGAAAATAGAAGAGATGCTTTCCTCCCTCGACTCTTTGGGAAGGGATACTTGATTTTAGGCACGATATAAAGAAAAAAAGTCAATTTATTTGCAACCCTTTAAGCCTCTGAATCTGTGGTGATTTGAAAATATAAAAACAAAGCAGACCTCAGGGAACACTTTCTGGATGAAGTTAATAAAAATGTCACCTGACCGCATCAAGCTATTCTACCTGAAGAGGCCGAGCTGCCTCTACCAGAATTCGAGCCCCTAACCTCAACTTGAAGCAAAGAAACCCGGCTTTTGTACTGTCTCATTTATTCATGTCCCTGAATAAGATTTTGTTCGAACAAAGGTTTCCAGGGGTAAAGGAACTCTATGCACACTCCCTCTCCCTCTCATGAGAAAAGCACATAATTCAAAAAACCCATGAGTCCCTTACAGCGTGGCGAGCCCCTTACCACAGGACCTCGAACAAGTCAGCTTATCCTCTGGTGTACCCATGTATCAGCCGAAAAAATGAGAAAGTAAATTAAATAAGTAAATAAAAGCCCCACCCATTTCATGAACTAGTGATAAAAATGAAAAACCACTCCAACTAGAGAAACTATACAGGCACTCATTGTGTGGCGTATGAACTTGGCATTGGTTAGATGAAAAGCACTTAGGAGTGTTTGACTAAGACACACGTACTGCCTCACACCTATAATCCTAGTGCTTGGGAGGTAGAGAATTGCTGTTAGTTCAAGGCCAGCCTAACTACACAGTAAGTTCCAGGGCGGCCTGGCTTTCACAGTGGGAGTTTGTCTCATAAAATAAAAAAATAAATAAATAAGAAAGAACGAAAGGCTTGCATAAAGAGTCTTAGGAAGTCCTTTACAGCGTGAACTATCAATAAACTGAGTACGGCCTTTAAATCACAGATAAAACCATATCTGCCATGTGGAAGGAGTGTCTGAACTAGTCTCCACAGATATTTTGACATTGTTTTGGGGGGTCAGATAACGCTGTCTATGCTTTGGTTTTCAACCCTGTTGATTGTACCTGCGCTTAAAAAAAAAAGAAAAGTCAGTGAAGGGTGCGAATATACAGACAGAATCTTTACCCTCATTTCTTTCGCTTCAAGGAGAATTTGTACATCAGCACCTCCCCGAATGGGTGTGCACACAGACATACGCACATACCCCAAGGGAGATACCAAGCTGAAGCAGAATGTCCCTTCTTTTTTGACTTCTGCTCTAAATGTATCACTTCAATTTGCAGATTCATCTTGCTCCTCCCCTCGCCCCCCCCTTCCCGTAGCATTCTCTTCATCTGTATGGTATTTTCTTTGGCTACTTTGTTTTAGAGCAGCACAACTCTTCTCTCTACGCCACGCTCAGCGAGTGATAACCTCTCCCTCTGAGATAACCTTTACCGCACAGGCACACTAAACAAATCTCACTGACGGCAGTTCAGTTCTTGACTTTTTTTTTCCCCCCATTGAGTTAGGGATCAAAAGTTTCTCCCACACACTCCCCATAAAACTTACTACAATATCCTTTTGTTGCAAAAGATTGCTTTCAAACTATGGAAGGAAAATAATGCAAAGTCTGCATGTCCTGGGAGGACTAAATCATGTAACAGAAACGGTCCTGGGAGAAGGAAGTAATAGTATGATCCGCACTCCGCTGGAAAGGACAGATCTCAGGTCTTTTGCCGAGAGCAGTTTTTACAGTCAGCATGGGTAGGGAAGAGTCAGGAGGATGAAGCTGACTGGAGACCACCCCTACCCCCAAAACGAAACATGGTTAGGGAGAACCACCTTAAAGGACTCCAGTGGAACATCCATCTAATCACTGACCCCTGTGGACACAGCTTGCCACACAGTGCAAAGCCACAAGCCAGCAATAGGGTTTGCTCCTCTAAAGTAAACCATTTACTTGATCTGAGCACGAAGTCTCCTATACTGTCCTGTGGTCGTTTGCTATGTGGCAGTAAGAATCACCATGCACACTGGCCAGGGCTTCCCAGGAAACCAGGAGACCCCAGTTCAGCAAACTTAACAGAACAAAACACCCTCCTGTTTTGTACATGAGGAGTTTTACTAGGCTCCACATTATGGACTCAGAAATGCCATAGACACAGAGGAGAGCGGTTCATTTTCTGTTCAGGACTAACAAAATGGATATTTCAAGTGCCCTGGAACAAAACAGCCACTGCTTCCAGAAACACCATTCATCTGCTCCCTAATCTCAGGAGCCTGCTATCAAAGTGGGCCGTTTCCTTGTGGCCCAAGGGTGTCTTGGAACATAGCCAACTGGCTTAGCCACCCAGCACCAGGAAAGTAAATTATCAAGACACAGGTATAGTAATTAGTCTTAAGGTAAGGTCTTCTGATGTCATACCAAGCAAAACACAAAACAAAAGCAAACAACAACAAAAAACAACAACAACAACAACAACAAAAACTTTTTCCAAGTAAACCAGCAACAGGATTCTCTCATTCACGGAATTTTTTTTTTAATGCTTAAGAAATTTACCATCAAACATTATAACGAGCACAGCTAACTCACATACACAGATCAACCTTTCTCTAATTTCCGTCTAGTTGTTTCAAAGGAACAAAGTCAACAGCAGAATTCCTTTCTAAATGTTAGGGCAAAGCCTGAAAACAGATAGCTCTCTTCCTGTGAGGAAGCTCTCCTGTCTTTCTATCCTCTTGTAAAAAACGTAAACCTCTTTAAAAAGAAAGTGTTGTAACATATGCGTAATGACAAGCCTGTAGTGAATAAACTCTTGGAACAGCAACAATAGCAACAAAACTAAAACCTGACACTGACCTTAGTGGTGAGCATCTGTAATCCCAGTGCTTGGGAGATTGTGTCCAAACCTAGAGACAGAGAGACAGACAGCAAGAGGAAGAAAGACAGACGCAGAGATACTCTCACAAGCAAGCAAACAATTCTGCATTTCCCCCCAAAAGGAATTGCTTAATATAAAAGGCAGATAACTTTAATAAAGACTTCAAAGCACTAATCTACTGTGGAAAGGAGAAAACCACTATGAGAGTAAGTCCTTGTCATACATAATGGCTACTTAAAAGACGATTCTCATATGCTGACTACTAAGGGCTTCACTCGGGATGAACAATTGGCAAACAATATTTCATATAACACTTTCATTTACCGAGTAAATACTGCCCTGTTCTGGAGGCCAATAAAACACTATACTGAGAAATTAAGTAACTTCCTTTAGGCCCTGCCCCTGGTAAATCACTGTTAGGATTTAACCAAGACTATACTGCAAAGCAAAGTACTGGGCCAGTAAGATAATAAAATTGATTTCATTCACATGCAACGAACCATTAAGTTTTATGTAAAGGTCTGTGCAGTGGGAGAAATGCATGTTCCTTTAACTTAATCAGCTCCCAGGCAAGCGTCCGACTGAGCCCCACCTCTAACCCTTTAATCAGCCCCTAACTGAAATCACAGGGCCGAAATACACAAGCCGTGCAGGTAAATGAAGGGAGGCATTCTAAACTGGAGCTCAAATCGAATCAATTTGTATGCCTAGTGGGAAGGGAGAAACCCAACATTTAAGCGGAAAGGTTTCGGCTGCTAACCAATAGAGGGGCTTTCAGATTTCTAAAAATCCTCTCAAAGCCACTTACTCGACAAACAGCTTTGGGGCACCTGAAAAGGAGGTAAGATAAAGACAGAGAAGATCTGAAGACTACCAGAGGAAGATCAAGCTACTCACAAGTAACAAAGTGGAGAGGCCTAGTCTAAACTAGATGGATGGAGGTTGGGGAGATAGAGCAGGAAACAGGACACATACCAGGACCCCTACCAGGACCCCACAATCGCCTTCTAATTGAGTGAGATGTGTTCAATGTATCTGCATTTTATCTAGAGACACGGGCTCTAAGACAGCTTGTGGGAGAGGGAGTTTCTTCAAAGGTATAGAGATAGAGGAGACGACCAGGTGAAAAGGAGCTGTGACAAGAGTGTCCCCAGAACTGAGGTGACAAGGAATGTCCACAGAAGACCATGTCCCCGTGGCTGGAGATTTAGTGGAGTTGCAGGAGAGAGTGGGGATGGGGTTGTCATGGAATGTAGGCCACTTATCAGCTGCTACAGCACTGCCATCTTCCCAGCATCCAATAAACTGTCCATAATCATCCTTCAGGGAGTTTTAGGACCACAGGAACCCCACTCCCACACAAAATGAGGTGGCCTCAGTTAATCCTGTGCGAGTAATCACAGCTGTACTTCAATGGCCAGAAGATACAATAGTCCTCCTGCACATAACCCAACCCCTATACCTTTCTCAGTCTCTTGTGAAATCATCTGAGCCTTGGAGGAGTGAAACAGATGTGAACCTCAGGGCGGGTCCCTCCTCAAGCATTCATTTCCCTCAGCTTGACCAGCTGCGAATGTCCAGATTACCTGCTCCAACAGGAAACTTCTCTGACGAAGGCGGAGAGTAGCATTAATTTCAGAGCACACATGGGCAGTCTTGCCAGTTTTCTCCATTTTACTCTAAAGGGATTGGTGGCCCTAGAAAGACTTGAAGAGTATCAAGATCGGAATCAGTGTTTGAAAGGTTTATCAGGTATCATCGGGAATGACTAGGGGGATGGGGAACGAGTTCAGAAGTAAGGAGCCAATAAGGAACGTTCTAGCAACTTGATCCATATTTGGGCAAGATGGGAGGCAGTGTTAGTTATGGTGGAGGGAAGTGGCCAAGCTCCAGGGGATATGGAAGGCCTTCTTGTCTAACAGATAATGAACAGGGCAAAGGGAAGGTACAATTGATTTTTCAAGTTGGGCTCTTTGAGTCGGTAAAAAGTGGCAGCATTCACAGAGCCATATATATATCCATATCCAGAAGAGAGACCCAATCTGGATGTCCTAGGACAAACAGAAAACAAAAGGGGCCATGTGCAGGATATGATGAATTAAATAAGTCCTAGCAGAGGTCAAAGAACCGGCATTTCCCTAAGAGCTCAGAGTGTGGATGACATTGTCGATGACGGTGGAGCATTGATGGAACTGAAATTGGACCACAGGGGAGAGGTCACAGACTTGAGAGGGGGAGGGACCACAGGACCTCACTAGAGCAGCTGCTCATGAAAGGACAAAGTGGATGAGCAGCACCTGGAGAGGTAGAAAGTTCACCTCTGCCTCAGGAAAGGGGGAAAGAAGGACGCTGAAATGACAGCCACAGCAATTACCTTTTTCAAATGCCCAAGAGGGCGGATGACTCACTGCTGGCTGAGAAAAGCCACCAAAGCAGATGTTCTGACCTTAAGGAGAAACTAGACACTGGGCCTGAGTGTTCAAGACCTGACGCTGTTGTTTTCAGTACGTGTGTGTGATTAGCTAGGCATTTGTGCCGGTGTATATGTTATTCCACTAAAGACAACCACAGGAGTACGCGTCTCAAAATATTCAGATTAACGGCTCTCTAGTTATACCAGACTTGGGGGCTGGGGTGACCCCTAACTTATAGTCCACTCGAAAACTGAGTTAACAATTCTCGTCCATTTTAGGATGATGATATGTGACAGAACTGGAAGCAAGATTTTGAACACAGACTGTCATATCTGTGGCCAACTCTTTGGGATATACTTTTAAAGAACTAAGGGGAACAGCTGTTCCAACAACGGCCAGAGTATGGAAATACAGTTCAAAAAAAAAGTAAATAAAAACCTCCTGACCTTTTTGAAATGACCATGACCTCCAAGGGCACTGGTTCTTTTACAATGACCCTGTTCAATCACACACAGATTAACCGCTGTTCAAAGTGACCCACCTAGATGTCCAAAACTCGGATGTTTGTAGCTGCCCTAAACCAGCACAAAATTGTACACTGTAGTCTGTACTCTCCTACACTGGGGGAGGAGGGGTGGGGTGGATTTTGAAATGTGTGAGCTTGTGAAAAGCAAGAGCTTGAAATTCTTTAAAAATCTGTTATATATATATATATATATATATATATATCTATATATATATTTTAAATCTTCTGAACAACAAATAATATAATTCAGTGAAGGGAAATGAGTGTGAGCTCCCACTAAGTCTGGGAGTGAGTGCCCAGAACTTAGAAGGACCCCTTTGTGCTTCCTGCTGGGGACATAATTGCATGTAAAATATTGTCAGAAAAGCTGTCAAGGCTGCAGCATGGGGGTCTCACACCATCCATTTCCATTTTTAACAAACTCCAAGGTAAAGCCTGTGAATTTATACACAGTTAATGGTTAATTAGGGAGGGATAGACATTTTCAGTAGGTGTAGCCACTGATAAGACACAAAGGGTCCTACAAGCAAATCTCTCACCCATACCTTTGTAAATAACCCTATTAATGAAACTCATTGAGTTACTGCCACCTTCCAAGGGGCGGTGGGGTGGATGTGAGAGTAGAAGGGAGCCAGTGGGGGAGAGGAAAGGATTTGAGGAGGTGTGGAGGGGGCAGGTTAGTATAAGATATAAGATGTCATAATGCAAACGTTATTAGGCATATAATCACCGATTCTAAGAAAAGCATTAAGAAAAAAAAATCCTTCACACCAGGAAGTAGATCAGGCAGCCTCAGAAATCCAAAGTTCTCTGTTTCCTGGATTTGTCACTATATTAAGATAAAATAAGCTTTCATAATGTGCCTTCGTGCATTATTAGAATCTTAGAATAACTTGATACAAGTACAGGGAATGCCGAGGACTGTAACATGAATTAGCTTTTCAAGTATCAAGGCACCTTTCTTCTATCCTGTCCCCAAAACACCCAGAAAGCTAAAATCAAGACTCCTGTCAGTCAATCACACAAGACTCTGCAAGATTCCTTTATTTTTTTAATCAGATTTTTTTAAATTTACATTTCAGATGTTATTCCCTTTCCCGGTTTCCCGGATGTAAGCCCCCTATCCCCTTCTTCTATAAGGGTTTTCCCCTCCCCATCCACTCCCCAACCCTGACATTACCCTACACTGGGAGTCCAACCTTGACAGGACCAAGGGCTTCTCCTTCCATTGGTGACCAACAAGGCCATCCTCTGCTACATATGCAGTTGGAGCCTAGGGTCAGTCCATGCATAGTCTTTGGGTAGTGGTTTAGTCCCTGGGAGCTCTGGTTGGTTGGCATTGTTGTTCTTATGGGGTAGCAAGCCCCTTTAGCTCTTTCAATCCTTTCTCTAATTCCTCCAACGGGGGTCCCGTTCACAGTTCAGTGGTTTGCTGCTAGCATTCGCCTCTGTATTTGACATGCTCTGGCTGTGTCTCTCAGGAGACATCTATATCTGGTTCCTGTCAGCATGTATTTTTTAGCTTCATCAATCTTATTTAGTTTTGGTGGCTGTATATATATGAGCCACATGTTGGGCAGGCTCTGAATGGCCGTTCCTTCAGTCTCTGCCCCAGACTTTGCCTCCATATCCCCTCCTAGGAATATTTTTGTTCCCCCTTCTAAGAAGGACTGAAGCATCCACACTTTGGTCGTCCTTCTTCTTGAGCTTCACGTGGTCTGTGAGTTGTATCTTGGGTAATTCGAGCTTTTGGGCTAATATCCACTTATCAGTGAGTGCATACCATGTGTGTTTTTCTGAGACTGGGTTCTGCAAGATTTCTTATGGGAAGGGAAAGTGAAGAAGAGCAGCTGGAGGCTGGCTGAGCCTGAGCTGACAGCAAGGCAGCAGCAGCAGCAGCAGCAGCAGCAACATCTTTCAACACTGGATTTAACAGCTTTCCTGACTGCAGCGGACTTAACTGGGTTCTCAGGGCTGGAGGCATTCCAAAGCTCAGCTTACGCCCCATGCCTGCAGTCTTTCCAATGACTTTAGAGATCACCCATTGCACTAGAGTGGACCCATTTCTGTTCCATCTACTGGATATTACATAATGTGCACAAATCTGACATAAGAAGGCAACGTTGTTAAGCATTGATCTAAAATTTTCCTGGGAATTTCCCATTGGCAGTTGACAGGTAAAACTGTAAAACAATGGCCATTTGAAATGCTTTCAAAAGGAGATTTCTGATAGTCCTTTCTAGAGAAATTTTAATAGACGGTTGCTACCTGAAGCACAACAGTGCATGTGTGTTATTTGACACGCACTAGGGAGGAGTCCTTGTGGTAATAAGACAGTTCAACTGTAATCCCACTGACATACCTGAGATATGCTCATCTCCTACATTCCAGTGCAGCTTCTTTGGTTGGTTCTCTGTTTGTTGGTTTGTGCCTACAAAGGCAATGATGTTTGAAGTAGAACATCATAAAAAGAAAAATTGGCTTTGTCACATTTGTGCCATCAACAAACTATGAGGCCCCTTGGGACTTGGTTTTCCTGAAATAACATCTTTGAAAAGATTAAATAAGGTATTACATGTAAAGGACCCATAAAAGGACTGACAGATTCATGGACATTATGTGACAGTTAATGGCTGGTTACTATCTGGTTAGCAATGGGAAACCCCTTGAATGTTGAGATCCACAAACTGCAGCCTAAAGTCAAAGACATATTTTTTGGACCTGGTCTGCCACCCTGCAGATTAAAAGCAGCACACAGGAGTGATAAAAAGGGGCTGTGAGATCACTCCCGGATTTGAATTTGGATTTGGATCAGTAATCCCAATAGAGGCAGGCTCCTTGCCTAACTGCTGGAAAAGTGAGACCGTTTTGTTTGGGAAATAGCTCAATGTTATCCTAAAGAGTAGCTTCAAAAGTCGACTTCAGCTTCACTGATAAAAGCCAAGGCAGCCTGAGAAGACCAAGTGTTTGTTTATTCTTAATGGGGGTGCGGGCATTCGTGTCGAGTCGAGAAAGATGGGAAAACATCGATTTCAGAAGCAGACTGACCAAATGGTTCTCTCTGTTCTGCCACTAACTATGCTGTGGTCATCAGAACTTTGTTTAATCTCTCTGTGCCTCAGTTTCCTTGGTTATAGTAGAGGCATAAGAAAAGAAACCACTTAACAGATGTGTGGAAGATTGGATGAAGTTGTTGGAAAGGTGTAAGACACTTGATACATGACTTGAGAAATGGTTCAAAACTTCTCTGCCTCTTATTGTCAGTTTCAACCATATATTAAACACACATGCCCAGTAATATCATTTCCAAACTTGCAGGATGGTGGTTCAAGCCAAAAACCTGGGTATCGTTCGTCTTCAATCTTTCCATCCCCCAATTTATACATCTTGCCTGTCATATTTCCGAATACCACAAACAAACACAATCTCAAAGCAGCCATTCCTCTTCATTTTCTCTTATACCACTACAGTTCCCACCAAGATCCATCACACTTACTGATGGGTGCCTATGAGGGTATTATACACAGCACGTTTCCTTTCCTGCTTGATACAGCAATACACTCTGGAAATCTAAACTGTCACTGTGAGCTTGAAATGTCACAATATTTTTCCATCACACTCACAGTAAGATTTGAACTCGCACCCAAGGCTTGTATTGTTAAATCATATTCACTGTATTGAATTTCTGTGCCTTATAAAACTTTCTCCTTCTACTATGGTATGGTCTCTCTGTCTCTGTCTCTGTCTCTGTCTCTGTCTCTCTCTCTCTGTCTCTCTCTCTCACACACACACACACACACACACACACGTATACATGCATACATATGACCATTTCTGTTTGTATGCTTTTGCTAATTTGGGTCCCCAAAATTGTCTATACGGGAGTTCATGTGTCCTTTGTAAGACATTGAGGGACCCTGTCCCCAGTTGATTCTGACTAGTGAATAAAGACATCCTCAGTCAATGGCTGGGCAGCGCAGACAGAGGCAGGGCCTTAGGATTTTCCAGAGCTTGGGACCAAGAGGAACGAAGAAAGAAATCCTCCATGCAAGGAGAGGTGGAAGAGAGGAGATGCTAAGCTTGAAAAGGTGGGGGGCAGAGAACACAGCCTCCATGTAGCAGTCGGGAGAGCAACACAAGAGGGCTGCCTGACTGGGTCCAGGGCAGCCAAAATAGAATATAAGACTTAATAAATAATAACTTGGAATTATCAGAGGGAGGTGGATTAGCCACGTGGCAGTTAGAAAGTGGCTCAGCCATTGAGTTGATTAAGGCATATCAAAATTATACACTTATGTCTTTCATTTGAAAACCCAGAACACTGGAGCGAGTAGCAAGGAACACTCCTCCTGGATTTATTTAATTTATTAATGCTACATATATATGTATATACATGTATGTGCCTATTTATATTCTTAAAACTTATAAAATGTACTTGTTCCTCAAATACCCTCTGCTTGCTGTGAGTGGAAAATCTTTCTCCTTGTTCAAAACTACTTCCTCAGGGAAACCTTCCAATGTTTGGTTCTTCAATATGGTTAATTAGGATACATATAACACAGGTTCTAGTTTTTTATTTATTTCGTTATTTTTGAATACTTGTGCCCAGCTGGTGGGCACTATTTAGGAAGGCTCTACAGGGTGGAGGCTGGCCTTCGAGAGACGATTACTGAGAACGGACATGCAAAGATTCCAACTTAACGTGTTCTGCCTTGACATTGCTCTCGGCCCAGGCAAACAGAAAATCAGGACATAAAAATCAAGAGAGGACAACAGGCTCCATGGAGACAAGAGAAATTCTAAGGGTTTTGCTTATTATTGTATCTCTGGCTTTCAGGATAGTATGGAAACTGCTAAGTAAGTTCATATAAATAAGAAATCATTGGAAACCTCTTCCCCTAGTAGATGGTGCAAAAACATAGTGACCAAGTGCTGGTCGTAAGATCCTGAGTTCCCCTTCTGAAAAAGCAGGTAAAGGTACTTTATAGTCTAGTAAAGAACGTTCTTATACTGTTTCAGCACAGTGAGGCTAAATGAAGCCACTACAGTGTCTGGCAACGCAAGTCTCTGAGGAGTCTACAATTCCACGCAATAATAACTTTCTCCCTATAATGCAAATGAGCAGCGATCGATCCACATTCCTAAAGCAGTGCTTCATAAGACGATTATTCATGGTGCCTCTCTCCACACAGGAAACACACACAGGAAATGGGGTTTCACCCAGGGATACACACGTCTGGAAGTGATGACATAGGGTTAAACTTTTAAATGCTAATCGCATCGCTTCCCGAAGCTTCAGATGTCACTAACCTATCTGTCATCCCCACAGAAGCCCAAAAGGGCTCTCATAGAATGGCATTTTGGTAAGCCTGTCCAGTTTTCACGTTGACTCAAGAACAAAACTAGCTACTCTCTCTTCAAGGTCATGTGACTCCGTGCTGATGCACCCCTCCCATGTGACTTCTTACAAGAAACAGAAAGTGGCATGCCAAATAACTCGTGTTGATAGCTCATCCATCCTGCCACCAAAAAACAGAAAGGAAGGAAGGAAGGAAGGAAGGAAGGAAGGAAGGAAGGAAGGAAGGAAGGAAGGAGGGAGGGAGGGAAGGAAGGAAGGAAGGAAGGAAGGAAAGAAGAAAGAAGAAAAGAAGAGGAAAAAAAAGGCCCCCATTGCATTTTCATGCTAATAAGCATCAGTAAGTGACACAAGTTCACTTTTTAAGCTTCTCTCTTCAAATTTTTCACCATGAGATCTGGGAAATTACACGTAGCATTTTGTATAATGAGACTCTAAAGCCATGCATGTCTGACATAAAAAGAAATAGGTATTATTTTTAATAATGTATCAGCACAGCTGGTAACCGCAGACACCGAACGTTACTATGACTAAATGCTTACGTGTTTAGGGAAATGGGTCTTGCTGTGTATCTCAGGGTCTCCTTGCGTATCTCAGCGTCTCATTGTGCATCTGCAGTTGGCCTGGAACTCAGAGATCCACCTGTCTCTGCTGCCACAGCGCTGGGATTAAAGGTTTGCAGCGCCACTGGTATTATTCGACCGTTCTCAAAGGCCCTGTCCTAACGTTCTAAGTAGACACTAAGCTGGTGTTCTGAATTGCTACCTTCCGTCCAGCCTTCGGGAAGATTACCGATTAAGCTAAGCTTAACTATCAGATGAACAGTAAGAAAAATGTGTCCTTCAAGAACCTCAAGTCCTGAACCTTCAGTCACACTGGGAAAAAGAAGAAAGAAAAGTTTCTCTTAGGCACAGGAAAGAGGGTAAGTGGGTAAGCCTTCTCAGAGTAATCCTTTGGGCTCCTTTTCAAAGCGGCTGCTTTGCTGAGGGCTCAAAAGAGGATGGAGGAAGAAATGTAAACATGAGGTTGTTTGGGGAGCAAAGAGCCTCTCTCACCAGATGGCAGAGAACGGGGATGGGATCCGCTTCCTCAGGAAATGGAGAGAGGGGCTTGTGAGCAGAGCATCCAGCAAGATGAAATTAAGACGACGTGCTTCAGCTTAGAGAGTCAGAGTGCCAAGTCTGCCCTGCCTTCCTGCACGGAGGCTCACTTTTCTTCCTTTTCTCTCTGCACCCCTCCCTAAAGGTCTGTGCTGGAAGTCGGTCTGCCTGCAAACTGAGGCAAGAGTTGAGCTTTGCCCTTTGCAATAAAAGTTCTCGACAGTTTGAAAAGCACGATGGTTCGGTTTGGTTTCGTTCTGACCTGTCTTCATTTTGTTTGTCTGTTGCGTTGTTTTGAGAGTGAGAGTTCTTGCTCTGGTGGCCCAACTAGCCTTGAACTTGCAGCAATCCTCCTGCCTCTGATTCCTAAGTACTGGCATTGCAGCCTAAAGCCCCACACGCAGCCCAAAGCTGTTGAGGCCTCTCTCTGATCTTAACCGTGGGAATTATTGTTCTGCTAAGCTCCTTAAGCATACCTGCCTTTCATTCCTAACTACCTTCCGGATGAAAACTTCACCTTACACCTCTACCACCTTGACTTTTCATAGTCCATGCATCCAAACTGGTACATAGTCACAGCATCCTAGGCATGTCCGGGGTATCTATGATCTTAGTCTACAACATGGGGAAATGTTTGAAGGAAGCTCGATGACTATGGGTAACCTGGGGGAGGGGATCCATTTACTGTAACTGTCATCCACAGCATTACCACTAAACGGGAAACTGGGAACAGATCAGACTTGGTGACTGACAGTTATAAAACACTGGATGACTTGCTTAACCTCCCTGAACCCGTATTCCTCTTGTGTACAATGGAGCTGTCACACTGCCATTCTCACAGATGGGGCAACTTAGGATATGAAGGCTGTAAGACCCTTTGCTCCCAGTTAAGAATCTGGCATACACAAAATGAACAGTTTCAATCCTCAAACCATGACTGGCTCTCAAGTCGTTGAGAACTGGTGCCTTAGAGAAAGCTAAGCAACTGCCCACTGTCTTCCAGGGCCTCAGGCAGAGGCTTTACCATCTTTCTCTCTGAGCAGAGCTGTGTTTGAAGAACACGTGTTGATGCAGGGGACCTACGGACACACGGTTTTATGGGTCTCCGTTGACACTGGTGCATTTCTTCGTACGTTCCCATTTACCCTCCTTGACGCCCACAATGTGTCAGCTCACGTCAGTGGGCATAAAACTATTAAATACCCTGGACGGCTGGTGGCAGTCGATCTTTTCTCAAGCTCCCAAGCAGGAGTCACTGAAACCTTAGTTCGGGGCTGTGGAGATGGCTCAGCAAGCCAAGGTGCTCGCTGCCAAACCTCAGGACCTAAGTTCAATTCCCAGGACCTACACGATACAAAGGAACCCAGCCTTGCAAGGTTTCCCTGACCACACGTACTAAATAAATGTAGTAAAATCTTAAAAACAAAAAATCTTCACAAAGACGTTGGCTGTGTGTTACTATAAGGAGATAATTTAATTAAGTTCTGTAAGTGATAAAGAGAATTTTAAGTTATAAACAGTAATTCTGATATGATTGTGTGTTTGTGTATGTGTGTGTGTGTGTGTGATAGAGAGAGATAGAGACAGAGAGAAACAGAGACAGACACAGAGAGAGACAGAGAGAGACAGAGACAGAGAGAGAAAGAGAGAG